>NW_028136233.1:0-702238 GCF_964662115.1 Mustela nivalis
GGAACCTGATGCACAAGTCAGAACCCCTCCTTCCCCATGGCAAGAAACCTTGCTGCTGGCAGTGAGTCAAACATTCAGTGTAGGAGAAAACGGCATGACCCATGAGGCCACGCCCATGCGTGAGGGCCGCCTTGGGCACAAACACACATGGTGACCCTCAGCATGAGTACCTTATTCAAGTAACGCCTCTCAGTGACTGGACCAAGAGCCCGCATATGTGGCTTGCCATGCCCATAGGCACCAAGGACTAACTAGATGGTGTGTATTCCAGTTGAGGGAGGCCACTGCTGTGCTCTAGAGTCCCTCTCCTGGGGGGTCCCCTGTGGCAGAAAACAGTACTCTTCCCTTCCTACAGATTGAACCGAAACACTTGGGAGCTTGGACAATCCCCCGAGAGGAAGGCTCTTCCTCGGCCCCTGAAGCAACCCCTACCCTGAACGGCCACTGTGAACGCAGCACCCAGAGACAAAAGCCTGAGCGACTGCCTCCCACTTGCCCTCCTTTGATACCCAGAGGATCTCCCCTCACGGACTGGAGACCAGGCCTGCCATTACCTTGGCCTCTAGCTGAGCCAAGTTTGCTTTTTCAGACTTCTGTCCCCACAGCCCGGGCAAACACAGCCACTAGGCTGGGTCCTCTGGATCCATACCACAGGACCGTGCCTGCTCTCTACTGGGAAACTGTGTCCATTCCTTTGGCCACACACCTCCAGAATATGAGAAATCTCAAGGCCCCCGAGGACATCCCACTACTGGGAGCCTCTCTGGACACACAGGGGCATTCGGAGACAATTGAGCAGCTACCTCCACCAAGGCATGCACACAGATGTCAACAGAGATAGAAGGTTGAGCCGGCCTGGCCCTTAGGCCCTAATCTCAACTCTTGCTTTGGTGTCCAGGTGTCACTCCTCAGAGGCTTTGGTTCGAAGAACAGTATATGGGGCTTTCCTGAGGCACTGAACAAAACTCCTCTCGACTCCACATGGGAAGCTTCCTTGTTGGAGCCGTGTCAAACACCTCAGGTTGGAGAATCCTGCAGAGTCCCTGAGCCACCTCCACATTCCAAGGTCTCCCAGGCCACCAACCCACAGTAGGACTCATCTTCAGGAGAGTCCATTTCAACTCTCCCCTCTGGGTAGCTCACCCAGGAGCCCGCAGATTGAGCCTGACTTGTCCTGACTAAAGAGTGGGAATATGAGGTGGCATTCCCAGGCATCCATGCTTAGACACCTGCTCTCGAGTCTTTCCATATGGGACCTCCTGGAACCATCCAATAGGACTCGACATTCGTGCAGAAGGAAACCTTGAGGTTTGGAGTAGTTCACAAATCCCATCGTAGGCAAACCTCCCTGGCGTCATGGAGCCCCCACACCCTTAAGGAAGAGGCCATGCTGGACAAAAACTGTAGCCTGAGGCACGTCTCATAGTTGACATGACCTCAGTGCAGGAGATCTCGATACAGCCTCTGCAGAGTGGGCCTGCTCTGCCCTCGGTCCCAAACCTCAGGCTAGCTTGTGTTTTCAGACTTCCTTCCTCACACTCCTGGCAAACAAGCCCTCCGGACTAGGAACTCCAGAACCACATCCCAGCCAGTGTCTGCCCAACGGAAGAACAACGTTTCCCTGTGGGGTTCCCCAGAAAACCCAGATGAGGATCAACCTGCTCGGGCCTTGACGTGCCCCGAACTGGATAGGCTGCTCTGGGCACTTAAGTTCCATCTGACACAGCCTGAAGCCACACGTCCAGACAGACAAGGAGACAGCTGGTCGCACACCCAGCACTTCGGTCACGCCATGGTCTTATGCTGTCACCTCTTCCTAACCTTGGTTTTCAGATATCTGAACCTAGACATTATATCAATTCTCCACACAGCTGGGTATCGCAAGCACAAAAGAGAACTCCTCCTTCCCCATGGCTGTAAAGCTTGCTCTTGGCATGGAATCACACCTTCAGGGTGAGAGAAACCTTCATGTCCCATGATTCCACGCCCAACCGTGGGTGCAGCAGCACAAATTCACACTGTGACCCTCAGCATGAGCCCCATGTCAAAGAAAGGCCTGTCAGGGCCTGGACCAAGAGCCCACATATGGGGCTTGCCAGGCCGCTATGCACCCAATCCTCACCAGTGTTTGAGTTTTCCAGTCACCCCGCCCGTACCGCGGGATCTGCTCTCGAATCCCTTTCTTGGAGAGACACATGAGCCAGACAACACGACTCCACCCTTCACACAAAATGACCCCAAACTCTTGGGAGCTGGGACAAATCCCCAGACAGGGATACTCGTCCATAGTCCCTGAGGCCACCCGTCCAATCCACGGCTATCCCGGACACAACATCCAGAGACAAAAGCCTGAAGGAACGCCTCCCACTCGCCCTTGTTTCAGAGGCCCAGGAGCTCCCTCTTGGGCTATACATCCGGCCTGCCATACACTAGGCGCCACTCATAAGCTGAGTTTGTGTTTCCAGACATCTGTGCCCACAGCCTGGACCCACACAACCTCCAGGCTAGCCTCCATTCCAAGGCCCTCATGGACACAAACACACATTAGGCCCCATCCTCAAGAAAGTCCATTTCAACTCAGCCACCCCGGTTTCTCCCGCAGAGCCATCAGATCTCAACTGTCTAGTCCCTTCACTCTTCCCCAGGGCTCTGCTTTGGAATTCCTCTTTGTTTGGGGCACCTGAGGTATCAAACCTGAAAGGAGACCTCCCATCCCACAGATTGACGAAAAACCATTGGGACCGGGCCATATCCACAGAGAGGAAGATTCGTCCATGACCCATGAGGCCTCGCCACATTCCACGGTCATCGTTGATACAAAATCCAGAGAACAAAGCCTGAGCAAGTGCCTCAGACTCGCTCTTTCTTCATATCCTGAAGTTTTATTCTCATGGTTTGTAGATTGGGCCTGCCATACCTACGTCCCCAAACCTAAGCTGAGTTTGTGTTTTCAGACTTCTGTCCTCAAATTCCAGGGCCACACACCCTCCAGGATGGGGCCCCTGGAGCCACACATTAGGACTGTGCTTACCCCATGCATGGAAATTCTGCCCATTCCATTGTTCAATATCTACATATTAGGAGAACCCTGCAAAGTCCCCGAGGCCATCCCAAGAGTGTAGGTCTCCCGGGACAAACAAGGGCGGTCTGACACCAGCTGAGAATCTATCTCCACACATGACATAGATGGATGTCCCTAGAGAAGAAGATGGAACCAGACATGACCCTAGGCCATTATCGGATCCAAGCTTTGGTTTACCGGCATGTCTCCTCAAAAGCCTGAATTCCAATACAAGCATAGGGGGTTTCCTGAGGCACCCATCAGAACAAACCTCATCTGCACAAGGAAACTTGAGCATGGGAGATGTGTCAAAAGTTTAGGAGAATACTTCAGGGTCCCGGTGCCACCGCCCCATTCCAAGGTTCCCATGGGCACAAACACACTTTAGGAACTTACCTCGGGAAAGTCCATTTCAACTCAGCCTCCCCGGTGTCTCCCGCAGAGCCATCAGATCTCAACTGTCTTGTTGTTAGGAGACAATTGGAATGCGAGGCGATCTTCCCTGGCATCCATCTTAGAACAATGCTCTGGAGTCATTCCATAGGAAATGTCCTGGAGCTGCCCAACAAGTCTCAAATGTCCCGAATAAGGAATCCTTGAAGGGGGCATCCCACTACTCCCAACGTGGGAAAACGTTAAGAGCCTTGAGACTCCGCTTCGTTCATGAAGGGGCAGTCATGCACAGAAACTCCAACCTGAGCCAACGTCTGATCCTCGCCGTGCCTTCAGATGCATGAGATATTGGTTCAGATGTGCAGGGGGTACCTGCCTTGCCCTCGGCCTGAAGCCCAAGTCTAGCTTGTGGTCTCAGACTTCTGTCCTCACACTCCTAGCCCAGAAGACCTCACGTTTGGCAATTCTGGACCCACAATGCAGCACTCTGCCTGACCTCTAGAAAAAATATCTTGCCTAAGGAACTGCCCGGGCACCTCAAATAAAGATCAACCTACACGGCATTCGACTGTATCCAAATTATATAGTCTAACCTAGGCACTAATTCCCTGTCTGACACAACCTGAGCCCGAAACTCCTGACTAACAACCAGGCAGCTGACCGCACACTGAGCACATCAGACCCACCATGGCCTTAGGTCATCATCTCTTCCCAACTGCGGTTTTCAGGCTTCCGAACCTAGACCTTATCTCCAACGACTGCCCAGGGTTGAAAATGATGCAGAAATCAGAACTCCTTCACCATGGCAAGAGACCTTGTGATTGGCATGTTGTCCAAAGTTCAGTGTAGATGAAACCAGTGTGGCCCATGAGGCCCCGCCCATGCTCGCGAGCCACATTGGTCACAAACACACATTGTGACCCTCAGCCTGAGCCCAGTCCTCAAGTAAGGCCTCTCAGTGGCTGGTGAAGAGACAGCATATGGGGCCTGCCATGCCCCTAGGCCCCAAATTTTAACGATAGTTTGGGTTGTCCCTTCACTCTTCCCCAGGGCTCTGGTTTGGAATTCCTCCTGGTTGGGACACCTGAGGTAACAAACCTGAAAGGAGACCTCCAATCCCACAGATTGACAAAAAACAATTGGGACCGATCCAAATCCACAGCGAGGAAGATTCGTCCATGGCCCATGAGGCCTCCCCACATTCCACGGCCATCGTTGACACAAATCCAGAGACCAAAGCCTGAGCAATCGCCTCAGACTCGCTCTTTCTTCGTATTCTGAAGATTTCTTCTCATGGTTTGTAGATTGGACCTGCCATACCTACGTCCCCAAACCTAAGCTGAGTTTGTGTTTTCAGACTTCTGTCCTCAAAGTCCTGGGCCACACACCCTCCAGGCTGGGGCCACTGGAGCCACACATTAGGACTGTGCCTACCCCATGCATGGGAATTCTGCCCATTCCATTGTCCAAAATTGTACCAATTAGGAGAACCCTCCAAAGTCCCCGAGGCCATCCCAAAATGTAGGTCTCAGTGGACAAACAAGGGCGGTCTGACACCAGCTGAGTATCTACGTCCACTCATACCATAGATGGATGTCCCCAGAGAAGGATATGGTACCAGACAGGACCCTAGGTCATAATCGGATCCATTGCTTTGGTTTACAGTCATGACTCCTCAAAATCCTGGATTCCAATACCAGCATAGGGTGTTTCCTGAGGCACCCATCAGAAAACATCTCGTCTCCACGAGGAAACTTGTGCATTGGACCTATGTCAAAATCTTAGGAGAATACTTCAGAGTCCCGGTGCCACCGCTCCATTCCTAGGTCCTCATGGACACAAACACACATTAGGCCCCATGCTCAGGAAAGTCCATTTCAACTCAGCCACCCCGGTTGCTCTCGCAGAGCCATCCGATCTCCACTGTCTTGTTGCTAGGGGACAATTTGAATGCGAGGCGGGCTTCCCTAGCATCCATCCTCGAACGGTGCTCTGGAGTCATTCCATATGGGATGTCCTGGAGCTGCCCAACAGGTCGCAATTGTCTTGCAGAAGGAATCCTTGAAGGGGAAATCTCACAACTCCCAACGTGAGAAAACCTCCATGGCCCTGAGATTCCTCTCCGTTCATGAAGGGGCAGTCATGCACAAAACTTCAACCTGAGCCAACGTCTGAGCCTCGCCGTGACTTCAGATGCATGAATATTGGCTCAGATGTGCATGGGGTACCTGCTTTGCCCTCGGCCTGTAGCCCAAGTCTAGCTTGTGTTCTCAGACTTCTGTCCTCACACTACTGGCCCAGAAGCCCTCACGTTTGGCAATTCCGGACCCACAATGCAGCACTCTGCCTGCTCTCTAGAAAAAATATCGTGCCTAATGAGCTGCCCAGGCACCTCAAATGAGGATCATCATACACGGCACTCGACTGTACCCAAATTACATAGTCTAACCTGGGCAATAATGCACTGTCTGACACAACCTGAGGCCGAACCTTCTGACCAACAACCAGGCAGCTGACCGCACACTGAGCACATCAGACCCACCATGGCCTTAAGTCATCATCTCTTCCCAACTACGGTTTTCAGGCTTCCGAACCTAGACCTTATCTCCAACCACTGCCCAGGGTTGAAAATGATGCAGAAATCAGAACTCCTTCCCCATGGCAAGAGACCTTGTGATTGGCATATTGTCCAAAGTTCAGTGTAGATGAAACCAGTGTGGCCCATGAGGCTCCGCCCATGCTCGGGAGCCACATTGGTCACAAACACACATTGTGACCCTCAGCTGAGCCCAGTCTTCAAGTAAGGCCTCTCAGTGGTTGGTGAAGAGACAGCATATGGGGCCTGCCATGCCCCTAGGCCCCAAATTATAACCATAGTTTGGGTTGTCCCTTCACTCTTCCCCAGGGCTCTGCTTTGGAATTCCTCTTTGGTTGGGACACCTGAGGTTACAAACCTGAAAGGAGACCTCCCATCCCACAGATTGACGAAAAACAATTGGGATCGGTCCAAATCCACAGAGGAAGATTCGTCCATGTCCCATGAGGTCTCCCCACATTCCACGGCCATCGTTGACACAAAATCCAGAGACCAAAGCCTGAGCAAGCGCCTCAGACTCGCTCTTTCTTCATATCATGAAGAGTTCTTCTCATGGTGTGTAGATTGGGCCTGCCATACCTACGTCCCCTAACCTAAGCTGAGTTTGTGTTTTCAGACTTCTGTCCTCAAAGTCCTGGGCCACACACCCTCCAGACTGGGGCCCCTGGAGCCACACATTAAGATTGTACCTACCCCATTCATAGTAATTCTGCCCATTCCATTTTCCAAAATTGTACAAATTAGGAGAACCCTCCAAAGTAACCGAGGCGATCCCAATAAGTAGGTCTCAGTGGACAAACAAGGGCGGTCTGACACCAGCTGAGCATCTACCTCCACTCATACCATAGATGGATGTCCCCAGTGAAGGATATGGTACCAGAAAGGACCCTAGGCCATAATCGGTTCCATTACTTTGGTTTACAGGCATGTCTCCTCAAAATCCTGGATTCCAATACCAGCATAGGGGGTTTCCTGAGGCACCCATCAGAAAAAATCTTGTCTCCACGAGGAAACTTGTGCATGGGACCTATGTCAAAAATTTAGGAGAATACTTCAGAGTCCCGGTGCCACCGCCCCATTCCAAGGTCCTCATGGACACAAACACACATTAGGCCCCATGCTCAGGAAAGTCCATTTCAACTCAGCAATCCCGGTTGCTCACGCAGAGCCATCGGATCTCAACTGTCTTGTTGCTAGGAGACAATTGGAATGCGAGGTGGACTTCCCTTGCATCCATCCTCGAACGGTGCTCTGGAGTCATTCCATATGGGATGTTTTGGAGCTGCCCAACAGGTCTCAATTGTCCCGCAGAAGGAATCCTTGAAGGGGGCATTCCACAACTCCCAACGTGGGAAAACCTCCATGGCCTTGAGATTCCTCTCCGTTCATGAAGGGGCAGTCATGCACAGAAACTACAACCCGAGCCAACGACTGAATCTCGCCGTGACTTCAGATGCATGAGATATTGGTTCAGATGTGCAGGGGGTACCTGCCTTGCCCTCGGCCTGAAGCCCAAGTCTAGCTTGTGTTCTCAGACTTCTGTCCTCACACTACTGGCCCAGAAGCCCTCACGTTTGGCAATTCCGGACCCACAATGCAGCACTCTGCCTGCTCTCTAGAAAAAATATCGTGCCTAATGAGCTGCCCAGGCACCTCAAATGAGGATCAAACTACACGGCACTCGACTGTACCCAAATTGTAGAGTCTAACCTCGGCACAAATGCACTGTCTGACACAACCTGAGCCCGAACCTCCTGACCAACATCCAGGCAGCTGACCCCACACTGAGCACATCAGAACCACCATGGCCTTAGGTCATCATCTCTTCCCAACTGCGGTTTCAGGCTTCCGAACCTAGACCTTATCTCCAACCACTGCCCAGGGTTGAAAATGATGCAGAAATCAGAACTCCTTCCCCATGGCAAGAGACCTTGTGATTGGCATGTTGTCCAAAGTTTAGTGTAGTTGAAACCAGTGTGGGCCATGAGGCACCGCCCATGCTCCCGAGCCACATTGGTCACAAACATACATTGTGACCCTCAGCCTGAACCCAGTCCTCAAGTAAGGCCTCTCAGTGGCTGGATGAAGAGACGGCATATGGGGCCTGCCATGCCCCTAGGCCCCAAATTTTAACCATAGTTTGGGTTGTCCCTTCACTCTTCCCAAGGGCTCTGCTTTGGAATTCCTCTTTGGTTGGGACACCTGAGGTAACAAACCTGAAAGGAGACCTCCCATCCCACAGATTGACGAAAAACAATTGGGACTGGGCCAAATCCACAGAGAGGAAGATTCGTCCATTGCCCATGAGGGCTCCCCCCATTCCACGGCCATCGTTGAAACAAAATCCAGATACCAAAGCCTGAGCAAGCGCCTCAGACTCGCTCTATCTTCAAATCCTGAAATGTTCTTCTCATGGTTTGTAGATTGGGCCTGCCATACCTACGTCCCCAAACCTAAGCTGAGTTTGTGTTTTCAGACTTCTGTCCTCAAAGTCCTGGGCCACACACCCTCCAAGCTGGGGCCCCTGGAGCCACACATTAGGACTGTGCCTACCTCATGCATGGGAATTCTGCCCATTCCATTGTCCAAAATTGTACAAATTAGGAGAACCCTCCAAAATCCCCGAGGCCATCCCAATATCTAGGTCTCTTTGGACAAACAAGGGTGGTCTGACACCAGCTTAGCATCTACCTCGACTCATACTATAGATGGATGTCCCCAGTGAAGGATATGGTACCAGGAAGGACCCTAGGCCATAATCGGATCCATTGCTTTGGTTTACAGGCATGTCTCCTCAAAATCCTGGATTCCAATACCAGCATAGGGGGTTTCCTGAGGCACCCATCAGAAAAAATCTCCTCTCCACGAGGAAACTTGTGCATGGGACCTATGTCAAAAATTTAGGAGAATACTTCAGAGTCCCGGTGCCACCGCCCCATTCCAAGGTCCTCATGGACACAAACACACATTAGGCCCCATGCTCAGGAAAGTCCATTTCAACTCAGCCACCCCGGTTGCTCCCGCAGAGCCATCCGATCTCAACTGTCTTGTTGCTAGGAGACAATTGGAATGCGAGGCGGACTTTCCTGGCATCCATCCTCGAACGGTGCTCTGGAGTCATTCCATATGGGAAGTTTTGGAGCTGCCCAACAGGTCTCAATTGTCCCGCAGAAGGAATCCTTGAAGGGGGCATCCCACAACTCCCAACGTTGGAAAACCTCCATGGCCTTGAGATACCTCTCTGTTCATGAAGGGGCAGTCATGCACAGAAACTACAACCCGAGCCAACGACTGAATTCGCCGTGACTTCAGATGCATGAGATATTGGTTCAGATGTGCAGGGGGTACCTGCCTTGCCCTCGGCCTGAAGCCCAAGTCTAGCTTGTGTTCTCAGACTTCTGTCCTCACACTACTGGCCCAGAAGCCCTCACGTTTGGCAATTCCGGACCCACAATGCAGCACTCTGCCTGCTCTCTAGAAAAAATATCGTGCCTAATGAGCTGCCCAGGCACCTCAAATGAGGATCAAACTACATGGTACTCGACTGTACCCAAATTGTAGAGTTTAACCTGGGCACAAATGCACTGTCTGACACAACCTGAGCCCGAACCCCCTGACCAACATCCAGGCAGCTGACCGCACACTGAGCACATCAGAACCACCATGGCCTTAGGTCATCATCTCTTCCCAACTGTGGTTTCAGGCTTCCGAACCTAGACCTTATCTCCAACCACTGCCCAGGGTTGAAAATGATGCAGAAATCAGAAATCCTTCCCCATGGCAAGAGACCTTGTGATTGGCATGTTGAACAAAGTTCAGCGTAGTTGAAACCAGTGTGGCCCATGAGGCCCTGCCCATGCTCGCGATCCACATTGGTCACAAACACACATTGTGACCCTCAGCCTGAACCCAGTCCTCAAGTAAGGCCTCTCAGTGGCTGGATGAAGAGACAGCATATGGGGCCTGTCATGCCCCTAGGCCCCAAATTTTAACCATAGTTTGGGTTGACCCTTCACTCTTCCCCAGGGCTCTGCTTTGGAATTACTCTTTGGTTGGGACACCTGAGGTTACAAACCTGAAAGGAGACCTCCCATCCCACAGATTGACAAAAAACAACTGGGACCAGGCCAAATCCCAAGAGATGAAGATTCGTCCATGGCCCATTAGGCCTCCCCTCATTCCACGACCATCGTTGACACAAAATCCAGAGACCAAAGCCTGAGCAAGCACCTCAGACTCGCTCTTTCTTCATATTCTGAAGAGTTCTTCTCGTGGTTTGTAGATTGGGCCTGCCATTCCTGCGTCCCCAAACCTAAGCTGAGTTGGTGTTTTCAGACTTCTGTCCTCAAAGTCTTGGGCCACACACCCTTTAAGCTAGGGCCACTGGAGCCACACATTAGGACTGTGCCTACCCCATGCATGGGAATTCTGCCCATTCCATTGTCCAAAATTGTACAAATTAGGAGAACCCTCCAAAGTCCCCGAAGCCATCCCAATATGTAGATCTCTGTGGACAAACAACTGCGGTCTGACACCAGCTGAGCATCTACCTGAACTCATACCATAGATGGATGTCCAAGAGAAGGAGATGGAACCAACAGGACACTAGGCCATAATCGGATCCATTGCTTTGGTTTACAGGCATGTCTCCTCAAAATCCTGGATTCCAATACCAGCAAAGGGGGTTTCCTGAGGCACTTATCAGAAAAATCTCATCTCCACGAGGAAACTTGTGCATGGGTCCTATGTCAAAATATTAGGAGAATATTTCAGAGTCCCGGTGGCACCGCCCCATCCCAAGGTCCTCTTGGACACAAACACATATTAGTCCCCATGCTCAGGAAAGTTGATTTCAACTCAGCCACCCCAGTTGCTCCCGCAGACCCATCCGATCTCAACTGTCTTGTTGCTAGGAGACAATTGGAGTGCGAGGTGGGCTTCCCTGGCATCCATCCTCCAACGGTGCTCTGGAGTCATTCCTATGGGATGTTTTGGAGCTGCCCAACAGGTCTCAATTGTCCCGCAGAATGAATCCGTGAAGGGGGCATCCCACAACTCCCAACGTGGGAAAACCTCCATGGCCTTGAGATTCCTTTCCGTTCAAGAAGGGACAGTCATGCACAGAAACTGCTACCTGAGCCAACGTCTGATCCTTGCCATGACCTCAGATCATGAGATATTGGTTCAGATGTGCAGGGGGTACCTGCCTTACCCTCGACCTGAAGCCCAAGTCTAGCTTGTGTTCTCAGACTTCTGTCCTCACACTACTGGCCAAGAAGCCCTCAAGTTTGGCAATTCTGGACCCACAATGCAGCACTCTGCCTGCCCTCTAGAAAAAATATCTTGCCTAATGAGCTGCCCAGGCACCTCAAATGAGGATCAACCTACACGGCACTCGACTGTACCCAAATTATATAGTCTAACCTTGGCACAAATGCACTGTCTGACACAACCTGAGCCCGAACCTCCTGACCAACAACCAGGTAGCTGACCGCACACTGAGCACATCATACCCACCATGGCCTTAGGTCATCATCTCTTCCCAACTGCGGTTTTCAGGCTTCTGAAACTAGACTTTATCTCCAACCACTGCCCAGGGTTGAAAATGATGCAGAAATCAGAAATCCTTACCCATGGCAAGAGACCTTGTGATTGGCATGTTGTCCAAAGTTCAGTGTAGTTGAAACCAGTGTGGCCCATGAGGCCCCGCCCATGCTCGCAAGCCACATTGGTCACAAACACACATTGTGACCCTCAGCCTAAGCCCAGTCCTCAAGTAAGGCCTCTCAGTGGCTGGATGAAGAGACAGCATATGGGGCCTGCCATGCCCCTAGGCCCCAAATTTTAACCATAGTTTGTGTTGTCCCTTCACTCTTCCCCAGGGCTCTGCTTTGGAATTCCTCTTTGGTTGGGACACCTGAGGTAACAAACCTGAAAGGAGACCTCCCATCCCACAGATTGACGAAAAACAATTGGGACCGGGCCAAATCCACAGAGAGGAAGATTCGTCCATGGCCCATGTGGCCTCCCCACATTCCACGGCCATCGTAGACACAAAATCAAGAGACCAAAGCCTGAGCAAGAGCCTCAGACTCGCTCTTTCTAAATATCCTGAAGAGTTCTTCTCATGGTTGTAGATTGGGCCTCCCATACCTATGTCCCCAAACCTAAGTTGAGTTTGTGTTTTCAGACATCTGTCCTCAACGTCCTGGGCCACACACCCTCCAGGCTGGGGCCCCTGGAGCCACACATTAGGACTGTGCCTACCCCATGCATGGGAATTCTGCCAATTCCATTGTCCAAAATTGTACAAATTAGGAGAAACCTCCATAGTCCCCGAGGCCAACCCAATATGTACGTCTCTTTTACAAACAAAGGCAGTCTGACACCAGCTGAGCATCTACCTCCACTCTTACCATAGATGGATGACCCAGAGATGGAGATGGAACCAGACAGGACCCTAGGCCATAATAGGATCCATTGCTTTTGTTTACAGGATGTCTCCTCAAAACCTGGATTCCAATACCAGCATAGGGTGTTTCCTGAGGCACCATCAGAAAAAATCTCGTCTCCACGAGGAAACTTGTGCATGGGACCTATGTCAAAATATTAGGAGAATACCTCAGAGTCCCGGTGCCACCACCCCATTCCAAGGTTCTCATAGACACACACATATTAGGCCCCATGCTCAGGAAATTCCATTTCAACTCAGCCACCCCGGTTGCTCCTGCAGAGCCATCCGTTCTCAACTGTCTTGTTGCTAGGAGACAATAGGAATGCGAGGCATGCTTCCGTGGCATCCATCCTCGAACGGTGTTGTGGAGTCATTCCATATGGGATGTTTTGGAGCTGCCCAACAGGTCTCAATTGTCCCACATACGGAATCCTTGAAGGGGGCATCCCACAACTCCCATCGTGGGAAAACCTCCATGACCTTGAGATTCCTCTCCGTTCATGAACGGGCAGTCATGCACAGAAACTCCAACCAGAGCCAACGTCTGATCCTCGCCGTGACTTCAGATAAATGAGATATTGTTTCAGATGTGCAGGGGGTACCTGCCTTGCCCTTGGCCTGAAGCCCAAGTGTAGCTTGTGGTCTCAGACTTCTGTCCTCACACTACTGGCGCAGAAGCCCTCCAGTTTGGCAATTCCGGACCCACAATGCAGCACTCTGCCTGCCCTCTAGAAAAAATATCTTGCCTAATGAGCTGCCCAGGCACCTCAAATGAGGACTAACATACACGGCACTCGACTGAACCCAAATTATATAGTATAACCTGGGCACTAATGCACTGTCTGACACAACCTGAGCCCGAACCTCCTGACCAACAACCAGGCAGCTGACCGCACACTGAGCACATCAGACCCACCATGACCTTAGGTCATCATCTCTTCCAAACTGCGGTTTTCAGGCTTCCGAACCTAGACCTTATCTCCAACCACTGCCCAGGGTTGAAAATGATGCAGAAATCAGAACTCCTGCCCCATGGCAGGAGACCTTGTGATTGGCATGTTGTCCAAAGTTCAGTGTAGATGAAACCAGTGTGGCCCATGAGGCCCCGCCCATGCTCGCAAGCCACATTGTTCACAAACACACATTGTGACCATCAGCATGAGCCCAGTCCTCAAGCAAGGCCTCTCAGTGGCTGGATGAAGAGACAACATATTGGGCCTGCCATGCCCCAGGGCCCCAAATTTTAACCATAGTTTGGGTTGTCTCTTCACTCTTCCCCAGGGCTCTGCTTTGGAATTCCTCTTTGGTTGGGACACCTGAGTAAACAAACCTGAAAGGAGACCTCCCATCCCACAGATTGACGAAAAACAATTGGGACCGGGCCAAATCCCAAGAGAGGAAGATTCGTCCATGGCCCATGAGGCTTGCCCACATTCCACGGCCATCGTTGACACAAAATCCAGAGACCAAAGCCTGAGCAAGCGCCTCAGACTCACTCTTTCTTCATATCCTGAAGAGTTCTTCTCATGGTTTGTAGATCGGGCCTGCCATACCTACGTCCCCAAACCTAAGCTGAGTTTGTGTTTTCAGACTTCTGTCCTCAAAGTCTTGGGCCACACACCCTCCAGGCTGGGCCCCTGGAGACACACATTAGGATTGTGCCTACCAATCCATGGGAATTCTGCCCATTCCATGGTCCAAAATCGTACAAATTAGGAGAAACCTCCAAAATCCCTGAGGCCATCCCAATAGTGTAGGTCGCCCGGAACAAACAAGGGCTGTCTGACACCAGCTGATAATCGACCTCCACTCATACCATAGATGGATGTCCCCAGAGAAGAAGATTGAACCAGACAGGACCCTAGGCCATAATAGGATCCATTGCTTTGGGTTACAGGCATGTGTCCTCAAAATCCTGATTCCAATACGAGGATAGGGGTTTTCCTGAGGCACCCATCAGAACTCATCTCGTCTCCACAAGGAAACCTGTGCATGGGAGCCATGTCCAAAGCTTACGATTGTACTACAGGGTCCCGGTGCCACTGCCCCATTCCAAGGCCCTCATGGACACAAAAACACATTAGGACCCATCCACAGGAAAGTCCATTTCAACTCAGCCACCCCGGTTGCTCCAGCAGAGCCATCAGATCTAAACTGTCTTGTTGCTAAGAGACAATTGGAATGCAAGGCGGGCTTCCCAGGCATCCATCCCCGAAGGTGCTCTGGAGTCATTCCATATGGGATGTCCTGGAGCTGTCCAACAGGTCTCAATTGTCCCACAGAAGGAATCCTTGAAGGGGGCATCCCACATCTCCCAACGTGGGAAAACCTCAATAGCCCCGAGATTCCGCTCCCTTCATGAAGCGGCCGTCATGCACAGAAACTCCAACCAGAGCCAACGTCTGATCCTCGCCCTGACTTCAGATGCATGAGATATTGGTTCAGATCTGCAGGGGGTACCTGCCGTGCCCTCACCCTGAAACCCAAGTCTAGCTTGTCTTCTCAGACTTCCGTCCTCAAACTCCTGGCCCCGAAGCCCTCAAGGTTGGCAATTTCGGACCCACAATGCAGCACTCTGCCTGCCCTCTAGGAAAAAAATTATTGCCTCATGAGCTGCCCAGGCACCTTAAATGAGGATAAACCTACACAGCACTCGACTTTACCCAAATTATATAGTCTAACCTGGGCACTAATGCACTGTCGAACACAACCTGAGCCCGGACCTCCTGACCAACACCCAGAAAGATGACCGCACACTGAGCACATAAAACCCGCCATGGCCTTAGGTCATCATCTCTTCCCTACCTCCGTTTTCAGGCTTCAGAACCGAGACCTTATCTCCAATCACTGCCCAGGGGTGAGTGTGATGCAGAAATCAGAACTCCTCCTTACCCATTGCAAGAACCCTTGTGGTTGGCACGTTGTCCAACGTTCAGTGTAGGAGAAACCAGCATTCACCCTGAGGCCCCGCCCATTCTTTTGTGCGACGAGGGCATACATACGCATTGTGACCCTCAGCATGAGTCCAGTCCTCTAGTAATTCCTCTCAGTGGCTTGTCCATTAGATGTCATAATGGGCTTGACATGTCCCTAGGCCCCAATTTTTAACCAGATTTCTGATTGTCCATTCGCCCCTCCCCAGGGCTCAACTCTGGAATCCCTCATTTGGTGGGACACCTGAGGTTAAAAAAGAAAACAACAACAACAACAACAACAACAACAACAACAACAAAACAGACTTCTTCCAGCCCACAGATTGACCCCAAGTCTTTGGACGGGGCCAAACCACCAGAGAGTAAGACTCCTCCATTTCCCATGAAGTCACCCAGAAATTCCACGACCATGAGTGACACGATATCCAGAGACAAAAACTTGAGCAGGAGCCTCACACTTGCCCTTTTTTCAAATCCCGAAGAGTTCTCCTCATGGTCTGTAGGTCAGTCCTGCCATACCTATGACGCGAAACATAAGCCGAGTTTGTGTTTTCAGACAACTGTCCAAACAGCTTGGCCTACACAACCTACAGGCTCAGGCCCCTGGAGCCAAACCTGAGGACTGTACTTGCCCTCTCCAAGGGAATTGTGTGTGCCCATTCCAATGGCCACAACCCTTCTAATAGGATAAACCTCCAAAGTCCCTGATCCATCTCAATAGTGGTGGCTTCCCAGGAAAAACAGGGGCAATCTGAGCCCAACTGAGCACCTACCTGCACTCAGACCCATAGACAGATGTCTCCAGAGGTAAAAAAGGAAAGAACAGGCCCCTAGGCACTAATCAGATCCATTGCTTTGGTTTCCAGGCATCTCTCCTCAGAGGCCTGGATATCAAAACAGCATATAGCTGTTTCTTGACTCACCCATCAGAAAACATCTCATCTACACATAGGAAACTTGCAGGTTGGAGCTGTGTCAAAGCCTCTGTTTAGGAGAACCCTTTAGGGCCCCAGTGCCACCGCTTCATTCCAAGGTCTCCATAGACACAAAAGCACATTAGGACCCATCCCCAGGGGTGTCCATTTCAACTCAGCGTCCGCGGTTGCTCCCCACAGATCCAGGAGATCTAACCTGTCTTGTTGCTAGGAGGCAATTGGAATGAGAGGTGGGCTACCCAGCCATCCATCCTTAGAACCCTGCTCAGAATCATTGGCCTGGAGCCAAACAACAGGTCTCAATTGTCCTGCAGAAGACTCTCTGCAGTTTGGAGCTTCTCACAACTCCCATCGTGGGAAAAACCCCATGGCCTCGTGATGCCCCCCCATTCATGAAGGGGCCATCAGGGACAGAAACTCCAACCTGAGCGATCGTCTGATCCTCGCCCTGACTTCAGATGCACGAGATCTCGATTCAGGTCTGTAGATTGTGCCTGCCATGGCCTCACCCCTAAACCTAAGCCTAGCTTGTGTTTTCAGACTTTGGTCGTCAGACTACTGGCCCACAAGCCCTCCAGTTTGGCAATCCAGAACTACAATGCAGCACCCTGCCCGCCCTCCAGAAGAAAAACATTGTCTTCTGGGGCTACCCAGTAACCCCAAATGAGGATCAACCTGCACCGACCTTGGCTGTACCCCAAATACATAGGCTGACCAGGGCACTAATGCCCTTTCTGACACAGCCTGAGCCTGGACCCCCTGGGCCCTCCCAGACAGATGGCCGCACACTGAGCACATCGAGCCACCGTGGCCTTAGGTCGTCATTGTTCCCAACCTCGGTTTTCAGGTTTCAGAACCTAGACCTTATCTCCAAAAACTGCCCAGCGTTGAAGGTGATGCAGAAATCAGAACTCCTTCCCCATGGCAAGAAACCTTGTGGTTGGCATGTTGTCCAACGTTCAGTGTAGTTGAAACCAGTGTGGCCCATGAGGCCCCGCCCATGCTCGCCGGCCACATTGGTAACAAACGCACATTGTGACCCTCAGGCTGAGCCCAGTCCTCAAATAAGGCCACTCAGTGGCTGGATGAAGAGATAGCATATTGGGCTTGCCATGCCCCTAGGCCCCAATTTTTAACCATAGTTCGGGTTGTCCCTTCAGTCTTCCCCACGGCTTTGCTTTAGAATTCCTCTTTTGGTGGGACACCTGAGGTAACAAAACTGAAATGAGTCCTCCCATCGCACAGATTGATGAAAACAATTGGGAATCGGCCAAAATCCTCAGAGAGGAGTATTCGTGCATGGCCCATGAGGCCTCCCCGTCATTCCCGGCCCTCGCTGATACAAAATCCAGAGACAAAAGCCTGAGCAAGCGCCTCAGACTCGCACTTTCTTCATATCCTGATGAGTTCTTCTCATGGTTTGTAGATCGGGCCTGCCATACCTACGTCCCCAAACCTAAGCTGAGTTTGTGTTTTCAGACTTCTGTCTTCAAAGTCTTGGGCCACACACCCTCCAGGCTGGGCCCCTGGAGACACACATTAGGATTGTGCCTACCAATCCATGGGAATTCTGCCCATTCCATGGTCCAAAATCGTACAAATTAGGAGAAACCTCCAAAGTCCCTGAGGCCATCCCAATAGTGTAGGTCGCCCGGAACAAACAAGGGCTGTCTGACACCAGCTGATAATCGACCTCCACTCATACCATAGATGGATGTCCCCAGAGAAGAAGATTGAACCAGACAGGACCCTAGGCCATAATAGGATCCATTTCTTTGGGCTACAGGCATGTGTCCTCAAAAGCCTGATTCCAATACGAGCATAGGGGTTTTCCTGAGGCACCCATCAGAACTCATCTCGTCTCCACAAGGAAACTTGTGCATGGGAGCCATGTCCAAAGCTTAGGAGAGTACTTCAGGGTCCCGGTGCCACTGCCCCATTCCAAGGCCCTCATGGACACAAAAACACATTAGGACCCATCCTCAGGAAAGTCCATTTCAACTCAGCCACCCGGTTGCTCCGGCAGAGCCATCGGATCTAAACTGTCTTGTTGGTAGGAGACAATTGGATGCGAGGCGGGCTTCCCAGGCATCCATCCGCGAACGGTGCTCAGGAGTCATTCCATATGGGATGTCCTGGAGCTGTCCAACAGGTCTCAATTGTCCCGCAGAAGGAATGCTTGAAGGGGGCATCCCACAACTCCCAACGTGGGAAAACCTCAATGGCCCCGAGATTCTGTTCCCTTCATGAAGCGGCCGTCATGCACAGAAACTCCAGCCTGAGCCAACGTCTGATCCTCGCCCTGACTTCAGATGCATGAGATATTGGTTCAGATCTGCAGAAGGTACCTGCCGTGCCCTCACCCTGAAACCCAAGTCTAGCTTGTCTTCTCAGACTTCCGTCCTCACACTCCTGGCCCCGAATCCCTCAAGGTTGGCAATTCCGGACCCACAATGCAGCACTCTGCCTGCCCTCTAGGAAAAAAAATATTGCCTCATGAGCTGCCCAGGCATCTTAAATGAGGATAAACCTACACAGCACTCGACGTTACCCAAATTATATAGTCTAACCTGGGCACTAATGCACTGTCGAACACAACCTGAGCCCGGACCTCCTGACCAACACCCAGAAAGCTGACCGCACACTGAGCACATAAAACCCGCCATGGCCTTAGGTCATCATCTCTTCCCTACCTCCATTTTCAGGCTTCAGAACCGAGACCTTATCTCCAATCACTGCCCAGGTTTGAGTGTGATGCAGAAATCAGAACTCCTTCTTACCCATGGCAAGAACCCTTGTGGTTGGCACGTTGTCCAACGTTCAGTGTAGGAGAAACCAGCATTCACCCTGAGGCCCCGCCCATTCTTGCGTGCGACGAGGGCATACATACGCATTGTGACCCTCAGCATGAGTCCTGTCCTCTAGTAAGTCCTCTCAGAGGCTGGACCATAGATGTCATAATGGGCTTGACATGTCCCTAGGCCCCAATTTTTAACCAGATTTCTGATTGTCCAGTCGCCCATCCCCAGGGCTCTACTCTGGAATCCCTCATTTGGTGGGACACCTGAGGTTAAAAAAGAAAACAACAACAACAACAACAACAACAACAACAACAACAACAACAAAACAGACTTCTTCCAGCCCACAGATTGACCCCAAGTCTTTGGACGGGGCCAAACCACCAGAGAGTAAGACTCATCCATTTCCCATGAAGTCACCCAGAAATTCCCCGACCATGAGTGACACGATATCCAGAGACAAAAACTTGAGCAGGAGCCTCACACTCGCCCTTTTTTCAAATCCCGAAGAGTTCTCCTCATGGTCTGTAGGTCAGTCCTGCCATACCTATGACCCGAAACATAAGCCGAGTTTGTGTTTTCAGACAACTGTCCAAACAGCCCTGGCCTACACAACCTACAGGCTCAGGCCCCTGGAGCCAAACCTGAGGACTGTACTTGCCCTCTCCAAGGGAATTGTGTGTGCCCATTCCAATGGCCACAACCCTTCTAATAGGATAAACCTCCAAAATCCCTGATCCATCTCAATAGTGGTGGCTTCCCAGGAAAAACAGGGGCAATCTGAGCCCAACTGAGCACCTACCTGCACTCAGACCCATAGACAGATGTCTCCAGAGGTAAAAAAGGAAAGAACAGGCCCCTAGGCACTAATCAGATCCATTGCTTTGGTTTCCAGGCATCTCTCCTCAGAGGCCTGGATATCAAAACAGCATATAGCTGTTTCTTGACTCACCCATCAGAAAACATCTCATCTACACATGGGAAACTTGCACGTTGGAGCTGTGTCAAAGCCTCTGTTTAGGAGAACCCTTTAGGGCCCCAGTGCCACCGCTTCATTCCAAGGTCTCCATAGACACAAAAGCTCATTAGGACCCATCCCCAGGGGTGTACATTTCAACTCAGCGTCCTCGGTTGCTCCCCACAGATCCAGGAGATCTAACCTGTCTTGTTGCTAGGAGACAATTGGAATGCGAGGTGGGCTACCCAGCCATCCATCCTTAGATCCCTGCTCAGAATCATTGGCCTGGAGCCAAACAACAGGTCTCAATTGTCCTGCAGAAGACTCTCTGCAGTTTGGAGCTTCTCACAACTCCCATCGTGGGAAAACCCCCATGGCCTCGTGATGCCCCCCCATTCATGAAGGGGCCATCAGGGACAGAAACACCAACCTGAGCGATCGTCTGATCCTTGCCCTGACTTCAGATGCACGAGATCTCGATTCAGGTCTGTAGATTGTGCCTGCCATGGCCTCACCCAGAAACCTAAGCCTAGCTTGTGTTCTCAGACTTTGGTCGTCAGACTACTGGCCCACAAGCCGTCCAGTTTGGCAATCCAGAACTACAATGCAGCACCCTGCCCGCCCTCCAGAAGAAAAACATTGTCCTCTGGGGCTACCCAGTAACCCCAAATGAGGATCAACCTGCACCGACCTTGGCTGTACCCCAAATACATAGGCTGATCAGGGCACTAATGCCCTTTCTGACACAGCCTGAGCCTGGACCCCCTGGCCCCTCCCAGACAGGTGGCTGCACACTGAGCATATCGAGCCGCCGTGGCCTTAGGTCGTCATCTTTTCCCAACCTCGGTTTTCAGGTTTCAGAACCTAGACCTTATCTCCAATCACTGCCCAGGGTTGAAGGTGATGCAGAAATCAGAACTCCTTCCCCATGGCAAGAAACCTTGTGGTTGGCATGTTGTCCAACGTTCAGTGTAGTTGAAACCAGTGTGGCCCATGAGGCCCCGCCCATGCTAGCCGGCCACATTGGTCACAAACGCACATTGTGACCCTCAGGCTGAGCCCAGTCCTCAAGTAAGGCCACTCAGTGGCTGGATGAAGAGATAGCATATTGGGCTTGCCATGCCCCTAGGCCCCAATTTTTAACCATAGTTCGGGTTGTCCCTTCAGTCTTCCCCACGGCTTTGCTTTGGAATTCCTCTTTTGGTGGGACACCTGAGGTAACAAAACTGAAATGAGTCCTCCCATCCCACAGATTGACGAAAAGCAATTGGGAATCGGGCCAAATCCTAAGAGAGGAAGATTCGTCCATGGCCCATGAGGCCTCCCCGACATTCCACGGCCATCGCTGATACAAAATCCAGAGACAAAAGCCTGAGCAAGCGCCTCAGACTCGCACTTTCTTCATATCCTGATGAGTTCTTCTCATGGTTTGTAGATCGGGCCTGCCATACCTACGTCCCCAAACCTAAGCTGAGTTTGTGTTTTCAGACTTCTGTCTTCAAAGTCTTGGGCCACACACCCTCCAGGCTGGGCCCCTGGAGACACACATTAAGACTGTGCCTACCAATCCATGGGAATTCTGCCCATTCCATGGTCCAAAATCGTACAAATTAGGAGAAACCTCCAAAGTCCCTGAGGCCATAACAATAGTGTAGGTCGCCCGGAACAAACAAGGGCTGTCTGACACCAGCTGATAATCGACCTCCACTCATACCATAGATGGATGTCCCCAGAGAAGAAGATTGAACCAGACAGGACCCTAGGCCATAATAGGATCCATTGCTTTGGGTTACAGGCATGTGTCCTCAAAAGCCTGATTCCAATACGAGCATAGGGGTTTTCCTGAGGCACCCATCAGAACTCATCTCGTCTCCACAAGGAAACCTGTGCATGGGAGCCATGTCCAAAGCTTAGGAGAGTACTTCAGGGTCCCGGTGCCACCGCCCCATTCCAAGGCCCTCATGGACACAAAAACACATTAGGACCCATCCTCAGGAAAGTCCATTTCAACTCAGCCACCCCGGATGCTCCGGCAGAGCCATCAGATCTAAACTGTCTTGTTGCTAGGAGACAATTGGAATGCGAGGTGGGCTTCCCAGGCATCCATCCGCGAACGGTGCTCTGGAGTCATTCCATATGGGATGTCCTGGAGCTGTCCAACAGGTCTCAATTGTCCCGCAGAAGGAATCCTTGAAGGGGGCATCCCACAACTCCCAACGTGGGAAACCCTCAATGGCCCCGAGATTCCGCTCCCTTCATGAAGCGGCCGTCATGCTCAGACACTCCAACCTGAGCCAACGTCTGATCCTCGCCCTGACTTCAGATGCATGAGATATTGGTTCAGATCTGCAGGGGGTACCTGCCGTGCCCTCACCCTGAAACCCAAGTCTAGCCTGTCTTCTCAGACTTCCGTCCTCACACTCCTGGCCCCGAAGCCCTCAAGGTTGGCAATTCCGGACCCACAATGCAGCACTCTGCCTGCCCTCTAGGAAAAAAATTATTGCCTCATGAGCTGCCCAGGCACCTTAAATGAGGATAAACCTACACAGCACTCGACGTTACCCAAATTATATAGTCTAACCTGGGCACTAATGCACTGTCGAACACAACCTGAGCCCGGACCTCCTGACCAACACCCAGAAAGCTGACCGCACACTGAGCACATAAAACCCGCCATGGCCTTAGGTCATCATCTCTTCCCTACCTCCGTTTTCAGGCTTCAGAACCGAGACCTTATCTCCAATCACTGCCCAGGGGTGAGTGTGATGCAGAAATCAGAACTCCTCCTTACCCATGGCAAGAACCCTTGTGGTTGGCACGTTGTCCAACGTTCAGTGTAGGAGAAACCAGCATTCACCCTGAGTCCCCGCCCATTCTTGCGTGCGAGGAGGACATACATACGCATTGTGACCCTCAGCTTGAGTCCAGTCCTCTAGTAAGTCCTCTCAGTGGCTTGTCCATTAGATGTCATAATGGGCTTGACATGTCCCTAGGCCCCAATTTTTAACCAGATTTCTGATTGTCCAGTCGCCCCTCCCCAGGGCTCTACTCTGGAATCCCTCATTTGGTGGGACACCTGAGGTTAAAAAAGAAAACAACAACAACAACAACAACAACAACAACAAAACAGACTTCTTCCATCCCACAGATTGACCCCAAGTCTTTGGACGGGGCCAAACCACCAGAGAGTAAGACTCCTCCATTTCCCATGAAGTCACCCAGAAATTCCACGACCATGAGTGACACGATATCCAGAGACAAAAACTTGAGCAGGAGCCTCACACTCGCCCTTTTTTCAAATCCCGAAGAGTTCTCCTCATGGTCTGTAGGTCAGTCCTGCCATACCAATGACCCGAAACATAAGCCGAGTTTGTGTTTTCAGACAACTCTCCAAACAGCCCTGGCATACACAACCTACAGGCTCAGGCCCCTGGAGCCAAACCTGAGGACTGTACTTGCCCTCTCCAAGGGAATTGTGTGTGCCCATTCCAATGGCCACAACCCTTCTAATAGGATAAACCTCCAAAGTCCCTGATCCATCTCAATAATGGTGGCTTCCCAGGAAAAACAGGGGCAATCTGAGCCCAACTGAGCACCTACCTGCACTCAGACCCATAGACAGATGTCTCCAGAGGTATAAAAGGAAAGAATAGGCCCCTAGGCACTAATCAGATCCATTGCTTTGGTTTCCAGGCATCTCTCCTCAGAGGCCTGGATATCAAAACAGCATATAGCTGTTTCTTGACTCACCCATCAGAAAACATCTCATCTACACATGGGAAACTTGCACGTTGGAGCTGTGTCAAAGCCTCTGTTTAGGAGAACCCTTTAGGGCCCCAGTGCCACCGCTTCATTCCAAGGTCTCCATAGACACAAAAGCTCATTAGGACCCATCCCCAGGGGTGTCCATTTCAACTCAGCGTCCTCGGTTGCTCCCCACAGATCCAGGAGATCTAACTTGTCTTGTTGCTAGGAGACAATTGGAATGCGAGGTGGGCTACCCAGCCATCCATCCTTAGAACCCTGCTCAGAATCATTGGCCTGGACCCAAACAACAGGTCTCAATTGTCCTGCAGAAGACTCTCTGCAGTTTGGAGCTTCTCACAACTCCCATCGTGGGAAAACCCCCATGGCCTCGTGATGCCCCCCCATTCATGAAGGGGCCATCAGGGACAGAAACTCCAACCTGAGCGATCGTCTGATCCTCGCCCTGACTTCAGATGCACGAGATCTCGATTCAGGTCTGTAGATTGTGCCTGCCATGGCCTCACCCAGAAACCTAAGCCTAGCTTGTGTTCTCAGACTTTGGTCGTCAGACTACTGGCCCACAAGCCGTCCAGTTTGGCAATCCAGAACTACAATGCAGCACCCTGCCCGCCCTCCAGAAGAAAAACATTGTCCTCTGGGGCTACCCAGTAACCCCAAATGAGGATCAACCTGCACCGACTTTGGCTGTACCCCAAATACATAGGCTGACCAGGGCGCTAATGCCCTTTCTGACACAGGCTGAGCCTGGACCCCTGGCCCCTCCCAGACAGCTGGCCGCACACTGAGCACATCGAGCCGCCGTGGACTTAGGTCCTCATCTCTACCCAACCTCGGTTTTCAGGTTTCAGAACCTAGACCTTATCTCCAATCACTGCCCAGGGTTGAAGGTGATGCAGAAATCAGAACTCCTTCCCCATGGCAAGAAACCTTGTGGTTGGCATGTTGTCCAACGTTCAGTGTAGTTGAAACCAGTGTGGCCCAAGAGGCCCCGCCCATGCTCGCCGGCCACATTGGTCACAAACGCACATTGTGACCCTCAGGCTCAGCCCAGTCCTCAAGTAAGGCCACTCAGTGGCTGGATGAAGAGATAGCATATTGGGCTTGCCTTGCCCCTAGGCCCCAATTTTTAACCATAGTTCGGGTTGTCCCTTCAGTCTTCCCCATGGCTTTGCTTTGGAATTCCTCTTTTGGTGGGACACCTGAGGTAACAAAACTGAAATGAGTCGTCCCATCCCACAGATTGACGAAAAGCAATTGGGAATCGGGCCAAATCCTCAGAGAGGAAGATTCTTCCATGGCCCATGAGGCCTCCCCGACATTCCACGGCCATCGCTGATACAAAATCCAGAGACAAAAGCCTGAGCAAGCGCCTCAGACTCGCACTTTCTTCATTTCCTGAAGAGTTCTTCACATGGTTTGTAGATCGGGCCTGCCATACCTACGTCCCCAAACCTAAGCTGAGTTTGTGTTTTCAGACTTCTGTCCTCAAAGTCTTGGGCCACACACCCTCCAGGCTGGACCCCGGGAGACACATATTAGGACTGGGACTACCAATCCATGGGAATTCTGCCCATTCCATGGTCCAAAATCATACAAATTAAGAGAAACCTCCAAAGTCCCTGAGGTCATCCCAATAGTGTAGGTCGCCCGGAAAAAAAAGTGCTCTCTGACACCAGCTGATAATCGACCTCCACTCATACCATAGATGGATGTCCCCAGAGAAGAAGATTGAACCAGACAGGACCCTAGGCCATAATAGGATCCATTGCTTTGGGTTACAGGCATGTGTCCTCAAAAGCCTGATTCCAATACGAGCATAGGGGTTTTCCTGAGGCACCCATCAGAACTCATCTCGTCTCCACAAGGAAACCTGTGCATGGGAGCCATGTCCAAAGCTTAGGAGAGTACTTCAGGGTCCCGGTGCCACCGCCCCATTCCGAGGCCCTCATGGACACAAAAACACATTAGGACCCACCCTCAGGAAAGTCCATTTCAACTCAGCCATCCCGGTTGCTCAGGCAGAGCCATCAGATCTAAACTGTCTTGTTGCTAGGAGACAATTGGAATGCGAGGCGGGCTTCCCAGGCATCCATCCGCGAATGGTGCTCTGGAGTCATTCCATATGGGATATCCTGGAGCTGTCCAACAGGTCTCAATTGTCCCGCAGAAGGAATCCTTGAAGGGGGCATCCCACAACTCCCAACGTGGGAAAACCTCAATGGCCCCGAGATTCCGCTCCCTTCATGAAGCGCCGGCATGGACAGAAACTCCAACCTGAGCCAACGTCTGATCCTTGCCCTGACTTCAGATGCATGAGATATTGGTTCAGATCTGCAGGGGGTACCTGCCGTGCCCTCACCCTGAAACCCAAGTCTAGCTTGTCTTCTCAGACTTCCGTCCTCACACTCCTGGCCCCGAAGCCCTCAAGGTTGGCAATTCCGGACCCACAATGCAGCACTCTGCCTGCCCTCTAGAAAAAAAATTATTGCCTCATGAGCTGCCCAGGCACCTTAAATGAGGATAAACCTACACAGCACTCGACGTTACCCAAATTATATAGTCTAACCAGGGCCCTAATGCACTGTCGAACACAACCTGAGCCCGGACCTCCTGACCAACACCCAGAAAGCTGACCGCACACTGAACACATAAAACCCGCCATGGCCTTAGGTCATCATCTCTTTCCTACCTCCGTTTTCAGGCTTCAGAACAGAGACCTTATCTCCAATCACTGCCCAGGGGTGAGTGTGATGTAGAAATCAGAACTCCTCCTTACCCATGGAAAGAACCCTTGTGGTTGGCACGTTATCCAACGTTCAGTGTAGGAGAAACTAGCATTCACCCTAAGGCCCTGCCCATTCTTACATGCGACGAGGGCATACATACGCATTGTGAACCTCAGCATGAGTCCTGTTGTCTAGTTAGTCCTCTCAGTGGCTGGACCATTAGATGTCATAATGGGCTTGACATGTCCCTGGGCCCCAATTTTTAACCAGATTTCTGATTGTCCAGTCGCACCTCAACAGGGCTCTACTCTGGTATCCCTCATTTGGTGGGACACCTGAGGTTAAAAAAGAAAACAACAACAACAACAACAACAACAACAACAAACGGACTTCTTCCAGCCCACAGATTGACCCCAAACTCTTTGGACGGGGCCAAACCACCAGAGAGTAAGACTCGTCCATTTCCCATGAAGTCACCCAGAAATTCCACGACCATGGGTGACACGATATCCAGAGACAAAAACTTGAGCAGGAGCCTCACACTCGCCCTTTTTTCAAATCCCGAAGAGTTCTCCTCATGGTCTGTAGGTCAGTACTGCCATACCTATGACTCGAAACATAAGCCGAGTTTGTGTTTTCAGACAACTGTCCAAACAGCCCTGGGCTACACAACCTACAGGCTCAGGCCCCTGGAGCCAAACCTGAGGACTATACTTGCCCTCTCCAAGGGAATTGTGTGTGCACATTCCAATGGCCACAACCCTTCAAATAGGATAAACCTCCAAAGTCCCTGATCCATCTCAATAGTGTTGGCTTCCCAGGAAAAACAGGGGAAATCTGAGCCCAACTGCGCACCTACCTGCACTCAGACCCATAGACAGATGTCTCCAGAGGTAAAAAGGAAAGAACAGGCCCCTAGGCACTAATCAGATCCATTGCTTTGGTTTCCAGGCATCTCTCCTCAGAGGCCTGGATTTCAAAAGCAGCATATAGCTGTTTCTTGTCTCACCCATCAGAAAACATCTCATCTACACTTGGGAAACTTGCAGGTTGGAGCTGTGTCAAAGCCTCTGTTTAGGAGAACCCTTTAGGGCCCCAGTGCCACCGCTTCATTCCAAGGTCTCCATAGACACAAAAGCACATTAGGACCCATCCCCAGGGGTGTCCATTTCAACTCAGCGCCCTCGGTTGCTCCCCACAGATCCAGGAGATTCATCCTGTCTTGTTGCTAGGAGACAATTGGAATGCGAGGTGGGCTACCCAGCCATCCATCCTTAGAACCCTGCTCAGAATCATTGGCCTGGACCCAAACAACAGGTCTCAATTGTTCTGCAGGAGACTCTCTGCAGTTTGGAGCTTCTCACAACTCCCTTCGTGGGAAAACCCCCATGGCCTCGTGATGCCCCCCCATTCATGAAGGGGCCAACAGGGACAGAAACTCCAACCTGAGCGATCGTCTGATCCTCGCCCTGACTTCAGATGCACGAGATCTCGATTCAGGTCTGTAGATTGTGCCTGCCATGGCCTCACCCAGAAACCTAAGCCTAGCTTGTGTTCTCAGACTTTGGTCGTCAGACTACTGGCCCACAAGCCGTCCAGTTTGGCAATCCAGAACTACAATGCAGCACCCTGCCCGCCCTCCAGAAGAAAAACATTGTCCTCTGGGGCTACCCAGTAACCCCAAATGAGGATCAACCTGCACCGACTTTGGCTGTACCCCAAATACATAGGCTGACCAGGGCGCTAATGCCCTTTCTGACACAGGCTGAGCCTGGACCCCTGGCCCCTCCCAGACAGCTGGCCGCACACTGAGCACATCGAGCCGCCGTGGACTTAGGTCCTCATCTCTACCCAACCTCGGTTTTTAGGTTTCAGAACCTAGACCTTATCTCCAATCACTGCCCAGGGTTGAAGGTGATGCAGAAATCAGAACTCCTTCCCCATGGCAAGAAACCTTGTGGTTGGCATGTTGTCCAACGTTCAGTGTAGTTGAAACCAGTGTGGCCCAGGAGGCCCCGCCCATGCTCGCCGGCCACATTGGTCACAAACGCACATTGTGACCCTCAGGCTCAGCCCAGTCCTCAAGTAAGGCCACTCAGTGGCTGGATGAAGAGATAGCATATTGGGCTTGCCTTGCCCCTAGGCCCCAATTTTTAACCATAGTTCGGGTTGTCCCTTCAGTCTTCCCCATGGCTTTGCTTTGGAATTCCTCTTTTGGTGGGACACCTGAGGTAACAAAACTGAAATGAGTCGTCCCATCCCACAGATTGACGAAAAGCAATTGGGTATCGGGCCAAATCCTCAGAGAGGAAGATTCGTCCATGGCCCATGAGGCCTCCCCGACATTCCACGGCCATCGCTGATACAAAATCCAGAGACAAAAGCCTGAGCAAGTGCCTCAGACTCGCACTTTCTTCATTTCCTGAAGAGTTCTTCACATGGTTTGTAGATCGGGCCTGCCATACCTACGTCCCCAAACCTAAGCTGAGTTTGTGTTTTCAGACTTCTGTCCTCAAAGTCTTGGGCCACACACCCTCCAGGCTGGACCCCGGGAGACACATATTAGGACTGGGACTACCAATCCATGGGAATTCTGCACATTCCATGGTCCAAAATCATACAAATTAGGAGAAACCTCCAAAGTCCCTGAGGTCATCCCAATAGTGTAGGTCGCCCAGAAAAAAAAGTGCTCTCTGACACCAGCTGATAATCGACCTCCACTCATACCATAGATGGATGTCCCCAGAGAAGAAGATTGAACCAGAAAGGACCGTAGGCCATAGTAGGATCCATTGCTTTGGGTTACAGGCATGTGTCCTCAAAAGCCTGATTCCAATACGAGCATAGGGGTTTTCCTGAGGCACCCATCAGAACTCATCTCGTCTCCACAAGGAAACCTGTGCATGGGAGCCATGTCCAAAGCTTAGGAGAGTACTTCAGGGTCCCGGTGCCACCGCCCCATTCCAAGGCCCTCATGTACACAAAAACACATTAGGACGCACCCTCAGGAAAGTCCATTTCAACTCAGCCATCCCGGTTGCTCCGGCAGAGCCATCAGATCTAAACTGTCTTGTTGCTAGGAGACAATTGGAATGCGAGGCGGGCTTCCCAGGCATCCATCCGCGAATGGTGCTCTGGAGTCATTCCATATGGGATATCCTGGAGCTGTCCAACAGGTCTCAATTGTCCCGCAGAAGGAATCCTTGAAGGGGGCATCCCACAACTCCCAACGTGGGAAAACCTCAATGGCCCCGAGATTCCGCTCCCTTCATGAAGGGGTCGTCATGCACAGAAACTCCAAACTGAGCCAACGTCTGATCCTTACCCTGACTTCAGATGCATGAGATATTGGTTCAGATCTGCAGGGGGTACCTACCGTGCCCTCACCCTGAAACCCAAGTCTAGCTTGTCTTCTCAGACTTCCGTCCTCACACTCCTGGCCCCGAAGCCCTCAAGGTTGGCAATTCCGGACCCACAATGCAGCACTCTGCCTGCCCTCTAGAAAAAAAATTATTGCCTCATGAGCTGCCCAGGCACCTTAAATGAGGATAAACCTACACAGTACTCGACGTTACCCAAATTATATAGTCTAACCTGGGCCCTAATGCACTGTCGAACACAACCTGAGCCCGGACCTCCTGACCAACACCCAGAAAGCTGACCGCACACTGAGCACATAAAACCCGCCATGGCCTTAGGTCATCATCTCTTCCCTACCTCCGTTTTAAGGCTTCAGAACCGAGACCTTATCTCCAATCACTGCCCAGGGGTGAGTGTGATGCAGAAATCAGGACTCCTCCTTACCCATGGCAAGAACCCTTGTGGTTGGTACATTGTCCAACGTTCAGTGTAGGAGAAACCAGCATTCACCGTGAGGCCCCGCCCATTCTTCCGTGCGACGAGGGCATACATACGCATTGTGACCCTCAGCATGAGTCCTGTCCTCTAGTAAGTCCTCTCAGTGGCTGGACCATTAGATGTCATAATGGGCTTGACATGTTCCTAGGCCCCAATTTTTAACCAGATTTCTGATTGTCCAGTCGCCCCTCCCCAGGGCTCTACTCTGGAATCCCTCATTTGGTGGGACACCTGAGGTTAAAAAAGAAAACAACAACAACAACAACAACAACAACAAAAACGGACTTCTTCCAGCCCACAGATTGACCCCAAACTCTTTGGACGGGGCCAAACCACCAGAGAGTAAGACTCGTCCATTTCCCATGAAGTCACCCAGAAATTCCACGACCATGAGTGACACGATATCCAGAGACAAAAACTTGAGCAGGAGAATCACACTCGCCCTTTTTTCAAATCCCGAAGAGTTCTCCTCATGGTCTGTAGGTCAGTCCTGCCATACCAATGACCCGAAACATAAGCCGAGTTTGTGTTTTCAGACAACTGTCCAAACAGCCCTGGCCTACACAACCTACAGGCTCAGGCCCCTGGAGCCAAACCTGAGGAGTGTACTTGCCCTCTCCAAGGGAATTGTGTGTGCCCATTCAATGGCCACAACCCTTCTAATAGGATAAACCTCCAAAGTCCCTGATCCATCTCAATAGTGGTGGCATCCCAGGAAAAAAGGGGCAATCTGAGCCCAACTGAGCACCTACCTGCACTCAGACCCATAGACAGATGTCTCCAGAGGTAAAAAAGGAAAGAACAGGCCCCTAGGCACTAATCAGATCCATTGCTTTGGTTTCCAGGCATCACTCCTCAGAGGCCTGGATTTCAAAAGCAGCATATAGCTGTTTCTTGACTCACCCTTCAGAAAACATCTCATCTACACATGGGAAACTTGCACGTTGGAGCTGTGTCAAAGCCTCTGTTTAGGAGAACCCTTTAGGGCCCCAGTGCCACCGCTTCATTCCAAGGTCTCCATAGACACAAAAGCACATTAGGACCCATCCCCAGGGGTGTCCATTTCAACTAAGCGTCCTCGGTTGCTCCCCACAGATCCAGAAGATCTAACCTGTCTTGTTGCTAGGAGACAATTGGAATGCGAGGTGGGCTACCCAGCCATCCATCCTTAGAACCTTGCTCAGAATCATTGGCCTGGAGCCAAACAACAGGTCTCAATTGTCCTGCAGGAGATTCTCTACAGTTTGGAGCTTCTCAGAACTCCCATAGTGGGAAAACTCCCATGGCCTCGTGATGCCCCCCCATTCATGAAGGGGCCATCAGGGACAGATACTCCAACCTGAGCGATCGTCTGATCCTCGCCCTGACTTCAGATGCACGAGATCTCGATTCAGGTCTGTAGATTGTGCCTGCCATGGCCTCACCCAGAAACCTAAGCCTAACTTGTGTTCTCAGACTTTGGTCGTCGAACTACTGGCCCACAAGCCCTCCAGTTTGGCAATCCAGACCTACAATGCAGCACCCTGCCCGCCCTCCAGAAGAAAAACATTTTCCTCTGGGGCTACCCAGTAACCCCAAATGAGGATCAACCTGCACCGACCTTGGCTGTACCCCAAATCCATATGATGACCAGGGCACTAATGCCCTTTCTGACAGAGGCTGAGCCTGGACCCCCTGGCCCCTCCCAGACAGCTGGCCGCACACTGAGCACATCGAGCCGCCGTGGCCTTAGGTCCTCATCTTTTCCCAACCTCGGTTTTCAGGTTTCAGAACCTAGACCTTATCTCCAATCACTGCCCAGGGTTGAAGGTGATGCAGAAATCAGAACTCCTTCCCCATGGCAAGAAACCTTGTGGTTGGCATGTTGTCCAACGTTCAGTGTAGTTGAAACCAGTGTGGCCCAGGAGGCCCCGCCCATGCTCGCCGGCCACATTGGTCACAAACGCACATTGTGACCCTCAGGCTGAGCCCAGTCCTCAAGTAAGGCCACTCAGTGGCTGGATGAAGAGATAGCATATTGGGCTTGCCATGCCCCTAGGCCCCAATTTTTAACCATAGTTCGGGTTGTCCCTTCAGTCTTCCCCACGGCTTTGCTTTGGAATTCCTCTTTTGGTGGGACACCTGAGGTAACAAAACTGAAATGAGTCCTCCCATCCCACAGATTGACGAAAAGCAATTGGGAATCGGGCCAAATCCTCAGAGAGGAAGATTTGTCCATGGGCCATGAGGCCTCCCCGACATTCCACGGCCATCGCTGATACAAAATCCAGAGACAAAAGTCTGAGCAAGCGCCTCAGACTCACACTTTCTTCATATCCTAAAGAGTTCTTCTCATGGTTTGTAGATCGGGCCTGCCATACCTACGTCCCCAAACCTAAGCTGAGTTTGTGCTTTCAGACTTCTGTTCTCAAAGTCTTGGACCACACACCCTCCAGGCTGGGCCCCGGGAGACACACATTAGGATTGTGCCTACTAATCCATGGGAATTCTGCCCATTCCATGGTCCAAAATCATACAAATTAGGAGAAAACTCCAAAGTCCCTGAGGCCATCCCAATAGTGTAGGTCGCCCGGAAAAAAAAGTGCTCTCTGACACCAGCTGATAATCGACCTCCACTCATACCATAGATGGATGTCCCCAGAGAAGAAGATTGAACCAGAAAGGACCCTAGGCCATAATAGGATCCATTGCTTTGGGTTACAGGCATGTGTCCTCAAAAGCCTGATTCCAATACGAGCATAGGGGTTTTCCTGAGGCACCCATCAGAACTCATCTCGTCTCCACAAGGAAACCTGTGCATGGGAGCCATGTCCAAAGCTTAGGAGAGTACTTCAGGGTCCCGGTGCCACCGCCCCATTCCAAGGCCCTCATGGACACAAAAACACATTAGGACCCATCCTCAGGAAAGTCCATTTCAACTCAGCCACCCCGGTTGCTCCGGCAGAGCCATCAGATCTAAACTGTCTTGTTGCTAGGAGACAATTGGAATGCGAGGCGGGCTTCCCAGGCATCCATCCGCGAACGGTGCTCTGGAGTCATTCCATATGGGATGTCCTGGAGCTGTCCAACAAGTCTCAATTGTCCCGCAGAAGGAATCCTTGAAGGGGGCATCCCACAACTCCCAACGTGGGAAAATCTCAATGGCCCCGAGATTCCGCTCCCTTCATGAAGCGGCCGTCATGCACAGAATAGCCAACCTGAGCCAACGTCTGATCCTCGCCCTGACTTCAGATGCATGAGATATTTGTTCAGATCTGCAGGGGGTACCTTCCGTGCCCGCACCCTGAAACCCAAGTCTAGCTTGTCTTCTCAGACTTCCGTCCTCACACTCCTGGCCCCGAAGCCCTCTAGTTTGTCAATTCCGGACCCACAATGCAGCACTCTGCCTGCCCTCTAGAAAAAAAAATTATTGCCTCATGAGCTGCCCAGGCACCTTTAATGAGGATAAACCTACACAGGACTCGACGTTACCCAAATTATATAGTCTAACCTGGGCACTAATGCACTGTCGAACACAACCTGAGCCCTGACCTCCTGACCAACACTAAGAAAGCTGACCGCACACTGAGCACATAAAACCCGCCATGGTCTTACGTCATCATCTCTTCCCTACCTCCGTTTTCAGGCTTCAGAACCGAGACCTTATCTCCAATCACTGCCCAGGTGTGAGTATGATGCAGAAATCAGAACTCCTCCTTACCCATGGCAATAACCCTTGTGGTTGGCAAGTTGTCCAATGTTCAGTGTAGGAGAAACCAGCATTCACACTGAGGCCCCGCCCATTCTTGCGTGCGATGAGGGCATACATACGCATTGTGACCTTCAGCATGAGTCCTGTCCTCTAGTAAGTGCTCTCAGTGGCTGGACCATTAGATGTCATAATGGGCTTGACATGTCCCTAGACCCCAATTTTTAACCAGATTTCTGACTGTCCAGTCGCCCCTCCCCAGGGCTCTACACTGGAATCCCTCATTTGGTGGGACACCTGAGGTTATAAAAGAAAACAACAACAACAACAACAAAATAAAAACGGACTTCTTCCAGCCAATAGATTGACCCCAAACTCTTTGGACGGGGCCAAACCACCAGAGAGTAAGACTCGTCCATTTCCCTTGAAGTCACCCAGAAATTCCACGACCATGAGTGACACGATATCCAGAGACAAAAACTTGAGCAGGAGCCTCACACTCGCCCTTTTTTCAAATTCCGAAGAGTTCTACTCATGGTCTGTAAGTCAGTCCTGCCATACCTATGACCCGAAACATAAGCCGAGTTTGTGTTTTCAGACAACTGTCCAAACAGCCCTGGCCTACACAACCTACAGGCTCAGGCCCCTGGAGCCAACCCTGAGGACTATACTTGCCCTCTCCAAGGGAATTGTGTGTGCCCATTCCAAAGGCCACAACGCTTCTAATAGGATAAACCTCCAAAGTCCTTGATCCATCTCAATAGTGGTGGCTTCCCAGGAAAAACAGGGGCAATCTGAGCCCAACTGAGCACCTACCTGCACTCAGACCCATAGACAGATGTCTCCAGAGGTAAAAAGGAAAGAACAGGCCCCTAGGCACTAATCAGATCCTTTTCTTTGGTTTCCAGGCATCTCTCCTCATAGGCTTGGATTTCAAAACAGCATATAGCTGTTTCTTAACTCACCCATCGAAAACATCTCATCTACACATGGGAAACTTGCACGTTGGAGCTGTGTCAAAGCCTCTGTTTAGGAGAACCCTTTAGGGCCCCAGTGCCACCGCTTCATTCCAAGGTCTCCATAGACACAAAAGCACATTAGGACCCATCCCCAGGGGTGTCCATTTCAACTCAGCGTCCTCAGTTGCTCCCCACAGATCCAGGAGATCTAACCTATCTTGTTTCTAGGAGACAATTGGAATGCGAGGTGGGCTTCCCAGCCATCCATCCTTAGAACCCTGATCAGAATCATTGGCTTGGACCCAAACAAAAGGTCTCAATTGTTCTGCAGAAGACTCTCTGCAGTTTGGAGCTTCTCACAACTCCCATCGTGGGAAAACCCCCATGGCCTCGTGATGCCCCCCCATTCATGAAGGGGCCATCAGGGACAGAAACTCCAACCTGAGTGATCGTCTGATCCTCGCCCTGACTTCAGATGCACGAGATCTCGATTCAGGTCTGTAGATTGTGCCTGCCATGGCCTCACCCAGAAACCTAAGCCTAGCTTGTGTTCTCAGACTTTGGTCGTCAGACTACTGGCCCACAAGCCGTCCAGTTTGGCAATCCAGAACTACAATGCAGCACCCTGCCCGCCCTCCAGAAGAAAAACATTGTCCTCTGGGGCTACCCAGTAACCCCAAATGAGGATCAACCTGCACCGACCTTGGCTGTACCCCAAATACATAGGCTGACCAGGGCGCTAATGCCCTTTCTGACACAGGCTAAGCCTGGACCTCTGGCCCATCCCAGACAGCTGGCCACACAGTGAGCACATCGAGCCGCCGTGGACTTAGGTCCTCATCTTTACCCAACCTCGGTTTTCAGGTTTCAGAACCTAGACCTTATCTCCAATCACTGCCCAGGGTTGAAGGTGATGCAGAAATCAGAACTCCTTCCCCATGGCAAGAAACCTTGTGGTTGGCATGTTGTCCAACGTTCAGTGTAGTTGAAACCAGTGTGGCCCAGGAGGCCCCGCCCATGCTCGCCGGCCACATTGGTCACAAACGCACATTGTGACCCTCAGGCTGAGCCCAGTACTCAAGTAAGGCCATCAGTGGCTGGATGAAGAGATAGCATATTGGGCTTGCCTTGCCCCTAGGCACCAAGTTTTAACCATAGTTCGGGTTGTCCCTTCAGTCTTCCCCACGGCTTTGCTTTGGAATTCCTCTTTTGGTGGGACACCTGAGGAAACAAAATTGAAATGAGTCATCCCATCCCACAGATTGACGAAAAGCAATTGGGAATCGGGCCAAATCCTCAGAGAGGAAGATTCGTCCATGGCCCATGAGGCCTCCCCGACATTCCACGGCCATCGCTGATACAAAATCCAGAGACAAAAGCCTGAGCAAGCGCCTCAGGCTCGCACTTTCTTCATATCCTGAAGAGTTCTTCTCATGGTTTGTAGATTGGGCCTGCCATACCTACGTCCCCAAACCTAAGCTGAGTTTGTGTTTTCAGACTTCTGTCCTCAAAGTCTTGGGCCACACACCCTCCAAGCTGGACCCCTGGAGACACACATTAGGACTGGGACTACCATCCATGGGAATTCTGCCCATTCCATGGTCCAAAATCATACAAATTAGGAGAAACCTCCAAAGTCCCTGAGGCCATCCCAGTAGTGTAGGTCGCCCGGAAAAAAAAGTGCTCTCTGACACCAGCTGATAATCGACCTCCACTCATACCATAGATGGATGTCCCCAGAGAAGAAGATTGAACCGAAAGGACCGTAGGCCATAATAGGATCCATTGATTTGGGTTACAGGCATGTGTCCTCAAAAGCCTGATTCCAATACGAGCATAGGGGTTTTCCTGAGGCACCCATCAGAACTCATCTCGTCTCCACAAGGAAACCTGTGCATGGGAGCCATGTCCAAAGCTTAGGAGAGTACTTCAGGGTCCCGGTGCCACTGCCCCATTCCAAGGCCCTCATGGACACAAAAACACATTAGGACCCATCCTCAGGAAAGTCCATTTCAACTCAGCCACCCCGGTTGCTCCGGCAGAGCCATCAGAACTAAACTGTCTTGTTGCTAGGAGACAATTGGAATGCGTGGCGGGCTTCCCAGGCATCCATCCCCGAACGGTGCTCTGTAGTCATTCCATATGAGATGTCCTGGAGCTGTCCAACAGGTCTCAATTGTCCCGCAGAAGGAATCCTTGAAGGGGGCATCCCACAACTCCCAACGTGGGAAAATCTCAATGGCCCCGAGATTCCGCTCCCTTCATGAAGCGGCCGTCATGCACAGAATAGCCAACCTGAGCCAACGTCTGATCCTCGCCCTGACTTCAGATGCATGAGATATTGGTTCAGATCTGCAGGGGGTACCTTCCGTGCCCTCACCCTGAAACCCAAGTCTAGCTTGTCTTCTCAGACTTCCATCCTCACACTCCTGGCCCCGAAGCCCTCTAGTTTGTCAATTCCGGACCCACAATGCAGCACTCTGCCTGCCCTCTAAAAAAAAAATTATTGCCTCATGAGCTGCCCAGGCACCTTAAATGAGGATAAACCTACACAGCACTCGACGTTACCCAAATTATATAGTCTAACCTGGGCACTAATGCACTGTCGAACACAACCTGAGCCCGGACCGCCTGACCAACACCCCGAAAGCTGACCGTACACTGAGCACATTAAACCCGCCATGGCCTTAGGTCATCATCTCTTTCCTACCTCCGTTTTCAGGCTTCAGAACCGAGACCTTATCTCCAATCACTGCCCAGGGGTGAGTGTGATGCAGAAATCAGAACTCCTCCTTACCAATGGCAAGAAACCTTGTGGTTGGCACGTTGTCCAACGTTCAGTGTAGGAGAAACCAGCATTCACCCTGAGGCCCCGCCCATTCTTGTGTGCGATGAGGGCATACATACGCATTGTGACCCTCAGCATGAGTCCTGTTCTCTAGTAAGTCCTCTCAGTGTCTGGACCATTAGATGTCATAATGGGCTTGACATGTCCCTAGGCCCCAATTTTTAACCAGATTTCTGATTGTCCAGTCGCCCCTCCCCAGGGCTCTACTCTGGAATCCCTCATTTGGTGGGACACCTGAGGTTAAAAAAGAAAACAAAAAAAAAAAAAACGGACTTCTTCCAGCCCACAGATTGATCCTAAACTCTTTGGACGGGGCCAAACTTCCAGAGAGTAAGACTCGTCCATTTCCCATGAAGTCACCCAGAAATTCCACGACCATGGGTGACACGATATCCAGAGACAAAAACTTGAGCAGGAGCCTCACACTCGCCCTTCTTTCAAATCCCGAAGAGTTCTCCTCATGGTCTGTAGGTCAGTCCTGCAATACCTATGACCCGAAACATAAGCCGAGTTTGTGTTTTCAGACAACTGTCCAAACAGCCCTGGCCTACACAACCTACAGGCTCAGGCCCCTGGAGCCAAACCTGAGAACTGTACTTGCCCTCTCTAAGGGAATTGTGTGTGCCCATTCCCATGGCCACAACCCTTCTAATAGGATAAACCTCCAAAGTCCATGATCCATCTCAATAGTGGTGGCTTCCCAGGAAAAACAGGGGCAATCTGAGCCCAACTGAGCACCTACCTGCACTCAGACCCATAGACAGTTGTCCCCAGAGGTAAAAAGGAAAGAACAGGCCCCTAGGCACTAATCAGATCCATTGCTTTGGTTTCCAGGCATCTCTCCTGAGAGGCCTGGATTTCAAAACAGCATCTAGCTGTTTCTTGACTCACCCATCAGAAAACATCTCATCTACACGAAAAACTTGCACGTTGGAGCTGTGTCAAAGCCTCTGTTTAGAAGAATTCTTTAGGGCCCCAGTGCCACCGCTTCATTCCAAGGTCTCCATAGACACAAAAGCACATTACGACCCATCCCCAGGGGTTTCCATTTCAACTAGCCTCCTCGATTGCTTCCCAAAGATCAAGGAGATCTAACCTTTCTTGTTGCTAGGAGACAATTGGAATGCGAGGTGGGCTACCCAGCCATTCATCCTTAGAACCCTGCTCAGAATCATTGGAATGGAGCCAAACAACAGGTCTCAGTTGTCCTGCAGAAGACTCTCTGCAGTTTGGAGCTTCTCACAACTCCCATCGTGGGAAAACCCCCATGGCCTCGTGATGCTCCCCCATTCATGAGGGGCCATCAGGGACAGAAACTCCAACCTGAGCGATCGTCTGATCCTATCCCTGACTTATCCTCATGGTCTGTAGATCAGTCCTGCCATACCTATGACCCAAAACATAAGCCGAGTTTGTGTTTTCAGACAGCTGACCAAACAGCTCTGGCATACACACCCTACAGGCTCAGGGCCCTGGAGCCGAACCTGAGGACTGTACTTGCCCTCTACAAGAGAATTGTATGTGCCCATTCCAATGGCCAAAGCCCTACTAATTGTATAAACCTCCAAAGTCCCTGAGGCCATCCCAATAGTTGTGGCTTCCCAGGACAAACAGGGGCAATCTGAGCCCATCGGAGCACCTACATGCACTCAGACCCATAGACTGATGTCCCCAGAGGTAAAAAGGAACGAACAGGACCCTAGGCACTAATCGGATCCATTGTTTTGGTTTCCAGGCATCTCTCCTCCGAGGCCTGGATTTCAATACCAGCATATGGCTGTTTCTAGACTCACCCATCAGAACAAATCTCATCTACACATGGGAAACATGCACGTTGGAGCTGTTTCAAAGCCTCTGTTTAGGATAATGCTTCAGGGCCCCAGTGCCCCCACTTCATTCCTAGGTCTCCATAGAAACAAAAACATATTAGGACACATCCACAGGAGAGTCCATTTCAACTCAGCCTCCTCGGTTGCTCCCCCACATCCAGCAGATCTAACCTGTCTTGTTGCTTGGAGACAATTGGAATGCGAGGAGGTCTACCCAGCCATCCATCCTTAGAACCCTGCTTGGAATCGTTGGCCTGGAGGCAACCAACAGGTTTCAATTGTCCTGCAGAAGAATCTTTGCAGTTGGGATCTTCTCACAACTCCCATCGTGGGAAAACCCTTATGGCCTCGTGATCCCCCCCCCCTTCAAGAAGGGACAGAAAGTCCAACAGGAGCAATCGCCTGTCTTTGCCCTGACTTCAGATGCATGAGATCTCGATTGAGGTCTGTAGATTGTGCCTGCCATATTCTCACCATAAACATAGGCCTAGTTTGGGTTCTCAGACTTCCGTCCTCAGACTACTAGCCCACAAGCCCTCCAGTTTGGCAAACCAGAACTACAATGCTGCACTCTGCCTGCCCTTCAGAAGAAAAACATTGCCCTCTGGGGCTACCCAGAATCCCCAAATGAGGATCAACTTGCACGCCATTCGGCTCTACCCCAAATATGTAGGCTGACCTGGGCACTATTGCCCTTTCTGACCCAGCCTGAGCCTGGACCTCCTGGCCCCACCCAGACAGCTGGCTGCATACTGAGCACAACAGACCCGCCATGGCCTTGTGTCGTCATCTCTTCTCATCCTCGGTCCAGGCTTCAGAACCTAGACCTGATCTCCAATCACTGCCCTGGTTTGAAAATGATGCATAAAACAGAACTCTTTTCCCATGGCAAGAAACCTTGTGGTTGGCATGTTGTCCAACGTTTAGTGAAGTTGAAACCAGTGTGGCCCATGAGGCCCCGCCCATGCTTGCAGGCCACATTGGTCACAAACACACATTGTGACCCTCAGCCTGAGCCCAGTCCTCAGGTAATTCCTCTGAGTGGCTGGATCCAGAGACGGCCATCGCTGATACAAAATCCAGAGACAAAAGCCTGAGAAAGCCCCTTAGACTCACTCATTCTTCGTATCCTGAAGAGTTCTTCTCATGGTTTGTAGATCGGGCGTGCCATACCTAAGTTCCCAATCCTAAGCTGAGTTTGTGTTTTCAGACTTCTGTCCTTAAAGTCCTGGGCCACACTCCCTCCAGCTGGGGCCCCTGGAGCCACACATTAGGAATGCGCCCACCCAATCCTTGGGAATTCTGCCCATTCCATTGTCAAAAATCGTACAAATCAGGAGAACCCTCCAAAGTTCCTGAGGCCATCCATCTAGTGTAGGTCGCCCGGGACAAAAAAAAAAAAAAAACGGTTTATACCAGCTGAGCATCTACCTCCACTCATACCAGAGATAGTTGTCCCCAGAGAAGAAGATTGAACCAGACAGGACCTGAGGCATTATCGGATCCATTGCTTTGGTTTACAGGCATGTCTCCTCAAAAGCCTGGATTCCAATACCAGCAGAGGGGATTTCCTGAGGCACACATCAGAACAAATCTGGTCTCCACAAGGAAACTTGTGCATGGGAGCTATGTCCAAAGCTTAGGAGAATACTTCAGGGCCCCGGTGCCACCGCCCCATTCCAAGGCCCTCATGGACACAAACACACATTAGGACCCATCCTCAGGAATGTCCATTTCAACTCAGCCACCCCGGTTGCTCCCGCAGATCCATTAGATCTAAACTGTCTTGTTGCTAGGAGACAATTGGAATGTGAGGCGGACTTCCCAGACATCCATCCTCGAACGGTGCTCAGGAGTCGTTCCATATGGGATGTCCTGGAGCTGTCCAATAGGTCTCAATGTCCTGCAAAAGGAATCCTTGAAGGGGGCATCCCACATCTCCCAACGTGGAAAAACTCCATGGCCTCGAGATTAGGCCCCCTTCATGAAGGGACGTCATGCACAGAAACTCCAACCTGAGCCAACGTCTGATCCTCGCCCTCACTTCAGATGTATGAGATATTGGTTCAGATCTGCAGGGGGTACCTGCCGTGCCCTCACCCTGAATCCGAAGTCTAGCTTGTGTTCTCAGACTTCCGTCCTCACTCTCCTGGCCCCCAAGCCCTCAAGTTTGGCAATTCCGGACCAACAATGAAGCACTCTGCCTGCCCTCTAGAACAAATATATTGCCTAATGAGCTGCCCAGGCAGCTTAAATGAGGATCAACATACACGGCACTCGAATGTACCCAAATTATATAGTCTAACCTGGGCACGAATGCACTGTCTGACACATCCTGAGCCCGGACCTCCTGACCAACACCCAGACAGCTGACCGCACACTGAGCACATCAGTCCCGCCATGGCCTTAGGTCATCATCTCTTCCCTACCTCAGTTTTCAGGCTTCGGGGCCGAGTCCTTATCTCCAATCCATGTTCAGGGGTGAGTGTGATGCAGAAATCAGAACTCCTCCTTACCCATGGCAAGAAACCTTGCGGTTGGCATGTTGTCCAACGTTCAGTGTAGGAGAAACCAGCATTCACCCTGAGGCCCCGCCCATTCTTGAGTGCGAGGAGAGCATAAACAGGCATTGTGACCTCAGCTGATTCCTGTCCTCTAGTAAGTCCTCTCAGTGGCTGGATCATTAGATATCATAATGGGCTTGACATTTCACTAGGCCCCAATTTTTAACCAGATTTCTGGTTGTCCAGTCGCCCCTCCCCAGGGCTCTACTCTGGAATCCCTCATTTGGTGGGACATCTGAGGTTGAAAAACAAAACAAAAGAAAACAACAACAACAACAACAACAAAACGGACTTCTTCCATCCCCAGAATGACCCCAAACTCTTTCGACGGGGCCGAAACACCAGAGAATAAGACTCGTCCCTTTCCCATTGAGTCACCCGGAAATTTCACGACCAAGAGTGACACGATATCCAGAGACAAAAACTTGAGCAAGAGCCTCACACTCGCCCTCTTTTCATATCGCGAAGGCTTCTCCTCATGGTCTGTAGATCAGTCCTCCCAAACCTATGACCCGAAACATAAGCCGAGTTTGTGTTTTCAGACAACTGACCAAACAGCTCTGGCCTACACACCCTACAGGCTCAGGCCCCTGGAGCCAAACCTGAGGACGGTACTTGCCCTCTACAAGAGAATTTTATGTGCCCATTCCAATGGCCAAAGCCCTACTAAAAGTATAAACCAACAAAGTCCCTGAGGCCATCTCAATAGTTGTGGCTTCCCAGGACAAACAGGGGTAATCTGAGCCCATCTGAGCACCTACCTGCACTCAGACCCGTAGACTGATGTCCCCAGAGGTAAAAAGGAACGAACAGGCCCCTAGGCACTAATCGGATCCATTGTTTTGGTTTCCAGGCATCTCTCCTCCGAGGCCTGGATTTCAATACCAGCATATGGCTGTTTTTTGACTCACCCATCAGAACAAATCTCATCTACACATGGGAAACATGCACGTTGGAGCTGTTTCAAAGCCTCTGTTTAGGATAATCCTTCAGGGCCCCAGTGCCCCCGCTTCATTCCTAGGTCTCCATAGACACAAAAACATATTAGGACACATCCACAGGAGAGTCCATTTCAACTCAGCCTCCTCGGTTGCCCCCCCACATCCAGCAGATCTAACCTGTCTTGTTGCTTGTAGACCATTGGAATGCGAGGTGGGCTACCCAGCCATCCATCCTTAGAACCCTGCTCGGAATCATTGGCCTGGAGCAAACCAACAGGTCTCAATTGTCCTGCAGAAGAATCTTTGCAGCTGGTAGCTTCTCACAAATCCCATCGTGGGAAAACACCCATGGCCTCGTGATCCAACCCCCCCTTCCAGAAGGGGCCATCAGGGACAGAAAGTCCAACATGAGCGATCGTCTGACCTTTGCCCTGACTTCAGATGCACGAGGTCTCGATTGAGGTCTGTAGATTGTGCCTTCCATATCCTAACCCAGAAACCTAGGCCTAGCTTGGGTTCCTAGACTTCCGTCCTCAGACTACTGGCCCACAAGCCCTCCCGTTTGGCAAACCAGAACTACAATGCTGCACTCTGCCTGCCCCCCAGAAGAAAAACCTTGCCCTCTGGGCCTACCCAGAATCCCCAAATGAGGATCAACTTGCACGCCATTCGGCTGTACCCCAAATTTGTAGGCTGACCTGGGCACTATTTCCCTTTCTGACCCAGCCTGAGCCTGGACCTCCTGGCCCCACCCAGACAGCTGGCAGCACACTGAGCACATTAAACCCGCCATGGCCTTAGGTCGTCATCTCATCTCAACCTCGGTTTCCAGGCTTCAGAACCTAGACCTGATCTCCAATCACTGCCCTGGTTTGAAAATGATGCATAAATCAGAACTCTTTTCCCATGCAAGAAACCTTGTGGTTGGCATGTTGTCCATCCTTCAGTGTAGTTGAAACCAGTGTGGCCCATGAGGGCCCGCCCATGATTGCGGGCCATATTGGTCACAAACACACATTGTGACCCTCAGCCTGAGCCCAGTCCTCAGGTAAGGCCTCTCAGTGGCTGGATGCAGAGACAGTATATTGGGCTTGCCATGCCCCTAGGCCCCAATTTTTATCCATAGTTCGGGTTGTCCCTTCACTCTTCCCAAAGGCTCTGCTTTGGAATTCCTCTTTTGGTGGGACACCTGAGTTAACAAACCTGAAAGTAGTCCTCCCATCCCACAGATTGACGAAAAGCAACTGGGTTCACGCCAAATACACAGAGAGGAAGATTCGTCCAAGGCCCATGAGGACTCCCCAACATTCCACGGACATCGCTGATACAAAATCCAGAGACAAAAGCCAGAGCAAGCGCCTCAGACTCGCTCATTCTTCATTTCCTGAAGAGTTCTTCTCATGGTTTGTAGATCGGGCGTGCCTGACCTAAGTCCCCAAACCTAAGCTGAGTTTGCCTTTTCAGTCTTCTGTCCTCAAAGTCCTGGGCCACACTCCCTCCAGCTTGGGCCCCTGGAGCCACACATTAGGACTGCCCCCACCCAATCCATGGGAATTCTGCCCATTCCATTGTCAAAAATCGTTCAAATTAGGAGAACCCTCCAAAGTCCCTGAGGCCATCCCTATAGTGTAGGTCGCCCGGGAAAAAAAAAAAAAAAAAAAAAAAAAAAAACGGTTGATACCAGCTGAGCATCTACCTCCACTCATACCAGAGATGGATATCCCCAGAGAAGAAGATATAACCAGACAGGACCTGAGGCATTATCGGATCCATTGCTTTGGTTTACAGGCATGTCTCCTCAAAAGCCTGGTTTCCAATACCAGCAGAGGGGATTTCCTGAGGCACCCATCAGAATAAATCTCGTCTCCACAATGAAATTTGTGCATGGGAGCTATGTCCAAAGCTTAGGAGAATACTTCAGGGCCCCGGTGCCACCGCCCCATTCCAAGGCCCTCATGGACACAAACACACATTAGGACCCATCCTCAAATAAGTCCATTTCAACTCAGCCACCCCGGTTGCTCCCGCAGATCCATTAGATCTAAACTGTCTTGTTGCTAGGAGACAATTGTAATGTGAGGCGGACCTCCCAGGCATCCATCCTCTAACGGTGCTCAGGAGTCGTTCCATATGGGATGTCCTGGAGCTGACCAATAGGTCTCAATTGACCTGTAAAAGGAATCCTTGAAGGGGGCATCCCACATCTCCCAACGTGGAAAACCTCCTTGGCCTCGAGATTCCGCTCCCTTCATGAAGGGGCCGTCATGCACAGAAACTCAACCTGAGCCAACGACTGATCCTCGCCCTCACTTCAGATGCATGAGATATTGGTTCAGATCTGCAGGGGGTACCTGCCGTGCCCTCACCTGAATCCGAAGTCTAGCTTGTGTTCTCAGACTGCCGTCCTCACTCTCCTGGACCCCAAGCCCTCAAGTTTGGCAATTTAGGACCAACAATGAAGCACTCTGCCTGCCCTCTAGAAAAAATATATTGCCTAATGAGCAGCCCAGGCAGCTTAAATGAGGTTAAACCTACACGGCACTCGAATGTACCCAAATTATATAGTCTAACCTGGGCACGAAGGCACTGTCTGACACAACCTGAGCCCGGACCTCCTGACCAACACCCAGACAGCTGACCGCACACTGAGCACATCAGTCCCGCCATGGCCTTAGGTCATCATCTCTTCCCTACCTCAGTTTTCAGGCTTCGGGGCCGAGTCCTTATCTCCCATCCATGTCCAGTGTTGAGTGTGATGCAGAAATCTGAACTCCTCCTTACCCATGGCAAGAAACCTTGTGGTTGGCATGTGTCCAACGTTCAGTGTAGGAGAAAACAGCATTCACCCTGAGCCCCCGCCCATTCTTGAGTGCGACGAGGGCATAAACACTCATTGTGACCTCAGCATGGGTCCTGTTCTCTAGTAAGTCTTCTCAGTGGCTGGACCATTAGATGTCATAATGGGCTTGACATGTCCCTAGGCCCCAATTTTTAACCAGATTTCTGGTTGTCCAGTCGCCCCTCCCCAGGGCTCTACTCTGGAATCCCTCATTTGGTGAGACATCTGAGGTTGAAAAACAAAACAAAACAAAACAACAACAACAACAAAACGGACTTCTTCCATCCCCAGAAAAACCCCAAACTCTTTCGACGGGGCCGAACAACAGAGAGTAAGACTCGACCATTTCCCATTGAGTCACCCAGAAATTTCACGACCATGAGTGACACGATATCCAGAGACAAAAACTTGAGCAAGAGCCTCACACTCGCCCTTTTTTCATATCGCGAAGACTTCTCCTCATGGTCTGTAGATCAGTCCTGTCATACCTATGACCCGAAACATAAGACGAGTTTGCGTTTTCAGACAACTGTCCAAACAGCTCTGGCCTACACACCCTACAGGCTCAGGGTCATGGAGCCAAACCTGAGGACTGACTTGCCCTCTACAAGAGAATTGTATGTGCCCATTCCAATGGCCAAAGCCCTACTAATAGTATAAACCTCCAAAGTCCCAGAGGCCATCCCAATAGTTGTGGCTTCCTAGGATAAACAGGGGCAATCTGAGCCCATCGGAGCACCTACCTGCACTCAGACCCGTAGACTGATGACCCCAGAGGTTAAAAGGAAAGAACAGGCCCCTAGGCACTATCGGATCCATTGTTTTGGTTTCCAGGCATCTCTCCTCCGAGGCCTGGATTTCAATACCAGCATATGGCTGTTTTTTGACTCACCCATCAGAACAAATCTCATCTACACATGGGAAACATGCACGTTGGAGTTGTTTCAAAGCCTCTGTTTAGGATAATCCTTCAGGGCCCCAGTGCCCCCGCTTCATTCCTAGGTCTCCATAGACACAAAAACATATTAGGACACATCCACAGGAGAGTCCATTTCTACTCAGCCTCCTGGGTTGCTCCCCCACATCCAGCAGATCTAACCTGTCTTGTTGCTTGGAGACCATTGGAATGCGAGGTGGGCTACCCAGCCATCCATCCTTAGAACCCTGCTCGGAATCGTTGGCCTGGAGCCAACCAACAGGTCTCAATTGTCCTGCAGAAGAATCTTTGCAGCTGGTAGCTTCTCACAACTCCCATCGTGGGAAAACACCCATGGCCTCGTGATCCAACCCCCCCTTCCAGAAGGGGCCATCAGGGACAGAAAGTCCAACATGAGCGATCGTCTGACCTTTGCCCTGACTTCAGATGCACGAGGTCTCGATTGAGGTCTGTAGATTGTGCCTGCCATATCCTCACGCAGAAACCTAGGCCTAGCTTGGGTTCTCAGTCTTCCGTCCTCAGACTACTGGCCCACAAGCCCTCCAGTTTGGCAAACCAAAACTACAATACTGCACTCTGCCTGCCCCCCAGAAGAAAAACCTTGCCCTCTGGGGCTACCCAGAATCCCCAAATGAGGATCAACTTGCACGCCATTCGGCTGTACTCCAAATATGTAGGCTGACCTGGGCACTATTGCATTTCTGACCCAGCCTGAGCCTGGACCTCCTGGCCCCACCCAGACAGCTGGCAGCACACTGAGCACATTAGACCTGCCATGGCCTTAGGTCGTCATCTCATCTCAACCTCGGTTTCCAGGCTTCAGAACCTAGACCTGATCTCCAATCACTGCCCTGTTTTGAAAATGATGCATAAATCAGAACTCCTTCCCCATGGCAAGAAACCTTGTGGTTGGCATGTTGTCCATCCTTCAGTGTAGTTGAAACCAGTGTGGCCCATGAGGCCCCGCCCATGCTAGCGGGCCACATTGGTCACAAACACACATTGTGACCCTCAGCCTGAGCCCAGTCCTCAGGTAAGGCCTCTCAGTGGCTTGATGCAGAGACAGCATATTGGGCTTGCCATGCCCCTAGGCCCCAATTTTTATCCATAGTTCGGGTTGTCCCTTCACTCTGCCCCAGAGCTCTGCTTTGGAATTCCTCTTTTGGTGGGACACCTGAGGTAACAAACCTGAAATGAGTCCTCCCATCCCACAGATTGACGAAAAGCAATTGGGATCACGCCAAATCCACAGAGAGGAAGATTCGTCCACGGCCCATGAGGACTCCCCAACATTCCACGGCCATCGTTGATACAAAATCCAGAGACAATAGCCTGAGCAATGGCCTCTGACTCGCTCATTCTTCATATCCTGAAGAGTTCTTCTCATGGTTTGTAGATCGGGCGTGCCATACCTAAGTCCCCAAACCTAAGCTGAGTTTGTGTTTTCAGACTTCTGTCCTTAAAGTCCTGGGCCACATCACTCCAGCTGGGGCCCCTGGAGCCACACATTAGGACTGTGCCCACGCAATCCATGGGAATTCTGCCCATTCCATTGTCAAAAATCGTACAAATTAGGAGAACCCTCCAAAGTCCCTGAGGCCATTCCTATAGTGTAGGTCGCCCGGGACAAAAAAAAAAAAAAAAAAAAAAAAAGTTGTTACCAGCTGAGCATCTACCTCCACTCATACCAGAGATGGATGTCCCCAGAGAAGAAGATTGAACCAGACACAACCTGAGGTATATCGGATCCATTGCTTTGGTTTACAGGCATGTCTCCTCAAAAGCCTGGATTCCAATACCAGCAGAGGGGATTTCCTGAGGCACCCATCAGACAAATCTCGTCTCCACAAGGAAACTTGTGCATGGGAGCTATGTCCAAAGCTTAGGAGAATACTTCAGGGTCCCGGTGCCACCGCATCATTCCAAGGCCCTCATGGACACAAACACACATTAGGACCCATCCTCAGGAAAGTCCATTTCAACTAAGCCACCCCGGTTTCTCCCGCATATCCATTAGATCTAAACTGTCTTGATGCGAGGAGACAATTGGAATGTGAGGCGGACTTCCCAGGCATCCATCCTCGAACGGTGCTCAGGAGTCGTTCTATAAGGGATGTCCTGGAGCTGTCCAATAGGTCTCAATTGTCTCGCAGAAGGAATCCTTGAAGGGGGCATCCCACATCTCCCAACGTGGAAAACCTCCATGGCCTCGAGATTCCGCTCCCTTCATGAAGGGGCCGTCATGCACAGAAACTCCAACCTGAGCCAACGTCGGATCCTCGCCCTGACTTTAGATGCATGAGATATTGGTTCAGATCTGCAGGGGGTACCTGCCATGTCCTCACCCTGAATCCGAAGTCTAACTTGTGTTCTCAGACTTCCGTCCTCACTCTCCTGGCCCCCAAGCCCTCAAGTTTGGCAATTCCGGACCAACAATGAAGCACTCTGCCTGCCCTCTAGCAAAAATATATTGCCTAATGAGATGCCCAGGCAGCTTAAATGAAGATCAACCTACCCGGCACGCGAATGTACCCAAATTATATAGTCTAACCTGGGCAAGAATGCACTGTCTGACACAACCTGAGCCCGGACCTCCTGACCAACACCCAGACAGCTGACCGCACACTGAGCACATCAGACCCGCCATGGCTTAGGTCATCATCTCTTCCCTACCTCAGTTTTCAGGCTTCGGGGCATAGTCCTTATATCCAGTCCATGTCAAGAAGTGAGTGTGATGCAGAAATCAGAACTCCTCCTTACCCATGGCAAGAAACCTTGTGGTTGGCATGTTGTCCAACGTTCAGTGTAGTTGAAACCAGTGTGGCCCATGAGGCCCCGCCCATGCTAGCTGGCCACATTGGTCACAAACACACATTGTGACCCTCAGCCTGAGCCCAGTCCTCAGGTAAGGCCTCTGGGTGGCTGGATGCAGAGACAGCATATTGGGCTTGCCATGCCCCTAGGCCCCAATTTTTATCCATAGTTCGGGTTGTCCCTTCACTCTGCCCCAGAGCTCTGCTTTGGAATTCCTCTTTTGGTGGGACACGTGAGGTAACAAAACTGAAAGGAGTCCTCCCATCCCAAAGATTGACGAAAAGCAATTGGGATCACGCCAAATCCACAGAGAGGAAGATTCGTCCACGGCCCATGAGGACTCCCAAACATTCCACAGCCATCGTTGTTACAAAATCCAGAGACAATAGCCTGAGCAAGGGCCTCAGACTCGCTCATTCTTCATATCCTGAAGAGTTCTTCTCATGGTTTGTAGATCGAGCGTGCCATACCTAAGTCCCCACACCTAAGCTGAGTTTGTGTTTTCAGACTTCTGTCCTCAAAGTCCTGGGCCACACTCCCTCCAGCTGGGGCCCCTGGAGCCACACATTAGGACTGCGCCCACCCAATCCATGGGAATTCTGCCCATTCCATTGTCAAAAATCGTTCAAATTAGGAGAACCCTCCAAAGGACCTGAGGCCATCCCATTAGTGTAGGTCGCCCGGGACAAAAAAAAAAAAAAAAACGGTTGAAAACAGCTGAGCATTTACCTCCACTCATACCATAGATGGATGTCCCTAGAGATGAAGATGGAACCAGACAGGAACTGAGGCATTATCAGATCCATTGCTTTGGTTTACAGGCATGTCTCCTCAAAAGCCTGGATTCCAATACCAGCAGAGGGGATTTTCTGAGGCACCCATCAGAACAAATCTCGTCTCCACAAGGAAACTTGTGCATGGGAGCTATGTCCAAAGCTTAGGAGAATACTTCAGGGTCCCGGTGCCACTGCCCCATTCCAAGGCCCACATGGACACAAACACACATTAGGACCCATCCTCAGGAAAGTCCATTTCAACTCAGCCACCCCGGTTGCTCCCGCAGATCCATTAGATCTAAACTGTCTTGTTGCTAGGAGACAATTGGAATGTGAGGGGGACTTCCCAGGCATCCATCCTCGAACGGTGCTCAAGGGTCGTTCCATATGGGATATCCTGGAGCTGTCCAACAGGTCTCAATTGTCCCACAGAAGGAATCCTTGAAGGTGGCATCCCACATCTCCCAACGTGGAAAACCACCATGGCCTCGAGATTCCGCTCCATTCATGAAGGGGCCGTCATGCACAGAAACTCCAACCTGAGCCAACGTCTGATCCTCGCCCTGACTTCCGATGCATGAGATACTGCTTCAGATCTGCAGGGGGTACCTGCCGTGCCCTCACCCTGAATCCGAAGACTAACTTGTGTTCTCAGACTTCCGTACTCACTCTCCTGGCCCCGAAGCCCTCAAGTTTGGCAATTCCGGACCGACAATGAAGCACTCTGCCTGCCCTCTAGAAAAAATATATTGCCTAATGAGCTGCCCAGGCAGCTTAAATGAGGTTAAACCTACACGGCACTCGAATGTACCCAAATTATATAGTCTAACCTGGGCACTAATGCACTGTCTGACAAAACCTGAGCCCGGACCTGCTGACCAACACCAAGAGAGCTGACCGCACTCTGAGGACATCAGACCCGCCATGGCCTTAGGTCATCATTTCTTCCCTACCTCAGTTTTCAGGCTTCAGAACCTAGACCTTATCTCCAATCACTGCCCACGGGTGACTGTGATGCAGAAATCAGAACTCTTCCTGACCCATGGCAAGAAACCTTGTGGTTCGCATGTTGTCCAACGTTCAGTGTAGGAGAAACCAGCATTCACCCTGAGGCCCCGCCCATTCTTGAGTGCGACGAGAGCATAAACACGCATTGTGACTTCAGCGTGAGTCCTGTCCTCTAGTAAGTCCTCTCAGTGGCTGGACCATTAGATGTCATAATGGGCTTGACATGTCCGAAGGCCCCAATTTTTAACCAGATTTCTGGTTGTCCAGTCGCCCCTCCCCAGGGCTCTACTCTGGAATCCCTCATTTGGTGGGACATCTGAGGTTGAAAAACAAAATGAAACAAATCAACCACAACAAAAAAACGGACTTCTTCCATCCCCAGAATGACCCCAAACTCTTTGGACGGGACCGAACCCCCAGAGAGTAAGACTCGTCCATTTCCCATGAAGTCACCCGGCAATTTCACGACCATGAGTGACACGATACCCAGAGACAAAAACTTGAGCAAGAGCCTCTCACTCGCCCTTTTTTCATATCGCGAAGTGTTCTCCTCATGGTCTGTAGATCAGTCCTGCCATACCTATGACCCAAAACATAAGCCCAGTTTGTGTTTTCAGACAACTGTCCAAACAGCTCTGGCCTACACACCCTACAGGCTCAGGGCCCTGGAGCCAAACCTGAGGACTGTACTTGCCCTCTCCAAGGGAATTGTATGTGCCCATTCCAATGGCCACAACCCCACTAATAGGATAACCTCCAAAGTCCCTGAGGCCATCCCAAGAGTTGTGGCTTCCCAGGACAAACAGGGGCAATCTGAGCCCATATGAGCACCTACCTGCACTCAGACCCGTAGACTGATGTCCCCAGAGGTAAAAAGGAACGAACAGGCCTCTAGGCACTAATCGGATCCATTGCTTTGGTTTCCAGGCATCTCTCCTCAGAGGCCTGGATTTCAATACCAGCATATGGTTGTTTCTTGACTCACCCATCAGAACAAATCTCATCTACACTTGGGAAACATGCAAATTGGAGCTGTGTCAAAGCCTCTGTTCAGGGGAACACTTCAGGGCCCCAGGTCCACCGCTTCATTCCAAGGTCTCCATAGACACAAAAACATATTAGGACACATCCACAGGAGAGTCCATTTCAACTCAGCCTCCTCGGTTGCCCCCCACATCCAGCAGATCTAACCTGTCTTGTTGCTTGGAGACAATTGGAATGCGAGGTGGGCTACCCAGCCATCCATCCTTAGAACCCTGCTCGGTATCGTTGGCCTGGAGCCAACCAACAGGTCTCAATTGTCCTGCAGAAGAATCTTTGCAGTTTGGAGCTTCTCACAACTCCCATCGTGGGAAAACCCCCATGTCCTCTTGATCCAACCCCCTTCAAGAAAGGGCCATCAGAGCAGAAAGTCCAACCTGAGCGATCGTCTGATCCTTGCCCTGACTTCAGATGCACGAGATCTCTATTGAGGTCTGTAGATTGTGCCTGCCATATCCTCACCCAGAAACCTAGGCCTAGCTTGGGTTCTCAGACTCCGTCGTCAGACTACTGGCCCACAAGCCCTCCAGTTGGGCAATCCAGAACTACAATGCCGCACTCTGCCTGCCCTACAGAAGTAAAACATTGCCCTCAGGGCTACCCCGAAACCCCAAATGAGGATCAACCTGCACGCCATTCGGCTGTACCCCAAACATATAGGCTGACCTGGGCACTATTTCCCCTTCTGACCCAGCTTGAGCCTGGACCTCCTGGTCCCACCCAGACAGCTGGCCGCACACTGAGCACATCGGACCCGCCATGGCCTTAGGTCGTCATCTCTTCCCAACTGCGGTTTTCAGGCTCCAGAACCTAGACCTTATCTCCAACCACTGCCCAGGGTTGAAAATGATGCAGAAATCAGAACTCTTTCCCCATGGCAAGAAACCTTGTGGTTGGCATGTTGTCCAACGTTCAGTGTAGTTGAAACAAGCGTGGCCCATGAGGCCCAGCCCATGCTTGCGGGCCACATTGGTCACAAACACACATTGTGACCCTCAGCCTGAGCCCAGTCCTCAGGTAAGGCCTCTCAGGGCCTATATGAAGAGACAGCATATTGGGCTTGCCATGCCCCTAGGCCCCAATTTTTAACCATAGTTCGGGTTGTCCCTTCACTCTTCCCCAGGGCTCTTCTTTGGAATTCCTATTTTGGTGGGACACCTGAGGTAACAAACCTGAAAGGAATCCTACCATCCCATAGATTGACGAAAAACAATTGGGATCGGGCCAAATCCACAGAGAGGAAGATTCGTCCATGGCCCATGAGACCTCCCCAACATTCCACGGCCATCGCTGAAACAAAATCCAGAGACAAAAGCCTGAGCAAGCGCCTCAGACTCGCTCATTCTTCATATCCTGAAGAGTTCTTCTCATGGTTTGTAGATCGGGCGTGCCATACCTACGTCCCCAAACTTAAGCTGAGTTTGTGTTTTCAGTCTTCTGTCCTCAAAGTCCTGGGCCACACTCCCTCCAGGCTGGGGCCCCTGGAGCCACACATTAGGACTGCCCCCACCCAATCCATGGGAATTCTGCCCATTCCATTGTCAAAAATCGTACAAATTAGGAGAACCCTCCAAAGTCCCTGAGGCCATCCCAATAGTGTAGGTCGCCCGGGACAAAAAAGGGCGGTTGATACCGGCTGAGCATCTACCTCCACTCATCTACCTCCACTCATACCAAGAAGATTGAACCAGACAGGACCCGAGGCCATTATCGGATCCATTGCTTTGGTTTACAGGCATGTCTCCTCAAAAGCCTGGATTCCAATACCAGCAGAGGGGATTTCCTGAGGCACCCATCAGAACAAATCTCGTCTCCACAAGGAAACTTGTGCATGGGAGCTATGCCAAAGCTTAGGAAAATACTTCAGGGTCCCGGTGCCACCTCCCCATTCCAAGGCCCTCATGGACACAAACACACGTTAGGACCCATCCTCTGGAAAGTGCATTTCAACTCAGCTACCCCGGTTGCTCCCGCAGATCCATTAGATCTAAACTGTCTTGTTGCTAGGAGACAATTGGAAGGCGAGGCGGACTTCCCAGGCATCCATCCTGGAACAGTGCTCTGGAGTCATTCCAAATGGGATGTCCTGGAGCTGTCCAACAGGTCTCAATTGTCCCGCAGAAGGAATCCTTGAAGGGGGCATCCCACATCTCCCAACGTGGAAAACATCCATGGCCTCGAGATTCCGCTCCCTTCATGAAGGGGCCGTCATGCACAGAAACTCCAACCTGAGCCAACGTCGGATCCTCGCCCTGACTTCAGATGCATGAGATATTGGTTCAGATCTTCAGGGGGTACCTGCCGTGCCCTCACCCTGAATCCGAAGACTAGCTTGTGTTCTCAGACTTCCGTCCTCACTCTCCTGGCCCCGAAGCCCTCAAGTTTGGCAATTCCGGACCGACAATGAAGCACTCTGCCTGCCCTCTAGAAAAAATGTATTGCCTAATGAGCTCCCCAGGCAGCTTAAATGAGGATAAACCTACACGGCACTCGAATGTACCCAAATTATATAGTCTAACCTGGGCACTAATGCACTGTCTGACACAACCTGAGCCCGGACCTGCTGACCAACACCCAGACAGCTGACCGCACCCTGAGCACATCAGACCCGCCATGGCCTTAGGTCATCATCTCTTCCCTACCTCAGTTTTCAGGCTTCAGAACCTAGACCTTATCTCCAATCACTGCCCACGGGTGACTGTGATGCAGAAATCAGAACTCTTCCTGACCCATGGCAAGAAACCTTGTGGTTGGCATGTTGTCCAACGTTCAGTGTAGGAGAAACCAGCATTCACCCTGAGGCCCCGCCCATTCTTGAGTGCGACGAGAGCATAAACACGCATTGTGACCTCAGCGTGAGTCCTGTCCTCTAGTAAGTCCTCTCAGTGGCTGGACCATTAGATGTCATAATGGGCTTGACATGTCCCTAGTCCCCAATTTTTAACCAGATTTCTGGTTGTCCAGTCGCCCCACCCCAGGGCTCTACTCTGGAATCCCTCATTTGGTGGGACATCTGAGGTTGAAAAACAAAATGAAACAAATCGACAACAACAACAAAAAAACGGACTTCTTCCATCCCCAGAATGACCGCAAACACTTTGGACGGGACCGAACCCCCAGAGAGTAAGACTCGTCCATTTCCCATGAAGTCACCCGGCAATTTCACGACCATGAGTGACACGATATCCAGAGACAAAAAACTTGAGCAAGAGCCTCACACTCGCCCTTTTTTCATATCCCGAAGTGTTCTCCTCATGGTCTGTAGATCAGTCCTGCCATACCTATGACCAAAAACATAAGCCGAGTTTGTGTTTTCAGACAACTGTCCAAACAGCTCTGGCCTACACACCCTACAGGCTCAGGGCCCTGGAGCCAAACCTGAGGACTGTACTTGCCCTCTCCAAGGGAATTGTATGTGCCCATTCCAATGGCCACGACCCTACTAATAGGATAACCTCCAAAGTCCCTGAGGCCATCCCAAGAGTTGTGGCTTCCCAGGACAAACAGTGGCAATCTGAGCCCATCTGAGCACCTACCTGCACTCAGACCCGTAGACTGATGTCCCCAGAGGTAAAAAGGAATGAACAGGCCCCTAGGCACTAATCGGATCCATTGCTTTGGTTTCCAGGCATCTCTCCTCAGAGGCCTGGATTTCAATACCAGCATATGGCTGTGTTTCTTGACTCACCCATCAGAACAAATCTCATCTACACATGGGAAACATGCACGTTGGAGCTGTGTCAAAGCCTCTGTTTAGGAGAACCCTTCAGGGCCCCAGGGCCAACACTTCATTCCAAAATCTCCATAGACTCAAAAACATATTAGGACACATCCACAGGAGAGTCCATTTCAACTCAGCCTCCTCGGTTGCCCCCCACATCCAGCAGATCTAACCTGTCTTGTTGCTTGGAGACAATTGGAATGCGAGGTGGGCTACCCAGCCATCCATCCCTAGAACCCTGCTCGGAATCGTTGGCCTGGAGCCAACCAACAGGTCTCAATTGTCCTGCAGAAGAATCTTTGCAGTTTGGAGCTTCTCACAACTCCCATCGTGGGAAAACCCCCATGTCCTCGTGATCCAACCCTCTTCAAGAAAGGGCCATCAGGGCAGAAAGTCCAACCTGAGCGATCGTCTGATCCTTGCCCTGACTTCAGATGCACGAGATCTCTATTGAGGTCTGTAGATTGTGCCTGCCATATCCTCACCCAGAAACCTAGGCCTAGCTTGGGTTCTCAGACTCCGTCCTCAGACTACTGGCCCACAAGCCCTCCAGTTTGGAATTCCAGAACTACAATGCCGCACTCTGCCTGCCGTACAGAAGTAAAACATTGCCCTCAGGGCTACCCCGAAACCCCAAATGAGGATCAACCTGCACGCCATTCGGCTGTACCCCAAACATATAGGCTGACCTGGGCACTATTTCCCCTTCTGACCCAGCCTGAGCCCTGACCTCCTGGTCCCACCCAGACAGCTGGCCGCACACTGAGCACATCGGACCCACCATGGCCTTAGGTCGTCATCTCTTCCCAACTGCGGTTTTCAGGCTCCAGAACCTAGACCTTATCTCCAACCACTGCCCAGGGTTGAAAATGATGCAGAAATCAGAACTCTTTCCCCATGGCAAGAAACCTTGTGGTTGGCATGTTGTCCAACGTTCAGTGTAGTTGAAACAAGCGTGGCCCATGAGGCCCAGCCCATGCTTGCGGGCCACATTGGTCACAAACACACATTGTGACCCTCAGCCTGAGCCCAGTCCTCAGGTAAGGCCTCTCAGGGCCTATATGAAGAGACAGCATATTGGGCTTGCCATGCCCCTAGGCCCCAATTTTTAACCATAGTTCGGGTTGTCCCTTCACTCTTCCCCAGGGCTCTGCTTTGGAATTCCTCTTTTGGTGGGACACCTGAGGTAACAAACCTGAAAGGAGTCCTCCCATCCCACAGATTGACGAAAAACAATTGGGATCGGGCCAAATCCACAGAGAGGAAGATTCGTCCATGGCCCATGAGACCTCCCCAACTTTCCACGGCCATCGCTGAAACAAAATCCAGAGACAAAAGCCTGAGCAAGCGCCTCAGACTCGCTCATTCTTCATATCCTGAAGAGTTCTTCTCATGGTTTGTAGATCGGGCGTGCCATACCTACGTCCCCAAACTTAAGCTGAGTTTGTGTTTTCAGTCTTCTGTCCTCCAAGTCCTGGGCCACACTCCCTCCAGGCCGGGGCCCCTGGAGCCACACATTAGGACTGCCCCCACCCAATCCATGGGAATTCTGCCCATTCCATTGTCAAAAATCGTACAAATTAGGAGAACCCTCCAAAGTCCCTGAGGCCATCCCAATAGTGTAGGTCGCCCGGGACAAAAAAGGGTGGTTGATACCGGCTGAGCATCTACCTCCACTCATCTACCTCCACTCATACCAAGAAGATTGAACCAGACAGGACCCGAGGCCATTATCGGATCCATTGCTTTGGTTTACAGGCATGTCTCCTCAAAAGCCTGCATTCCAATACCAGCAGAGGGGATTTCCTGAGGCACCCATCAGAACAAATCTCGTCTCCACAAGTAAACTTGTGCATGCGAGCTATGCCAAAGCTTAGGAGAATACTTCAGGGTCCCGGTGCCACCTCCCCATTCCAAGGCCCTCATGGACACAAACACACGTTAGGACCCATCCTCTGGAAAGTGCATTTCAACTCAGCCACCCCGGTTGCTCCCGCAGATCCATTAGATCTAAACTGTCTTGTTGATAGTAGACAATTGGAAGGCGAGGCGGACTTCCCAGGCATCCATCCTGGAACAGTGCTCTGGAGTCATTCCATATGGGATGTCCTGGAGCTGTCCAACAGGTCTCAATTGTCCCGCAGAAGGAATCCTTGAAGGGGGCATCCCACATCTCCCAACGTGGAAAACCTCCATGGCCTCCAGATTCCGCTCCCTTCATGAAGGGGCCGTCATGCACAGAAACTCCAACCTGAGCCAACGTCGGATCCTCGCCCTGACTTCAGATGCATGAGATATTGGTTCAGATCTGCAGGGGGTACCTGCCGTGCCCTCACCCTGAATCCGAAGACTAGCTTGTGTTCTCAGACTTCCGTCCTAACTCCCCTGGCCCCGAAGCCCTCAGTTTGGCAATTCCGTACCGACAATGAAGCACTCTGCCTGCCCTCTAGAAAAAATGTATTGCCTAATGAGCTGTCCAGGCAGCTTAAATGAGGATAAACCTACACGGCACTCGAATGTACCCAAATTATATAGTCTAACCTGGGCACTAATGCACTGTCTGACACAACCTGAGCCCGGACCTGCTGACCAACACCCAGACAGCTGACCGCACCCTGAGCACATCAGACCCGCCATGGCCTTAGGTCATCATCTCTTCCCTACCTCAGTTTTCAGGCTTCAGAACCTAGACCTTATCTCCAATCACTGCCCACGGGTGACTGTGATGCAGAAATCAGAACTCTTCCTGACCCATGGCAAGAAACCTTGTGGTTGGCATGTTGTCCAACGTTCAGTGTAGGAGAAACCAGCATTCACCCTGAGGCCCCGCCCATTCTTGAGTGCGACGAGAGCATAAACACGCATTGTGACCTCAGCGTGAGTCCTGTCCTCTAGTAAGTCCTCTCAGTGGCTGGACCATTAGATGTCATAATGGGCTTGACATGTCCCTAGTCCCCAATTTTTAACCAGATTTCTGGTTGTCCAGTCGCCCCACCCCAGGGCTCTACTCTGGAATCCCTCATTTGGTGGGACATCTGAGGTTGAAAAACAAAATGAAACAAATCGACAACAACAACAAAAAAACGGACTTCTTCCAACCCGAGAATGACCGCAAACTCTTTGGAGGGGACCGAACCCCCAGAGAGTAAGACTCGTCCATTTCCCATGGAGTCACCCGGCAATTTCACGACCATGAGTGAAACGAAATCCAGAGACAAAAACTTGAGCAAGAGCCTCACACTCGCCCTTTTTTCATATCCCGAAGTGTTCTCCTCATGGTCTGTAGATCAGTCCTGCCATACCTATGACCCAAAACATAAGCCGAGTTTGTGTTTTCAGACAACTGTCCAAACAGCTCTGGCCTAAACACCCTACAGGCTCAGGGCCCTGGAGCCAAACCTGAGGACTGTACTTGCCCTCTCCAAGGGAATTGTATGTGTACATTCCAATGGCCACAACCCTACTAATAGGATAACCTCCAAAGTCCCTGAGGCCATTCCAAGAGTTATGGCTTCCCAGGACAAACAGGGGCAATCTGAGCCCATCTGAGCACCTACCTGCACTCAGACCCGTAGACTGATGTCCCCAGAGGTAAAAAGGAACGAACAGGCCCCTAGGCACTAATCGGATCCATTGCTTTGGTTTCCAGGCATCTCTCCTCAGAGGCCTGGATTTCAATACCAGCATATGGCTGTTTCTTGACTCACCCATCAGAACTAATCTCATCTACACATGGGAAACATGCACGTTGGAGCTGTGTCAAAGCCTCTGTTTAGGAGAACCCTTCAGGGCCCCAGGGCCACCGCTTCATTCCAAGGTCTCCATAGACACAAAAACATATTAGGACACATCCACAGGAGAGTCCATTTCAACTCAGCGTCCTCGGTTGCCCCCCACATCCAGCAGATCTAACCTGTCTTGTTGCTTGGAGACAATTGGAATGCGAGGTGGGCTACCCAGCCATCCATCCTTAGAGCCCTGCTCGGAATCGTTGGCCTGGAGCCAACCAACAGGTCTCAATTGTCCTGCAGAAGAATCTTTGCAGTTTGGAGCTTCTCACAACTCCCATCGTGGGAAAACCCCCATGTCCTCGTGATCCAACCCCCTTCAAGAAAGGGCCATCAGGGCAGAAATTCCAACCTGAGCGATCGTCTGATCCTTGCCCTGACTTCAGATGCACGAGATCTCTATTGAGGTCTGTAGATTGTGCCTGCCATATCCTCACCCAGAAACCTAGGCCTAGCTTGGGTTCTCAGACTCCGTCCTCAGACTACTGGCCCACAAGCCCTCCAGTTGGGCAATCCAGAACTACAATGCCGCACTCTGCCTGCCCTACAGAAGTAAAACATTGCCCTCAGGGCTACCCCGAAACCCCAAATGAGGATCAACCAGCACGCCATTCGGCTGTACCCCAAACATATAGGCTGACCTGGGCACTATTTCCCCTTCTGACCCTTCCTGAGCCTGGACCTCCTGGTCCCACCCAGACAGCTGGCCGCACACTGAGCACATCGGACCCGCCATGGCCTTAGGTCGTCATCTCTTCCCAACTGCGGTTTTCAGGCTCCAGAACCTAGACCTTATCTACAACCACTGCCCAGGGTTGAAAATGATGCAGAAATCAGAACTCTTTCCCCATGGCAAGAAACCTTGTGGTTGGCATGTTGTCCAACGTTCGGTGTAGTTGAAACAAGCGTGGCCCATGAGGCCCAGCCCATGCTTGCGGGCCACATTGGTCACAAACACACATTGTGACCCTCAGCCTGAGCCCAGTCCTCAGGTAAGGCCTCTCAGGGCCTATATGAAGAGACAGCATATTGGGCTTGCCATGCCCCTAGGCCCCAATTTTTAACCGTAGTTCGGGTTGTCCCTTCACTCTTCCCCAGGGCTCTGCTTTGGAATTCCTCTTTTGGTGGGACAGCTGAGGTAACAAACCTGAAAGGAGTCCTCCCATCCCATAGATTGACGAAAAACAATTGGGATCGGGCCAAATCCACAGAGAGGAAGATTCGTCCATGGCCCATGAGACCTCCCCAACATTCCACGGCCATCGCTGAAACAAAATCCAGAGACAAAAGCTTGAGCAAGCGCCTCAGACTCGCTCATTCTTCATATCCTGAAGAGTTCTTCTCATGGTTTGTAGATCGGGCGTGCCATACCTACGTCCCCAAACTTAAGCTGAGTTTGTGTTTTCAGTCTTCTGTCATCCAAGTCCTGGGCCACACTCCCTCCAGGCTGGGGCCCCTGGAGCCACACATTAGGACTGCCCCCACCCAGTCCATGGGAATTCTGCCCATTCCATTGTCAAAAATCGTACAAATTAGGAGAACCCTCCAAAGTCCCTGAGGCCATCCCAATAGTGTAGGTCGCCCGGGACAAAAAAGGGCGGTTGATACCGGCTGAGCATCTACCTCCACTCATCTACCTCCACTCATACCAAGAAGATTGAACCAGACAGGACCCGAGGCCATTATCGGATCCATTGCTTTGGTTTACAGGCATGTCTCCTCAAAAGCCTGCATTCCAATACCAGCAGAGGGGATTTCCTGAGGCACCCATCAGAACAAATCTCGTCTCCACAAGGAAACTTGTGCATGGGAGCTATGCCAAAGCTTAGGAGAATACTTCAGGGCCCCGGTGCCACCTCCCCATTCCAAGGCCCTCATGGACACAAACACACGTTAGGACCCATCCTCTGGAAAGTGCATTTCAACTCAGCCACCCCGGTTGCTCCCGCAGATCCATTAGATCTAAACTGTCTTGTTGCTATGAGACAATTGGAAGGCGAGGCGGACTTGCCAGGCATCCATCCTGGAACGGTGCATTGGATTCATTCCATATGGGATGTTTGGAGCTGTCCAACAGGTCTCAATTGTCCCGCAGAAGGAATCCTTGAAGGGGGCATCCCACATCTCCCAACGTGGAAAACATCCATGGCCTCGAGATTCCGCTCCCTTCATGAAGGGGCCGTCATGCACAGAAACTCCAACCTGAGCCAACGTCGGATCCTCGCCCTGACTTCAGATGCATGAGATATTGGTTCAGATCTGCAGGGAGTACCTGCCGTGCCCTCACCCTGAATCCGAAGTCTAGCTTGTGTTCTCAGACTTCCGTCCTTACTCTCCTGGCCCCGAAGCCCTCAAGTTTGGCAATTCCGGACCGACAATGAAGCACTCTGCCTGCCCTCTAGAAAAAATACATTGCCTAATGAGCAGCCCAGGCAGCTTAAATGAGGATAAACCTACACGGCACTCGAATGTACCCAAATTATATAGTCTAACCTGGGTACTAATGCACTGTCTGACACAACCTGAGCCCGGACCTGCTGACCAACACCCAGACAGCTGACCGCACGCTGAGCACATCAGACCCGCCATGGCCTTAGGTCATCATCTCTTCCCTACCTCAGTTTTCAGGCTTCAGAACCTAGACCTTATCTCCAATCACTGCCCACGGGTGACTGTGATGCAGAAATCAGAACTCTTCCTAACCCATGACAAGAAACCTTGTGGTTGGCATGTTGTCCAACCTTCAGTATAGGAGAAACCAGCATTCACCCTGAGGCCCCGCCCATTCTTGAGTGCGACGAGAGCATAAACACGCATTGTGACCTCAGCATGAGTCCTGTCCTCTAGTAAGTCCTCTCAGTGGCTGGACCATTAGATGTCATAATGGGCTTGAATGTCCCTAGTCCCCAATTTTTAACCAGATTTCTGGTTGTCCAGTCGCCCCACCCCAGGGCTCTACTCTGGATTCCCTCATTTGGTGGGACATCTGAGGTTGAAAAACAAAATGAAACAAATCAACAACAACAAAAAAAACGGACTTCTTCCATCCCCAGAATGACCCCAAACTCTATAGACGGGACCGAACCCCCAGAGAGTAAGACTCGTCCATTTCCCATGGAGTCACCCGGCAATTTCACGACCATGAGTGAAACGATATCCAGAGACAAAAACTTGAGCAAGAGCCTCACAATCGCCCTTTTTTCATATCCCGAAGTGTTCTCCTCATGGTCTGTAGATCAGTCCTGCCATACCTATGACCCAGAACATAAGCCGAGTTTGTGTTTTCAGACAACTGTCCAAACAGCTCTGGCCTACACACCCTACAGGCTCAGGGCCCTGGAGCCAAACCTGAGGACTGTACTTGCCCTCTCCAAGGGAATTGTATGTGCCCATTCCAATGGCCACAACCCTACTAGTAGGATAACCTCCAAAGTCCCTGAGGCCATCCCAAGAGTTGTGGCTTCCCAGGACAAACAGGGGCAATCTGAGCCCATCTGAGCACCTACCTGCACTCAGACCCGTAGACTGATGTCCCCAGAGGTAAAAAGGAACGAACAGGCCCCTAGGCACTAATCGGATCCATTGCTTTGGTTTCCAAGCATCTCTCCTCAGAGGCCTGGATTTCAATACCAGCATATGGCTGTTTCTTGACTCACCCTTCGGAACAAATCTCATCTACACATGGGAAACATGCCCGTTGGAGCTGGTTCAAAGCCTCTGTTTAGGAGAACCCTTCAGGGTCCCAGGGCCACCGCTTCATTCCAAGGTCTCCATACACACAAAAACATATTAGGACACATCCACAGGAGAGTCCATTTCAACTCAGCCTCCTCGGTTGCCCCCCACATCCAGCAGATCTAACCTGTCTTGTTGCTTGGAGACAATTGGAATGCGAGGTGGGCTACCCAGCCATCCATCCTTAGAACCCTGCTCGGAATCGTTGGCCTGGAGCCAACCAACAGGTCTCAATTGTCCTGCAGAAGAATCTTTGCAGTTTGGAGCTTCTCACAACTCCCATCGTGGGAAAACCCCCATGTCCTCGTGATCCAACCCCCTTCAAGAAAGGGCCATCAGGGCAGAAAGTCCAACCTGAGCGATCGTCTGATCCTTGCCCTGACTTCAGATGCACGAGATCTCTATTGAGGTCTGTAGATTGTGCCTGCCATATCCTCACCCAGAAACCTAGGCCTAGCTTGGGTTCACAGACTCCGTCCTCAGACTACTGGCCCACAAGCCCTCCAGTTGGGCAATCCAGAACTACAGTGCCGCACTCTGCCTGCCCTACAGAAGTAAAACATTGCCCTCAGGGCTACCCCGAAACCCCAAATGAGGATCAACCTACACGCCATTCGGCTGTACCCCAAACATATAGGCTGATCTGGGCACTATTTCCCCTTCTGACCCAGCCTGAGCCTGGACCTCCTGGTCCCACCCAGACAGCTGGCCGCACACTGAGCACATCGGACCCGCCATGGCCTTAGGTCGTCATCTCTTCCCAACTGCGGTTTTCAGGCTCCTGAACCTAGACCTTATCTCCAACCACTGTCCAGGGTTGAAAATGATGCAGAAATCAGAACTCTTTCCCCATGGCAAGAAACCTTGTGGTTGGCATGTTGTCCAACGTTCGGTGTAGTTGAAACAAGCGTGGCCCATGAGGCCCAGCCCATGCTTGCGGGCCACATTGGTCACAAACACACATTGTGACCCTCAGCCTGAGCCCAGTCCTCAGGTAAGGCCTCTCAGGGCCTATATGAAGAGACAGCATATTGGGCTTGCCATGCCCCTAGGCCCCAATTTTTAACCATAGTTCGGGAGTCCCTTCACTCTTCCCCAGGGCTCTGCTTTGGAATTCCTCTTTTGGTGGGTCACCTGAGGTAACAAACCTGAAAGGAGTCCTCCCATCCCACAGATTGACGAAAAACAATTGAGATCGCGCCAATTCCACAGAGAGGAAGATTCGTCCATGGCCCATGAGACCTCCCCAACATTCCACGGCCATCGCTGAAACAAAATCCAGAGACAAAAGCCTGAGCAAGCGCCTCAGACTCGCTCATTCTTCATATCCTGAAGAGTTCTTCTCATGGTTTGTAGATCGGGCGTGCCATACCTACGTCCCCAAACTTAAGCTGAGTTTGTGTTTTCAGTCTTCTGTCCTCAAAGTCCTTGGCCACACTCCCTCCAGGCTGGGGCCCCTGGAACCACACATTTGGACTGCCCCCACCCAATCCATGGGAATTCTGCCCATTCCATTGTCAAAAATCGTACAAATTAGGAGAACCCTCCAAAGTCCCTGAGGCCATCCCAATAGTGTACGTCGCCCGGGACAAAAAAGGGCGGTTGATACCGGCTGAGCATCTACCTCCACTCATCTACCTCCACTCATACCAAGAAGATTGAACCAGACAGGACCCGAGGCCATTATCGGATCCATTGCTTTGGTTTACAGGCAGGTCTCCTCAAAAGCATGGATTCCAATACCAGCAGAGGGGATTTCCTGAGGCACCCATCAGAACAAATCTCGTCTCCACAAGGAAACTTGTGCATGGGAGCTATGCCAAAGCTTAGGAGAATACTTCAGGGTCCCGGTGCCACCTCCCCATTCCAAGGCCCTCATGGACACAAACACACGTTAGGAACCATCCTCTGGAAAGTGCATTTCAACTCAGCCACCCCGGTTGCTCCCGCAGATCCATTAGATCTAAACTGTCTTGTTGCTAGGAGACAATTGGAAGGCGAGGCGGACTTCCCAGGCATCCATCCTCGAACGGTGCTCTGGAGTCATTCCATATGGGATGTCCTGGAGCTGTCCAACAGGTCTCAATGTCCCGCAGAAGGAATCCTTGAAGGGGGCATCCAACATCTCCCAACGTGGAAAACCTCCATGGCCTCGAGATTCCGCTCCCTTCATGAAGGGGCCATCATGCACAGAAACTCCAACCTGAGCCAACGTCGGATCCTCGCCCTGACTTCAGATGCAGGAGATATTGGTTCAGATCTGCAGGGGGTACCTGCCGTGCCCTCACCCTGAATCCGAAGTCTAGCTTGTGTTCTCAGACTTCCGTCCTCACTCTCCTGGCCCCGAAGCCCTCAAGTTTGGCAATTCCGGACCGACAATGAAGCACTCTGCCTGCCCTCTAGAAAAAATATATTGCCTAATGAGCAGCCCAGGCAGCTTAAATGAGGATAAACCTACACGGCACTCGAATGTACCCAAATTATATATTCTAACCTGGGCACTAATGCACTGTTTGACACAACGTGAGCGCGGACCTGCTGACCAACACCCAGACAGCTGACCGCACGCTGAGCACATCAGACCCGCCATGGCCTTAGGTCATCATCTCTTCCCTACCTCAGTTTTCAGGCTTCAGAACCTAGACCTTATCTCCAATCACTGCCCACGGGTGACTGTGATGAAGAAATCAGAACTCTTCCTGACCCATGGCAAGAAAACTTGTGGTTGGCATGTTGTCCAACCTTCAGTGTAGGAGAAATCAGCATTCACCCTGAGGCCCCGCCCATTCTTGAGTGCGAGGAGAGCATAAACACGCATTGTGACCTCAGCGTGAGTCCTGTCCTCTAGTAAGTCTTCTCAGTGGCTGGACCATTAGATGTCATAATGGGCTTGACATGTCCCTAGTCCCCAATTTTTAACCAGATTTCTGGTTGTCCAGTCGCCCCACCCCAGGGCTCTACTCTGGAATCCCTCATTTGGTGGGACATTTGAGGTTGAAAAACAAAATGAAACAAATCGACAACAACAACAAAAAAACGGACTTCTTCCATCCCCAGAATGACCCCAAACTCTTTGGACGGGACCGAACCCCCAGAGAGTAAGACTCGTCCATTTCCCATGAAGTCACCCGGCAATTTCACGACAATGAGTGACACGATATCCAGAGACAAAAACTTGAGCAAGAGCCTCACACTCGCCCTTTTTTCATATCCCGAAGTATTCTCCTCATGGTCTGTAGATCAGTCCTGCCATACCTATGACCCAAAACATAAGCCGAGTTTGTGTTTTCAGACAACTGTCCAAACAGCTCTGGCCTACACACCCTACAGGCTCAGGGCCCTGGAGCCAAACCTGAGGACTGTACTTGCCCTCTCCAAGGGAATTGTATGTGCCCATTCCAATGGCCACAACCCTACTAGTAGGATAACCTCCTATGTCCCTGAGGCCATCCCAAGAGTTGTGGCTTCCCAGGACAAACAGGGGCAATCTGAGCCCATCTGAGCACCTACCTGCTCAGACCCATAGACTGATGTCCCCAGAGGTAAAAAGGAACGAACAGGCCCCTAGGCACTAATCGGATCCATTGCTTTGGTTTCCAGGCATCTCTCCTCAGAGGCCTGGATTTCAATACCAGCATATGGCTGTTTCTTGACTCACCCATCGGAACAAATCTCATCTACACATGGGAAACATGCCCGTTGGAGCTGTGTCAAAGACTCTGTTTAGGAGAACCCTTCAGGGTACCAGGGCCACCGCTTCATTCCAAGGTCTCCATAGACAAAAAACATATTAGGACACATCCACAGGAGAGTCCATTTCAACTCAGCCTGCTCGGTTGCCCCCCACATCCAGCAGATCTAACCTGTCTTGTTGCTTGGAGACAATTGGAATGCGAGGTGGGCTACCCAGCCATCCATCCTTAGAACCCTGCTCGGAATCGTTGGCCTGGAGCCAACCAACAGGTCTCAATTGTCCTGCAGAAGAATCTTTGCAGTTTGGAGCTTCTCACAACTCCCATCGTGCGAAAACCCCCATGTCCTCGTGATCCAACCCCCTTTAAGAAAGGGCCATCAGGGCAGAAAGTCCAACCTGAGCGATCGTCTGATCCTTGCCCTGACTTCAGATGCATGAGATCTCTATTGAGGTCTGTAGATTGTGCCTGCCATATCCTCACCCAGAAACCTAGGCCTAGCTTGGGTTCACAGACTCCGTCCTCAGACTACTGGCCCACAAGCCCTCCAGTTGGGCAATCCAGAACTACAATGCCGCACTCTGCCTGCCCTACAGAAGTAAAACATTGCCCTCAGGGCTACCCCGAAACCGCAAATGAGGATCAACCTGCACGCCAATCGGCTGTACCCCAAACATATAGGCTGACCTGGGCACTATTTCCCCTTCTGACCCAGCCTGAGCCTGGACCTCCTGGTCCCACCCAGACAGCTGGCCGCACACTGAGCACATCGGACCCGCCATGGCCTTAGGTTGTCATCTCTTCCCAACTGCGGTTTTCAGGCTCCTGAACCTAGACCTTATCTCCAACCACTGTCCAGGGTTGAAAATGATGCAGAAATCAGAACTCTTTCCCCATGGCAAGAAACCTTGTGGTTGGCATGTTGTCCAACGTTCAGTGTAGTTGAAACAAGCGTGGCCCATGAGGCCCAGCCCATGCTTGCGGGCCACATTGGTCACAAACACACATTGTGACCCTCAGCCTGAGCCCAGTCCTCAGGTAAGGCCTCTCAGGGCCTATATGAAGAGACAGCATATTGGGCTTGCCATGCCCCTAGGCCCCAATTTTTAACCATAGTTCGGGTTGTCCCTTCACTCTTCCCCAGGGCTCTGCTTTGGAATTCCTCTTTTGGTGGGACACCTGAGGTAACACACCTGAAAGGAGTCCTCCCATCCCACAGATTGACGAAAAACAATTGGTATCGTGCCAAATCCACAGAGAGGAAGATTCGTCCATGGCCCATGAGACCTCCCCAACATTCCACGGCCATCGCTGAAACAAAATCCAGAGACAAAAGCCTGAGCAAGCGCCTCAGACTCGCTCATTCTTCATATCCTGAAGAGTTCTTCTCATGGTTTGTAGATCGGGCGTGCCATACATACGTCCCCAAACTAAAGCTGAGTTTGTGTTTTCAGTCTTCTGTCCTCAAAGTCCTGGGCCACACTCCCTCCAGGCTGGGGCCCCTGGAGCCACACATTAGGACTGCCCCCACCCAATCCATGGGAATTCTGCCCATTCCATTGTCAAAAATCGTACAAATTAGGAGAACCCTCCAAAGTCCCTGAGGCCATCCCAATAGCGTAGGTCGCCCGGGACAAAAAAGGGCGGTTGATACCGGCTGAGCATCTACCTCCACTCATCTACCTCCACTCATACCAAGAAGATTGAACCAGACAGGACCCGAGGCCATTATCGGATCCATTGCTTTGGTTTACAGGCATGTCTCCTCAAAAGCCTGGATTCCAATACCAGCAGAGGGGATTTCCTGAGGCACCCATCAGAACAAAACTCGTCTCCACAAGGAAACTTGTGCATGGGAGCTATGCCAAACCTTAGGAGAATACTTCAGGGTCCCGGTGCCACCTCCCCATTCCAAGGCCCTCATGGACACAAACACACGTTAGGACACATCCTCTTGAAAGTGCATTTCAACTCAGCCACCCCGGTTGCTCCCGCAGATCCATTAGATCTAAACTGTATTGTTGCTAGGAGACAATTGGAAGGCGAGGCGGACTTCCCAGGCATCCATCCACGAACGGTGCTCTGGAGTCATTCCATATGGGATGTCCTGGAGCTGTCCAACAGGTCTCAATTGTCCCGCAGAAGGAATCCTTGAAGGGGGCATCCCACATCTCCCAACGTGGAAAACCTCCATGGCCTCGAGATTCCGCTCCCTTCATGAAGGGGCCGTCATGCACAGAAACTCCAACCTGAGCCAACGTCGGATCCTCGCCCTGACTTCAGATGCATGAGATATTGGTTCAGATCTGCAGGGGTACCTGCCATGCCCTCACCCTGAATCCGAAGTCTAGCTTGTGTGTCTCAGACTTCCATCCTCACTCTCCTGGCCCCGAAGCCCTCAAGTTTGGCAATTCCGGACCGACAAGGAAGCACTCTGCCTGCCCTCTAGAAAAAATATATTGCCTAATGAGATGACCAGGCAGCTTAAATGAAGATAAACCTACACGGCACTCGAATGTACCCAAATTATATAGTCTAACCTGGGCACTAATGCACTGTCTGACACAACCTGAGCCCGGACCTGCTGACCAACACCCAGACAGCTGACCGCACGCTGAGCACATCAGACCCGCCATGGCCTTAGGTCATCATCTCTTCCCTACCTCAGTTTTCAGGCTTCAGTACCTAGACCTTATCTCCAATCACTGCCCACGGGTGACTTTGATGCAGAAATCAGAACTCTTCCTGACCCATGGCAAGATACCTTGTGGTTGGCATGTTGTCCAACCTTCAGTATAGGAGAAACCAGCATTCACCCTGAGGCCCCGCCCATTCTTGAGTGCGACGAGAGCATAAACACGCATTGTGACCTCAGCGTGAGTCCTGTCCTCTAGTAAGTCCTCTCAGTGGCTGGACCATTAGATGTCATAATGGGCTTGACATGTCCCTAGTCCCCAATTTTTAACCAGATTTCTGGTTGTCCAGTCGCCCCACCCCAGGGCTCTACTCTGGAATCCCTCATTTGGTGGGACATCTGAAGTTGAAACACAAAATGAAACAAATCGACAACAACAACAAAAAAACGGACTTCTTCCATCACCAGAATGACCGCAAACACTTTGGACGGGACCGAACCCCCAGAGAGTAAGACTCGTCCATTTCCCATGAAGTCACCCGGCAGTTTCACGACCATGTGTGACACGATATCCAGAGACAAAATCTTGAGCAAGAGCCTCACACTCGCCCTTTTTTCATATCCCGAAGTGTTCTCCTCATGGTCTGTAGATCAGTCCTGCCATACCTATGACCCAAAACATAAGCCGAGTTTGTGTTTTCAGACAACTGTCCAAAAAGCTCTGGCCTACACACCCTACAGGCTCAGGGCCCTGGAGCCAAACCTGAGGACTGTACTTGCCCTCTCCAAGGGAATTGTATGTGCCCATTCCAATGGCCACAACCCTACTAGTAGGATAACCTCCAAAGTCCCTGAGGCCATCCCAGGAGTTGTGGCTTCCCAGGACAAACAGGGGCAATCTGAGCCCATCTGAGCACCTACCTGCACTCAGACCCGTAGACTGATGTCCCCAGAGGTAAAAAGGAACGAACAGGCCCCTAGGCACTAATCGGATCCATTGCTTTGGTTTCCAGGCATCTCTCCTTAGAGGCCTGGATTTCAATACCAGCATATGGCTGTTTCTTGACTCACCCATCGGAACAAATCTCATCTACACATGGGAAACATGCCCGTTGGAGCTGTGTCAAAGCCTCTGTTTAGGAGCACCCTAAGGGCCCCAGGGCCACCGCTTCATTCCAAGGTCTCCATAGACACAAAAACATATTAGGACACATCCACAGGAGAGTCCATTTCAACTCAGCCTCCTCGGTTGCCCCCCACATCCAGCAGATCTAACCTGTCTTGTTGCTTGGAGACAATTGGAATGCGAGGTGGGCTACCCAGCCATCCATCCTTAGAACCCTGATCGGAATCGTTGGCCTGGAGCCAACCAACAGGTCTCAATTGTCCTGCAGAAGAATCTTTGCAGTTTGGAGCTTCTCACAACTCCCATCGTGGGAAAACCCCCATGTCCTCGTGATCCAACCCCCTTCAAGAAAGGGCCATCAGGGCAGAAAGTCCAACCTGAGCGATCGTCTGATCCTTGCCCTGACTTCAGATGCACGAGATCTCTATTGAGGTCTGTAGATTGTGCCTGCCATATCCTCACCCAGAAACCTAGGCCTAGCTTGGGTTCTCAGACTCCGTCCTCAGACTACTGGCCCACAAGCCCTCCAGTTGGGCAATCCAGAACTACAATGCCGCACTCTGCCTGCCCTACAGAAGTAAAACATTGCCCTCAGGGCTACCCAGAAACCCCAAATGAGGATCAACCTGCACGCCATTCGGCTGTACCCCAAACATATAGGCTGACCTGGGCACTATTTCCCCTTCTGACCCAGCCTGAGCCTGGACCTCCTGGTCCCACCCAGACAGCTGGCCGCACACTGAGCACATCGGACCCGCCATGGCCTTAGGTCGTCATCTCTTCCCAACTGCGGTTTTCAGGCTCCAGAACCTAGACCTTATCTCCAACCACTGCCCATGGTTGAAAATGATGCAGAAATCAGAACTCTTTCCCCATGGCAAGAAACCTTGTGGTTGGCATGTTGTCCAACGTTCAGTGTAGTTGAAACAAGCGTGGCCCATGAGGCCCAGCCCATGCTTGCGGGCCACATTGGTCACAAACACACATTGTGACCCTCAGCCTGAGCCCAGTCCTCAGGTAAGGCCTCTCAGGGCCTATATGAAGAGACAGCATATTGGGCTTGCCATGCCCCTAGGCCCCAATTTTTAACCATAGTTCGGGTTGTCCCTTCACTCTTCCCCAGGGCTCTGCTTTGGAATTCCTCTTTTGGTGGGACACCTGAGGTAACAAACCTGAAAGGAGTCCTCCCATCCCACAGATTGACGAAAAACAATTGGGATCGGGCCAAATCCACAGAGAGGAAGATTCGTCCATGGCCCATGAGACCTCCCCAACATTCCACGGCCATCGCTGAAACAAAATCCAGAGACAAAAGCCTGAGCAAGCGCCTCAGACTCGCTCATTCTTCATATCCTGAAGAGTTCTTCTCATGGTTTGTAGATCGGGCGTGCCATACCTACGTCCCCAAACTAAAGCTGAGTTTGTGTTTTCAGTCTTCTGTCCTCAAAGCCCTGGGCCACACTCCCTCCAGGCTGGGGCCCCTGGAGCCACACATTAGGACTGCCCCCACCCAATCCATGGGAATTCTGCCCATTCCATTGTCAAAAATCGTACAAATTAGGAGAACCCTCCAAAGTCCCTGAGGCCATCCCAATAGTGTAGGTCGCCCGGGACAAAAAAGGGCGGTTGATACCGGCTGAGCATCTACCTCCACTCATCTACCTCCACTCATACCAAGAAGATTGAACCAGACAGGACCCGAGGCCATTATCGGATCCATTGCTTTGGTTTACAGGCATGTCTCCTCAAAAGCCTGGATTCCAATACCAGCAGAGGGGATTTCCTGAGGCACCCATCAGAACAAAACTCGTCTCCACAAGGAAACTTGTGCATGGGAGCTATGCCAAAGCTTAGGAGAATACTTCAGGGTCCCGGTGCCACCTCCCCATTCCAAGGCCCTCATGGACACAAACACACGTTAGGACACATCCTCTTGAAAGTGCATTTCAACTCAGCCACCCCGGTTGATCCCGCAGATCCATTAGATCTAAACTGTCTTGTTGCTAGGAGACAATTGGAAGGCGAGGCGGACTTCCCAGGCATCCATCCACGAACGGTGCTCTGGAGTCATTCCATATGGGATGTCCTGGAGCTGTCCAACAGGTCTCAATTGTCCCGCAGAAGGAATCCTTGAAGGGGGCATCCCACATCTCCACGTGGAAAACCTCCATGGCCTCGAGATTCCGCTCCCTTCATGAAGGGGCCGTCATGCACAGAAACTCCAACCTGAGCCAACGTCGGATCCTCGCCCTGACTTCAGATGCATGAGATATTGGTTCAGATCTGCAGGGGGTACCTGCCGTGCCCTCACCCTGAATCCGAAGTCTAGCTTGTGTTCTCAGACTTCCGTCCTTACTCGCCTGGCCCCGAAGCCCTCAAGTTTGGCAATTCCGGACCGACAATGAAGCACTCTGCCTGCCCTCTAGAAAAAATATATTGCCTAATGAGCAGCCCAGGCAGCTTAAATGAGGATAAACCTACACGGCACTCGAATGTACCCAAATTATATAGTCTAACCGGGGCACTAATGCACTGTCTGAGACAACCTGAGCCCGGACCTGCTGACCAACACCCAGACACCTGACCGCGCGCTGAGCACATCAGAACCGCCATGGCCTTAGGTCATCATCTCTTCCCTACCTCAGTTTTCAGGCTTCAGAACCTAGACCTTATCTCCAATCACTGCCCACGGGTGACTGTGATGCAGAAATCAGAACTCTTCCTGACCTATGGCAAGAAACCTTGTGGTTGGCATGTTGTCCAACCTTCAGTATAGGAGAAACCAGCATTCACCCTGAGGCCCCGCCCATTCTTGAGTGCGACGAGAGCATAAACACGCATTGTGACCTCAGCGTGAGTCCTGTCCTCTAGTAAGTCCTCTCAGTGGCTGGACCATTAGATGTCATAATGGGCTTGACATGTCCCTAGTCCCCAATTTTTAACCAGATTTCTGGTTGTCCAATCGCCCCACCCCAGGGCTCTACTCTGGAATCCCTCATTTGGTGGGACATCTGAGGTTGAAAAACAAAATGAAACAAATCAACAACAACAAAAAAACGGACTTCTTCCATCCCCAGAATGACCCCAAACTCTTTGGACGGGACCAAACCCCCAGAGAGTAAGACTCGTCCATTTCCCATGAAGTCACCCGGCAATTTCACGACCATGAGTGACACGATATCCAGAGACAAAAACTTGAGCAAGAGCCTCACACTCGCCCTTTTTTCATATCCCGAAGTGTTCTCCTCATGGTCTGTAGATCAGTCCTGCCATACCTATGACCCAAAACACAAGCCGAGTTTGTGTTTTCAGACAACTGTCCAAACAGGTCTGGCCTACACACCCTACAGGCTCAGGGCCCTGGAGCCAAACCTGAGGACTGTACTTGCCCTCTCCAAGGGAATTGTATGTGCCCATTCCAATGGCCACAACCCTACTAGTAGGATAACCTCCAATGTCCCTGAGGCCATCCCAAGAGTTGTGGCTTCCCAGGACAAACAGGGGAATCTGAGCCCATCTGAGCACCTACCTGCACTCAGACCCGTAGACTGATGTCCCCAGAGGTAAAAAGGAACGAACAGGCCCCTAGGCACTAATCGGTTCCATTGCTTTGGTTTCCAGGAAACTCTCCTCAGAGGCCTGGATTTCAATACCAGCATATGGCTGTTTCTTGACTCAACCATCAGAACAAATCTCATCTACACTTGGGAAACATGCACGTTGGAGCTGTGTCAAAGCCTCTGTTTAGGAGAACCCTTCAGGGTCCCAGGGCCACCTCTTCATTCCAAGGTCTCCATAGACACAAAAACATATTAGGACACATCCACAGGAGAGTCCATTTCAACTCAGCCTCCTCGGTTGCCCCCCACATCCAGCAGATCTAACCTGTCTTGTTGCTTGGAGACAATTGGAATGCGAGGTGGGCTACCCAGCCATCCATCCTTAGAACCCTGCTCGGAATCGTTGGCCTGGAGCCAACCAACAGGTCTCAATTGTCCTGCAGAAGAATCTTTGCAGTTTGGAGCTTCTCACAACTCCCATCGTGGGAAAACCCCCATGTCCTCGTGATCCAACCCCCTTCAAGAAAGGGCCATCAGGGCAGAAAGTCCAACCTGAGCTATCGTCTGATCCTTGCCCTGACTTCAGATGCATGAGATCTCTATTGAGGTCTGTAGATTGTGCCTGCCATATCCTCACCCAGAAACCTAGGCCTAGCTTGGGTTCACAGACTCCGTCCTCAGACTACTGGCCCACAAGCCCTCCAGTTGGGCAATCCAGAACTACAATGCCGCACTCTGCCTGCCCTACAGAAGTAAAACATTGCCCTCAGGGCACCCCGAAACCCCAAATGAGGATCAACCTGCACGCCATTCGGCTGTACCCCAAACATATAGGCTGACCTGGGCACTATTTCCCCTTCTGACCCAGCCTGAGCCCTGACCTCCTGGTCCCACCCAGACAGCTGGCCACACACTGAGCACATCGGACCCGCCATGGCCTTAGGTCGTCATCTCTTCCCAACTGCGGTTTTCAGGCTCCAGAACCTAGACCTTATCTCCAACCACTGCCCAGGGTTGAAAATGATGCAGAAATCAGAACTCTTTCCCCATGGCAAGAAACCTTGTGGTTGGCATGTTGTCCAACGTTCAGTGTAGTTGAAACAAGCGTGGCCCATGAGGCCCAGCCCATGCTTGCGGGCCACATTGGTCACAAACACACATTGTGACCCTCAGCCTGAGCCCAGTCCTCAGGTAAGGCCTCTCAGGGCCTATATGAAGAGACAGCATATTGGGCTTGCCATGCCCCTAGGCCCCAATTTTTAACCATAGTTCGGGTTGTCCCTTCAATCTTCCCCAGGGCTCTGCTTTGGAATTCCTCTTTTGGTGGGACACCTGAGGTAACAAACCTGAAAGGAGTCCTCCCATCCCACAGATTGACGAAAAACAATTGGGATCGCGCCAAATCCACAGAGAGGAAGATTCGTCCATGGCCCATGAGACCTCCCCAACATTCCACGGCCATCGCTGAAACAAAATCCAGAGACAAAAGCCTGAGCAAGCGCCTCAGACTCGCTCATTCTTCATATCCTGAAGAGTTCTTCTCATGGTTTGTAGATCGGGCGTGCCATACCTACGTCCCCAAACTTAAGCTGAGTTTGTGTTTTCAGTCTTCTGTCCTCAAAGTCCTGGGCCACACTCCCTCCAGGCTGGGGACCCTGGAGCCACACATTAGGACTGCCCCCACCCAGTCCATGGGAATTCTGCCCATTCCATTGTCAAAAATCGTACAAATTAGGAGAACCCTCCAAAGTCTTGAGGCCATCCCAATAGTGTAGGTCGCCCGGGACAAAAAAGGGCGGTTGATACCGGCTGAGCATCTACCTCCACTCATCTACCTCCACTCATACCAAGAAGATTGAACCAGACAGGACCCGAGGCCATTATCGGATCCATTGCTTTGGTTTACAGGCATGTCTCCTCAAAAGCCTGCATTCCAATACCAGCAGAGGGGATTTTCTGAGGCACCCATCAGAACAAATCTCGTCTCCACAAGGAAACTTGTGCATGGGAGCTAAGCCAAAGCTTAGGAGAATACTTCAGGGTCCCGGTGCCACCTCCCCAATCCAAGGCCCTCATGGACACAAACACATGTTAGGACCCATCCTCTGGAAAGTGCATTTCAACTCAGCCACCCAGGTTGCTCCCGCAGATCCATTAGATCTAAACTGTCTTGTTGCTAGGAGACAATTGGAAGGCGAGGCGGACTTCCCAGGCATCCATCCTCGAACGGTGCTCTGGAGTCATTCCATATGGGATGTCCTGGAGCTGTCCAACAGTTCTCAATTGTCCCGCAGAAGGAATCCTTGAAGGGGGCATCCAACATCTCCCAACGTGGAAAACCTCCATGGCCTCGAGATTCCGCTTCCTTCATGAAGGGGCCGTCATGCACAGAAACTCCAACCTGAGCCAACGTCGGATCCTCGCCCTGACTTCAGATGCAGGAGATATTGGTTCAGATCTGCAGGGAGTACCTGCCGTGCCCTCACCCTGAATCCGAAGTCTAGCTTGTGTTCTCAGACTTCCGTCTTCACTCTCCTGGCACTGAAGCCCTCAAGTTTGGCAATTCCGGACCGACAATGAAGCACTCTGCCTGCCCTCTAGAAAAAATATATTGCCTAATGAGCAGCCCAGGCAGCTTAAATGAGGATAAACCTACACGGCACTCGAATGTACCCAAATTATATAGTCTAACCTGGGCACTAATGCACTGTCTGACACAACCTGAGCCCGGACCTGCTGACCAACACCCAGACAGCTGACCGCACCCTGAGCACATCAGAACCGCCATGGCCTTAGGTCATCATCTCTTCCCTACCTCAGTTTTCAGGCTTCAGAACCTAGACCTTATCTCCATTCACTGCCCACGGGTGACTGTGATGCAGAAATCAGAACTCTTCCTGACCCATGGCAAGAAACCTTGTGGTTGGCATGTTGTCCAACGTTCAGTGTAGGAGAAACCAGCATTCACCCTGAGGCCCCGCCCATTCCTGAGTGCGACGAGAGCATAAACACGCATTGTGACCTCAGCGTGAGTCCTGTCCTCTAGTAAGTCCTCTCAGTGGCTAGACCATTAGATGTCATAATGGGCTTGACATGTCCCTAGTCCCCAATTTTTAACCAGATTTCTGGTTGTCCAGTCGCCCCACCCCAGGGCTCTACTCTGGAATCCCTCATTTGGTGGGACATCTGAGGTTGAAAAACAAAATGAAACAAATCAACAACAACAAAAAAACGGACTTCTTCCATCCCCAGAATGACCCCAAACTCTTTGGACGGGACCGAACCCCCAGAGAGTAAGACTCGTCCATTTCCCATGAAGTCACCCGGCAATTTCACGACCATGAGTGACACGATATCCAGAGACAAAAACTTGAGCAAGAGCCTCACACTCGCCCTTTTTTCATATCCCGAAGTGTTCTCCTCATGGTCTGTAGATCAGTCCTGCCATACCTATGACCCAAAACATAAGCCGAGTTTGTGTTTACAGACAACTGTCCAAACAGCTCTGGCCTACACACCCTACAGGCTCAGGGCCCTTGAGCCAAAACTGAGGACTGTACTTGCCCTCTCCAAGGGAATTGTATGTGCCCATTCCAATGGCCACAACCCTACTAGTAGGATAACCTCCAAAGTCCCTGAGGCCATCCCAAGAGTTGTGGCTTCCCAGGACAAACAGGGGTAATCTGAGCCCATCTGAGCACCTACCTGCACTCAGACCCGTAGACTGGTGTCCCCAGAGGTAAAAAGGAACGAACAGGCCCCTAGGCACTAATCGGATCCATTGCTTTGGTTTCCAGGCATCTCTCCTCAGAGGCCTGGATTTCAATACCAGCATATGGCTGTTTCTGAATCACCCATCAGAACAAATCTCATCTACACATAGGAAACATGCACGTTGGAGCTGTGTCAAAGCCTCTGTTTAGGAGAACCCTTCAGGGCCCCAGGGCCACCACTTCTTTCCAAGGTCTCCATAGACACAAAAACATATTAGGACACATACACAGGAGAGTCCATTTCAACTCAGCCTCCTCGGTTGCCCCCCACATCCAGCAGATCTAACCTGTCTTGTTGCTTGAAGACAATTGGAATGCGAGGTGGGCTACCCAGCCATCCATCCTTAGAACCCTGCTCGGAATCGTTGGCCTGGAGCCAACCAACAGGTCTCAATTGTCCTGCAGAAGAATCTTTGCAGTTTGGAGCTTCTCACAACTCCCATCGTGGGAAAACCCCCATGTCCTCGTGATCCAACCCCCTTCAAGAAAGGGCCATCAGGGCAGAAAGTCCAACCTGAGCTATCGTCTGATCCTTGCCCTGACTTCAGATGCATGAGATCTCTATTGAGGTCTGTAGATTGTGCCTGCCATATCCTCACCCAGAAACCTAGGCCTAGCTTGGGTTCACAGACTCCGTCCTCAGACTACTGGCCCACAAGCCCTCCAGTTGGGCAATCCAGAACTACAATGCCGCACTCTGCCTGCCCTACAGAAGTAAAACATTGCCCTCAGGGCACCCCGAAACCCCAAATGAGGATCAACCTGCACGCCATTCGGCTGTACCCCAAACATATAGGCTGACCTGGGCACTATTTCCCCTTCTGACCCAGCCTGAGCCCTGACCTCCTGGTCCCACCCAGACAGCTGGCCACACACTGAGCACATCGGACCCGCCATGGCCTTAGGTCGTCATCTCTTCCCAACTGCGGTTTTCAGGCTCCAGAACCTAGACCTTATCTCCAACCACTGCCCAGGGTTGAAAATGATGCAGAAATCAGAACTCTTTCCCCATGGCAAGAAACCTTGTGGTTGGCATGTTGTCCAACGTTCAGTGTAGTTGAAACAAGCGTGGCCCATGAGGCCCAGCCCATGCTTGCGGGCCACATTGGTCACAAACACACATTGTGACCCTCAGCCTGAGCCCAGTCCTCAGGTAAGGCCTCTCAGGGCCTATATGAAGAGACAGCATATTGGGCTTGCCATGCCCCTAGGCCCCAATTTTTAACCATAGTTCGGGTTGTCCCTTCAATCTTCCCCAGGGCTCTGCTTTGGAATTCCTCTTTTGGTGGGACACCTGAGGTAACAAACCTGAAAGGAGTCCTCCCATCCCACAGATTGACGAAAAACAATTGGGATCGCGCCAAATCCACAGAGAGGAAGATTCGTCCATGGCCCATGAGACCTCCCCAACATTCCACGGCCATCGCTGAAACAAAATCCAGAGACAAAAGCCTGAGCAAGCGCCTCAGACTCGCTCATTCTTCATATCCTGAAGAGTTCTTCTCATGGTTTGTAGATCGGGCGTGCCATACCTACGTCCCCAAACTTAAGCTGAGTTTGTGTTTTCAGTCTTCTGTCCTCAAAGTCCTGGGCCACACTCCCTCCAGGCTGGGGACCCTGGAGCCACACATTAGGACTGCCCCCACCCAGTCCATGGGAATTCTGCCCATTCCATTGTCAAAAATCGTACAAATTAGGAGAACCCTCCAAAGTCCCTGAGGCCATCCCAATAGTGTAGGTCGCCCGGGACAAAAAAGGGCGGTTGATACCGGCTGAGCATCTACCTCCACTCATCTACCTCCACTCATACCAAGAAGATTGAACCAGACAGGACCCGAGGCCATTATCGGATCCATTGCTTTGGTTTACAGGCATGTCTCCTCAAAAGCCTGCATTCCAATACCAGCAGAGGGGATTTTCTGAGGCACCCATCAGAACAAATCTCGTCTCCACAAGGAAACTTGTGCATGGGAGCTAAGCCAAAGCTTAGGAGAATACTTCAGGGTCCCGGTGCCACCTCCCCAATCCAAGGCCCTCATGGACACAAACACATGTTAGGACCCATCCTCTGGAAAGTGCATTTCAACTCAGCCACCCAGGTTGCTCCCGCAGATCCATTAGATCTAAACTGTCTTGTTGCTAGGAGACAATTGGAAGGCGAGGCGGACTTCCCAGGCATCCATCCTCGAACGGTGCTCTGGAGTCATTCCATATGGGATGTCCTGGAGCTGTCCAACAGTTCTCAATTGTCCCGCAGAAGGAATCCTTGAAGGGGGCATCCAACATCTCCCAACGTGGAAAACCTCCATGGCCTCGAGATTCCGCTTCCTTCATGAAGGGGCCGTCATGCACAGAAACTCCAACCTGAGCCAACGTCGGATCCTCGCCCTGACTTCAGATGCAGGAGATATTGGTTCAGATCTGCAGGGAGTACCTGCCGTGCCCTCACCCTGAATCCGAAGTCTAGCTTGTGTTCTCAGACTTCCGTCTTCACTCTCCTGGCACTGAAGCCCTCAAGTTTGGCAATTCCGGACCGACAATGAAGCACTCTGCCTGCCCTCTAGAAAAAATATATTGCCTAATGAGCAGCCCAGGCAGCTTAAATGAGGATAAACCTACACGGCACTCGAATGTACCCAAATTATATAGTCTAACCTGGGCACTAATGCACTGTCTGACACAACCTGAGCCCGGACCTGCTGACCAACACCCAGACAGCTGACCGCACCCTGAGCACATCAGAACCGCCATGGCCTTAGGTCATCATCTCTTCCCTACCTCAGTTTTCAGGCTTCAGAACCTAGACCTTATCTCCATTCACTGCCCACGGGTGACTGTGATGCAGAAATCAGAACTCTTCCTGACCCATGGCAAGAAACCTTGTGGTTGGCATGTTGTCCAACGTTCAGTGTAGGAGAAACCAGCATTCACCCTGAGGCCCCGCCCATTCCTGAGTGCGACGAGAGCATAAACACGCATTGTGACCTCAGCGTGAGTCCTGTCCTCTAGTAAGTCCTCTCAGTGGCTAGACCATTAGATGTCATAATGGGCTTGACATGTCCCTAGTCCCCAATTTTTAACCAGATTTCTGGTTGTCCAGTCGCCCCACCCCAGGGCTCTACTCTGGAATCCCTCATTTGGTGGGACATCTGAGGTTGAAAAACAAAATGAAACAAATCAACAACAACAAAAAAACGGACTTCTTCCATCCCCAGAATGACCCCAAACTCTTTGGACGGGACCGAACCCCCAGAGAGTAAGACTCGTCCATTTCCCATGAAGTCACCCGGCAATTTCACGACCATGAGTGACACGATATCCAGAGACAAAAACTTGAGCAAGAGCCTCACACTCGCCCTTTTTTCATATCCCGAAGTGTTCTCCTCATGGTCTGTAGATCAGTCCTGCCATACCTATGACCCAAAACATAAGCCGAGTTTGTGTTTACAGACAACTGTCCAAACAGCTCTGGCCTACACACCCTACAGGCTCAGGGCCCTTGAGCCAAAACTGAGGACTGTACTTGCCCTCTCCAAGGGAATTGTATGTGCCCATTCCAATGGCCACAACCCTACTAGTAGGATAACCTCCAAAGTCCCTGAGGCCATCCCAAGAGTTGTGGCTTCCCAGGACAAACAGGGGTAATCTGAGCCCATCTGAGCACCTACCTGCACTCAGACCCGTAGACTGGTGTCCCCAGAGGTAAAAAGGAACGAACAGGCCCCTAGGCACTAATCGGATCCATTGCTTTGGTTTCCAGGCATCTCTCCTCAGAGGCCTGGATTTCAATACCAGCATATGGCTGTTTCTGAATCACCCATCAGAACAAATCTCATCTACACATAGGAAACATGCACGTTGGAGCTGTGTCAAAGCCTCTGTTTAGGAGAACCCTTCAGGGCCCCAGGGCCACCACTTCTTTCCAAGGTCTCCATAGACACAAAAACATATTAGGACACATACACAGGAGAGTCCATTTCAACTCAGCCTCCTCGGTTGCCCCCCACATCCAGCAGATCTAACCTGTCTTGTTGCTTGAAGACAATTGGAATGCGAGGTGGGCTACCCAGCCATCCATCCTTAGAACCCTGCTCGGAATCGTTGGCCTGGAGCCAACCAACAGGTCTCAATTGTCCTGCAGAAGAATCTTTGCAGTTTGGAGCTTCTCACAACTCCCATCGTGGGAAAACCCCCATGTCCTCGTGATCCAACCCCCTTCAAGAAAGGGCCATCAGGGCAGAAAGTCCAACCTGAGCTATCGTCTGATCCTTGCCCTGACTTCAGATGCATGAGATCTCTATTGAGGTCTGTAGATTGTGCCTGCCATATCCTCACCCAGAAACCTAGGCCTAGCTTGGGTTCACAGACTCCGTCCTCAGACTACTGGCCCACAAGCCCTCCAGTTGGGCAATCCAGAACTACAATGCCGCACTCTGCCTGCCCTACAGAAGTAAAACATTGCCCTCAGGGCACCCCGAAACCCCAAATGAGGATCAACCTGCACGCCATTCGGCTGTACCCCAAACATATAGGCTGACCTGGGCACTATTTCCCCTTCTGACCCAGCCTGAGCCCTGACCTCCTGGTCCCACCCAGACAGCTGGCCACACACTGAGCACATCGGACCCGCCATGGCCTTAGGTCGTCATCTCTTCCCAACTGCGGTTTTCAGGCTCCAGAACCTAGACCTTATCTCCAACCACTGCCCAGGGTTGAAAATGATGCAGAAATCAGAACTCTTTCCCCATGGCAAGAAACCTTGTGGTTGGCATGTTGTCCAACGTTCAGTGTAGTTGAAACAAGCGTGGCCCATGAGGCCCAGCCCATGCTTGCGGGCCACATTGGTCACAAACACACATTGTGACCCTCAGCCTGAGCCCAGTCCTCAGGTAAGGCCTCTCAGGGCCTATATGAAGAGACAGCATATTGGGCTTGCCATGCCCCTAGGCCCCAATTTTTAACCATAGTTCGGGTTGTCCCTTCAATCTTCCCCAGGGCTCTGCTTTGGAATTCCTCTTTTGGTGGGACACCTGAGGTAACAAACCTGAAAGGAGTCCTCCCATCCCACAGATTGACGAAAAACAATTGGGATCGCGCCAAATCCACAGAGAGGAAGATTCGTCCATGGCCCATGAGACCTCCCCAACATTCCACGGCCATCGCTGAAACAAAATCCAGAGACAAAAGCCTGAGCAAGCGCCTCAGACTCGCTCATTCTTCATATCCTGAAGAGTTCTTCTCATGGTTTGTAGATCGGGCGTGCCATACCTACGTCCCCAAACTTAAGCTGAGTTTGTGTTTTCAGTCTTCTGTCCTCAAAGTCCTGGGCCACACTCCCTCCAGGCTGGGGACCCTGGAGCCACACATTAGGACTGCCCCCACCCAGTCCATGGGAATTCTGCCCATTCCATTGTCAAAAATCGTACAAATTAGGAGAACCCTCCAAAGTCCCTGAGGCCATCCCAATAGTGTAGGTCGCCCGGGACAAAAAAGGGCGGTTGATACCGGCTGAGCATCTACCTCCACTCATCTACCTCCACTCATACCAAGAAGATTGAACCAGACAGGACCCGAGGCCATTATCGGATCCATTGCTTTGGTTTACAGGCATGTCTCCTCAAAAGCCTGCATTCCAATACCAGCAGAGGGGATTTTCTGAGGCACCCATCAGAACAAATCTCGTCTCCACAAGGAAACTTGTGCATGGGAGCTAAGCCAAAGCTTAGGAGAATACTTCAGGGTCCCGGTGCCACCTCCCCAATCCAAGGCCCTCATGGACACAAACACATGTTAGGACCCATCCTCTGGAAAGTGCATTTCAACTCAGCCACCCAGGTTGCTCCCGCAGATCCATTAGATCTAAACTGTCTTGTTGCTAGGAGACAATTGGAAGGCGAGGCGGACTTCCCAGGCATCCATCCTCGAACGGTGCTCTGGAGTCATTCCATATGGGATGTCCTGGAGCTGTCCAACAGTTCTCAATTGTCCCGCAGAAGGAATCCTTGAAGGGGGCATCCAACATCTCCCAACGTGGAAAACCTCCATGGCCTCGAGATTCCGCTTCCTTCATGAAGGGGCCGTCATGCACAGAAACTCCAACCTGAGCCAACGTCGGATCCTCGCCCTGACTTCAGATGCAGGAGATATTGGTTCAGATCTGCAGGGAGTACCTGCCGTGCCCTCACCCTGAATCCGAAGTCTAGCTTGTGTTCTCAGACTTCCGTCTTCACTCTCCTGGCACTGAAGCCCTCAAGTTTGGCAATTCCGGACCGACAATGAAGCACTCTGCCTGCCCTCTAGAAAAAATATATTGCCTAATGAGCAGCCCAGGCAGCTTAAATGAGGATAAACCTACACGGCACTCGAATGTACCCAAATTATATAGTCTAACCTGGGCACTAATGCACTGTCTGACACAACCTGAGCCCGGACCTGCTGACCAACACCCAGACAGCTGACCGCACCCTGAGCACATCAGAACCGCCATGGCCTTAGGTCATCATCTCTTCCCTACCTCAGTTTTCAGGCTTCAGAACCTAGACCTTATCTCCATTCACTGCCCACGGGTGACTGTGATGCAGAAATCAGAACTCTTCCTGACCCATGGCAAGAAACCTTGTGGTTGGCATGTTGTCCAACGTTCAGTGTAGGAGAAACCAGCATTCACCCTGAGGCCCCGCCCATTCCTGAGTGCGACGAGAGCATAAACACGCATTGTGACCTCAGCGTGAGTCCTGTCCTCTAGTAAGTCCTCTCAGTGGCTAGACCATTAGATGTCATAATGGGCTTGACATGTCCCTAGTCCCCAATTTTTAACCAGATTTCTGGTTGTCCAGTCGCCCCACCCCAGGGCTCTACTCTGGAATCCCTCATTTGGTGGGACATCTGAGGTTGAAAAACAAAATGAAACAAATCAACAACAACAAAAAAACGGACTTCTTCCATCCCCAGAATGACCCCAAACTCTTTGGACGGGACCGAACCCCCAGAGAGTAAGACTCGTCCATTTCCCATGAAGTCACCCGGCAATTTCACGACCATGAGTGACACGATATCCAGAGACAAAAACTTGAGCAAGAGCCTCACACTCGCCCTTTTTTCATATCCCGAAGTGTTCTCCTCATGGTCTGTAGATCAGTCCTGCCATACCTATGACCCAAAACATAAGCCGAGTTTGTGTTTACAGACAACTGTCCAAACAGCTCTGGCCTACACACCCTACAGGCTCAGGGCCCTTGAGCCAAAACTGAGGACTGTACTTGCCCTCTCCAAGGGAATTGTATGTGCCCATTCCAATGGCCACAACCCTACTAGTAGGATAACCTCCAAAGTCCCTGAGGCCATCCCAAGAGTTGTGGCTTCCCAGGACAAACAGGGGTAATCTGAGCCCATCTGAGCACCTACCTGCACTCAGACCCGTAGACTGGTGTCCCCAGAGGTAAAAAGGAACGAACAGGCCCCTAGGCACTAATCGGATCCATTGCTTTGGTTTCCAGGCATCTCTCCTCAGAGGCCTGGATTTCAATACCAGCATATGGCTGTTTCTGAATCACCCATCAGAACAAATCTCATCTACACATAGGAAACATGCACGTTGGAGCTGTGTCAAAGCCTCTGTTTAGGAGAACCCTTCAGGGCCCCAGGGCCACCACTTCTTTCCAAGGTCTCCATAGACACAAAAACATATTAGGACACATACACAGGAGAGTCCATTTCAACTCAGCCTCCTCGGTTGCCCCCCACATCCAGCAGATCTAACCTGTCTTGTTGCTTGAAGACAATTGGAATGCGAGGTGGGCTACCCAGCCATCCATCTCTAGAACCCTGCTCGGAATCGTTGGCCTGGAGCCAACCAACAGGTCTCAATTGTCCTGCAGAAGAATCTTTGCAGTTTGGAGCTTCTCACAACTCCCATCGTGGGAAAACCCCATGTCCTCGTGATCCAACCCCCTTCAAGAAAGGGCCATCAGGCCAGAAAGTCCATCCTGAGTGATCGTCTGATCCTTGCCCTGACTTCAGATGCACGAAATCTCTATTGAGGTCTGTAGATTGTGACTGCCATATCCTCACCCAGAAACCTAGGCCTAGCTTGGGTTCTCAGACTGCGTCCTCAGACTACTGGCCCACAAGCCCTCCAGTTTGGCAATCCAGAACTACAATGCCGCACTCTGCCTGCCCTACAGAAGTAAAACATTGCCCTCAGGGCTACCCCGAAATCCCAAATGAGGATCAACCTGCACGCCAATCGGCTGTACCCCAAACATATAGGCTGACCTGGGCACTATTTCCCCTTCTGACCCAGCCTGAGCCTGGACCTCTGGTCCCACCCAGACAGCTGGGCGCACACTGAGCACATCGGAACCGCCATGGCCTTAGGTCGTCCTCTCTTCCCAACTGCGGTTTTCAGGCTCCAGAACCTAGACCTTATCTCCAACCACTGCCCAGGGTTGAAAATGATGCAGAAATCAGAACTCTTTCCCCATGGCAAGAAACCTTGTGCTTGGCATGTAGTCCAACGTTCAGTGTAGTTGAAACAAGCGTGGCCCATGAGGCCCAGCCCATGCTTGCGGGCCACATTGGTCACAAACACACATTGTGACCCTCAGCCTGAGCCCAGTCCTCAGGTAAGGCCTCTCAGGGCCTATATGAAGAGACAGCATATTGGGCTTGCCATGCCCCTAGGCCCCAATTTTTAACCATAGTTCGGGTTGTCCCTTCACTCTTCCCCAGGGCTCTGCTTTGGAATTCCTCTTTTGGTGGGACACCTGAGGTAACAAACCTGAAAGGAGTCCTCCCATCCCACAGATTGACGAAAAACAATTGGGATTGCGCCAAATCCACAGAGAGGAAGATTCGTCCATGGCCCATGAGACCTCCCCAACATTCCACGGCCATCGCTGAAACAAAATCCAGAGACAAAAGCCTGAGCAAGAGCCGCAGACTCGCTCATTCTTCATATCCTGAAGAGTTCTTCTCATGGTTTGTAGATCGGGCGTGCCATACCTACGTCCCCAAACTTAAGCTGAGTTTGTGTTTTCAGTCTTCTGTCCTCAAAGTCCTGGGCCACACTCCCTCCAGGCTGGGGCCCCTGGAGCCACACATTAGGACTGCCCCCACCCAATCCATGGGAATTCTGCCCATTCCATTGTCAAAAATCGTACAAATTAGGAGAACCCTCCAAAGTCCCTGAGGCCATCCCAATAGCGTAGGTCGCCCGGGACAAAAAAGGGCGGGTAATACCGGCTGAGCATCTACCTCCACTCATCTACCTCCACTCATACCAAGAAGATTGAACCAGACAGGACCCGAGGCCATTATCGGATCCATTGCTTTGGTTTACAGGCATGTCTCCTCAAAAGCCTGGATTCCAAGCCCAGCAGAGGGGATTTCCTGAGGCACCCATCAGAACAAATCTCGTCTGCACAAGGAAACTTGTGCATGGGAGCTATGCCAAAGCTTAGGAGAATACTTCAGGGTCCCGGTGCCACCTCCCCATTCCAAGGCCCTCATGGACACAAACACACGTTAGGACACATCCTCTTGAAAGTGCATTTCAACTCAGCCACCCCGGTTGCTCCCGCAGATCCATTAGATCTAAACTGTATTGTTGCTAGGAGACAATTGGAAGGCGAGGCGGACTTCCCAGGCATCCATCCACGAACGGTGCTCTGGAGTCATTCCATATGGGATGTCCTGGAGCTGTCCAACAGGTCTCAATTGTCCCGCAGAAGGAATCCTTGAAGGGGGCATCCCACATCTCCCAACGTGGAAAACCTCCATGGCCTTGAGATTCCGCTCCCTTCATGAAGGGGCCGTCATGCACAGTAACTCCAACCTGAGCCAACGTCGGATCCTCGCCCTGACTTCAGATGCATGAGATATTGGTTCAGATCTGCAGGGGGTACCTGCCGTGCCCTCACCCTGAATCCGAAGTCTAGCTTGTGTTCTCAGACTTCCGTCCTCACTCTCCTGGCCCCGAAGCCCTCATGTTTGGCAATTCCGTCCGACAATGAAGCACTCTGCCTACCTCTAGAAAAAATATATTGCCTAATGAGCTGACCAGGCAGCTTAAATGAAGATAAACCTACACGGCACTCGAATGTACCCAAATTATACAGTCTAACCTGGGCACTAATGCCCTGTCTGACACAACCTGAGCCCGGACCTGCTGACCAACACCCAGACAGCTGACCGCACCCTGAGCACATCAGACCCGCCCTGGCCTTAGGTCATCATCTCTTCCCTACCTCAGTTTTCAGGCTTCAGAACCTAGACCTTATCTCCAATCACTGCCCACGGGTGACTGTGATGAAGAAATCAGAAGTCTTCCTGACCCATGGCAAGAAACCTTGTGGTTGGCATGTTGTCCAACGTTCAGTGTAGGAGAAACCAGCATTCACCCTGAGGCCCCGCCCATTCTTGAGTGCGACGAGAGCATAAAGACGCATTGTGACCTCAGCGTGAGTCCTGTCCTCTAGTAAGTCCTCTCAGTGGCTGGACCATTAGATGTCATAATGGGCTTGACATGTCCCTAGTCCCCAATTTTTAACCAGATTTCTGGTTGTCCAGTCGCCCCACCCAGGGCTCTACTCTGGAATCCCTCATTTGGTGGGACATCTGAGGTTGAAAAACAAAATGAAACAAATCGACAACAACAACAAAAAAACGGACTTCTTCCATCACCAGAATGACCGCAAACTCTTTGGACGGGCCCGAACCCCCAGAGAGTAAGACTCGTCCATTTCCCATGATGTCACCCGGCAATTTCACGACCATGAGTGACACGATATCCAGAGACAAAAACTTGAGCAAGAGCCTCACACTCGCCCTTTTTTCATATCCCGAAGTGTTCTCCTCATGGTCTGTAGATCAGTCCTGCCATACCTATGACCCAAAACATAAGCCGAGTTTGTATTTTCACACAACTGTCCAAACAGCTCTGGCCTACACACCCTACAGGCTCAGGGCCCTGGAGCCAAACCTGAGGACTGTACTTGCCCTCTCCAAGGGAATTGTATGTGCCCATTCCAATGGCCACAACCCTACTAATAGGATAACCTCCAAAGTCCCTGAGGCCATCCCAAGAGTTGTGGCTTCCCAGGACAAACGGGGGCAATCTGAGCCCATCTGAGCACCTATCTGCACTCAGACCCGTAGACTGATGTCCCCAGAGGTAAAAAGGAACGAACAGGCCCCTAGGCACTAATCGGATCCATTGCTTTGGTTTCCAGGAAACTCTCCTCAGAGGCCTGGATTTCAATACCAGCATATGGCTGTTTCTTGACTCACCCATCAGAACAAATCTCATCTACACTTGGGAAACATGCACGTTGGAGCTGAGTCAAAGCCTCTGTTTAGGAGAACCCTTCAGGGCCCCATGGCCACCGGTTCAATTCAAGGTCTCCATAGACACAAAAACATATTAGGACACATCCACAGGAGAGTCCATTTCAACTCAGCCTCCTCGGTTGCCCCCCACATCCAGCAGATCTAACCTGTCTTGTTGCTTGGAGACAATTGGAATGCGAGGTGGGCTACCCAGCCATCCATCCTTAGAACCCTGCTCGGAATCGTTGGCCTGGAGCCAACCAACAGGTCTCAATTGTCCTGCAGAAGAATCTTTGCAGTTTGGAGCTCCTCACAACTCCCATCGTGGGAAAACCCCCATGTCCTCGTGATCCAACCCCCTTCAAGAAAGGGCCATCAGGGCAGAAAGTCCAACCTGAGCGATCGTCTGATCCTTGCCCTGACTTCAGATGCACGAGATCTCTATTGAGGTCTGTAGATTGTGCCTGCCATATCCTCACCCAGAAACCTAGGCCTAGCTTGGGTTCTCAGACTCCGTCCTCAGACTACTGGCCCACAAGCCCTCCAGTTTGGAATCCAGAACTACAATGCCGCACTCTGCCTGCCCTACAGAAGTAAAACATTGCCCTCAGGGCTACCCCGAAACCCCAAATGAGGATCAACCTGCACGCCAATCGGCTGTACCCCAAACATATAGGCTGACCTGGGCACTATTTCCCCTTCTGACCCTTCCTGAGCCTGGACCTCCTGGTCCCACCCAGACAGCTGGCCGCACACTGAGCACATCGGACCCGCCATGGCCTTAGGGCGTCATCTCTTCCCAACTGCGGTTTTCAGGCTCCAGAACCTAGACCTTATCTCCAACCACTGCCCAGGGTTGAAAATGATGCAGAAATCAGAACTCTTTCCCCATGGCAAGAAACCTTGTGCTTGGCATGTGGTCCAACGTTCAGTGTAGTTGAAACAAGCGTGGCCCATGAGGCCCAGCCCATGCTTGCGGGCCACATTGGTCACAAACACACATTGTGACCCTGAGCCTGAGCCCAGTCGTCAGGTAAGGCCTCTCAGGGCCTATATGAAGAGACAGCATATTGGGCTTGCCATGCCCCTAGGTCCCAATTTTTAACCATTGTTCGGGGTGTCCCTTCACTCTTCCCCAGGGCTCTGCTTTGGAATTCCTCTTTTGGTGGGACACCAGAGGTAACAAACCTGAAAGGAGTCCTCCCATCCCACAGATTGACGAAAAACAATTGGGATCGGGCCAAATCCACAGAGAGGAAGATTCGTCCATGGCCCATGAGACCTCCCCAACATTCCACGGCCATCGCTGAAACAAAATCCAGAGGTAAAAGCCTGAGCAAGCGACTCAGACTCGCTCATTCTTCATATCCTGAAGAGTTCTTCTCATGGTTTGTAGATCGGGCGTGCCATACCTACGTCCCCAAACTTAAGCTGAGTTTGTGTTTTCAGTCTTCTGTCCTCAAAGTCCTGGGCCACACTCCCTCCAGGCTGGGGCCCCTGGAGCCACACATTAGGACTGCCCCCACCCAATCCATGGGAATTCTGCCCATTCCATTGTCAAAAATCGTACAAATTAGGAGAACCCTCCAAAGTCCCTGAGGCCATCCCAATAGTGTAGGTCGCCCGGGACAAAAAAGGGCGGTTGATACCAGTTGAGCATCTTCCTCCACTCATCTACCTCCACTCATACCAAGAAGATTGAACCAGACAGGACCCGAGGCCATTATCGGATCCATTGCTTTGGTTTACAGGCATGTCTCCTCAAAAGCCTGGATTCCAATACCAGCAGAGGGGATTTCCTGAGCCACCCATCAGAACAAATCTCGTCTCCACAAGGAAACTTGTGCATGGGAGCTATGCCAAAGCTTAGGAGAATACTTCAGGGTCCCGGTGCCACCTCCCCATTCCAAGGCCCTCATGGACACAAACACACGTTAGGACCCATCCTCTGGAAAGTGCATTTCAACTCAGCCACCCCGGTTGCTCCCGCAGATCCATTAGATCTAAACTGTCTTGTTGCTAGGAGACAATTGGAAGGCGAGGCGGACTTTCCAGGCATCCATCCTCGAACGGTGCTCTGGAGTCATTCCATATGGGATGTCCTGGAGCTGTCCAACAGGTCTCAATTGTCCCGCAGAAGGAATCCTTGAAGGGGGCATCCCACATCTCCCAACGTGGAAAACCTCCATGGCCTCGAGATTCCGCTCCCTTCATGAAGGGGCCGTCATACACAGAAACTCCAACCTGAGCCAACGTCGGATCCTAGCCCTGACTTCAGATGCATGAGATATTGGTTTAGATCTTCAGGGGGTACCTGCCGTGCCCTCACCCTGAATCCGAAGTCTAGCTTGTGTTCTCAGACTTCCGTCCTCACTCTCCTGGCCCCGAAGCCCTCAAGTTTGGCAATTCCGGACCGACAATGAAGCACTCTGCCTGCCCTCTAGAAAAAATATATTGCCTAATGAACAGCCCAGGCAGCTTAAATGAGGATAAACCTACACGGCACTCGAATGTACCCAAATTATATAGTCTAACCTGGGCACTAATGCACTGTCTGACACAACCTGAGCCCGGACCAGCTGACCAACACCCAGACAGCTGACCGCACGCTGAGCACATCAGACCCGCCATGGCCTTAGGTCATCATCTCTTCCCTACCTCAGTTTTCAGGCTTCAGAACCTAGACCTTATCTCCAATCACTGCCCACGGGTGACTGTGATGCAGAAATCAGAAATCCTCCTGACCCATGGCAAGAAACCTTGTGGTTGGCATGTTGTCCAACGTTCAGTGTAGGAGAAACCAGCATTCTCCCTGAGGCCCCGCCCATTCTTGAGTGCGAGGAGAGCATAAACACGCATTGTGACCTCAGGGTGAGTCCTGTCCTCTAGTAAGTCCTCTCAGTGGCTGGACATAATGGGCTTGACATGTCCCTAGTGACCAATTATTAACCAGATTTCTGGTTGTCCAGTCGCCCCACCCCAGGGCTCTCCTCTGGAATCCCTCATTTGGTGGGACATCTGAGGTTGAAAACAAAATGAAACAAATCGACAACAACAACAAAAAAACGGACTGCTTCCATCCCCAGAATGACCCCAAACTCTTTGGACGGGACCGAACCCCCAGAGAGTAAGACTCGTCCATTTCCCATGAAGTCACCCGGCAATTTCACGACCATGAGTGACACGATATCCAGAGACAAAAACTTGAGCAAGAGCCTCACACTCGCCCTTTTTTCATATCCCGAAGTATTCTCCTCATGGTCTGTAGATCAGTCCTGCCATACCTATGACCCAAAACATAAGCCGAATTTGTGTTTTCAGACAACTGTCCAAACAGCTCTGGCCTACACACCCTACAGGCTCAGGGCCCTGGAGCCAAACCTGAGGACTGTACTTGCCCTCTCCAAGGGAATTGTATGTGCCCATTCCAATGGCCACAACCCTACTAGTAGGATAACCTCCAATGTCCCTGAGGCCATCCCAAGAGTTGTGGCTTCCCAGGACAAACAGGGGCAATCTGAGCCCATCTGAGCACCTACCTGCACTCAGACCCGTAGACTGATGTCCCCAGAGGTAAAAAGGAACGAACAGGCCCCTAGGCACTAATCGGATCCATTGCTTTGGTTTCCAGGCATCTCTCCTCAGAGGCCTGGATTTCAATACCAGCATATGGCTGTTTCTTGACTCACCCATCGGAACAAATCTCATCTACACATGGGAAACATGCCCGTTGGAGCTGTGTCAAAGCCTCTGTTTAGGAGAACCCTTCAGGGTCCCAGGGCCACCGCTTCATTCCAAGGTCTCCATAGACACAAAAACATATTAGGAAACATCCACAGGAAAGTCCATTTCAACTCAGCCTCCTCGGTTGCCCCCCACATCCAGCAGATCTAACCTGTCTTGTTGCTTGGAGACAATTGGAATGCGAGGTGGGCTACCCAGCCATCCATCCTTAGAGCCCTGCTCGGAATCGTTGGCCTGGAGCCAACCAACAGGTCTCAATTGTCCTGCAGAAGAATCTTTGCAGTTTGGAGCTTCTCACAACTCCCATCGTGGGAAAACCCCCATGTCCTCGTGATCCAACCCCCTTCAAGAAAGGGCCATCAGGGCAGAAAGTCCAACCTGAGCGATCGTCTGATCCTTGCCCTGACTTCTGATGCACGAGATCTCTATTGAGGTCTGTAGATTGTGCCTGCCATATCCACACCCAGAAACCTAGGCCTAGATTGGGTTCACAGACTCCGTCCTCAGACTACTGGCCCACAAGCCCTCCAGTTGGGCAATCCAGAACTACAATGCCGCACTCTGCCTGCCCTACAGAAGTAAAACATTGCCCTCAGGGCTACCCCGAAACCCCAAATGAGGATCAACCTGCACGCCATTCGGCTGTACCCCAAACATATAGGCTGACCTGGGCACTATTTCCCCTTCTGACCCAGCCTGAGCATGGAACTCCTGGTCCCACCCATACAGCTGGACGCACACTGAGCACATCGGACCCGCCATGGCCTTAGGTCGTCATCTCTTCCCAACTGCGGTTTTCAGGCTCCAGAACCTAGACCTTATCTCCAACCACTGCCCAGGGTTGAAAATGATGCAGAAATCAGAACTCTTTCCCCATGGCAAGAAACCTTGTGCTTGGCATGTTGTCCAACGTTCAGTGTAGTTGAAACAAGAGTGGCCCATGAGGCCCAGCCCATGCTTGCGGGCCACATTGGTCACAAACACACATTGTGACCCTCAGCCTGAGCCCAGTCCTCAGGTAAGGCCTCTCAGGGCCTATATGAAGAGACAGCATATTGGACTTGCCATGCCCCGAGGCCCCAAATTTTAACCATAGTTCGGGTTGTCCCTTCACTCTTCCCCAGGGCTCTGCTTTGGAATTCCTCTTTTGGTGGGACACCTGAGGTAACAAACCTGAAAGGAGTCCTCCCATCCCACAGATTGACGAAAAACAATTGGGATCGCGCCAAATCCACAGAGAGGAAGATTCGTCCATGGCCCATGAGACCTCCCCAACATTCCACGGCCATCGCAGAAACTAAATCCAGAGACAAAAGCCTGAGCAAGCGCCTCAGACTCGCTCATTCTTCATATCCTGAAGAGTTCTTCTCATGGTTTGTAGATCGGGCGTGCCATACCTACGTCCCCAAACTTAAGCTGAGTTTGTGTTTTCAGTCTTCTGTCCTCAAAGTCCTGGGCCACACTCCCTCCAGGCTGGGGCCCCTGGAGCCACACATTTGGACTGCCCCCACCCAATCCATGGGAATTCTGCCCATTCCATTGTCAAAAATCGTACAAATTAGGAGAACCCTCCAAAGTCCCTGAGGCCATCCCAATAGTGTAGGTCGCCCGTTACAAAAAAGGGCGGTTGATACCAGCTGAGCATCTTCCTCCACTCATCTACCTCCACTCATACCAAGAAGATTGAACCAGACAGGACCCGAGGCCATTATCGGATCCATTGCTTTGGTTTACAGGCATGTCTCCTCAAAAGCCTGGATTCCAATACCAGCAGAGGGGATTTCCTGAGGCACCCATCAGAACAAATCTCGTCTCCACAAGGAAACTTGTGCATGGGAGCTATGCCAAAGCTTAGGAGAATACTTCAGTGTCCCGGTGCCACCTCCCCATTCCAAGGCCCTCATGGACACAAACACACATTAGGACCCATCCTCTGGAAAGTGCATTTCAACTCAGCCACCCCGGTTGCTCCCGCAGATCCATTAGATCTAAACTGTCTTGTTGCTAGGAGACAATGGAAGGCGAGGCGGACTTCCCAGGCATCCATCCTCGAATGGTGCTCTGGAGTCATTCCATATGGGATGTCCTGGAGCTGTCCAACAGGTCTCAATTGTCCCGCATAAGGAATCCTTGAAGGGGGCATCCCACATCTCCCAACGTGGAAAACCTCCATGGCCTTGAGATTCCGCTCCCTTCATGAAGGGGCCGTCATGCACAGTAACTCCAACCTGAGCCAACGTCGGATCCTCGCCCTGACTTCAGATGCATGAGATATTGGTTCAGATCTGCAGGGGGTACCTGCCGTGCCCTCACCCTGAATCCGAAGTCTAGCTTGTGTTCTCAGACTTCCGTCCTCACTCTCCTGGCCCCGAAGCCCTCATGTTTGGCAATTCCGTCCGACAATGAAGCACTCTGCCTACCTCTAGAAAAAATATATTGCCTAATGAGCTGACCAGGCAGCTTAAATGAAGATAAACCTACACGGCACTCGAATGTACCCAAATTATATAGTCTAACCTGGGCACTAATGCCCTGTCTGACACAACCTGAGCCCGGACCTGCTGACCAACACCCAGACAGCTGACCGCACCCTGAGCACATCAGACCCGCCCTGGCCTTAGGTCATCATCTCTTCCCTACCTCAGTTTTCAGGCTTCAGAACCTAGACCTTATCTCCAATCACTGCCCACGGGTGACTGTGATGAAGAAATCAGAAGTCTTCCTGACCCATGGCAAGAAACCTTGTGGTTGGCATGTTGTCCAACGTTCAGTGTAGGAGAAAACAGCATTCACCCTGAGGCCCCGCCCATTCTTGAGTGCGACGAGAGCATAAAGACGCATTGTGACCTCAGCGTGAGTCCTGTCCTCTAGTAAGTCCTCTCAGTGGCTGGACCATTAGATGTCATAATGGGCTTGACATGTCCCTAGTCCCCAATTTTTAACCAGATTTCTGGTTGTCCAGTCGCCCCACCCCAGGGCTCTACTCTGGAATCCCTCATTTGGTGGGACATCTGAGGTTGAAAAACAAAATGAAACAAATCGACAACAACAACAAAAAAATGGACTTCTTCCATCACCAGAATGACCGCAAACTCTTTGGACGGGCCCGAACCCCCAGAGAGTAAGACTCGTCCATTTCCCATGATGTCACCCGGCAATTTCACGACCATGAGTGACACGATATCCAGAGACAAAAACTTGAGCAAGAGCCTCACACTCGCCCTTTTTTCATATCCCGAAGTGTTCTCCTCATGGTCTGTAGATCAGTCCTGCCATACCTATGACCCAAAACATAAGCCGAGTTTGTATTTTCACACAACTGTCCAAACAGCTCTGGCCTACACACCCTACAGGCTCAGGGCCCTGGAGCCAAACCTGAGGACTGTACTTGCCCTCTCCAAGGGAATTGTATGTGCCCATTCCAATGGCCACAACCCTACTAATAGGATAACCTCCAAAGTCCCTGAGGCCATCCCAAGAGTTGTGGCTTCCCAGGACAAACGGGGGCAATCTGAGCCCATCTGAGCACCTATCTGCACTCAGACCCGTAGACTGATGTCCCCAGAGGTAAAAAGGAACGAACAGGCCCCTAGGCACTAATCGGATCCATTGCTTTGGTTTCCAGGAAACTCTCCTCAGAGGCCTGGGTTTCAATACCAGCATATGGCTGTTTCTTGACTCACCCATCAGAACAAATCTCATCTACACTTGGGAAACATGCACGTTGGAGCTGAGTCAAAGCCTCTGTTTAGGAGAACCCTTCAGGGCCCCATGGCCACCGGTTCATTTCAAGGTCTCCATAGACACAAAAACATATTAGGACACATCCACAGGAGAGTCCATTTCAACTCAGCCTCCTCGGTTGCCCCCCACATCCAGCAGATCTAACCTGTCTTGTTGCTTGGAGACAATTGGAATGCGAGGTGGGCTACCCAGCCATCCATCCTTAGAACCCTGCTCGGAATCGTTGGCCTGGAGCCAACCAACAGGTCTCAATTGTCCTGCAGAAGAATCTTTGCAGTTTGGAGCTCCTCACAACTCCCATCGTGGGAAAACCCCCATGTCCTCGTGATCCAACCCCCTTCAAGAAAGGGCCATCAGGGCAGAAAGTCCAACCTGAGCGATCGTCTGATCCTTGCCCTGACTTCAGATGCACGAGATCTCTATTGAGGTCTGTAGATTGTGCCTGCCATATCCTCACCCAGAAACCTAGGCCTAGCTTGGGTTCTCAGACTCCGTCCTCAGACTACTGGCCCACAAGCCCTCCAGTTTGGCAATCCAGAACTACAATGCCGCACTCTGCCTGCCCTACAGAAGTAAAACATTGCCCTCAGGGCTACCCCGAAACCCCAAATGAGGATCAACCTGCACGCCAATCGGCTGTACCCCAAACATATAGGCTGACCTGGGCACTATTTCCCCTTCTGACCCTTCCTGAGCCTGGACCTCCTGGTCCCACCCAGACAGCTGGCCGCACACTGAGCACATTGGACCCGCCATGGCCTTAGGGCGTCATCTCTTCCCAACTGCGGTTTTCAGGCTCCAGAACCTAGACCTTATCTCCAACCACTGCCCAGGGTTGAAAATGATGCAGAAATCAGAACTCTTTCCCCATGGCAAGAAACCTTGTGCTTGGCATGTGGTCCAACGTTCAGTGTAGTTGAAACAAGCGTGGCCCATGAGGCCCAGCCCATGCTTGCGGGCCACATTGGTCACAAACACACATTGTGACCCTGAGCCTGAACCCAGTCGTCAGGTAAGGCCTCTCAGGGCCTATATGAAGAGACAGCATATTGGGCTTGCCATGCCACTAGGTCCCAATTTTTAACCATTGTTCGGGGTGTCCCTTCACTCTTCCCCAGGGCTCTGCTTTGGAATTCCTCTTTGGTGGGACACCAGAGGTAACAAACCTGAAAGGAGTCCTCCCATCCCACAGATTGACGAAAAACAATTGGGATCGGGCCAAATCCACAGAGAGGAAGATTCGTCCATGGCCCATGAGACCTCCCCAACATTCCACGGCCATCGCTGAAACAAAATCCAGAGGTAAAAGCCTGAGCAAGCGACTCAGACTCGCTCATTCTTCATATCCTGAAGAGTTCTTCTCATGGTTTGTAGATCGGGCGTGCCATACCTACGTCCCCAAACTTAAGCTGAGTTTGTGTTTTCAGTCTTCTGTCCTCAAAGTCCTGGGCCACACTCCCTCCAGGCTGGGGCCCCTGGAGCCACACATTAGGACTGCCCCCACCCAATCCATGGGAATTCTGCCCATTCCATTGTCAAAAATCGTACAAATTAGGAGAACCCTCCAAAGTCCCTGAGGCCATCCCAATAGTGTAGGTCGCCCGGGACAAAAAAGGGCGGTTGATACCAGTTGAGCATCTTCCTCCACTCATCTACCTCCACTCATACCAAGAAGATTGAACCAGACAGGACCCGAGGACATTATCGGATCCATTGCTTTGGTTTACAGGCATGTCTCCTCAAAAGCCTGGATTCCAATACCAGCAGAGGGGATTTCCTGAGCCACCCATCAGAACAAATCTCGTCTCCACAAGGAAACTTGTGCATGGGAGCTATGCCAAAGCTTAGGAGAATACTTCAGGGTCCCGGTGCCACCTCCCCATTCCAAGGCCCTCATGGACACAAACACACGTTAGGACCCATCCTCTGGAAAGTGCATTTCAACTCAGCCACCCCGGTTGCTCCCGCAGATCCATTAGATCTAAACTGTCTTGTTGCTAGGAGACAATTGGAAGGCGAGGCGGACTTTCCAGGCATCCATCCTCGAACGGTGCTCTGGAGTCATTCCATATGGGATGTCCTGGAGCTGTCCAACAGGTCTCAATTGTCCCGCAGAAGGAATCCTTGAAGGGGGCATCCCACATCTCCCAACGTGGAAAACCTCCATGGCCTCGAGATTCCGCTCCCTTCATGAAGGGGCCGTCATACACAGAAACTCCAACCTGAGCCAACGTCGGATCCTAGCCCTGACTTCAGATGCATGAGATATTGGTTTAGATCTTCAGGGGGTACCTGCCGTGCCCTCACCATGAATCCGAAGTCTAGCTTGTGTTCTCAGACTTCCGTCCTCACTCTCCTGGCCCCGAAGCCCTCAAGTTTGGCAATTCCGGACCGACAATGAAGCACTCTGCCTGCCCTCTAGAAAAAATATATTGCCTAATGAACAGCCCAGGCAGCTTAAATGAGGATAAACCTACACGGCACTCGAATGTACCCAAATTATATAGTCTAACCTGGGCACTAATGCACTGTCTGACACAACCTGAGCCCGGACCAGCTGACCAACACCCAGACAGCTGACCGCACGCTGAGCACATCAGACCCGCCATGGCCTTAGGTCATCATCTCTTCCCTACCTCAGTTTTCAGGCTTCAGAACCTAGACCTTATCTCCAATCACTGCCCACGGGTGACTGTGATGCAGAAATCAGAAATCCTCCTGACCCATGGCAAGAAACCTTGTGGTTGGCATGTTGTCCAACGTTCAGTGTAGGAGAAACCAGCATTCTCCCTGAGGCCCCGCCCATTCTTGAGTGCGAGGAGAGCATAAACACGCATTGTGACCTCAGGGTGAGTCCTGTCCTCTAGTAAGTCCTCTCAGTGGCTGGACATAATGGGCTTGACAGGTCCCTAGTGACCAATTATTAACCAGATTTCTGGTTGTCCAGTCGCCCCACCCCAGGGCTCTCCTCTGGAATCCCTCATTTGGTGGGACATCTGAGGTTGAAAACAAAATGAAACAAATCGAGAACAACAACAAAAAAACGGACTGCTTCCATCCCCAGAATGACCCCAAACTCTTTGGACGGGACCGAACCCCCAGAGAGTAAGACTCGTCCATTTCCCATGAAGTCACCCGGCAATTTCACGACCATGAGTGACACGATATCCAGAGACAAAAACTTGAGCAAGAGCCTCACACTCGCCCTTTTTTCATATCCCGAAGTATTCTCCTCATGGTCTGTAGATCAGTCCTGCCATACCTATGACCCAAAACATAAGCCGAGTTTGTGTTTTCAGACAACTGTCCAAACAGCTCTGGCCTACACACCCTACAGGCTCAGGGCCCTGGAGCCAAACCTGAGGACTGTACTTGCCCTCTCCAAGGGAATTGTATGTGCCCATTCCAATGGCCACAACCCTACTAGTAGGATAACCTCCAATGTCCCTGAGGCCATCCCAAGAGTTGTGGCTTCCCAGGACAAACAGGGGCAATCTGAGCCCATCTGAGCACCTACCTGCACTCAGACCCGTAGACTGATGTCCCCAGAGGTAAAAAGGAACGAACAGGCCCCTAGGCACTAATCGGATCCATTGCTTTGGTTTCCAGGCATCTCTCCTCAGAGGCCTGGATTTCAATACCAGCATATGGCTGTTTCTTGACTCACCCATCGGAACAAATCTCATCTACACATGGGAAACATGCCCGTTGGAGCTGTGTCAAAGCCTCTGTTTAGGAGAACCCTTCAGGGTCCCAGGGCCACCGCTTCATTCCAAGGTCTCCATAGACACAAAAACATATTAGGACACATCCACAGGAAAGTCCATTTCAACTCAGACTCCTCTGTTGCCCCCCACATCCAGCAGATCTAACCTGTCTTGTTGCTTGGAGACAATTGGAATGCGAGGTGGGCTACCCAGCCATCCATCCTTAGAGCCCTGCTCGGAATCGTTGGCCTGGAGCCAACCAACAGGTCTCAATTGTCCTGCAGAAGAATCTTTGCAGTTTGGAGCTTCTCACAACTCCCATCGTGGGAAAACCCCCATGTCCTCGTGATCCAACCCCCTTCAAGAAAGGGCCATCAGGGAAGAAAGTCCAACCTGAGCGATCGTCTGATCCTTGCCCTGACTTCTGATGCACGAGATCTCTATTGAGGTCTGTAGATTGTGCCTGCCATATCCTCACCCAGAAACCTAGGCCTAGATTGGGTTCACAGACTCCGTCCTCAGACTACTGGCCCACAAGCCCTCCAGTTGGGCAATCCAGAACTACAATGCCGCACTCTGCCTGCCCTACAGAAGTAAAACATTGCCCTCAGGGCTACCCCGAAACCCCAAATGAGGATCAACCTGCACGCCATTCGGCTGTACCCCAAACATATAGGCTGACCTGGGCACTATTTCCCCTTCTGACCCAGCCTGAGCATGGAACTCCTGGTCCCACCCATACAGCTGGACGCACACTGAGCACATCGGACCCGCCATGGCCTTAGGTCGTCATCTCTTCCCAACTGCGGTTTTCAGGCTCCAGAACCTAGACCTTATCTCCAACCACTGCCCAGGGTTGAAAATGATGCAGAAATCAGAACTCTTTCCCCATGGCAAGAAACCTTGTGCTTGGCATGTTGTCCAACGTTCAGTGTAGTTGAAACAAGAGTGGCCCATGAGGCCCAGCCCATGCTTGCGGGCCACATTGGTCACAAACACACATTGTGACCCTCAGCCTGAGCCCAGTCCTCAGGTAAGGCCTCTCAGGGCCTATATGAAGAGACAGCATATTGGACTTGCCATGCCCCTAGGCCCCAATTTTTAACCATAGTTCGGGTTGTCCCTTCACTCTTCCCCAGGGCTCTGCTTTGGAATTCCTCTTTTGGTGGGACACCTGAGGTAACAAACCTGAAAGGAGTCCTCCCATCCCACAGATTGACGAAAAACAATTGGGATCGCGCCAAATCCACAGAGAGGAAGATTCGTCCATGGCCCATGAGACCTCCCCAACATTCCACGGCCATCGCTGAAACTAAATCCAGAGACAAAAGCCTGAGCAAGCGCCTCAGACTCGCTCATTCTTCATATCCTGAAGAGTTCTTCTCATGGTTTGTAGATCGGGCGTGCCATACCTACGTCCCCAAACTTAAGCTGAGTTTGTGTTTTCAGTCTTCTGTCCTCAAAGTCCTGGGCCACACTCCCTCCAGGCTGGGGCCCCTGGAGCCACACATTTGGACTGCCCCCACCCAATCCATGGGAATTCTGCCCATTCCATTGTCAAAAATCGTACAAATTAGGAGAACCCTCCAAAGTCCCTGAGGCCATCCCAATAGTGTAGGTCGCCCGGGACAAAAAAGGGCGGGTAATACCGGCTGAGCATCTACCTCCACTCATCTACCTCCACTCATACCAAGATGATTGAACCAGACAGGACCCGAGGCCATTATCGGATCCATTGCTTTGGTTTACAGGCATGTCTCCTCAAAAGCCTGGATTCCAATACCAGCAGAGGGGATTTCCTGAGGCACCCATCAGAACAAATCTCGTCTCCACAAGGAAACTTGTGCATGGGAGCTATGCCAAAGCTTAGGAGAATACTTCAGGGTCCCGGTGCCACCTCCCCATTCCAAGGCCCTCATGGACACAAACACACGTTAGGACCCATCCTCTGGAAAGTGCATTTCACCTCAGCCACCCCGGTTGCTCTCGCAGATCAATTAGATCTAAACTGTCTTGTTGCTAGGAGACAATAGGAAGGCGAGGCGGACTTCCCAGGCATCCATCCTCGAACGGTGCTCTGGAGTCATTCCATATGGGATGTCCTGGAGCTGTCCAACAGGTCTCAATGTCCCGCAGAAGGAATCCTTGAAGGGGGCATCCAACATCTCCCAACGTGGAAAACCTCCATGGCCTCGAGATTCCGCTCCCTTCATGAAGGGGCCATCATGCACAGAAACTCCATCCTGAGCCAACGTCGGATCCTCGCCCTTACTTCAGATGCAGGAGATATTGGTTCAGATCTGCAGGGGGTACCTGCCGTGCCCTCACCCTGAATCCGAAGTCTAGCTTGTGTTCTCAGACTTCCGTCCTCACTCTCCTGGCCCCGAAGCCCTCAAGTTTGGCAATTCCGGACCGACAAGGAAGCACTCTGCCTGCCCTCTAGAAAAAAGAGATTGCCTAATGAGCAGCCCAGGCAGCTTAAATGAAGATAAACCTACACGGCACTCGAATGTACCCAAATTATATAGTCTAACCTGGGCACTAATGCACTGTCTGACACAACCTGAGCCCGGACCTGCTGACCAACACCCAGACAGCTGACCGCACGCTGAGCACATCACACCCGCCATGGTCTTAGGTCCTCATCTCTTCCCTACCTCAGTTTTCAGGCTTCAGAACCTAGACCTTATCTCCAATCACTGCCCACGGGTGACTGTAATGAAGAAATCAGAACTCTTCCTGACCCTTGGCAAGAAAACTTGTGGTTGGCATGTTGTCCAACCTTCATTGTAGGAGAAATCAGCATTCACCCTGAGGCCCCGCCCATTCTTGAGTGCGACGAGAGCATAAACACGCATTGTGACCTCAGCGTGAGTCCTGTCCTCTAGTAAGTCCTCTCAGTGGCTGGACCATTAGATGTCATAATGGGCTTGACATGTCCCTAGTCCCCAATTTTTAACCAGATTTCTGGTTGTCCAGTCGCCCCACCCCAGGGCTCTACTCTGGAATCCCTCATTTGGTGGGACATCTGAGGTTGAAAAACAAAATGAAACAAATCGACAACAACAACAAAAAAACGGACTTCTTCCATCCCCAGAATGACCCCAAACTCTTTGGACGGGACCGAACCCCCAGAGAGTAAGACTCGTCCATTTCCCATGAAGTCACCCGGCAATTTCACGACCATGAGTGACACGATATCCAGAGACAAAAACTTGAGCAAGAGCCTCACACTCGCCCTTTTTTCATATCCCGAAGTATTCTCCTCATGGTCTGTAGATCAGTCCTGCCATACCTATGACCCAAAACATAAGCCGAGTTTGTGTTTTCAGACAACTGTCCAAACAGCTCTGGCCTACACACCCTACAGGCTCAGGGCCCTGGAGCCAAACCTGAGGACTGTACTTGCCCTCTCCAAGGGAATTGTATGTGCCCATTCCAATGGCCACAACCCTACTAGTAGGATAACCTCCAAAGTCCCTGAGGCCATCCCAATAGTTGTGGCTTCCTAGGACACACAGGGGCAATCTGAGCCCATCTGAGCACCTATCTGCACTCAGACCCGTAGACTGATGTCCCCAGAGGTAAAAAGGAACGAACAGGCCCCTAGGCACTAATCGGATCCATTGCTTTGGTTTCCAGGCATCTCTCCTCAGAGGCCTGGAGTTCAATACCAGCATATGGCTGTTTCTTGACTCACCCATCGGAACAAATCTCATCTACACATGGGAAACATGCACGTTGGAGCTGTGTCAAAGCCTCTGTTTAGGAGAACCCTTCAGGGCCCCAGGGCCACCGCTTCATTCCAAGGTCTCCATAGACACAAAAACATATTAGGACACATCCACAGGAGAGTCCATTTCAACTCAGCCTCCTCGGTTGCCCCCCACATCCAGCAGATCTAACCTGTCTTGTTGCTTTGAGACAATTGGAATGCGAGGTGGGCTACCCAGCCATCCATCCTTAGAACCCTGCTCGGAATCGTTGGACTGGAGCCAACCATCAGGTCTCAATTGTCCTGCAGAAGAATCTTTGCAGTTTGGAGCTTCTCACAACTCCCATCGTGGGAAAACCTCCATGTCCTCGTGATCCAACCCCCTTCAAGAAAGGGCCATCAGGGCAGAAAGTCCAACCTGAGCGATCGTCTGATCCTTGCCCTGACTTCAGATGCACGAGATCTCGATTGAGGTCTGTAGATTGTGCCTGCCATATCCTCACCCAGAAACCTAGGCCTAGCTTGGGTTCTCAGACTCCGTCCTCAGACTACTGGCCCACAAGCCCTCCAGTTTGGCAATCCAGAACTACAATGCCGCACTCTGCCTGCCCTACAGAAGTAAAACATTGCCCTCAGGGCTACCCTGAAATCCCAAATGAGGATCAACCTGCACGCCAATCGGCTGTACCCCAAACATATAGGCTGACCTGGGCACTATTTCCCCTTCTGACCCAGCCTGAGCCTGGACCTCCTGGTCCCACCCAGACAGCTGGACGCACACTGAGCACATCGGACCCGCCATGGCCTTAGGTCGTCATCTCTTCCCAACTGCGGTTTTCAGGCTCCAGAACCTAGACATTATCTCCAACCACTGCCCAGGGTTGAAAATGATGCAGAAATCAGAACTCTTTCCCCATGGCAAGAAACCTTGTGCTTGGCATGTTGTCCAACGTTCAGTGTAGTTGAAACAAGCGTGGCCCATGAGGCCCAGCCCATGCTTGCGGGCCACATTGGTCACAAACACACATTGTGACCCTCAGCCTGAGCCCAGTCCTCAGGTAAGGCCTCTCAGGGCCTGTATGAAGAGACAGGATAATGGGCTTGCCATATCCCCTAGGCCCCAATTTTTAACCATAGTTCGGGTTCTCCCTTCAGTCTTCCCCAGGGCTCTGCTTTGGAATTCCTCTTTTGGTGGGACACCTGAGTTAACAAATCTGAAAGGAGTCCTCCCATCCCACAGATTGACGAAAAACAATTGGGATCGGGCCAAATCCACAGAGAAGAAGATTCGTCCATGGCCCATGAGACCTCCCCAACATTCCACGGCCATCGCTGAAACAAAATCCAGAGACAAAAGCCTGAGAAAGCGCCTCAGACTCGCTCATTCTTCATATCCTGAAGAGTTCTTCTCATGGTTTGTAGATCGGGAGTGCCATACCTACGTCCCCAAACTTAAGCTGAGTTTGTGTTTTCAGTCTTCTGTCCTCAAAGTCCTGGGCCACACTCCCTCCAGGCTGGGGACCCTGGAGCCACACATTAGGACTGCCCCCACCCAATCCATGGGAATTCTGCCCATTCCATTGTCAAAAATCGTACAAATTAGGAGAACCCTCCAAAGTCCCTGAGGCCATCCCAATAGTGTAGTTCGCCCGGGACAAAAAAGGGCGGGTAATACCGGCTGAGCATCTACCTCCACTCATCTACCTCCACTCATACCAAGAAGATTGAACCAGACAGGACCCGAGGCCATTATCGGATCCATTGCTTTGGTTTACAGGCATGTCTCCTCAAAAGCCTGGATTCCAATACCAGCAGAGGGGATTTCCTGAGGCACCCATCAGAACAAATCTCGTCTCCACAAGGAAACTTGTGCATGGGAGCTATGCCAAAGCTTAGGAGAATACTTCAGGGTCCCGGTGCCACCTCCCCATTCCAAGGCCCTCATGGACACAAACACACGTTAGGACCCATCCTCTGGAAAGTGCATTTCAACTCAGCCACCCCGGTTGCTCCCGCAGATCCATTATCTAAACTGTCTTGTTGCTAGGAGACAATTGGAAGGCGAGGCGGACTTCCCAGGCATCCATCCTGGAACGGTGCCCTGGAGTCATTCCATATGGGATGTCCTGGAGCTGTCCAACAGGTCTCAATTGTCCCGCAGAAGGAATCCTTGAAGGGGGCATCCCACATCTCCCAACGTGGAAAACCTCCATGGCCTCGAGATTCCGCTCCCTTCATGAAGGGGCCGTCATGCACAGAAACTCCAACCTGAGCCAACGTCGGATCCTCGCCCTGACTTAAGATGCATGAGATATTGGTTCAGATCTGCAGGGGGTACCTGCCGTGCCCTCACCCTGAATCCGAAGTCTAGCTTGTGTTCTCAGACTTCCGTCCTCACTCTCCTGGCCCCGAAGCCCTCAAGTTTGGCAATTCTGGACGGACAATGAAGCACTCTGCATGCCCTCTAGAAAAAATATATTGCCTAATGAGCTGCCCAGGCAGCGTAAATGAAGATAAACCTACACGGCACTCGAATGTACCCAAATTATATAGTCTAACCTGGGCACTAATGCACTGTCTGACACAACCTGAGCCCGGACCTGCTGACCAAAACCCAGACAGCTGACCGCACACTGAGCACATAAAACCCGCCATGGCCTTAGGTCATCATCTCTTCCCTACCTCAGTTTTCAGGCTTCAGAACCTAGACCTTATCTCCAATCACTGCCCACGGGTGACTGTGATGCAGAAATCAGAACTCTTCCTGACCCATGGCAAGAAACCTTGTGGTTGGCATGTTGTCCAACGTTCAGTGTAGGAGAAACCAGCATTCACCCTGAGGCCCCGCCCATTCTTGAGTGCGACGAGAGCATAAACACGCATTGTGACCTCAGCGTGAGTCCTGTCCTCTAGTATGTCCTCTCAGTGGCTAGACCATTAGATGTCATAATGGGCTTGACATGTCCCTAGTCCCCAATTTTTAACCAGATTTCTGGTTGTCCAGTCGCCCCACCCCAGGGCTCTACTCTGGAATCCCTCATTTGGTGGGACATCTGGGGTTGAAAAACAAAATGAAACAAATCGACAACAACAACAAAAAAACGGACTTCTTCCATCCCCAGAATGACCACAAACTCTTTGGACGGGACCGAACCCCCAGAGAGTAAGACTCGTCATTTCCCATGAAGTCACCCGGCAATTTCACGACCATGAGTGACACAATATCCAGAGACAAAAACTTGAGCGAGAGCCTCACACTCGCCCTTTTTTCATATCCCGAAGTGTTCTCCTCATGGTCTGTAGATCAGTCCTGCCATACCTATGACCCAAAACATAAGCTGAGTTTGTGTTTTCAGACAACTGTCCAAACAGCTCTGGCCTACACACCCTACAGGCTCAGGGCCCTGGAGCCAAACCTGAGGACTGTACTTGCCCTCTCCAAGGGAATTGTATGTGCCCATTCCAATGGCCACAACCCTACTAATAGTATATCCTCCAAAGTCCCTGAGGCCATCCCAAAAGTTTTGGCTTCCCAGGACAAACAGGGGTCAATCTGAGCCCATCTGAGTACCTACCTGCACTCAGACCCGTAGACTGATGTCCCCAGAGGTAAAAAGGAACGAACAGGCCCCTAGGCACTAATCGGATCCATTGCTTTGGTTTCCAGGCATCTCTCCTCAGAGGCCTGGATTTCAATACCAGCATATGGCTGTTTCTTGACTCACCCATCAGAACAAATCTCATCTACACTTGGGAAACATGCACGTTGGAGCTGTGTCAAAGCCTCTGTTTAGGAGAACCCTTCAGGGCCCCAGGGCCACCGCTTCATTCCAAGGTCTCCATAGACACAAAAACATATTAGGACACATCCACAGGAGAGTCCATTTCAACTCAGCCTCCTCGGTTGCCCCCCACATCCAGCAGATCTAACCTGTCTTGTTGCTTGGAGACAATTGGAATGCGAGGTGGGCTACCCAGCCATCCATCCTTAGAACCCTGCTCGGAATCGTTGGCCTGGAGCCAACCAACAGGTCTCAATTGTCCTGCAGAAGAATCTTTGCAGTTTGGAGCTTCTCACAACTCCCATCGTGGGAAAACCCCCATGTCCTCGTGATCCAACCCCCTTCAAGAAAGGGCCATCAGGGCAGAAAGTCCAACCTGAGCGATCGTCTGATCCTTGCCCTGACTTCAGATGCACGAGATCTCTATTGAGGTCTGTAGATTGTGCCTGCCATATCCTCACCCAGAAACCTAGGCCTAGCTTGGGTTCTCAGACTCCGTCCTCAGACTACTGGCCCACAAGCCCTCCAGTTTGGCAATCCAGAACTACAATGCCGCACTCTGCCTGCCCTACAGAAGTAAAACATTGCCCTCAGGGCTACCCCGAAACCCCAAATGAGGATCAACCTGCACGCCAATCGGCTGTACCCTAACATATAGGCTGACCTGGGCACTATTTCCCCTTCTGACCCAGCCTGAGCCTGGACCTCCTGGTCCCACCCAGACAGCTGGCCGCACACTGAGCACATCGGACCCGCCATGGCCTTAGGTCGTCATCTCTTCCCAACTTCGGTTTTCAGGCTCCAGAACCTAGACCTTATCTCCAACCACTGCCCAGGGTTGAAAATGATGCAGAAATCAGAACTCTTTCCCCATGGCAAGAAACCTTGTGGTTGGCATGTTGTCCAACGTTCAGTGTAGTTGAAACAAGCGTGGCCCATGAGGCCCAGCCCATGCTTGCGGGCCACATTGGTCACAAACACACATTGTGTACCTGAGCCTGAGCCCAGTCCTCAGGTAAGGCCTCTCAGGGCCTATATGAAGAGACAGCATATTGGGCTTGCCATGCCCCTAGGCCCCAATTTTTAACCATAGTTCGGGGTGTCCCTTCACTCTTCCCCTGGGCTCTGCTTTGGAATTCCTCTTTTGGTGGGACACCAGAGGTAACAAACCTGAAAGGAGTCCTCCCATCCCACAGATTGACGAAAAACAATTGGGATCGGGCCAAATCCACAGAGAGGAAGATTCGTCCATGGCCCATGAGACCTCCCCAACATTCCACGGCCATCGCTGAAACAAAATCCAGAGGTAAAAGCCTGAGCAAGCGACTCAGACTCGCTCATTCTTCATATCCTGAAGAGTTCTTCTCATGGTTTGTAGATAGGGCGTGCCATACCTACGTCCCCAAACTTAAGCTGAGTTTGTGTTTTCAGTCTTCTGTCCTCAAAGTCCTGGGCCACACTCCCTCCAGGCTGGGGCCCCTGGAGCCACACATTAGGACTGCCCCCACCCAATCCATAGGAATTCTGCCCATTCCATTGTCAAAAATCGTACAAATTAGGAGAACCCTCCAAAGTCCCTGAGGCCATCCCAATAGTGTAGGTCGCCCGGGACAAAAAAGGGCGGTTGATACCGGCTGAGCATCTTCCTCCACTCATCTACCTCCACTCATACCAAGAAGATTGAACCAGACAGGACCCGAGGCCATTATCGGATCCATTGCTTTGGTTTACAGGCATGTCTCCTCAAAAGCCTGGATTCCAATACCAGCAGAGGGGATTTCCTGAGGCACCCATCAGAACAAATCTCGTCTCCACAAGGAAACTTGTGCATGGGAGCTATGCCAAAGCTTAGGAGAATACTTCAGGGTCCCGGTGCCACCTCCCCATTCCAAGGCCCTCATGGACACAAACACACATTCGGACCCATCCTCTGGAAAGTGCATTTCAACTCAGCCACCCCGGTTGCTCCCGCAGATCCATTAGATCTAAACTGTCTTGTTGTTAGGAGACAATTGGAAGGCGAGGCGGACTTCCCAGGCATCCATCCTCGAATGGTGCTCTGGAGTCATTCCATATGGGATGTTCTGGAGCTGTCCAACAGGTCTCAATTGTACCGCAGAAGGAATCCTTGAAGGGGGCATCCCACATCTCCCAACGTGAAAAACCTCCAAGGCCTCGAGATTCCGCTCCCTTCATGAAGGGGCCGTCATGCACAGAAACTCCAACCTGAGCCAACGTCGGATCCTCGCCCTGACTTCAGATGCATGAGATATTGGTTCAGATCTGCAGGGGGTACCTGCCGTGCCCTCACCCTGAATCCGAAGTCTAGCTTGTGTTCTCAGACTTCCGTCCTCACTCTCCTGGCCCCGAAGCCCTCATGTTTGGCAATTCCGGACCGACAATGAAGCACTCTGCCTGCCCTCTAGAAAAAATATATTGCCTAATGAGCTGACCAGGCAGCTTAAATGAAGATAAACCTACACGGCACTCGAATGTACCCAAATTATATAGTCTAACCTGGGCACTAATGCACTGTCTGACACAACCTGAGCCGGGACCTGCTGACCAACACCCAGACAGCTGACCGCACCCTGAGCACATCAGACCCGCCCTGGCCTTAGGTCATCATCTCTTCCCTACCTCAGTTTTCAGGCTTCAGAACCTAGACCTTATCTCCAATCACTGCCCACGGGTGACTTTGATGCAGAAATCAGAAGTCTTCCTGACCCATGGCAAGAAACCTTGTGGTTGGCATGTTGTCCAACGTTCAGTGTAGGAGAAAACAGCATTCACCCTGAGGCCCCGCTCATTCTTGAGTGCGACGAGAGCATAAAGACGCATTGTGACCTCAGCGTGAGTCCTGTCCTCTAGTAAGTCCTCTTAGTGGCTGGACCATTAGATGTCATAATGGGCTTGACATGTCCCTAGTCCCCAATTTTTAACCAGATTTCTGGTTGTCTAGTCGCCCCACCCCAGGGCTCTACTCTGGAATCCCTCATTTGGTGGGACATCTGAGGTTGAAAAACAAAATGAAACAAATCGACAACAACAACAAAAAAACGGACTTCTTCCATCCCCAGAATGACCCCAAACTCTTTGGACGGGACCGAACCCCCAGAGAGTAAGACTCGTCCATTTCCCATGAAGTCACCCGGCAATTTCACGACCATGAGTGACACGATATCCAGAGACAAAAACTTGAGCAAGAGCCTCACACTCGCCCTTTTTTCATATCCCGAAGTGTTCTCCTCATGGTCTGTAGATCAGTCCTGCCATACCTATGACCCAAAACATAAGCCGAGTTTGTATTTTCAGACAACTGTCCAAACAGCTCTGGCCTACACACCCTACAGGCTCAGGGCCCTGGAGCCAAACCTGAGGACTGTACTTGCCCTCTCCAAGGGAATTGTATGTGCCCATTCCAATGGCCACAACCCTACTAATAGGATAACCTCCAACGTCCCTGAGGCCATCCCAAGAGTTGTGGCTTCCCAGGACAAACAGGGGCAATCTGAGCCCATCTGAGCACCTACCTGCACTCAGACCCGTAGACTGATGTCCCCAGAGGTAAAAAGGAACGAACAGGCCCCTAGGCACTAATCGGATCCATTGCTTTGCTTTCCAGGAAACTCTCCTCAGAGGCCTGGATTTCAATACCAGCATATGGCTGTTTCTTGACTCACCCATCAGAACAAATCTCATCTACACTTGGGAAACATGCACGTTGGAGCTGTGTCAAAGCCTCTGTTTAGGAGAACCCTTCAGGGCCCCATGGCCACCGCTTCATTCCAAGGTCTCCATAGACACAAAAACATATTAGGACACATCCACAGGAGAGTCCATTTCAACTCAGCCTCCTCGGTTGCCCCCCACATCCAGCAGATCTAACCTGTCTTGTTGCTTGGAGACAATTGGAATGCGAGGTGGGCTACCCAGCCATCCATCCTTAGAACCCTGCTCGGAATCGTTGGCCTGGAGCCAACCAACAGGTCTCAATTGTCCTGCAGAAGAATCTTTGCAGTTTGGAGCTTCTCACAACTCCCATCGTGGGAAAACCCCCATGTCCTCGTGATCCAACCCCCTTCAAGAAAGGGCCATCAGGGCAGAAAGTCCAACCTGAGCGATCGTCTGATCCTTGCCCTGACTTCAGATGCACGAGATCTCTATTGAGGTCTGTAGATTGTGCCTGCCATATCCTCACCCAGAAACCTAGGCCTAGCTTGGGTTCTCAGACTCCGTCCTCAGACTACTGGCCCACAAGCCCTCCAGTTTGGCAATCCAGAACTACAATGCCGCACTCTGCCTGCCCTACAGAAGTAAAACATTGCCCTCAGGGCTACCCCGTAACCCCAATTGAGGATCAACCTGCACGCCATACGGCTGTACCCCAAACATATAGGCTGACCTGGGCACTATTTCCCCTTCTGACCCAGCCTGAGCCTGGACCTCCTGGTCCCACCCAGACAGCTGGCCGCACACTGAGCACATCGGACCCGCCATGGCCTTAGGTCATCATCTCTTCCCTACCTCAGTTTTCAGGCTTCAGAACCTAGACCTTATCTCCAAACACTGCCCACGGGTGACTCTGATGCAGAAATCAGAACTCTTCCTGACCCATGGCAAGAATCCTTGTGGTTGGCATGTTGTCCAACGTTCAGTGTAGGAGAAACCAGCATTCACCCTGAGGCCCCGCCCATTCTTGAGTGCGACGAGAGCATAAACACGCATTGTGACCTCAGCGTGAGTCCTGTCCTCTAGTAAGTCCTCTCAGTGGCTGGACCTTTAGATGTCATAATGGGCTTGACATGTCCCTAGTCCCCAATTTTTAACCAGATTTCTGGTTGTCCAGTCGCCCCACCCCAGGGCTCTACTCTGGAATCCCTCATTTGGTGGGACATCTGAGGTTGAAAAACAAAATGAAACAAATCGACAACAACAACCAAAAAACGGACTTCTTCCATCCCCAGAATGACCCCAAACTCTTTGGACGGGACTGAACCCCCAGAGAGTGAGACTCGTCCATTTCCCATGAAGTCACCCGGCAATTTCACGACCATGAGTGACACGATATCCAGAGACAAAAACTTGAGCAAGAGCCTCACACTCGCCCTTTTTTCATATCCCGAAGAGTTCTCCTCATGGTCTGTAGATCAGTCCTGCCATACCTATGACCCAAAACATAAGCCGAGTTTGTATTTTCAGACAACTGTCCAAACAGCTCTGGCCTACACACCCTACAGGCTCAGGGCCCTGGAGCCAAACCTGAGGACTGTACTTGCCCTCTCCAAGGGAATTGTATGTGCCCATTCCAATGGCCACAACCCTACTAGTAGGATAATCTCCAAAGTCCCTGAGGCCATCCCAAGAGTTGTGGCTTCCCAGGACAAACAGGGGCAATCTGAGCCCATCTGAGCACCTACCTGCACTGAGACCCGTAGACTGATGTCCCCAGAGGTAAAAAGGAACGAACAGGCCCCTAAGCACTAATCGGATCCATTGCTTTGGTTTCCAGGCTTCTCTCCTCAGAGGCCTGGATTTCAATACCAGCATATGGCTGTTTCTTGACTCACCCATCAGAACAAATCTCATCTACACATGGGAAACATGCACGTTGGAGCTGTGTCAAAGCCTCTGTTTAGGAGAACCCTTCAGGGCCCCAGGGCCACCGCTTCATTCCAAGGTATCCATAGACACAAAAACATATTAGGACACATCCACAGGAGAGTCCATTTCAACTCAGCCTCCTCGGTTGCCCCCCACATCCAGCAGATCTAACCTGTCTTGTTGCTTGGAGACAATTGGAATGCGAGGTGGGCTACCCAGCCATCCATCCTTAGAACCCTGCTCGGAATCGTTGGCCTGGAGCCAACCAACAGGTCTCAATTGTCCTGCAGAAGAATCTTTGCAGTTTGGAGCTTCTCACAACTCCCATCGTGGGAAAACACCCATGTCCTCGTGATCCAACCCCCTCCAAGAAAGGGCCATCAGGGCAGAAAGTCCAACCTGAGCGATCGTCTGATCCTTGCCCTGACTTCAGATGCACGAGATCTCGATTGAGGTCTGTTGACTGTGCCTGCCATATCCTCACCCAGAAACCTAGGCCTAGCTTGGGTTCTCAGACTCGGTCTTCAGACTACTGGCCCACAAGGCCTCCAGTTTGGCAATCCAGAACTCTGCCTGCCCTACAGAAGTAAAATATTGCTCTCAGGGCTACCCCGAAACCCCAAATGAGGATCAACCTGCAGGCCATTCGGCTGTACCCCAAACATATAGGCTGACCTGGGCACTATTTCCCCTTCTGACCCAGCCTGAGCTTGGACCTCCTGGTCCCACCCAGACAGCTGGCCGCACACTGAGCACATCGGACCCGCCATGGCCTTAGGTCGTCATCTCTTCCCAACTGCGATTTTCAGGCTCCAGAACCTAGACCTTATCTCCAACCACTGCCCAGGGTTGAAAATGATGCAGAAATCAGAACTCTTTCCCCATGGCAAGAAACCTTGTGGTTGGCATGTTGTCCAACGTTCAGTGTAGTTGAAACAAGCGTGGCCCATGAGGCCCAGCCCATGCTTGTGGGCCACATTGGTCACAAACACACATTGTGACCCTGAGCCTGAGCCCAGTCCTCAGGTAAGGCCTCTCAGGGCCTATATGAAGAGACAGCATATTGGGCTTGCCATGCCCCTAGGCCCCAATTTTTAACCATAGTTCGGGGTGTCCCTTCACTCGTCCCCAGGGCTCTGCTTTGGAATTCCTCTTTTGGTGGGACACCTGAGGTAACAAACCTGAAAGGAGTCCTCCCATCCCACAGATTGACGAAAAACAATTGGGATCGGGCCAAATCCACAGAGAGGAAGATTCGTCCATGGCCCATGAGACCTCCCCAACATTCCACGGCCATCGCTGAAACAAAATCCAGAGACAAAAGCCTGAGCAAGCGCCTCAGACTCGCTCATTCTTCATATCCTGAAGAGTTCTTCTCATGGTTTGTAGATCGGGCGTGCCATACCTACGTCCCCAAACTTAAGCTGAGTTTGTGTTTTCAGTCTTCTGTCCTCAAAGTCCTGGGCCACACTCCCTCCAGGCTGGGGCCCCTGGAGCCACCCATTAGGACTGCCCCCACCCAATCCATGGGAATTCTGCCCATTCCATTGTCAAAAATCGTACAAATTAGGAGAACCCTCCAAAGTCCCTGAGGCCATCCCAATAGTGTAGGTCGCCCGGGACAAAAAAGGGCCGTTGATACCGGCTGAGCATCTACCTCCACTCATCTACCTCCACTCATACCAAGAAGATTGAACCAGACAGGACCCGAGGCCATATCGGATCCATTGCTTTGGTTTACAGGCATGTCTCCTCAAAAGCCTGGATTCCAACCCAAGCAGAGGGGATTTCCTGAGGCACCCATCAGAACAAATCTCGTCTCCACAAGGAAACTTGTGCATGGGAGCTATGCCAAAGCTTAGGAGAATACTTCAGGGTCCCGGTGCCACCTCCCCATTCCAAGGCCCTCATGGACACAAACACACGTTAGGACCCATCCTCTGGAAAGTGCATTTCAACTCAGCCACCCCGGTTGCTCCCGCAGATCCATTAGATCTAAACTGTCTTGTTGCTAGGAGACAGTTGGAAGGCGAGGCAGACTTCCCAGGCATCCATCCTCGAACGGTGCTCTGGAGTCATTCCATATGGGATGTCCTGGAGCTGTCCAACAGGTCTCAATTGTCCCGCAGAAGGAATCCTTGAAGGGGGCATCCCACATCTCCCAACGTGGAAAACCTCCATGGCCTCGAGATTCCGCTCCCTTCATGAAGGGGCCGTCATGCACAGAAACTCCAACCTGAGCCAACGTCGGATCCTCGCCCTGACTTCAGATGCATGAGATATTGGTTCAGATCTGCAGGGGGTACCTGCCGTGCCCTCACCCTGAATCCGAAGTCTAGCTTGTGTTCTCAGACTTCCGTCCTCACTCTCCTGGCCCCGAAGCCCTCAAGTTTGGCAATTCCGGACCGACAATGAAGCACTCTGCCTGCCCTCTAGAAAAAATATATTGCCTAATGAGCAGCCCAGGCAGCTTAAATGAAGATAAACCTACACGGCACTCGAATGTACCCAAATTATATAGTCTAACCTGGGCACTAATGCACTGTCTGACACAACCTGAGCCCGGACCTGCTGACCAACACCCAGACAGCTGACCGCACGCTGAGCACATCAGACCCGCCATGGCCTTAGGTCATCATCTCTTCCCTACCTCAGTTTTCAGGCTTCAGAACCTAGACCTTATCTCCAATCACTGCCCACGGGTGACTGTGATGCAGAAATCAGAACTCTTCCTGACCCATGGCAAGAAACCTTGTGATTGGCATGTTGTCCAACGTTCAGTGTAGGAGAAACCAGCATTCTCCCTGAGGCCCCGCCCATTCTTGAGTGCAAGGAGAGCATAAACACGCATTGTGACCTCAGTGTGAGTCCTGTCCTCTAGTAAGTCCTCTCAGTGGCTGGACCATTAGATGTCATAATGGGCTTGACATGTCCCTAGTCCCCAATTTTTAACCAGATTTCTGGTTGTCCAGTCGCCCCACCCCAGGGCTCTCCTCTGGAATCCCTCATTTGGTGGGACATCTGAGGTTGAAAAACAAAATGAAACAAATCGACAACAACAACAAAAAAACGGACTGCTTCCATCCCCAGAATGACCCCAAACTCTTTGGACGGGACCGAACCCCCAGAGAGTAAGACTCGTCCATTTCCCATGAAGTCACCCGGCAATTTCACGACCATGAGTGACACGATATCCAGAGACAAAAACTTGAGCAAGAGCCTCACACTCGCCCTTTTTTCATATCCCGAAGTGTTCTCCTCATGGTCTGTAGATCAGTCCTGCCATACCTATGACCCAAAACATAAGCCGAGTTTGTGTTTTCAGACAACTGTCCAAACAGCTCTGGCCTACACACCCTACAGGCTCAGGGTCCTGGAGCCAAACCTGAGGACTGTACTTGCCCTCTCCAAGGGAATTGTATGTGCCCATTCCAATGGCCACAACCCTACTAGTAGGATAACCTCCAAAGTCCCTGAGGCCATCCCAAGAGTTGTGGCTTCCCAGGACAAACAGGGGCAATCTGAGCCCATCTGAGCACCTACCTGCACTCAGACCCGTAGACTGATGTTTCCAGAGGTAAAAAGGAACGAACAGGCCCCTAGGCACTAATCGGATCCATTGCTTTGGTTTCCAGGCTTCTCTCCTCAGAGGCCTGGATTTCAATACCAGCATATGGCTGTTTCTTGACTCACCCATCAGAACAAATCTCATCTACACATGGGAAACATGCACGTTGGAGCTGTGTCAAAGCCTCTGTTTAGGAGAACCCTTCAGGGCCCCAGGGCCACCGCTTCATTCCAAGGTATCCATAGACACAAAAACATATTAGGACACATCCACAGGAGAGTCCATTTCAACTCAGCCTCCTCGGTTGCCCCCCACATCCAGCAGATCTAACCTGTCTTGTTGCTTGGAGACTATTGGAATGCGAGGTGGGCTACCCAGCCATCCATCCTTAGAACCCTGCTCGGAATCGTTGGCCTGGAGCCAACCAACAGGTCTCAATTGTCCTGCAGAAGAATCTTTGCAGTTTGGAGCTTCTCACAACTCCCATCGTGGGAAAACCCCCATGTCCTCGTGATCCAACCCCCTTCAAGAAAGGGCCATCAGGGCAGAAAGTCCAACCTGAGCGATCGTCTGATCCTTGCCCTGACTTCAGATGCACGAGTTCTCGATTAAGGTCTGTTGACTGTGCCTGCCATATCATCACCCAGAAACCTAGGCCTAGCTTGGGTTCTCAGACTCCGTCCTCAGACTACTGGCCCACAAGCCCTCCAGTTTGGCAATCCAGAACTACAATGCCGCACTCTGCCTGCCCTACAGAAGTAAAATATTGCCCTCAGGGCTACCCCGAAACCCCAAATGAGGATCAACCTGCAGGCCATTCGGCTGTACCCCAAACATATAGGCTGACCTGGGCACTATTTCCCCTTCTGACCCAGCCTGAGCCTGGACCTCCTGGTCCCACCCAGACAGCTGGACGCACACTGAGCACATCGGACCCGCCATGGCCTTAGGTCGTCATCTCTTCCCAACTGCGGTTTTCAGGCTCCAGAACCTAGACCTTATCTCCAACCACTGCCCAGGGTTGAAAATGATGCAGAAATCAGAACTCTTTCCCCATGGCAAGAAACCTTGTGCTTGGCATGTAGTCCAACGTTCAGTGTAGTTGAAACAAGCGTGGCCCCTGAGGCCCAGCCCATGCTTGCGGGCCACATTGGTCACAAACACACATTGTGACCCTCAGCCTGAGCCCAGTCCTCAGGTAAGGCCTCTCAGGGCCTATATGAAGAGACAGCATATTGGGCTTGCCATGCCCCTAGGCCCCAATTTTTAACCATAGTTCGGGGTGTCCCTTCACTCTTCCCCAGGGCTCTGCTTTGGAATTCCTCTTTTGGTGGGACACCTGAGGTAACAAACCTGAAAGGAGTCCTCCCATCCCACAGATTGACGAAAAACAATTGGGATCGGGCCAAATCCACAGAGAGGAAGATTCGTCCATGGCCCATGAGACCTCCCCAACATTCCACGGCCATCGCTGAAACAAAATCCAGAGACAAAAGCCTAAGCAAGCGCCTCAGACTCGCTCATTCTTCATATCCTGAAGAGTTCTTCTCATGGTTTGTAGATCGGGCGTGCCATACCTACGTCCCCAAACTTAAGCTGAGTTTGTGTTTTCAGTCTTCTGTCCTCAAAGTCCTGGGCCACACTCCCTCAAGGCTGGGGCCCCTGGAGCCACCCATTAGGACTGGGCCCACCCAATCCATGGGAATTCTGCCCATTCCATTGTCAAAAATCGTACAAATTAGGAGAACCCTCCAAAGTCCCTGAGGCCATCCCAATAGTGTAGGTCGCCCAGGACAAAAAAAGGGCCGTTGATACCGGCTGAGCATCTACCTCCACTTATCTACCTCCACTCATACCAAGAAGATTGAACCAGACAGGACCCGAGGCCATTATCGGATCCATTGCTTTGGTTTACAGGCATGTCTCCTCAAAAGCCTGGATTCCAATACCAGCAGAGGGGATTTCCTGAGGCACCCATCAGAACAAATCTCGTCTCCACAAGGAAACTTGTGCATGGGAGCTATGCCAAAGCTTAGGAGAATACTTCAGGGTCCCGGTGCCACCTCCCCATTCCAAGGCCCTCATGGACACAAACACACGTTAGGACCCATCCTCTGGAAAGTGCATTTCAACTCAGCCACCCCGGTTGCTCCCGCAGATCCATTAGATCTAAACTGTCTTGTTGCTAGGAGACAATTGGAAGGCGAGGCAGACTTCCCAGGCATCCATCCTCGAACGGTGCTCTGGAGTCATTCCATATGGTATGTCCTGGAGCTGTCCATCAGGTCTCAATTGTCCCGCAGAAGGAATCCTTGAAGGGGGCATCCCACATCTCCCAACGTGGAAAACCTCCATGGCCTCGAGATTCCGCTCCCTTCATGAAGGGGCCGTCATGCACAGAAACTCCAACCTGATCCAACGTCGGATCCTCGCCCTGACTTCAGATGCAGGAGATATTGGTTCAGATCTGCAGGGGGTACCTGCCGTGCCCTCACCCTGAATCCGAAGTCTAGCTTGTGTTCTCAGACTTCCGTCCTCACTCTCCTGGCCCCGAAGCCCTCAAGTGTGGCAATTCCGGACCGACAATGAAGCACTCTGCCTGCCCTCTAGAAAAAATATATTGCCTAATGAGCAGCCCAGGCAGCTTAAATGAAGATAAACCTACACGGCACTCGAATGTACCCAAATTATATAGTCTAACCTGGGCACTAATGCAGTGTCTGACACAACCTGAGCCCGAACCTGCTGACCAACACCCAGACAGCTGACCGCACGCTGAGCACATCAGACTCGCCATGGCCTTAGGTCATCATCTCTTCCCTACCTCAGATTTCAGGCTTCAGAACCTAGACCTTATCTCCAATCACTGCCCACGGGTGACTGTGATGCAGAAATCAGAACTCTTCCTGACCCATGGCAAGAAACCTTGTGGTTGGCATGTTGTCCAACGTTCAGTGTAGGAGAAACAAGCATTCTCCCTGAGGCCCCGCCCATTCTTGAGTGCGAGGAGAGCATAAACACGCATTGTGACCTCAGCGTGAGTCCTGTCCTCTAGTAAGTCCTCTCAGTGGCTGGACCATTAGATGTCATAATGGGCTTGACATGTCCCTAGTCCCCAATTTTTAACCAGATTTCTGGTTGTCCAGTCGCCCCACCCCAGGGCTCTCCTCTGGAATCCCTCATTTGGTGGGACATCTGAGGTTGAAAAACAAAATGAAACAAATCGACAACAACAACAAAAAAACGGACTACTTCCATCCCCAGAATGACAACAAACTCTTTGGACGGGACCGAACCCCCAGAGAGTAAGACTCGTCCATTTCCCATGAAGTCACCCGGCAATTTCACGACCATGAGTGACACGATATCCAGAGACAAAAACTTGAGCAAGAGCCTCACACTCGCCCTTTTTTCATATCCCGAAGTGTTCTCCTCATGGTCTGTAGATCAGTCCTGCCATACCTATGACCCAAAACATAAGCCGAGTTTGTGTTTTCAGACAACTGTCCAAACAGCTCTGGCCTACACACCCTACAGGCTCAGGGCCCTGGAATCAAACCTGAGGACTGTACTTGCCCTCTCCAAGGGAATTGTATGTGCCCATTCCAATGGCCACAACCCTACTAGTAGGATAACCTCCAAAGTCCCTGAGGCCATCCCAAGAGTTGTGGCTTCCCAGGACAAACAGGGGCAATCTGAGCCCATCTGAGCACCTACCTGCACTGAGACCCGTAGACTGATGTCCCCAGAGATAAAAAGGTACGAACAGGCCACTAGGCACTAATCGGATCCATTGCTTTGGTTTCCAGGCTTCTCTCCTCAGAGGCCTGGATTTCAATACCAGCATATGGCTGTTTCTTGACTCACCCATCAGAACAAATCTCATCTACACATGGGAAACATGCACGTTGGAGCTGTGTCAAAGCCTCTGTTTAGGAGAACCCTTCAGGGCCCCAGGGCCACCGCTTCATTCCAAGGTATCCATAGACACAAAAACATATTAGGACACATCCACAGGAGAGTCCATTTCAACTCAGCCTCCTCGGTTGCCCCCCACATCCAGCAGATCTAACCTGTCTTGTTGCTTGGAGACAATTGGAATGCGAGGTGGGCTACCCAGCCATCCATCCTTAGAACCCTGCTCGGAATCGTTGGCCTGGAGCCAACCAACAGGTCTCAATTTCCCTGCAGAAGAATCTTTGCAGTTTGGAGCTTCTCACAACTCCCATCGTGGGAAAACCCCCATGTCCTCGTGATCCAACCCCCTTCAAGAAAGGGCCATCAGGGCAGAAAGTCCAACCTGAGCGATCGTCTGATCCTTGCCCTGACTTCAGATGCACGAGATCTCGATTGAGGTCTGTTGACTGTGCCTGCCATATCCTCACCCAGAAACCTAGGCCTAGCTTGGGTTCTCAGACTCCGTCCTCAGACTACTGGCCCACAAGCCCTCCAGTTTGGCAATCCAGAACTACAATGCCGCACTCTGCCTGCCCTACAGAAGTAAAATATTGCCCTCAGGGCTACCCCGAAACCCCAAATGAGGATCAACCTGCAGGCCATTCGGCTGTACCCCAAACATATAGGCTGACCTGGGCACTATTTCCCCTTCTGACCCAGCCTGAGCCTGGACCTCCTGGTCCCACCCAGACAGCTGGACGCACACTGAGCACATCGGACCCGCCATGGCCTTATGTCGTCATCTCTTCCCAACTGCGGTTTTCAGGCTCCAGAACCTAGACCTTATCTCCAACCACTGCCCAGGGTTGAAAATGATGCAGAAATCAGAACTCTTTCCCCATGGCAAGAAACCTTGTGGTTGGCATGTTGTCCAACGTTCAGTGTAGTTGAAACAAGCGTGGCCCATGAGGCCCAGCCCATGCTTGCGGGCCACATTGGTCACAAACACACATTGTGACCCTCAGCCTGAGCCCAGTCCTCAGGTAAGGCCTCTCAGGGCCTATATGAAAAGACAGCATATTGGGCTTGCCATGCCCCTAGTCCCCAATTTTTAACCATAGTTCGGGGTGTCCCTTTACTCTTCCCCAGGGCTCTGCTTTGGAATTCCTCTTTTGGTGGGACACCAGAGGTAACAAACCTGAAAGGAGTCCTCCCATCCCACAGATTGACGAAAAACAATTGGGATCGGGCCAAATCCACAGAGGAAGATTCGTCCATGGCCCATGAGACCTCCCCAACATTCCACGGCCATCGCTGAAACAAATCCAGAGACAAAAGCCTGAGCAAGGTCCTCAGACTCGCTCATTCTTCATATCCTGAAGAGTTCTTCTCATGGTTTGTAGATCGGGCGTGCCATACCTATGTCCCCAAACGTAAGCTGAGTTTGTGTTTTCAGTCTTCTGTCCTCAAAGTCCTGGGCCACACACCCTCCAGGCTGGGGCCCCTGGAGCCACACATTAGGACTGCCCCCACCCAATTATTGAAATTCTGCCCATTCCATTGTCAAAAATCGTAAAAATTAGGAGATCCCTCCAAAGTCCCTGACCCATCCCAATAGTGTAGGTCGCCCAGGACAAAAAAAGGGCCGTTGATACCGGCTGAGCATCTACCTCCACTCATCTACCTCCACTCATACCAAGAAGATTGAACCAGACAGGACCCGAGGCCATATCGGATCCATTGCTTTGGTTTACAGGCATGTCTCCTCAAAAGCCTGGATTCCAATACCAGCAGAGGGGATTTCCTGAGGCACCCATCAGAACAAATCTCGTCTCCACAAGGAAACTTGTGCATGGGAGCTATGTCAAAGCTTAGGAGAATACTTCAGGGTCCCGGTGCCACCTCCCCATTCCAAGGCCCTCATGGACACAAACACACGTTAGGACCTATCCTCTGGAAAGTGCATTTCAACTCAGCCACACCGGTTGCTCCCGCAGATCCATTAGATCTAAACTGTCTTGTTGCTAGGAGACAATTGGAAGGCGAGGCGGACTTCCCAGGCATCCATCCTCGAATGGTGCTCTGGAGTCATTCCATATGGGATGTCCTGGAGCTGTCCAACAGGTCTCAATTGTCCCGCAGAAGGAATCCTTGAAGGGGGCATCCCACATCTCCCAACGTGGAAAACCTCCATGGCCTCGAGATTCCGCTCCCTTCATGAAGGGGCCGTCATGCACAGAAACTCCAACCTGAGCCAACGTCGGATCCTCGACCTGACTTCAGATGCATGAGATATTGGTTCAGATCTGCAGGGGGTACCTGACGTGCCCTCACCCTGAATCCGAAGTCTAGCTTGTTTTCTCAGACTTCCGTCCTCACTCTCCTGGCCCCGAAGCCCTCAAGTGTGGCAATTCCGGACCGACAATGAAGCACTCTGCCTGCCCTCTAGAAAAAATATATTGCCTAATGAGCTGACCAGGCAGCTTAAATGAAGATAAACCGACACGGCACTCGAATGTACCCAAATTATATAGTCTAACCCGGGCACTAATGCACTGTCTGACACAACCTGAGCCCGGACCTGCTGACCAACACCCAGACAGCTGACTGCACCCTGAGCACATCAGACCCGCCCTGGCCTTAGGTCATCATCTCTTCCCTACCTCAGTTTTCAGGCTTCAGAACCTAGACTTTATCTCCAATCACTGCCCACGGGTGACTGTGATGCAGAAATCAGTACTCTTCCTGACCCATGGCAAGAAACCTTGTGGTTGGCATGTTGTCCAACGTTCAGTGTAGGAGAAAACAGCATTCACCCTGAGGCCCCGCCCATTCTTGAGTGCGACGAGAGCATAAACACGCATTGTGACCTCAGCGTGAGTCCTGTCCTCTAGTAAGTCCTCTCAGTGGCTGGACCATTAGATGTCATAATGGGCTTGACATGTCCCTAGTCCCCAATTTTTAACCAGATTTCTGGTTGTCCAGTCGCCCCACCCCAGGGCTCTACTCTGGAATCCCTCATTTGGTGGGACATCTGAGGTTGAAAAACAAAATGAAACAAATCGACAACAACAACAAAAAAACGGACTTCTTCCATCCCCAGAATGACCGCAATCTCTTTAGATGGGACCGAACCCCCAGAGAGTAAGACTCGTCCATTTCCCATGAAGTCACCCGGCAATTTCACGACCATGAGTGACACGATATCCAGAGACAAAAACTTGAACAAGAGCCTCACACTCGCCCTTTTTTCATATCCCGAAGTGTTCTCCTCATGGTCTGTAGATCAGTCCTGCCATACCTATGACCCAAAACATAAGCCGAGTTTGTGTTTTCAGACAACTGTCCAAACAGCTCTGGCCTACACACCCTACAGGCTCAGGGCCCTGGAGCCAAACCTGAGGACTGTACTTGCCCTCTCCAAGGGAATTGTATGTGCCCATTCCAATGGCCACAACCCTACTAATAGGATAACCTCCAAAGTCCCTGAGGCCATCCCAAGATTTGTGGCTTCCCAGGAAAAACAGGGGCAATCTGAGCCCATCTGAGCACCTACCTGCACTCAGACCTGTAGACTGATGTCCCCAGAGGTAAAAAGGAACGAGCAGGCCCCTAGGCACTAATCGGATCCATTGCTTTGGTTTCCAGGAAACTCTCCTCAGAGGCCTGGATTTCAATACCAGCATATGGTTGTTTCTTGACTCACCCATCAGAACAAATCTCATCTACACTTGGGAAACATGCACGTTGGAGCTGTGTCAAAGCCTCTGTTTAGGAGAACCCTTCAGGGCCCCAGGGCCACCGCTTCATTCGAAGGTCTCCATAGACACAAAAACATATTAGGACACACCCACAGGAGAGTCCATTTCAACTCAGCCTCCTCGGTTGCCCGCCACATGCAGCAGATCTAACCTGTCTTGTTGCTTGGAGACAATTGGAATGCGAGGTGGGCTAGCCAGCCATCCATCCTTAGAACCCTGCTCGGAATCGTTGGACTGGAGCCAACCAACAGGTCACAATTGTCCTGCAGAATAATCTTTGCACTTTGGAGCTTCTCACAACTCCCATCGTGGGTAAACCCCCATGTCCTCGTGATCCAACCCCCTTCAAGAAAGGGCCATCAGGGCAGAAAGTCCAACCTGATCCTTGCCCTGACTTCAGATGCACGAGATCTCGATTGAGGTCTCTAGATTGTGCCTGCCATATCCTCACCCAGAAACCTAGGCCTAGCTTGGGTTCTCAGACTCCGTCCTCAGGCTACTGGCCCACAAGCCCTCCAGTTTGGCAATCCAGAACTACAATGCCGCACTCTGCCTGCCCTACAGAAGTAAAACATTGCCCTCAGGGCTACCCCGAAACCCCAAATGAGGATCAACCTGCACGCCATTCGGCTGTACCCCAAACATATAGGCTGACCTGGGCACTATTTCCCCTTCTGACCCAGCCTGAGCCTGGACCTCCTGGTCCCACCCAGACAGCTGGCCGCACACTGAGCACATCGGACCCGCCATGGTCTTAGGTCGTCATCTCATCCCAACTACGGTTTTCAGGCTCCAGAACCTAGACCTTATCTCCAACCACTGCCCGGGTTGAAAATGATGCAGAAATCAGAACTCTTTCCCCATGGCAAGAAACCTTGTGCTTGGCATGTTGTCCAACGTTCAGTGTAGTTGAAACAAGCGTGGCCCATGAGGCCCAGCCCATGCTTGCGGGCCACATTGGTCACAAACACACATTGTGACCCTCAGCCTGAGCCCAGTCCTCAGGTAAGGCCTCTCAGGGCCTATATGAAGAGACAGCATATTGGGCTTGCCATGCCCCTAGTCCCCAATTTTTAACCATAGTTCGGGGTGTCCCTTTACTCTTCCCCAGGGCTCTGCTTTGGAATTCCTCTTTTGGTGGGACACCAGAGGTAACAAACCTGAAAAGAGTCCTCCCATCCCACAGATTGACGAAAAACATTTGGGATCGGGCCAAATCCACAGAGAGGAAGATTCGTCCATGGCCCATGAGACCTCCCCAACATTCCAAGGCCATCGCTGAAACAAAATCCAGAGACAAAAGCCTGAGCAAGCGACCCAGACTCGCCCATTCTTCATATCCTGAAGAGTTCGTCTCATGGTTTGTAGATCGGGCGTGCCATACCTACGTCCCCAAACTTAAGCTGAGTTTGTGTTTTCAGTCTTCTGTCCTCAAAGTCCTGGGCCACACTCCCTCCAGGCTGTGGCTCCTGGAGCCACACATTAGGACTGCCCCCACCCAATCCATGGGAATTCTGCCCATTCCATTGTCAAAAATCGTACAAATTAGGAGAATCCTCCAAAGTCCCTGAGGCCATCCCAATAGTGTAGGTCGCCCGGGACAAAAAAGGGCGGTTGATATCAGCTGAGCATCTTCCTTCACTCATCTACCTCCACTCATACCAAGAAGATTGAACCAGACAGGACCCGAGGCCATTATCGGATCCATTGCTTTGGTTTACAGGCATGTCTCCTCAAAAGCTTGGATTCCAATACCAGCAGAGGGGATTTCCTGAGGCACCCATCAGAACAAATCTCGTCTCCACAAGGAAACGTGTGCATGGGAGCTATGCCAAAGCTTAGGAGAATACTTCAGGGTCCCGGTGCCACCTCCCCATTCCAAGGCCCTCATGGACACAAACACACATTAGGACCCATCCTCTGGAAAGTGCATTTCAACTCAGCCACCCCGTTGCTCCCGCAGATCCATTAGATCTAAACTGTCTTGTTGCAAGGAGACAATTGGAAGGCGAGGCGGACTTCCCAGGCATCCATCCTCGAATGGTGCTCTGGAGTCATTCCATATGGGATGTCCTGGAGCTGTCCAACAGGTCTCAATTGTCCCGCAGAAGGAATCCTTGAAGGGGGCATCCCACATCTTTCAACGTGGAAAACCTCCATGGCCTCGAGATTCCGCTCCCTTCATGAAGGGGCCGTCATGCACAGAAACTCCAACCTGAGCCAACGTCGGATCCTCGACCTGACTTCAGATGCATGAGATATTGGTTCAGATCTGCAGGGGGTACCTGCCGTGCACTCACCCTGAATCCGAAGTCTAGCTTGTGTTCTCAGACTTCCGTCCTCACTCTCCTGGCCCCGAAGCCCTCATGTTTGGCAATTCCGGACCGACAATGAAGCACTCTGCCTGCCCTCTAGAAAAAATATATTGCCTAATGAGATGACCAGGCAGCTTAAATGAAGATAAACCTACACGGCACTCGAATGTACCCAAATTATATAGTCTAACCTGGGCACTAATGCACTGTCTGACACAACCTGAGCCCGGACCTGCTGACCAACACCCAGACAGCTGACTGCATCCTGAGCACATCAGACCCGCCCTGGCCTTAGGTCATCATCTCTTCCCTACCTCAGTTTTCAGGCTTCAGAACCTAGACTTTATCTCCAATCACTGCCCACGGGTGACTGTGATGCAGAAATCAGAACTCTTCCTGACCCATGGCAAGAAACCTTGTGGTTGGCATGTTGTCCAACGTTCAGTGTAGGAGAAAACAGCATTCACCCAGAGGCCCCGCCCATTCTTGAGTGCGACGAGAGCATAAACACGCATTGTGACCTCAGCGTGAGTCCTGTCCTCTAGTAATTCCTCTCAGTGGCTGGACCATTAGATGTCATAATGGGCTTGACATGTCCCTAGTCCCCAATTTTTAACCAGATTTCTGGTTGTCCAGTCGCCCCACCCCAGGGCTCTACTCTGGAATCCCTCATTTGGTGGGACATCTGAGGTTGAAAAACAAAATGAAACAAATCGACAACAACAACAAAAAAACGGACTTCTTTCATCCCCAGAATGACCGCAAACTCTTTGGACGTAACCGAACCCCCAGAGAGTAAGTCTCGTCCATTTCCCATGAAGTCACCCGGCAATTTCACGACCATGAGTGACACGATATCCAGAGACAAAAACTTGAGCAAGAGCCTCACACTCGCCCTTTTTTCATATCCCGAAGTGTTCTCCTCATGGTCTGTAGATCAGTCCTGCCATACCTATGACCCAAAACATAAGCCGAGTTTGTGTTTTCAGACAACTGTCCAAACAGCTCTGGCCTACACACCCTACAGGCTCAGGGCCCTGGAGCCAAACCTGAGGACTGTACTTGCCCTCTCCAAGGGAATTGTATGTGCCCATTCCAATGGCCACAACCCTACTAATAGGATAACCTCCAAAGTCCCTGAGGCCATCCCAATAGTTGTAGCTTCCCAGGACAAACAGGGGGCAATCTGAGCCCATCTGAGCACCTACCTGCACTCAGATCCGTAGACTGATGTCCCCAGAGGTAAAAAGGAACGAACAGGCCCCTAGACACTAATCGGATCCATTGCTTTGGTTTCCAGGTAACTCTCCTCAGAGGCCTGGATTTCAATACCAGCATATGAATGTTTCTTGACTCACCCATCAGAACAAATCTCATCTACACTTGGGAAACCTGCACGTTGGAGCTGTGTCAAAGCCTCTGTTTAGGAGAACCCTTCAGGGCCCCAGGGCCACCGCTTCATTCCAAGGTCTCCATAGACACAAAAACATATTAGGACACATCCACAGGAGAGTCCATTTCAACTCAGCCTCCTCGGTTGCCACCCACATCCAGCAGATCTAACCTCTCTTGTTGCTTGGAGACAATTGGAATGCGAGGTGGGCTACCCAGCCAACCATCCTTAGAACCCTGCTCGGAATCGTTGGCCTGGAGCCAACCAACAGGTCTCAATTGTCCTGCAGAAGAATCTTTGCAGTTTGGAGCTTCTCACAACTCCCATCGAGGGAAAACCCCAATGTCCTCGTGATCCAACCCCCTTCAAGAAAGGGCCATCAGGGCAGAAAGTCCAACCTGAGCGATCGTCTGATCCTTGCCCTGACTTCAGATGCACGAGATCTCGATTGAGGTCTGTTAACTGTGCCTGCCATATCCTCACCCAGAAACCTAGGCCTAGCTTGGGTTCTCAGACTCTGTCCTCAGAATACTGGCCCACAAGCCCTCCAGTTGGGCAATCCAGAACTACAATGCCACACTCTGCCTGCCCTACAGAAGTAAAACATTGCCCTCAGGGCTACCCCGAAACCCCAAATGAGGATCAACCTGCATGCCAATCGGCTGTACCCCAAACATATAGGCTGACCTGGGCACTATTTCCCCTTCTGACCCAGCCTGAGCCTGGACCTCCTGGTCCCACCCAGACAGCTGGCCGCACACTGAGCACATCGGACCCGCCATGGCCTTAGGTCGTCATCTCTTCCCAACTGCGGTTTTCAGGCTCCAGAACCTAGACCTTATCTCCAACCACTGCCCAGGGTTGAAAATGATGCAGAAATCAGAACTCTTTCCCCATGGCAAGAAACCTTGTGCTTGGCATGTTGTCCAACGTTCAGTGTAGTTGAAACAAGCGTGGCCCATGAGGCCCAGCCCATGCTTGCGGGCCACATTGGTCACAAACACACATTGTGACCCTGAGCCTGAGCCCAGTCCTCAGGTAAGGCCTCTCAGGGCCTATATGAAGAGACAGCATATTGGGCTTGCCATGCCCCTAGGCCCCCAATTTTAACCATAGTTCGGGGTGTCCCTTCACTCTTCCCCAGGGCTCTGCTTTGGAATTCCTCTTTTGGTGGGACACCAGAGGTAACAAACCTGAAAGGTGTCCTCCCAACCCAAAGATTGACGAAAAACAATTGGGATCGGGCCAAATCCACAGAGAGGAAGATTCGTCCATGGCCCATGAGACCTCCCCAACATTCCACGGCCATCGCTGAAACAAAATCCAGAGACAAAAGCCTGAGCAAACGCCTCAGACTCGCTCATTCTTCATATCCTGAAGAGTTCTTCTCATGGTTTGTAGATCGGGCGTGCCATACCTACGTCCCCAAACTTAAGCTGAGTTTGTGTTTTCAGTCTTCTGTCCTCAAAGTCCTGGGCCACACTCCCTCCAGGCTGTGGCCCCTGGAGCCACACATTAGGACTGCCCCCACCCAATCCATGGGAATTCTGCCCATTCCATTGTCAAAAATCGTACAAATTAGGAGAACCCTCCAAAGTCCCTGAGGCCATCCCAATAGTGTAGGTCGCCCGGGACAAAAAAGGGCGGTTGATACCAGCTGAGCATCTTCCTCCACTCATCTACCTCCACTCATACCAAGAAGATTGAACCAGACAGGACCCGAGGCCATTATCGGATCCATTGCTTTGGTTTACAGGCATGTCTCCTCAAAAGCCTGAATTCCAATACCAGCAGAGGGGATTTCCTGAGGCACCCATCAGAACAAATCTCGTCTCCACAAGGAAACTTGTGCATGGCAGCTATGCCAAAGCTTAGGAGAATACTTCAGGGTCCCGGTGCCACCTCCCCATTCCAAGGCCCTCATGGACACAAACACACATTCGGACCCATCCTCTGGAAAGTGCATTTCAACTCAGCCACCCCGGTTGCTCCCGCAGATCCATTAGATCTAAACTGTCTTGTTGCTAGGAGCAATTGGAAGGCGAGGCGGACTTCCCAGGCATCCATCCTCGAACGGTGCTCTGGAGTCATTCCATATGGGATGTCCTGGAGCTGTCCAACAGGTCTCAATTGTCCCGCAGAAGGAATCCTTGAAGGGGGCATCCCACATCTCCCAACGTGGAAAACCTCCAAGGCCTCGAGATTCCGCTCCCTTCATGAAGGGGCCGTCATGCACAGAAACTCCAACCTGAGCCAACGTCGGATCCTCGCCCTGACTTCAGATGCATGACATATTGGTTCAGATCTGCAGGGGGTACCTGCCGTGCCCTCACCCTGAATCCGAAGTCTAGCTTGTGTTCTCAGACTTCCGTCCTCACTCTCCTGGCCCCGAAGCCCTCATGTTTGGCAATTCCGGACCGACAATGAAGCACTCTGCCTGCCCTCTAGAAAAAATATATTGCCTAATGAGCTGACCAGGCAGCTTAAATGAAGACAAACCTACACGGCACTCGAATGTACCCAAATTATATAGTCTAACCTGGGCACTAATGCACTGTCTGACACAACCTGAGCCCGGACCTGCTGACCAACACCCAGACAGCTGACCGCACCCTGAGCACATCAGACCCGCCCTGGCCTTAGGTCATCATCTCTTCCCTACCTCAGTTTTCAGGCTTCAGAACCTAGACCTTATCTCCAATCACTGCCCACGGGTGACTGTGATGCAGAAATCAGAAATCCTCCTGACCCATGGCAAGAAACCTTGTGGTTGGCATGTTGTCCAACGTTCAGTGTAGGAGAAAACAGCATTCACCCTGAGGCCCCGCCCATTCTTGCGTGCGATGAGAGCATAAACACGCATTGTGACCTCAGCGTGAGTCCTGTCCTCTAGTAAGTCCTCTCAGTGGCTGGACCATTAGATGTCATAATGGGCTTGACATGTCCCTAGTCCCCAATTTTTAACCAGATTTCTGGTAGTCCAGTCGCCCCACCCAAGGGCTCTACTCTGGAATCCCTCATTTGGTGGGACATCTGAGGTTGAAAAACAAAATGAAACAAATCGACAACAACAACAAAAAAACGGACTTCTTCCATCCCCAGAATGACTGCAAACTCTTAGGACGGGACCGAATCCCCAGAGAGTAAGACTCGTCCATTTCCCATGATGTCACCCGGCAATTTCACGGCCATGAGTGACACGATATCCAGAGACAAAAACTTGAGCAAGAGCCTCACACTCGTCCTTTTTTCATATCCCAAAGTGTTCTCCTCATGGTCTGTAGATCAGTCCTGCCATACCTATGACCCAAAACATAAGCCGAGTTTGTGTTTTCAGACAACTGTCCAAACAGCTCTGGCCTACACACCCTACAGGCTCAGGGCCCTGGAGCCAAACCTGAGGACTGTACTTGCCCTCTCCAAGGGAATTGTATGTGCCCATTCCAATGGCCACAACCCTACTAATAGGATAACCTCCAAAGTCCCTGAGGCCATCCCAATAGTTGTGGCTTCCCAGGACAAACAGGGGGCAATCTGAGCCCATTTGAGCACCTTCCTGCACTCAGACCCGTAGACTGATGTCCCCAGAGGTAAAAAGGAACGAACAGGCCCCTAGGCACTAATCGGATCCATTGCTTTGGTTTCAAGGAAACTCTCCTCAGAGGCCTGGATTTCAATACCAGCATATGGCTGTTTCTTGACTCACCCATCAGAACAAATCTCATCTACACTTGGGAAACCTGCACGTTGGAGCTGTGTCAAAGCCTCTGTTTAGGAGAACCCTTCAGGGCCCTAGGGCCACCGCTTCATTCGAAGGTCTCCATAGACACAAAAACATATTAGGACACACCCACAGGAGAGTCCATTTCAACTCAGCCTCCTCGGTTGCCCGCCACATGCAGCAGATCTAACCTGTCTTGTTGCTTGGAGACAATTGGAATGCGAGGTGGGCTACCCAGCCATCCATCCTTAGAACCCTGCTCGGAATCGTTGGACTGGAGCCAACCAACAGGTCTCAATTGTCCTGCAGAAGAATCTTTGCAGTTTGGAGCTTCTCACAACTCCCATCGTGGGAAAACCCCCATGTCCTCGTGATCCAACCCCCTTCAAGAAAGGGCCATCAGGGCAGAAAGTCCAAACTGAGCGATCGTCTGATCCTTGCCCTGACTTCAGATGCACGAGATCTCTATTGAGGTCTGTAGATTGTGCCTGCCATATCCTCACCCAGAAACCTAGGCCTAGCTTGGGTTCTCAGACTCCGTCCTCAGACTACTGGCCCACAAGCCCTCCAGTTGGGCAATCCAGAACTACAATGCCGCACTCTGCTTGCCCTACAGAAGTAAAACATTGCCCTCAGGGCTACCCCGAAACCCCAAATGAGGATCAACCTGCACGCCATTCGGCTGTACCCCAAACATATAGGCTGACCTGGGCACTATTTCCCCTTCTGACCCAGCCTGAGCCTGGACCTCCTGGTCCCACCCAGACAGCTGGCCGCACACTGAGCACATCGGACCCGCCATGGCCTTAGGTCGTCATCTCTTCCCAACTGCGGTTTTCAGGCTCCAGAACCTAGACCTTATCTCCAACCACTGCCCAGGGTTGAAAATGATGCAGAAATCAGAACTCTTTCCCCATGGCAAGAAACCTTGTGCTTGGCATGTTGTCCAACGTTCAGTGTAGTTGAAACAAGCGTGGCCCATGACTCCCAGCCCATGCTTGCGGGCCACATTGGTCACAAACACACATTGTGACCCTCAGCCTGAGCCCAGTCCTCAGGTAAGGCCTCTCAGGGCCTATATGAAGAGACAGCATATTGGGCTTGCCATGCCCCTAGGCCCCAATTTTTAACCATAGTTCGGGGTGTCCCTTCACTCTTCCCCAGGGCTCTGCTTTGGAATTCCTCTTGGTGGGACACCAGAGGTAACAAACCTGAAAGGTGTCCTCCCATCCCACAGATGGACGAAAAACAATTGGGATCGGGCCAAATCCACAGAGAGGAAGATTCGTCCATGGCCCATGAGACCTCCCCAGCATTCCACGGCCATCGCTGAAACAAAATCCAGAGACAAAAGCCTGAGCAAGCGCCTCAGACTCGCTCATTCTTCATATCCTGAAGAGTTCTTCTCATGGTTTGTAGATCGGGCATGCCATACCTACGTCCCCAAACTTAAGCTGAGTTTGTGTTTTCAGTCTTCTGTCCTCAAAGTCCTGGGCCACACTCCCTCCAGGCTGTGGCCCCTGGAGCCACACATTAGGACTGCCCCCACCCAATCCATGGGAATTCTGCCCATTCCATTGTCAAAAATCGTACAAATTAGGAGAACCCTCCAAAGTCCCTGAGGCCATCCCAATAGTGTAGGTCGCCCGGGACAAAAAAGGGCGGTTGATACCAGCTGAGCATCTTCCTCCACTCATCTACCTCCACTCATACCAAGAAGATTGAACCAGACAGGACCCGAGGCCATTATCGGATCCATTGCTTTGGTTTACAGGCATGTCTCCTCAAAAGCCTGGATTCCAATACCAGCAGAGGGGATTTCCTGAGGTACCCATCAGAACAAATCTCGTCTCCACAAGGAAACTTGTGCATGGGAGCTATGCCAAAGCTTAGGAGAATACTTCAGGGTCCCGGTGCCACCTCCCCATTCCAAGGCCCACATGGACACAAACACACATTCGGACCCATCATCTGGAAAGTGCATTTCAACTCAGCCACCCCGGTTGCTCCCGCAGATCCATTAGATCTAAACTGTCTTGTTGCTAGGAGCAATTGGAAGGCGAGGCGGACTTCCCAGGCATCCATCCTCGAACGGTGCTCTGGAGTCATTCCATATGGGATGTCCTGGAGCTGTCCAACAGGTCTCAATTGTCCCGCAGAAGGAATCCTTGAAGGGGGCATCCCACATCTCCCAACGTGGAAAACCTCCAAGGCCTCGAGATTCCGCTCCCTTCATGAAGGGGCCGTCATGCACAGAAACTCCAACCTGAGCCAACGTCGGATCCTCGCCCTGACTTCAGATGCATGACATATTGGTTCAGATCTGCAGGGTGTACCTGCCGTGCCCTCACCCTGAATCCGAAGTCTAGCTTGTGTTCTCAGACTTCCGTCCTCACTCTCCTGGCCCCGAAGCCCTCATGTTTGGCAATTCCGGACCGACAATGAAGCACTCTGCCTGCCCTCTAGAAAAAATATATTGCCTAATGAGCTGACCAGGCAGCTTAAATGAAGACAAAAATACACGGCACTCGAATGTACCCAAATTATATAGTCTAACCTGGGCACTAATGCACTGTCTTACACAACCTGAGCCCGGACCTGCTGACCAACACCCAGACAGCTGACCGCACCCTGAGCACATCAGACCCGGCCTGGCCTTAGGTCATCATCTCTTCCCTACCTCAGTTTTCAGGCTTCAGAACCTAGACCTTATCTCCAATCACTGCCCACGGGTGACTGTGATGCAGAAATCAGAAATCCTCCTGACCCATGGCAAGAAACCTTGTGGTTGGCATGTTGTCCAACGTTCAGTGTAGGAGAAAACAGCATTCACCCTGAGGCCCCGCCCATTCTTGAGTGCGACGAGAGCATAAACACGCATTGTGACCTCAGCGTGAGTCCTGTCCTCTAGTAAGTCCTCTCAGTGGCTGGACCATTAGATGTCATAATGGGCTTGACATGTCCCTAGTCCCCAATTTTTAACCAGATTTCTGGTTGTCCAGTCGCCCCACCCAAGGGCTCTACTCTGGAATCCCTCATTTGGTGGGACATCTGAGGTTGAAAAACAAAATGAAACAAATCGACAACAACAACAAAAAAACGGACTTCTTCCATCCCCAGAATGACTGCAAACTCTTTGGACGGGACCGAACCCCCAGAGAGTAAGAGTCGTCCATTTCCCATGATGTCACCCGGCAATTTCAAGGCCATTAGTGACACGATATCCAGAGACAAAAACTTGAGCAAGAGCCTCACACTCGTCCTTTTTTCATATCCCAAAGTGTTCTCCTCATGGTCTGTAGATCAGTCCTGCCATACCTATGACCCAAAACATAAGCCGAGTTTGTGTTTTCAGACAACTGTCCAAACAGCTCTGGCCTACACACCCTACAGGCTCAGGGCCCTGGAGCCAAACCTGAGGACTGTACTTGCCCTCTCCAAGGGAATTGTATGTGCCCATTCCAATGGCCACAACCCTACTAATAGGATAACCTCCAAAGTCCCTGAGGCCATCCCAATAGTTGTGGCTTCCCAGGACAAACAGGGGGCAAACTGAGCCCATCTGAGCACCTTCCTGCACTCAGACCCGTAGACTGATGTCCCCAGAGGTAAAAAGGAACGAACAGGCCCCTAGGCACTAATCGGATCCATTGCTTTGGTTTCAAGGAAACTCTCCTCAGAGGCCTGTATTTCAATACCAGCATATGGCTGTTTCTTGACTCACCCATCAGAACAAATCTCATCTACACTTGGGAAACCTGCACGTTGGAGCTGTGTCAAAGCCTCTGTTTAGGAGAACCCTTCAGGGCCCCAGGGCCACCGCTTCATTCGAAGGTCTCCATAGACACAAAAACATATTAGGACACACCCACAGGAGAGTCCATTTCAACTCAGCCTCCTCGGTTGCCCGCCACATGCAGCAGATCTAACCTGTCTTGTTGCTTGGAGACAATTGGAATGCGAGGTGGGCTACCCAGCCATCCATCCTTAGAACCCTGCTCGGAATCGTTGGACTGGAGCCAACCAACAGGTCTCAATTGTCCTGCAGAAGAATCTTTGCAGTTTGGAGCTTCTCACAACTCCCATCGTGGGAAAACCCCCATGTCCTCGTGATCCAACCCCCTTCAAGAAAGGGCCATCAGGGCAGAAAGTCCAACCTGAGCGATCGTCTGATCCTTGCCCTGACTTCAGATGCACGAGATCTCTATTGAGGTCTGTAGATTGTGCCTGCCATATCCTCACCCAGAAGCCTAGGCCTAGCTTGGGTTCTCAGACTCCGTCCTCAGACTACTGGCCCACAAGCCCTCCAGTTGGGCAATCCAGAACTACAATGCCGCACTCTGCCTGCCCTACAGAAGTAAAACATTGCCCTCAGGGCTACCCCGAAACCCCAAATGAGGATCAACCTGCACGCCATTCGGCTGTACCCCAAACATATAGGCTGACCTGGGCACTATTTCCCCTTCTGACCCAGCCTGAGCCTGGACCTCCTGGTCCCACCCAGACAGCTGGCCACACACTGAGCACATCGGACCCGCCATGGCCTTAGGTCATCATCTCTTCCCAACTGCGGTTTTCAGGCTCCAGAACCTAGACCTTATCTCCAACCACTGCCCAGGGTTGAAAACGATGCAGAAATCAGAACTCTTTCCTCATGGCAAGAAACCTTGTGCTTGGCATGTTGTCCAACGTTCAGTGTAGTTGAAACAAGCGTGGCCCATGAGGCCCAGCCCATGCTTGCGGGCCACATTGGTCACAAACACACATTGTGACCCTGAGCCTGAGCCCAGTCCTCAGGTAAGGCCTCTCAGGGCCTATATGAAGAGACAGCATATTGGGCTTGCCATGCCTCTAGGCCCCAATTTTTAACCATAGTTCGGGGTGCCCCTTCACTCTTCCCCAGGGCTCTGCTTTGGAATTCCTCTTTTGGTGGGACACCAGAGGTAACAAACCTGAAAGGAGTCCTCCCATCCCACAGATTGACGAAAAACAATTGGGATCGGGCCAAATCCACAGAGAGGAAGATTCGTCCATGGCCCATGAGACCTCCCCAACAACCCACGGCCATCGCTGAAACAAAATCCAGAGACAAAAGCCTGAGCAAGCGCCTCAGACTCGCTCATTCTTCATATCCTGAAGAGTTCTTCTCATGGTTTGTAGATCGGGCGTGCCATACCTACGTCCCCAAACTTAAGCTGATTTTGTGTTTTCAGTCTTCTGTCCTCAAAGTCCTGGGCCACACTCCCTCCAGGCTGTGGCCCCTGGAGCCACACATTAGGACTGCCCCCACCCAATCCATGGGAATTCTGCCCATTCCATTGTCAAAAATCGTACAAATTAGGAGAACCCTCCAAAGTCCCTGAGGCCATCCCAATAGTGTAGGTCGCCCGGGACAAAAAAGGGCGGTTGATACCAGCTGAGCATCTTCCTCCACTCATCTACCTCCACTCATACCAAGAAGATTGAACCAGACAGGACCCGAGGCCATTATCGGATCCATTGCTTTGGTTTACAGGCATGTCTCCTCAAAAGCCTGAATTCCAATACCAGCAGAGGGGATTTCCTGAGGCACCCATCAGAACAAATCTCGTCTCCACAAGGAAACTTGTGCATGGCAGCTATGCCAAAGCTTAGGAGAATACTTCAGGGTCCCGGTGCCACCTCCCCATTCCAAGGCCCTCATGGACACAAACACACATTCGGACCCATCCTCTGGAAAGTGCATTTCAACTCAGCCACCCCGGTTGCTCCCGCAGATCCATTAGATCTAAACTGTCTTGTTGCTAGGAACAATTGGAAGGCGAGGCGGACTTCCCAGGCATCCATCCTCGAACGGTGCTCTGGAGTCATTCCATATGGGATGTCCTGGAGCTGTCCAACAGGTCTCAATTGTCCCGCAGAAGGAATCCTTGAAGGGGGCATCCCACATCTCCCAACGTGGAAAACCTCCAAGGCCTCGAGATTCCGCTCCCTTCATGAAGGGGCCGTCATGCACAGAAACTCCAACCTGAGCCAACGTCGGATCCTCGCCCTGACTTCAGATGCATGAGATATTGGTTCAGATCTGCAGGGGGTACCTGCCGTGCCCTCACCCTGAATCCGAAGTCTAGCTTGTGTTCTCAGACTTCCGTCCTCACTCTCCTGGCCCCGAAGCCCTCATGTTTGGCAATTCCGGACCGACAATGAAGCACTCTGCCTGCCCTCTAGAAAAAATATATTGCCTAATGAGCTGACCAGGCAGCTTAAATGAACATAAACCTACACGGCACTCGAATGTACCCAAATTATATAGTCTAACCTGGGCACTAATGCACTGTCTGACACAACCTGAGCCCGGACCTGCTGACCAACACCCAGACAGCTGACTGCAGCCTGAGCACATCAGACCCGCCCTGGCCTTAGGTCATCATCTCTTCCCTACCTCAGTTTTCAGGCTTCAGAACCTAGACTTTATCTCCAATCACTGCCCACGGGTGACTGTGATGCAGAAATCAGATCTCTTCCTGACCCATGGCAAGAAACCTTGTGGTTGGCATGTTGTCCAACGTTCAGTGTAGGAGAAAACAGCATTCACCCTGAGGCCCCGCCCATTCTTGAGTGCGACGAGAGCATAAACACGCATTGTGACCTCAGCGTGAGTCCTGTCCTCTAGTAAGTCCTCTCAGTGGCTGGACCATTAGATGTCATAATGGGCTTGACATGTCCCTAGTCCCCAATTTTTAACCAGATTTCTGGTTGTCCAGTCGCCCCACCCCAGGGCTCTACTCTGGAATCCCTCATTTGGTGGGACATCTGAGGTTGAAAAACAAAATGAAACAAATCGACAACAACAACAAAAAAACGGACTTCTTCCATCCCCAGAATGACCGCAAACTCTTTGGACGGGACCGAACCCCCAGAGAGTAAGACTCGTCCATTTCCCATGAAGTCACCCGGCAATTTCACGACCATGAGTGACACGATATCCAGAGACAAAAACTTGACCAAGAGCCTCACACTCGCCCTTTTTTCATATCCCGAAGTGTTCTCCTCATGGTCTGTAGATCAGTCCTGCCATACCTATGACCCAAAACATAAGCCGAGTTTGTGTTTTCAGACAACTGTCCAAACAGCTCTGGCCTACACACCCTACAGGCTCAGGGCCCTGGAGCCAAACCTGAGGACTGTACTTGCCCTCTCCAAGGGAATTGTATGTGCCCATTCCAATGGCCACAACCCTACTAGTAGGATAACCTCCAAAGTCCCTGAGGCCATCCCAAGAGTTGTGGCTTCCCAGGACAAACAGGGGCAATCTGAGCCCATCTGAGCACCTACCTGCACTCAGACCCGTAGACTGATGTCCCCAGAGGTAAAAAGGAACGAACAGGCCCCTAGGCACTAATCGGATCCATTGCTTTGGTTTCCAGGCATCTCTCCTCAGAGGCCTGGATTTCAATACCAGCATATGGCTGTTTCTTGACTCACCCATCAGAACAAATCTCATCTACACATGGGAAACATGCACGTTGGAGCTGTGTCAAAGCCTCTGTTTAGGAGAACCCTTCAGGGCCCCAGGGCCACCGATCATTCCTAGGTCTCCATAGACACAAAAACATATTAGGACACATCCACAGGAGAGTCCATTTCAACTCAGCCTCCTCGGTTGCCCCCCACATCCAGCAGATCTAACCTGTCTTGTTGCTTGGAGACAATTGGAATGCGAGGTGGGCTACCCAGCCATCCATCCTTAGAACCCTGCTCGGAATCGTTGGCCTGGAGCCAACCAACAGGTCTCAATTGTCCTGCAGAAGAATCTTTGCAGTTTGGAGCTTCTCACAACTCCCATCGTGGGAAAACCCCCATGTCCTCCTGATCCAACCCCCTTCAAGAAAGGACCATCAGGGCAGAAAATCCAACCTGAGCGAACGTCTGATCCTTACCCGGACTTCAGATGCACGAGATCTCTATTGAGGTCTGTAGATTGTGCCTGCCATATCCTCACCCAGAAACCTAGGCTTGGCTTGGGTTCTCAGACTCCGTCCTCAGACTACTGGCCCACAAGCCTTCCAGTTTGGCAATCCAGAACTACAATGCCGCACTCTGCCTGCCCTACAGAAGTAAAACATTGCCCTCAGGGCTACCCCGAAACTCCAAATGAGGATCAACCTACACGCCATTCGGCTGTACCCCAAACATAGAGGCTGACCTGGGCACTATTTCCCCTTCTGACCCAGCCTGAGCCTGGACCTGCTGGTCCCACCCAGACAGCTGGCCGCACACTGAGCACATCGGACCCGCCATGGCCTTAGGTCGTCATCTCTTCCCAACTGCGGTTTTCAGGCTCCAGAACCTAGATCTTATATCCAAACACTGCCCAGGGTTGAAAATGATGCAGAAATCAGAACTCTTTCCCCATGGCAAGAAACCTTGTGCTTGGCATGTTGTCCATCGTTCAGTGTAGTTGAAACAAGCATGGCCCATGAGGCCCAGCCCAAGCTTGCGGGCCACATTGGTCACAAACACACATTGTGACCCTCAGCCTGAGCCCAGTCCTCAGGTAAGGCCTCTCAGGGCCTATATGAAGAGACAGCATATTGGGCTTGCCATGCCCCTAGGCCACAATTTTTAACCATAGTTCGTGGTGTCCCTTCACTCTTCCCCAGGGCTCTGCTTTGGAATTCCTCTTTTGGTGGGTCACCTGAGGTAATAAACCTGAAAGGAGTCCTCCCATCCCACAGATTGACGAAAAACAATTGGGATCGGGCCAAATCCACAGAGAGGAAGATTCGTTCATGGCCCATGAGACATCCCCAACATTCCACGGCCATCGCTGAAACAAAATCCAGAGACAAAAGCCTGAGCAAGTGCCTCAGACTCGCTCATTCTTCATATCCTGAAGAGTTCTTCTCATGGTTTGTAGATCGGGCGTGCCATACCTACGTCCCCAAACTTAAGCTGAGTTTGTGTTTTCAGTCTTCTGTCCTCAAAGTCCTGGGCCACACTCCCTCCAGGCTGGGGCCCTTGGAGCCACACATTAGGACTGCCCCCACCCAATCCATGGGAATTCTGCCCATTCCATTGTCAAAAATCGTACAAATTAGGAGAACCCTCCAAAGACCCTGAGGCCATCCCAATAGTGTAGGTCGCCCGGGACAAAAAAGGGCGGTTGATACCAGCTGAGCATCTTCCTCCACTCATCTACCTCCACTCATACCAAGAAGATTGAACCAGACAGGACCCAAGGCCATTATCGGATCCATTGCTTTGGTTTACAGGCATGTCTCCTCAAAAGCCTGGATTCCAATACCAGCAGAGGGGATTTCCTGAGGCACCCATCAGAACAAATCTCGTCTCCACAAGGAAACTTGTGCATGGGAGCTACGCCAAAGCTTAGGAGAATACTTCAGGGTCCCGGTGCCACCTCCCCATTCCAAGGCCCTCATGGACACAAACACACGTTAGGAGCCATCCTCTGAAAAGTGCATTTCAACTCAGCCACCCCGGTTACTCCCGCAGATCCATTAGATCTAAACTGTCTTGTTGCTAGGAGACAATTGGAAGGCGAGGCGGACTTCACAGGCATCCATCCTCGAACGGTGCTCTGGAGTCATTCCATAGGGGATGTCCTGGAGCTGTCCAACAGGTCTCAATTGTCCCGCAGAAGGAATCCTTGAAGGGGGCATCCCACATCTCCCAACGTGGAAAACCTCCATGGCCTCGAGATTCCGCTCCCTTCATGAAGGGGCCGTCATGCACAGAAACTCCAACCTGAGCCAACGTCGGATCCTCGCCCTGACTTCAGATGCATGAGATATTGGTTCAGATCTGTAGGGGGTACCTGCCGTGCCCTCACCCTGAATCCGAAGTCTAGCTTGTGTTCTCAGACTTCCGTCCTCACTCTCCTGGCCCCGAAGCCCTCATGTTTGGCAATTCCGGACCGACAATGAAGCACTCTGCCTGCCCTCTAGAAAAAATATATTGCCTAATGAGCTGACCAGGCAGCTTAAATGAAGATAAACCTACACGGCACTCGAATGTACCCAAATTATATAGTCTAACCTGGGCAGAAATGCACTGTATGACACAACCTGAGCCCGGACCTGCAGACCAACACACAGACAGCTGATTGCGCCCTGAGTACATCAGACCCGCCATGGCCTTAGGTCATCATCTTTTCCCTACCTCAGTTTTCAGGCTTCAGAACCTAGACATTATCTCCAATCACTGCCAACGGGTGACTGTGATGCAGAAATCAGAACTCTTCCTGACCCATGGAAAGAAACCTTGTGGTTGGCATGTTGTCCAACGTTCAGTGTAGGAGAAAACAGCATTCACCCTGAGGCCCCGCCCATTCTTGAGTGCGACGAGAGCATAAACACGCATTGTGACCTCAGCGTGAGTCCTGTCCTCTAGTAAGTCCTCTCAGTGGCTGGACCATTAGATGTCATAATGGGCTTGACATGTCCCTAGTCCCCAATTTTTAACCAGATTTCTGGTTGTCCAGTCGCCCCACCCCAGGGCTCTACTCTGGAATCCCTCATTTGGTGGGACATCTGAGGTTGAAAAACAAAATGAAACAAATCGACAACAACAACAAAAAAACGGACTTCTTCCATCCCCAGAATGACCGCAAACTCTTTGGACGGGACCGAACCCCCAGAGAGTAAGACTCGTCCATTTCCCATGAAGTCACCCGGCAATTTCACGACCATGAGTGACACGATATCCAGAGACAAAAACTTGACCAAGAGCCTCACACTCGCCCTTTTTTCATATCCCGAAGTGTTCTCCTCATGGTCTGTAGATCAGTCCTGCCATACCTATGACCCAAAACATAAGCCGAGTTTGTGTTTTCAGACAACTGTCCAAACAGCTCTGGCCTACACACCCTACAGGCTCAGGGCCCTGGAGCCAAACCTGAGGACTGTACTTGCCCTCTCCAAGGGAATTGTATGTGCCCATTCCAATGGCCACAACCCTACTAATAGGATAACCTCCAAAGTCCCTGAGGCCATCCCAAGAGTTGTGGCTTCCCAGGACAAACAGGGGCAATCTGAGCCCATCTGAGCACCTACCTGCACTCAGACCCGTAGACTGATGTCCCCAGAGGTAAAAAGGAATGAACAGGCCCCTAGGCACTAATCGGATCCATTGCTTTGGTTTCCAGGCATCTCTCCTCAGAGGCCTGGATTTCAATACCAGCATATGGCTGTTTCTTGACTCACCCATCAGAACAAATCTCATCTACACATGGGAAACATGCACTTTGGAGCTGTGTCAAAGCCTCTGTTTAGGAGAACCCTTCAGGGCCCCAGGGCCACCGCGTCATTCCAAGGTCTCCATAGACACAAAAACATATTAGGACACATCCACAGGAGAGTCCATTTCAACTCAGCCTCCTCGGTTGCCCCCCACATCCAGCAGATCTAACCTGTCTTGTTGCTTGGAGACAATTGGAATGCGAGGTGGGCTACCCAGCCATCCATCCTTAGAACCCTGCTCGGAATCGTTGGCCTGGAGCCAACCAACAGGTCTCAATTGTCCTGCAGAAGAATCTTTGCAGTTTGGAGCTTCTCACAACTCCCATCGTGGGAAAACCCCCATGTCCTCGTGATCCAACCCCCTTCAAGAAAGGGCCATCAGGGCAGAAAGTCCAACCTGTGCGATCGTCTGATACTTGCCCTGACTTCAGATGCACGAGATCTCTATTGAGGTCTGTAGATTGTGCCTGCCATATCCTCACCTAGAAACCTAGGCCTACCTTGGGTTCTCAGACTCCGTCCTCAGACTACTGGCCCACAAGCCCTCCAGATTGGCAATCCAGAACTACAATGCCGCACTCTGCCTGCCCTACAGAAGTAAAACATTGCCCTCAGGGCTACCGCGAAACCCCAAATGAGGATCAACCTGCACGCCAATCGGCTGTACCCCAAACATATACGCTGACCTGGGCAATATTTCCCCTTCTGACCCAGCCTGAGCCTGGACCTCCTGGTCCCACCCAGACAGCTGGCCGCACACTGAGCACATCGGACCCGCCATGGCCTTAGGTCGTCATCTCTTCCCAACTGCGGTTTTCAGGCTCTAGAACCTAGACCTTATCTCCAACCACTGCCCAGGGTTGAAAACGATGCAGAAATCAGAACTCTTTCCCCATGGCAAGAAACCTTGTGCTTGGCATGTTGTCCAACGTTCAGTGTAGTTGAAACAAGCGTGGCCCATGAGGCCCAGCCCAAGCTTGCGGGCCACATTGGTCACAAACACACATTGTGACCCTCAGCCTGAGCCCAGTCCTCAGGTAAGGCCTCTCAGGGCCTATATGAAGAGACAGCATATTGGGCTTGCCATGCCCCTAGGCCCCAATTTTTAACCATAGTTCGGGGTGTCCCTTCACTCTTCCCCAGGGCTCTGCTTTGGAATTCCTCTTTTGGTGGGTCACCAGAGGTAACAAACCTGAAAGGAGGCCTCCCATCCCACAGATTGACGAAAAACAATTGGGATCGGGCCAAATCCACAGAGAGGAAGATTCGTCCATGGCCCATGAGACATCCCCAACATTCCACGGCCATCGCTGAAACAAAATCCAGAGACAAAAGCCTGAGCAAGCGCCTCAGACTCGCTCATTCTTCATATCCTGAAGAGTTCTTCTCATGATTTGTAGATCGGGCGTGCCATACCTACGTCCCCAAACTTAAGCTGAGTTTGTGTTTTCAGTCTTCTGTCCTCAAAGTCCTGAGCCACACTCCCTCCAGGCTGGGGCCCCTGGAGCCACACATTAGGACTGCCCCCACCCAATCCATGGGAATTCTGCCCATTCCATTGTCAAAAATCGTACAAATTAGGAGAACCCTCCAAAGTCCCTGAGGCCATCCCAATAGTGTAGGTCGCCCGGGACAAAAAAGGGCGGTTGATACCAGCTGAGCATCTTCCTCCACTCATCTACCTCCACTCATACCAAGAAGATTGAACCAGACAGGACCCGAGGCCATTATCGGATCCATTGCTTTGGTTTACAGGCATGTCTCCTCAAAAGCCTGGATTCCAATACCAGCAGAGGGGATTTCCTAAGGCACCCATCAGAACAAATCTCGTCTCCACAAGGAAACTTGTGCATGGGAGCTATGCCAAAGCTTAGGAGAATACTTCAGGGTCCCGGTGCCACCTCCCCATTCCAAGGCCCTCATGGACACAAACACACATTCGGACCCATCCTCTGGAAAGTGCATTTCAACTCAGCCACCCCGGTTGCTCCCGCAGATCCATTAGATCTAAACTGTCTTGTTGCTAGGAGACAATTGGAAGGCGAGGCGGACTTCCCAGGCATCCATCCTCGAACGGTGCTCTGGAGTCATTCCATATGGGATGTCCTGGAGCTGTCCAACAGGTCTCAATTGTCCCGCAGAAGGAATCCTTGAAGGGGGCATCCCACATCTCCCAACGTGGAAAACCTCCATGGCCTCGAGATTCCGCTCCCTTCATGACGGGCCGTCATGCACAGAAACTCCAAACTGAGCCAACGTCGGATCCTCGCCCTGACTTCAGATGCATGAGATATTGGTTCATATCTGCAGGGGGTACCTGCCGTGCCCTCACCCTGAATCCGAAGTCTAGCTTGTGTTCTCAGACTTCCGTCCTCACTCTCCTGGCCCCGAAGCCCTCATGTTTGGCAATTCCGGACCGAGAATGAAGCACTCTGCCTGCCCTCTAGAAAAAATATATTGCCTAATGAGCTGACCAGGCAGCTTAAATGAAGATAAACCTACACGGCACTCGAATGTACCCAAATTATATAGTCTAACCTGGGCACTAATGCACTGTCTGACACAACCTGAGCCCGGACCTGCTGACCAACACCCAGACAGCTGACCGCACCCTGAGCACATCAGACCCGCCCTGACCTTAGGTCATCATCTCTTCCCTACCTCAGTTTTCAGGCTTCAGAACCTAGACCTTATCTCCAATCACTGCCCACGGGTGTGTGATGCAGAAATCAGAACTCTTCCTGACCCATGGCAAGAAACCTTGTGGTTGGCATGTTGTCCAACGTTCAGTTTAGGAGAAAACAGCATTCCCCTTGAGGCCCCGCCTATTCTTGAGTGCGACGAGAGCATAAACACGCATTGTGACCTCAGCGTGAGTCCTGTCCTCTAGTAAGTCCTCTCAGTGGCTGGACCATTAGATGTCATAATGGGCTTGACATGTCCCTAGTCCCCAATTTTCAACCAGATTTCTGGTTGTCCAGTCGCCCCACCCCAGGGCTCTACTCTGGAATCCCTCATTTGGTGGGACATCTGAGGTTGAAAAACAAAATGAAACAAATCGACAACAACAACAAAAAAACGGACTTCTTCCATCCCCAGAATGACCGCAAACTCTTTGGACGGGACCGAACCCCCAGAGAGTAAGACTCGTCCATTTCCCATGAAGTCACCCGGCAATTTCACGACCATGAGTGACATGATATCCAGAGACCAAAACTTGAGCAAGAGCCTCACACTCGCCCTTTTTTCATATCCCGAAGTGTTCTCCTCATGGTCTGTAGATCAGTCCTGCCATACCTATGACCCAAAACATAAGCCGAGTTTGTGTTTTCAGACAACTGTCCAAACAGCTCTGGCCTACACACCCTACAGGCTCAGGGCCCTGGAGCCAAACCTGAGGACTGTACTTGCCCTCTCCAAGGGAATTGTATGTGCCCATTCCAATGGCACCCCCTTCATGAAGGTGCCATCATGGACACATACTCCAGCCTCAGCCAACGTCTGATCCTCAGCCTGACTTCAGATGCAGGAGATTTCGATTCAGCCTCCGCAGAGTGGGCCTGCTCTGCGCTTGGATCCAATCCTCACCCTAGCTGGTGTTTTCAGACTTCCGTCCTCACACTCCTGGCCCACACACCCTCCCTACTGGGAATTCTGGGGCCACAATGAAGCACTCTGCCTGCCTCCCAGGAGAAAAACATTGTCTATGGTGCTGCCCAGAGATCCCAAATGAGGATCAAACTGCTTGGCCCTCGGCAACACCCCAACTGCATAGGCTACCTTAAACACTGATGCTCTGTCGCAAATTGCCTGAGCCCAGACCTTCCAACAGACACCAACACAGCTGGCTGCACACCCAGCACATTGGACCAGCCACTGCCTTAGGCCACCATCCATTCCCAACCTGGGTTTTCAGTCATCGGAACCTGGACCTTATCTCCAATTCCTGCACACGGGGGAACCTGATGCACAAGTCAGAACCCCTTCTTCCCCATGGCAAGAAACCTTGCTGCTGGCAGTGAGTCAAACATTCAGTGTAGGAGAAAACGGCATGACCCATGAGGCCACGCCCATGCGTGAGGGCCGCCTTGGGCACAAACACACATGGTGACCCTCAGCATGAGTACCTTATTCAAGTAACGCCTCTCAGTGACTGGACCAAGAGCCCGCATATGTGGCTTGCCATGCCCATAGGCACCCAGGACTAACTAGATGGTGTGTATTCCAGTTGAGGGAGGCCACTGCTGTGCTCTAGAGTCCCTCTCCTGGGGGGTCCCCTGTGGCAGAAAACAGTACTCTTCCCTTCCTACAGATTGAACCGAAACACTTGGGAGCTTGGACAATCCCCCGAGAGGAAGGCTCTTCCTCGGCCCCTGAAGCAACCCCTACCCTGAACGGCCACTGTGAACGCAGCACCCAGAGACAAAAGCCTGAGCGACTGCCTCCCACTTGCCCTCCTTTGATATCCAGAGGATCTCCCCTCACGGACTGGAGACCAGGCCTGCCATTACCTTGGCCTCTAGCTGAGCCAAGTTTGCTTTTTCAGACTTCTGTCCCCACAGCCCGGGCAAACACAGCCACTAGGCTGGGTCCTCTGGAGCCATACCACAGGACCGTGCCTTCTCTCTACTGGGAAACTGTGTCCATTCCTTTGGCCACACACCTCCAGAATATGAGAAGTCTCAAGGCCCCCGAGGACATCCCACTACTGGGAGCCTCTCTGGACACACAGGGGCATTCGGACACAAGCTGAGCAGCTACCTCCACCAAGGCATGCACACAGATGTCAACAGAGATAGAAGGTTGAGCCGGCCAGGCCCTTAGGCCCTAATCTCAACTCTTGCTTTGGTGTCCAGGTGTCACTCCTCAGAGGCTTTGGTTCGAAGAACAGTATATGGGGCTTTCCTGAGGCACTGAACAGAACTCCTCTCGACTCCACATGGGAAGCTTCCTTGTTGGAGCCGTGTCAAACACCTCAGGTTGGAGAATCCTGCAGAGTCCCTGAGCCACCTCCACATTCCAAGGTCTCCCAGGCCAACAACCCACAGTAGGACTCATCTTCAGGAGAGTCCATTTCAACTCTCCCCTCTGGGTAGCTCACCCAGGAGCCCGCAGATTGAGCCTGACTTGTCCTGACTAAAGAGTGGGAATATGAGGTGGCATTCCCAGGCATCCATGCTTAGACACCTGCTCTCGAGTCTTTCCATATGGGACCTCCTGGAACCATCCAATAGGACTCGACAGTCGTGCAGAAGGAAACCTTGAGGTTTGGAGTAGTTCACAAATCCCATCGTAGGCAAACCTCCCTGGCGTCATGGAGCCCCTACACCCTTAAGGAAGAGGCCATGCTGGACAAAAACTGTAGCCTGAGGCACGTCTCATAGTTGACATGACCTCAGTGCAGGAGATCTCGATACAGCCTCTGCAGAGTGGGCCTGCTCTGCCCTCGGTCCCAAACCTCAGGCTAGCTTGTGTTTTCAGACTTCCTTCCTCACACTCCAGGCAAACAAGCCCTCCGGACTAGGAACTCCAGAACCACATCCCAGCCAGTGTCTGCCCAACGGAAGAACAACGTTTCCCTGTGGGGTTCCCCAGAAAACCCAGATGAGGATCAACCTGCTCGGGCCTTGACGTGCCCCGAACTGGATAGGCTGCTCTGGGCACTTAAGTTCCATCTGACACAGCCTGAAGCCACACGTCCAGACAGACAAGGAGACAGCTGGCCGCACACCCAGCACTTCGGTCACGCCATGGTCTTATGCTGTCACCTCTTCCTAACCTTGGTTTTCAGATATCTGAACCTAGACATTATATCAATTCTCCACACAGCTGGGTATCGCAAGCACAAAAGAGAACTCCTCCTTCCCCATGGCTGTAAAGCTTGCTCTTGGCATGGAATCACACCTTCAGGGTGAGAGAAACCTTCATGTCCCATGATTCCACGCCCAACCGTGGGTGCAGCAGCACAAATTCACACTGTGACCCTCAGCATGAGCCCCATGTCAAAGAAAGGCCTGTCAGGGCCTGGACCAAGAGCCCACATATGGGGCTTGCCAGGCCGCTATGCACCCAATCCTCACCAGTGTTTGAGTTTTCCAGTCACCCCGCCCGTACCGCGGGATCTGCTCTCGAATCCCTTTCTTGGAGAGACACATGAGCCAGACAACACGACTCCACCCTTCACACAAAATGACCCCAAACTCTTGGGAGCTGGGACAAATCCCCAGACAGGGATACTCGTCCATAGTCCCTGAGGCCACCCGTCCAATCCACGGCTATCCCGGACACAACATCCAGAGACAAAAGCCTGAAGGAACGCCTCCCACTCGCCCTTGTTTCAGAGGCCCAGGAGCTCCCTCTTGGGCTATACATCCGGCCTGCCATACGCTAGGCGCCACTCATAAGCTGAGTTTGTGTTTCCAGACATCTGTGCCCACAGCCTGGACCCACACAACCTCCAGGCTAGCCTCCATTCCAAGGCCCTCATGGACACAAACACACATTAAGCCCCATCCTCAAGAAAGTCCATTTCAACTCAGCCACCCCGGTTTCTCTCGCAGAGCCATCAGATCTCAACTGTCTAGTCCCTTCACTCTTCCCCAGGGCTCTGCTTTGGAATTCTTCTTTGTTTGGGGCACCTGAGGTATCAAACCTGAAAGGAGACCTCCCATCCCACAGATTGACGAAAAACCATTGGGACCGGGCCATATCCACCGAGAGGAAGATTCGTCCATGACCCATGAGGCCTCGCCACATTCCACGGTCATCGTTGATACAAAATCCAGAGAACAAAGCCTGAGCAAGCGCCTCAGACTCGCTCTTTCTTCATATCCTGAAGTTTTATTCTCATGGTTTGTAGATTGGGCCTGCCATACCTACGTCCCCAAACCTAAGCTGAGTTTGTGTTTTCAGACTTCTGTCCTCAAATTCCAGGGCCACACACCCTCCAGGATGGGGCCCCTGGAGCCACACATTAGGACTGTGCTTACCTCATGCATGGAAATTCTGCCCATTCCATTGTTCAATATCTACATATTAGGAGAACCCTGCAAAGTCCCCGAGGCCATCCCAAGAGTGTAGGTCTCCCGGGACAAACAAGGGCGGTCTGACACCAGCTGAGAATCTATCTCCACACATGACATAGATGGATGTCCCTAGAGAAGAAGATGGAACCAGACATGACCCTAGGCCATAATCAGATCCAAGCTTTGGTTTACAGGCATGTCTCCTCAAAAGCCTGAATTCCAATACAAGCATAGGGGGTTTCCTGAGGCACCCATCAGAACAAACCTCATCTGCACAAGGAAACTTGAGCATGGGAGCTATGTCAAAAGTTTAGGAGAATACTTCAGGGTCCCGGTGCCACCGCCCCATTCCAAGGTTCCCATGGGCACAAACACACTTTAGGAACTTACCTCGGGAATGTCCATTTCAACTCAGCCTCCCCGGTGTCTCCCGCAGAGCCATCAGATCTCAACTGTCTTGTTGTTAGGAGACAATTGGAATGCGAGGCGATCTTCCCTGGCATCCATCTTAGAACAATGCTCTGGAGTCATTCCATAGGAAATGTCCTGGAGCTGCCCAACAAGTCTCAAATGTCCCGAATAAGGAATCCTTGAAGGGGGCATCCCACTACTCCCAACGTGGGAAAACGTTAAGAGCCTTGAGGCTCCGCTTCGTTCATGAAGGGGCAGTCATGCACAGAAACTCCAACCGGAGACAACGTCTGTTCCTCGCCGTGACTTCATATGCTTGAGATATTGGTTCAGATCTGCAGGGGACACCTGCAGTTCCCTCGGCCTGAAGCCCAAGTTTAGGTTGTGTTCTCAGACTTCTGTCCTCACACTCCTAGCCCAGAAGCCCTCACGTTTGGCAATTCCGGACCCACAATGCAGCACTCTGCCTGCCCTATAGAAAAAATATCTTGCCTAATGAACTGCCCGGGCACCTCAAATAAGGATCAACCTACACGACACTCGACTGTACCCAAATTATATAGTCTAACCTGGGCACTAATGCACTGTCTGACACAACCTGAGCCCGAACCTCCTGACCAACAACCAGGCACCTGACCGCACACTGAGCACATCAGACCCACCATGGCCTTAGGTCATCATCTCTTCCCAAATGCGGTTTTCTGACTTCTGTACCTAGACCTTATCTCCAACCACTGCCCAGGGTTGAAAAGGATGCAGAAATCAGAACTCCTTCCCCATGGCAAGAGACCTTGTAATTGGCATATGGGGCCTTCCATGCCCCTAGGCCCCAAATTTTAACCATAGTTTTGGTTGTCCCCTCACTCTTCCCCAGGGCTCTGCTTTGGAATTCTTCTTTGGTTGGGACCCTGAGGTAACAAACCTGAGAGGAGACCTCCCATCCCACAGATTGAAGAAAAGCAATTGGGACCGTGCCAAATCCCAAGAGAGGAAGTTTCGTCCATGGCCCATGAGACTTCCCCACATTCCACGGCCATCGTTGACACAAAATCCAGAGACCAAAGCCTGAGCAAGCGCCTCAGACTCGCTCTTTCTTCATATCCTGAAGAGTTCTTCTCATGGCTTGTAGATTGGGCCTGCCATACCTACGTCCCCAAACCTAAGCTGATTCTGTGTTTTCCGACTTCTGTCCTCAAAGTCCTGGGCCACACACCCTCCAGGCTGGGGCCCCTGGAGCCACACATTAGGACTGTGCCTACCCCATGCATGGGAATTCTGCCCATTCCATTGTACAAAATTGTACAAATTAGGAGATCCCTCCAAAGTACCCAAGGCCATCCCAATATGTAGGTCTCTTTGGACAACAAGGGCGGTCTGACACCAGCTGAGCATCTACCTCCAATCATACCATAGATGGATGTCCCCAGAGAAGGACATGGAACCAGACAGGACCCTGCCATAATCGGATCCATTGCTTTGGTTTACAGGCATGTCTCCTAAAAATCCTGGATTCCAATACCAGCATAGGGGGTTTCCTGAGGCACCCATCAGAAAACACCTCGTCTCCACGAGGAAACTTGTGCATGGGACCTATGTCAAAATCTTAGGAGAATACTTCAGAGTCCCGGTGCCACTTCCCCATTCCAAGGTCCTCATGGACACAACCACACATTAGGCCCCATGCTCGGGAGCTGTCCATTTCAAATCAACCACCCTGGTTGCTCCCGCAGAGCCATCCGATCTCCACTGTCTTGTAGCTAGGAGACAATTGGAATGCGAGGCGGGCTTCCCTGGCATCCATCCTCAAACAGTGCTCTGGAGTCATTCCATATGGGATGTTTTGGAGCTGCCCAACAGGTCTCAATTGTCCCGCAGAAGGAATCCTTGAAGGGGGCATCCCACAACTCCCAACGAGGGAAAACCTGCATGGCCTTGAGATTCCTTTCCGTTCATGAAGGGCAGTCATGCACAGAAACTACAACCTGAGTCAACGTCTGATCCTCGCCGTGACTTCAGATGCATGAGATATGGGTTCAGATGTGCAGGGGGTACCTGCCTTGCCCTCGGTGACGCCCAAGTCTAGCTTGTGTTCTCAGACTTCTGTCCTCACACTACTGGCCCAGAAGCGCTCACGTTTGGAATTCCGGACCCACAATGCAGCACTCTGCCTGCCCTCTAGAAAAAATATCTTGCCTAATGAGCTGCCCAGGCACCTCAAATGAGGATCAACCTACCGGGCACTCCACTGTACCCAAATTATATAGTATAACCTGGGCACAAATGCACTGTCTGACACAACCTGAGCCCGAACCTCCTGAACAACAACCAGGCAGCTGACCGCACACTGAGCACATCAGACCCACCATGGCCTTAGGTCATCATCTCTTCCCAACTGCGGTTTTCAGGCTTCCGAACCTAGACCTTTTCTCCAACCACTGCCTATGGTTGAAAATGATGCAGAAATCAGAACTCCTTCCCCATGGCAAGAGACCTTGTGATTGGCATGTTGTCCAAAGTTCAGTGTAGTTGAAACCAGTGTGGCCCATGAGGCCCCGCCCATGCTCACGGGACACATTGGTCACAAACACACATTGTGACCCTCAGCCTGAGCCCAGTCCTCAAGTAAGGCCTCTCAGTGGCTGGATGAAGAGACAGCATATGGGGCCTGCCATGCCCCTAGGCCCCAAATTTTAACCATAGTTTGGGTTGTCCCTTCAATCTTCCCCAGGGCTCTGCTTTGCAATTCCTCTTTGGTTGGGACACCTGAGGTAACAAACCTGAAAGGAGACCTCCCGTCCCACAGATTGACGAAAACAATTGGGGCCGGGCCAAATCCTAAGGGAGGAAGTTTTGTCCATGGCCCATGAGGCTTCCCCACATTCCACGGCCATTGTTGACACAAAATCCAGAGACCAAAGCCTGAGCAAGCGCCTCAGACTCGCTCTTTCTTCATATCCTGAAGAGTTCTTCTCATGGCTTGTAGATTGGGCCTGCCATACCTACGTCCCCAAACCTAAGCTGATTCTGTGTTTTCCGACTTCTGTCCTCAGAGTCCTGGGCCACACACCCTCCAGCCTGGGGCCCCTGGAGCGACACATTAGGACTGTGCCTACTTCATGCATGGGAATTCTGCCCATTCCATAATCCAAAATTTACAAATTAGGAGATCCCTCCAAAGTCCCCAAGGCCATCCCAATATGTAGGTCTCTTTGGACAAACAAGGGCGGTCTGACACCAGCTGAGCAACTAGCTCCACTCAAAACATAGATGGATGTCCCCAAAGAAGGAGATGGAACCTGACAGGACCCTAGGCCATAATCGGATCCATTACTTTGGTTTACAGGCATGTCTCCTCCAAAATCCTGGATTCCAATACCAGCATAGGGGGTTTCCTGAGGCACCCATCAGAAAACATCTCGTCTCCATGAGGAAAGTTTTGCATGGAACCTATGTCAAAACCTTAGGAGAATACTTCAGAGTCCCGGTGCCACTTCCCCATTCCAAGGTCCTCATGGACACAAACACACATTAGGCCCCATGCTCAGGTAAGTCCATTTCAACTCAGCCACCCCGGTTGCTCCCGCAGAGCCATCCGATCGCCACTGTCTTGTTGCTAGGAGACAATTGGAATGTGAGACGGGCTTCCATGGCATCCATCCTCCAACGGTGCTCTGGATTTATTCCATATGGGATGTTTTGGAGCTGCCCAACAGGTCTCAATTGTGCCGCAGAAGGAATCCTTGAAGGGGGCATCCCACAACTCCCAACGTGGGAAAACCTCCATGGCCTTGGGATTCCTCTCCGTTCATGAAGGGGCAGTCATGCACAGAAACTTCAACCTGAGCCAACGTCTGAGCCTCGCCGTGACTTCAGATGCATGAGATATTGGTTCAGATGTGCAGGGGGTACCTGCCTTGCCCTCGGCCTGAAGCCCAAGTCTAGCTTGTGTTCTCAGACTTCTGTCCTCACACTACTGAACAAGAAGCCCTCAAGTTTGGCAATTCCAGGCCCACAATGCAGCACTCTGCCTGCCCTCTAGAAAAAATATCTTGCCTAATGAGCTGCCCAGGCTCCTCAAATGAGGATCAACCTAAACGGCACTCGACTGTACCCAAATTATATAGTGTAACCTGGTCACTAATGCACTGTCTGACACAACCTGAGCCCGAACCTCCTGACCAACAACCAGGCAGCTGACCGCACACTGAGCACATCAGACCCACCATGGCCTTAGGTCATCATCTCTTCCCAACTGCGGTTTTCAGGCTTCTGAACCTAGACCTTTTCTCCAAACACTGCCAATGGTTGAAAATGATGCAGAAATCAGAACTCCTTCCCCATGGCAAGAGACCTTGTGATTGGTATGTTGTCCAAAGTTCAGTGTAGTTGAAACCAGGGTGGCCCATGAGGCCCGGCCCCTTCTCGCGGGCCACATTGGTCACAAACACACAATGTGACCCTCAGCCTGAGCCCAGTCCTCAAGTAAGGCCTCTCAGTGGCTGGATGAAGAGAAAGCATATGGGGCCTGCCATGCCCCTAGGCCCCAATTTTTAACCATAGTTTGGGTTGTCCATTCACTCTTCCCCAGGGCTCTGCTTTGGAATTCCTCCTGGTTGGGACACCTGAGGTAACAAACCTGAAAGGAGACCTCCCATCCCACAGATTGACGAAAAACAATTGGGACCGTTCCAAATCAACAGAGAGGAAGATTCGTCCATGGCCCATGAGGCCTCCCCACATTCCACGGCCATCGTTGACACAAAATCCAGAGACCAAAGCCTGAGCAATCGCCTCAGACTCGCTCTTTCTTCGTATTCTGAAGATTTCTTATCATGGTTTGTAGATTGGGCCAGCCATACCTACGTCCCCAAACCTAAGCTGAGTTTGTGTTTTCAGAATTCTGTCCTCAACGTCCTGGGCCAAAAACCCTCCAGGCTGGGGCCCGTGGAGCCAACATTAGGAATGTGCCTACCCCATGCATGGGAATTCTGCCCATTCCATTGTCCAAAATTGTACCAATGAGGAGATCCCTCTAATGTCCCCGAGGCCATCCAAATATGTAGGTCTCAGTGGACAACAAGGGCGGTCTGACACCAGCTGAGTATCTACGTCCACTCATACCATAGATGGATGTCCCTAGAGAAGGATATGGTACAACACAGGACCCTAGGCCATAATCGGATCCATTGCTTTGGTTTACAGTCATGAATCCTCAAAATCCTGGTTTCCAATACCAGCATAGGGGGTTTCCTGAGGCACCCATCAGAAAACATCTCGTCTCCACGAGGAAACTTGTGCATGGGACCTATGTCAAAATCTTAGGAGAATACTTCAGAGTCCCGGTGCCACCGTTCCATTCCTAGACCCTCATGGACACAAACACATATTAGGCTCCATGCTCAGGAAAGTCCATTTCAACTCAGCCACCCCTGTTGCTCCCGCAGAGCCATCCGATCTCCACTGTCTTGTTGCTAGGAGACAATTGGAATGCGAGGCGGGCTTCCCTGGCATCCATCCTTGAACGGTGCTCTGGATACATTCCATATGGGATGTTTTGGAGCCGCCCAAAAGGTCTCAATTGTCCCGCAGAAGGAATCCTTGAAGGGAACATCCCACAACTCCCAACGTGGGAAAACCTCCATGGCCTTGGGATTCCTCTCCGTTCATGAAGGGGCAGTCATGCACAGAAACTTCAACCTGAGCCAACGTCTGATCCTCGCCGTGACTTCAGATGCATGAGATATTGGTTCAGATGTGCAGGGGGTACCTGCCTTGCCCTCGGCCTGAAGCCCAAGTCTAGCTTGTGTTCTCAGACTTCTGTCCTCACACTACTGGCCCAGAAGCCCTCACGTTTGGCAAATCCGGACCCACATTGCAGCACTCTGCCTGCTCTCTAGAAAAAATATATGCCTAATGAGCTGCCCAGGCACCTCAAATGAGGATCATCATACACGGCACTCGACTGTACCCAAATTACATAGTCTAACCTGGGCAATAATGCACTGTCTGACACAACCTGAGCCCGAACCTCCTGACCAACAACCAGGCAGCTGACCGCACACTGAGCACATCAGACCCACCATGGCCTTAGGTCATCATCTCTTCCCAACTGCGGTTTTCAGGCTTCCGAACCTAGACCTTATCTCCAACCACTGCCCAGGGTTGAAAATGATGCAGAAATCAGAACTCCTTCCCCATGGCAAGAGACCTTGTGATTGGCATGTTGTCCAAAGTTCAGTGTAGTTGAAACCAGGGTGGCCCATGAGGCCCGGCCCCTTCTCGCGGGCCACATTGGTCACAAACACACATTGTGACCCTCTGCGTGATCCCCGTCCTCAAGTAAGGCCTCTCAGAGGCTGGATGAAGAGACAGTATATGGGGCCTGCCATGCCCCTAGGACCCAAATTTTAACCATAGTTTGGGTTGACCCTTCACTCTTCCCAAGGGCTCTGCTTTGGAATTCCTCTTTGGTTGGGACACCTGAGGTTACAAACCTGAAAGGAGACCTCCCATCCCACAGATTGACGAAAAACAATTGGGACCGGGCCAAATCCACAGAGAGGAAGATTCGTCCATTGCCCATGAGGCCTCCCCTTAATCCACGGCCATCGTTGACCCAAAATCCAGAGACCAAAGCCTGAGCAAGCGCCTCAGACTCGCTCTTTCTTCGTATCCTGAAGAGCTCTTCTCATGTTTTGTAGATTGGGCCTGCCATACCTACGTCCCCCAACCTAAGCTGAGTTTGTGTTTTCAGACTTCTGTCCTCAAAGTCCTGGGCCACATACCCTCCAGGCTGGGGTTCCTGTAGCCACACATTAGGACTGTCCCTACCCCATGCATGGGAATTCTGCCCATTCCATTTTCCAAAATTGTACCAATTAGGAGAACCCTCCAAAGTCCCCGAGGCCATCCCAATATGTAGGTCTCTGTGGACAAACAAGGGCGGTCCTACACCAGCTGACCATTACCTCCACCTATAACATAGATGGATGTCCCCAGAGAAGGATATGGTTCCAGACAGGACCCTAGGCCATATTCGGATCCATTGCTTTGGTTTAAAGACATGTCTCCTCAAAATCCTGGATTCCAATACCAGCATAGGGGGTTTCCTGAGGCACCCATCAGAAAAAATCTCGTCTCCACGAGGAAACTTGTGCATGGGACCTATGTCAAAATCTTAGGAGAATACTTCAGAGTCCCAGTGCCACCGACCCATTCCAAGGTCCTCATGGACACAAACACACATTAGGCCCAATGCTCAGGAAAGTCCATATCAACTCAGCCAACCAGGATGCTCCCGCAGAGCCATCCGATCTCAACTGTCTTATTGCAAGAGACAATTGGAATGCAAGGCAGGCTTCCCTGGAATCCATCCTCGAACGGTGCTCTGGAGTCATTCCATATGGGATGTTTTGGAGCTGCCCAACAGGTCTCAATTGTCCCGCGAAGGAATCCTTGAACGGGGCATCCCACAACTCCCAAAGTGGGAAAACCTTCATGGCCTTGAGATTCCTCTCCGTTCTGGAAGGGGCAGTCATGCACAGAAACCCCAACCTGAGCCAACGTCTGATCCTCGCCGTGCCTTCAGATGCATGAGATATTGGTTCAGATGTGCAGGGGGTACCTGCCTTGCACTCGGCCTGAAGCCAAGTCTAGCTTGTGGTCTCAGACTTCTGTCCTCACTCTACTGGCCCAGAAGACCTCACGTTTGGCAATTATGGACCCACAATGCAGCACTCTGCCTGACCTCTAGAAAAAATATCTTGCCTAAGGAACTGCACGGGCACCTCAAATAAAGATCAACCTACACGGCATTCGACTGTATCCAAATTATATAGTCTAACCTAGGCACTAATTCCCTGTCTGACACAACCTGAGCCCGAAACTCCTGACTAACAACCAGGCAGCTGACCGCACACTGAGCACATCAGACCCACCATGGCCTTAGGTCATCATCTCTTCCCAACTGCGGTTTTCAGGCTTCCGAACCTAGACCTTATCTCCAACGACTGCCCAGGGTTGAAAATGATGCAGAAATCAGAACTCCTTCACCATGGCAAGAGACCTTGTGATTGGCATGTTGTCCAAAGTTCAGTGTAGATGAAACCAGTGTGGCCCATGAGGCCCCGCCCATGCTCGCGAGCCACATTGGTCACAAACACACATTGTGACTCTCAGCCTGAGCCCAGTCCTCAAGTAAGGCCTCTCAGTGGCTGGTGAAGGGACAGCATATGGGGCCTGCCATGCCCCTAGGCCCCAAATTTTAACCATAGTTTGGGTTGTCCCTTCACTCTTCCCCAGGGCTCTGGTTTGGAATTCCTCCTGGTTGGGACACCTGAGGTAACAAACCTGAAAGGAGACCTCCAATCCCACAGATTGACAAAAAACAATTGGGACCGATCCAAATCCACAGCGAGGAAGATTCGTCCATGGCCCATGAGGCCTCCCCACATTCCACGGCCATCGTCTACACAAATCCAGAGACCAAAGCCTGAGCAATCGCCTCAGACTCGCTCTTTCTTCGTATTCTGAAGATTTCTTCTCATGGTTTGTAGATTGGACCTGCCATTCCTACGTCCCCAAACCTAAGCTGAGTTTGTGTTTTCAGACTTCTGTCCTCAAAGTCCTGGGCCACACACCCTCCAGGCTGGGGCCACTGGAGCCACACATTAGGACTGTGCCTACCCCATGCATGGGAATTCTGCCCATTCCATTGTCCAAAATTGTACCAATTAGGAGAACCCTCCAAAGTCCCCGAGGCCATCCCAAAATGTAGGTCTCAGTGGACAAACAAGGGCGGTCTGACACCAGCTGAGTATCTACGTCCACTCATACCATAGATGGATGTCCCCAGAGAAGGATATGGTACCAGACAGGACCCTAGGTCATAATCGGATCAATTGCTTTGGTTTACAGTCATGACTCCTCAAAATCCTGGATTCCAATACCAGCATAGGGTGTTTCCTGAGGCACCCATCAGAAAACATCTCGTCTCCACGAGGAAACTTGTGCATGGGACCTATGTCAAAATCTTAGGAGAATACTTCAGAGTCCCGGTGCCACCGCTCCATTCCTAGGTCCTCATGGACACAAACACACATTAGGCCCCATGCTCAGGAAAGTCCATTTCAACTCAGCCACCCCGGTTGCTCTCGCAGAGCCATCCGATCTCCACTGTCTTGTTGCTAGGGGACAATTTGAATGCGAGGCGGGCTTCCCTAGCATCCATGCTCGAACGGTGCTCTGGAGTCATTCCATATGGGATGTCCTGGAGCTGCCCAACAGGTCGCAATTGTCTTGCAGAAGGAATCCTTGAAGGGGAAATCTCACAACTCCCAACGTGGGAAAAACTCCATGGCCTTGAGATTCCTCTCCGTTCATGAAGGGGCAGTCATGCACAGAAACTTCAACCTGAGCCAACGTCTGAGCCTCGCCGTGACTTCAGATGCATGAATATTGGCTCAGATGTGCATGGGGTACCTGCTTTGCCCTCGGCCTGTAGCCAAAGTCTAGCTTGTGTTCTCAGACTTCTGTCCTCACACTACTGGCACAGAAGCCCTCACGTTTGGCAATTCCGGACCCACAATGCAGCACTCTGCCTGCTCTCTAGAAAAAATATCTTGCCTAAGGAACTGCACGGGCACCTCAAATAAAGATCAACCTACACGGCATTCGACTGTATCCAAATTATATAGTCTAACCTAGGCACTAATTCCCTGTCTGACACAACCTGAGCCCGAAACTCCTGACTAACAACCAGGCAGCTGACCGCACACTGAGCACATCAGACCCACCATGGCCTTAGGTCATCATCTCTTCCCAACTGCGGTTTTCAGGCTTCCGAACCTAGACCTTATCTCCAACGACTGCCCAGGGTTGAAAATGATGCAGAAATCAGAACTCCTTCACCATGGCAAGAGACCTTGTGATTGGCATGTTGTCCAAAGTTCAGTGTAGATGAAACCAGTGTGGCCCATGAGGCCCCGCCCATGCTCGCGAGCCACATTGGTCACAAACACACATTGTGACTCTCAGCCTGAGCCCAGTCCTCAAGTAAGGCCTCTCAGTGGCTGGTGAAGGGACAGCATATGGGGCCTGCCATGCCCCTAGGCCCCAAATTTTAACCATAGTTTGGGTTGTCCCTTCACTCTTCCCCAGGGCTCTGGTTTGGAATTCCTCCTGGTTGGGACACCTGAGGTAACAAACCTGAAAGGAGACCTCCAATCCCACAGATTGACAAAAAACAATTGGGACCGATCCAAATCCACAGCGAGGAAGATTCGTCCATGGCCCATGAGGCCTCCCCACATTCCACGGCCATCGTCTACACAAATCCAGAGACCAAAGCCTGAGCAATCGCCTCAGACTCGCTCTTTCTTCGTATTCTGAAGATTTCTTCTCATGGTTTGTAGATTGGACCTGCCATTCCTACGTCCCCAAACCTAAGCTGAGTTTGTGTTTTCAGACTTCTGTCCTCAAAGTCCTGGGCCACACACCCTCCAGGCTGGGGCCACTGGAGCCACACATTAGGACTGTGCCTACCCCATGCATGGGAATTCTGCCCATTCCATTGTCCAAAATTGTACCAATTAGGAGAACCCTCCAAAGTCCCCGAGGCCATCCCAAAATGTAGGTCTCAGTGGACAAACAAGGGCGGTCTGACACCAGCTGAGTATCTACGTCCACTCATACCATAGATGGATGTCCCCAGAGAAGGATATGGTACCAGACAGGACCCTAGGTCATAATCGGATCAATTGCTTTGGTTTACAGTCATGACTCCTCAAAATCCTGGATTCCAATACCAGCATAGGGTGTTTCCTGAGGCACCCATCAGAAAACATCTCGTCTCCACGAGGAAACTTGTGCATGGGACCTATGTCAAAATCTTAGGAGAATACTTCAGAGTCCCGGTGCCACCGCTCCATTCCTAGGTCCTCATGGACACAAACACACATTAGGCCCCATGCTCAGGAAAGTCCATTTCAACTCAGCCACCCCGGTTGCTCTCGCAGAGCCATCCGATCTCCACTGTCTTGTTGCTAGGGGACAATTTGAATGCGAGGCGGGCTTCCCTAGCATCCATGCTCGAACGGTGCTCTGGAGTCATTCCATATGGGATGTCCTGGAGCTGCCCAACAGGTCGCAATTGTCTTGCAGAAGGAATCCTTGAAGGGGAAATCTCACAACTCCCAACGTGGGAAAAACTCCATGGCCTTGAGATTCCTCTCCGTTCATGAAGGGGCAGTCATGCACAGAAACTTCAACCTGAGCCAACGTCTGAGCCTCGCCGTGACTTCAGATGCATGAATATTGGCTCAGATGTGCATGGGGTACCTGCTTTGCCCTCGGCCTGTAGCCAAAGTCTAGCTTGTGTTCTCAGACTTCTGTCCTCACACTACTGGCACAGAAGCCCTCACGTTTGGCAATTCCGGACCCACAATGCAGCACTCTGCCTGCTCTCTAGAAAAAATATCTTGCCTAATGAGCTGCCCAGGCACCTCAAATGAGGATCATCATACAAGGCACTCGACTGTACCCAAATTACATAGTCTAACCTGGGCAATAATGCACTGTCTGACACAACCTGAGGCCGAACCTTCTGACCAACAACCAGGCAGCTGACCGCACACTGAGCACATCAGACCCACCATGGCCTTAAGTCATCATCTCTTCCCAACTGCGGTTTTCAGGCTTCCGAACCTAGACCTTATCTCCAACCACTGCCCAGGGTTGAAAATGATGCAGAAATCAGAACTCCTTCCCCATGGCAAGAGACCTTGTGATTGGCATATTGTCCAAAGTTCAGTGTAGATGAAACCAGTGTGGCCCATGAGGCTCCGCCCATGCTCGGGAGCCACATTGGTCACAAACACACATTGTGACCCTCAGCTGAGCCCAGTCTTCAAGTAAGGCCTCTCAGTGGTTGGTGAAGAGACAGCATATGGGGCCTGCCATGCCCCAAGGCCCCAAATTATAACCATAGTTTGGGTTGTCCCTTCACTCTTCCCCAGGGCTCTGCTTTGGAATTCCTCTTTGGTTGGGACACCTGAGGTTACAAACCTGAAAGGAGACCTCCCATCCCACAGATTGACGAAAAACAATTGGGATCGGTCCAAATCCACAGAGGAAGATTCGTCCATGTCCCATGAGGTCTCCCCACATTCCACGGCCATCGTTGACACAAAATCCAGAGACCAAAGCCTGAGCAAGCGCCTCAGACTCGCTCTTTCTTCATATCATGAAGAGTTCTTCTCATGGTTTGTAGATTGGGCCTGCCATACCTACGTCCCCTAACCTAAGCTGAGTCTGTGTTTTCAGACTTCTGTCCTCAAAGTCCTGGGCCACACACCCTCCAGGCTGGGGCCCCTGGAGCCACACATTAAGATTGTACCTACCCCATGCATAGTAATTCTGCCCATTCCATTTTCCAAAATTGTACAAATTCGGAGAACCCCCCAAAGTAACCGAGGCGATCCCAATATGTAGGTCTCAGTGGACAAACAAGGGCGGTCTGACACCAGCTGAGCATCTACCTCCACTCATACCATAGATGGATGTCCCCAGTGAAGGATATGGTACCAGAAAGGACCCTAGGCCATAATCGGTTCCATTGCTTTGGTTTACAGGCATGTCTCCTCAAAATCCTGGATTCCAATACCAGCATAGGGGGTTTCCTGAGGCACCCATCAGAAAAAATCTCGTCTCCACGAGGAAACTTGTGCATGGGACCTATGTCAAAATCTTAGGAGAATACTTCAGAGTCCCGGTGCCACCGCCCCATTCCAAGGTCCTCATGGACACAAACACACATTAGGCCCTATGCTCAGGAAAGTCCATTTCAACTCAGCAATCCCGGTTGCTCACGCAGAGCCATCGGATCTCAACTGTCTTGTTGCTAGGAGAAAATTGGAATGCGAGGCGGACTTCCCTTGCATCCATCCTCGAACGGTGCTCTGGAGTCATTCCATATGGGATGTTTTGGAGCTGCCCAACAGGTCTCAATTGTCCCGCAGAAGGAATCCTTGAAGGGGGCATTCCACAACTCCCAACGTGGGAAAACCTCCATGGCCTTGAGATTCCTCTCCGTTCATGAAGGGGCAGTCATGCACAGAAACTACAACCCGAGCCAACGACTGAATCTCGCCGTGACTTCAGATGCATGAGATATTGGTTCAGATGTGCAGGGGGTACCTGCCTTGCCCTCGGCCTGAAGCCCAAGTCTAGCTTGTGTTCTCAGACTTCTGTCCTCACACTACTGGCCCAGAAGCCCTCACGTTTGGCAATTCCGGACCCACAATGCAGCACTCTGCCTGCTCTCTAGAAAAAATATCGTGCCTAATGAGCTGCCCAGGCACCTCAAATGAGGATCAAACTACACGACACTCGACTGTACCCAAATTGTAGAGTCTAACCTCGGCACAAATGCACTGTCTGACACAACCTGAGCCCGAACCTCCTGACCAACATCCAGGCAGCTGACCGCACACTGAGCACATCAGAACCACCATGGCCTTAGGTCATCATCTCTTCCCAACTGCGGTTTTCAGGCTTCCGAACCTAGACCTTATCTCCAACCACTGCCCAGGGTTGAAAATGATGCAGAAATCAGAACTCCTTCCCCATGGCAAGAGACCTTGTGATTGGCATGTTGTCCAAAGTTCAGTGTAGTTGAAACCAGTGTGGCCCATGAGGCACCGCCCATGCTCCTGAGCCACATTGGTCACAAACATACATTGTGACCATCAGCCTGAACCCAGTCCTCAAGTAAGGCCTCTCAGTGGCTGGATGAAGAGACGGCATATGGGGCCTGCCATGCCCCTAGGCCCCAAATTTTAACGATAGTTTGGGTTGTCCCTTCACTCTTCCTCAGGGCTCTGCTTTGGAATTCCTCTTTGGTTGGGACACCTGAGGTAACAACCCTGAAAGGAGACCTCCCATCCCACAGATTGACGAAAAACAATTGGGACTGGGCCAAATCCACAGAGACGAAGATTCGTCCATTGCCCATGAGGCCTCCCCCCATTCCACGGCCATCGTTGACCCAAAATCCAGAGACCAAAGCCTGAGCAAGCGCCTCAGACTCGCTCTATCTTCAAATCCTGAAGAGTTCTTCTCATGGTTTGTAGATTGGGCCTGCCATTCCTACGTCCCCAAACCTAAGCTGAGTTTGTGTTTTCAGACTTCTGTCCTCAAAGTCCTGGGCCACACACCCTCCAAGCTGGGGCCCCTGGAGCCACACATTAGGACTGTGCCTACCTCATGCATGGGAATTCTGCCCATTCCATTGTCCAAAATTGTACAAATTAGGAGAACCCTCCAAAATCCCCGAGGCCATCCCAATATCTAGGTCTCTTTGGACAAACAAGGGTGGTCTGACACCAGCTTAGCATCTACCTCGACTCATACTATAGATGGATGTCCCCAGTGAAGGATATGGTACCAGAAAGGACCCTAGGCCATAATCGGATCCATTGCTTTGGTTTACAGGCATGTCTCCTCAAAATCCTGGATTCCAATACCAGCATAGGGGGTTTCCTGAGGCACCCATCAGAAAAAATCTCGTCTCCACGAGGAAACTTGTGCATGGGACCTATGTCAAAAATTTAGGAGAATACTTCAGAGTCCCGGTGCCACCGCCCCATTCCAAGGTCCTCATGGACACAAACACACATTAGGCCCCATGCTCAGGAAAGTCCATTTCAACTCAGCCACCCCGGTTGCTCCCGCAGAGCCATCGGATCTCAACTGTCTTGTTGCTAGGAGACAATTGGAATGCGAGGCGGACTTTCCTGGCATCCATCCTCGAACGGTGCTCTGGAGTCATTCCATATGGGATGTTTTGGAGCTGCCCAACAGGTCTCAATTGTCCCGCAGAAGGAATCCTTGAAGGGGGCATCCCACAACTCCCAACGTGGGAAAACCTCCATGGCCTTGAGATACCTCTCTGTTCATGAAGGGGCAGTCATGCACAGAAACTACAACCCGAGCCAACGACTGAATTAGCCGTGACTTCAGATGCATGAGATATTGGTTCAGATGTGCAGGGGGTACCTGCCTTGCCCTCGGCCTGAAGCCCAAGTCTAGCTTGTGTTCTCAGACTTCTGTCCTCACACTACTGGCCCAGAAGCCCTCACGTTTGGCAATTCCGGACCCACAATGCAGCACTCTGCCTGCTCTCTAGAAAAAATATCGTGCCTAATGAGCTGCCCAGGCACCTCAAATGAGGATCAAACTACACGGTACTCGACTGTACCCAAATTGTAGAGTTTAACCTGGGCACAAATGCACTGTCTGACACAACCTGAGCCCGAACCCCCTGACCAACATCCAGGCAGCTGACCGCACACTGAGCACATCAGATCCACCATGGCCTTAGGTCATCATCTCTTCCCAACTGCGGTTTCAGGCTTCCGAACCTAGACCTTATCTCCAACCACTGCCCAGGGTTGAAAATGATGCAGAAATCAGAAATCCTTCCCCATGGCAAGAGACCTTGTGATTGGCATGTTGAACAAAGTTCAGCGTAGTTGAAACGAGTGTGGCCCATGAGGCCCTGCCCATGCTCGCAAGCCACATTGGTCACAAACACACATTGTGACCCTCAGCCTGAACCCTGTCCTCAAGTAAGGCCTCTCAGTGGCTGGATGAAGAGACAGCATATGGGGCCTGCCATGCCCCTAGGCCCCAAATTTTAACCATAGTTTGGGTTGTCCCTTCACTCTTCCCCAGGGCTCTGCTTTGGAATTACTCTTTGGTTGGGACACCTGAGGTTACAAACCTGAAAGGAGACCTCCCATCCCACAGATTGACAAAAAACAACTGGGACCAGGCCAAATCCCAAGAGATGAAGATTCGTCCATGGCCCATTAGGCCTCCCCTCATTCCACGACCATCGTTGACACAAAATCCAGAGACCAAAGCCTGAGCAAGCGCCTCAGACTCGCTCTTTCTTCATATCCTGAAGAGTTCTTCTCGTGGTTTGTAGATTGGGCCTGCCATTCCTGCGTCCCCAAACCTAAGCTGAGTTGGTGTTTTCAGACTTCTGTCCTCAAAGTCTTGGGCCACACACCCTTTAAGCTAGGGCCACTGGAGACACACATTAGGACTGTGCCTACCCCATGCATGGGAATTCTGCCCATTCCATTGTCCAAAATTGTACAAATTAGGAGAACCCTCCAAAGTCCCCGAAGCCATCCGAATATGTAGATCTCTGTGGACAAACAACTGCGGTCTGACACCAGCTGAGCATCTACCTGCACTCATACCATAGATGGATGTCCCAAGAGAAGGAGATGGAACCAACAGGACCCTAGGCCATAATCGGATCCATTGCTTTGGTTTACAGGCATGTCTCCTCAAAATCCTGGATTCCAAAACCAGTAAAGGAGGTTTCCTGAGGCACTTATCAGAAAAATCTCATCTCCACGAGGAAACTTGTGCATGGGTCCTATGTCAAAATATTAGGAGAATATTTCAGAGTCCCGGTGGCACCGCCCCATCCCAAGGTCCTCTTGGACACAAACACATATTAGTCCCCATGCTCAGGAAAGTTGATTTCAACTCAGCCACCCCAGTTGCTCCCGCAGACCCATCCGATCTCAACTGTCTTGTTGCTAGGAGACAATTGGAGTGCGAGGTGGGCTTCCCTGGCATCCATCCTCCAACGGTGCTCTGGAGTCATTCCATATGGGATGTTTTGGAGCTGCCCAACAGGTCTCAATTGTCCCGCAGAATGAATCCGTGAAGGGGGCATCCCACAACTCCCAACGTGGGAAAACCTCCATGGCCTTGAGATTCCTTTCCGTTCAAGAAGGGACAGTCATGCACAGAAACTGCTACCTGAGCCAACGTCTGATCCTTGCCATGACCTCAGATCATGAGATATTGGTTCAGATGTGCAGGGGGTACCTGCCTTACCCTCGACCTGAAGCCCAAGTCTAGCTTGTGTTCTCAGACTTCTGTCCTCACACTACTGGCCCAGAAGCCCTCAAGTTTGGCAATTCTGGACCCACAATGCAGCACTCTGCCTGCCCTCTAGAAAAAATATCTTGCCTAATGAGCTGCCCAGGCACCTCAAATGAGGATCAACCTACACGGCACTCGACTGTACCCAAATTATATAGTCTAACCTTGGCACAAATGCACTGTCTGACACAACCTGAGCCCGAACCTCCTGACCAACAACCAGGTAGCTGACCGCACACTGAGCACATCAGACCCACCATGGCCTTAGGTCATCATCTCTTCCCAACTGCGGTTTTCAGGCTTCTGAACCTAGACCTTATCTCCAACCACTGCCCAGGGTTGAAAATGATGCAGAAATCAGAAATCCTTACCCATGGCAAGAGACCTTGTGATTGGCATGTTGTCCAAAGTTCAGTGTAGTTGAAACCTGTGTGGCCCATGAGGCCCCGCCCATGCTCGCAAGCTCACATTGGTCACAAACACACATTGTGACCCTCAGCCTAAGCCCAGTCCTCAAGTAAGGCCTCTCAGTGGCTGGATGAAGAGACAGGATATGGGGCCTGCCATGCCCCTAGGCCCCAAATTTTAACCATAGTTTGGGTTGTCCCTTCACTCTTCCCCAGGGCTCTGCTTTGGAATTCCTCTTTGGTTGGGACACCTGAGGTAACAAACCTGAAAGGAGACCTCCCATCCCACAGATTGACGAAAAACAATTGGGACCGGGCCAAATCCACAGAGAGGAAGATTCGTCCATGGCCCATGTGGCCTCCCCACATTCCACGGCCATCGTAGACACAAAATCAAGAGACCAAAGCCTGAGCAAGAGCCTCAGACTCGCTCTTTCTAAATATCCTGAAGAGTTCTTCTCATGGTTGTAGATTGGGCCTCCCATTCCTATGTCCCCAAACCTAAGTTGAGTTTGTGTTTTCAGACTTCTGTCCTCAACGTCCTGGGCCACACACCCTCCAGGCTGGGGCCCCTGGAGCCACACATTAGGACTGTGCCTACCCCATGATGGGAATTCTGCCAATTCCATGTCCAAAATTGTACAAATTAGGAGAACCCTCCATAGTCACCGAGGCCAACCCAATATGTACGTCTCTTTTACAAACAAAGGCAGTCTGACACCAGCTGAGCATCTACCTCCACTCTTACCATAGATGGATGACCCAGAGATGGAGATGGAACCATACAGGACCCTAGGCCATAATAGGATCCATTGCTTTTGTTTACAGGATGTCTCCTCAAAACCTGGATTCCAATACCAGCATAGGGTGTTTCCTGAGGCACCATCAGAAAAAATCTCGTCTCCACGAGGAAACTTGTGCATGGGACCTATGTCAAAATATTAGGAGAATACCTCAGAGTCCCGGTGCCACCACCCCATTCCAAGGTTCTCATAGACACACACATATTAGGCCCCATGCTCAGGAAATTCCATTTCAACACAGCTACCCCGGTTGCTCCCGCAGAGCCATCCGTTCTCAACTGTCTTGTTGCTAGGAGACAATAGGAATGCGAGGCGTGCTTCCCTGGCATCCATCCTCGAACGGTGTTGTGGAGTCATTCCATATGGGATGTTTTGGAGCTGCCCAACAGGTCTCAATTGTCCCACATACGGAATCCTTGAAGGGGGCATCCCACAACTCCCAACGTGGGAAAACCTCCATGACCTTGAGATTCCTCTCCGTTCATGAACGGGCAGTCATGCACAGAAACTCCAACCTGAGCCAACGTCTGATCCTTGCCGTGACTTCAGATGAATGAGATATTGTTTCAGATGTGCAGGGGGTACCTGCCTTGCCCTCGGCCTGAAGCCCAAGTGTAGCTTGTGGTCTCAGACTTCTGTCCTCACATTACTGGTGCAGAGGCCCTCCAGTTTGGCAATTCCGGACCCACAATGGCGCACTCTGCCTGCCCTCTAAAAAAATATCTTGCCTAATGAGCTGCCCAGGCACCTCAAATGAGGACTAACATACACGGCACTCGACTGAACCCAAATTATATAGTATAACCTGGGCACTAATGCACTGTCTGACACAACCTGAGCCCGAACCTCCTGACCAACAACCAGGCAGCTGACCGCACACTGAGCACATCAGACCCACCATGACCTTAGGTCATCATCTCTTCCAAACTGCGGTTTTCAGGCTTCCGAACCTAGACCTTATTTCCAACCACTGCCCAGGGTTGAAAATGATGCAGAAATCAGAACTCCTTCCCCATGGCAAGAGACCTTGTGATTGGCATGTTGTCCAAAGTTCAGTGTAGATGAAACCAGTGTGGCCCATGAGGCCCCGCCCATGCTCGCAAGCCACATTGGTCACAAACACACATTGTGACCATCAGCATGAGCCCAGTCCTCAAGCAAGGCCTCTCAGTGGCTGGATGAAGAGACAGCATATTGGGCCTTCCATGCCCCTAGGCCCCAAATTTTAACCATAGTTTGGGTTGTCTCTTCACTCTTCCCCAGGGCTCTGCTTTGGAATTCCTCTTTGGTTGTGACACCTGAGTTAACAAACCTGAAAGGAGACCTCCCATCCCACAGATTGACGAAAAACAATTGGGACCGGGCCAAATCCCAAGAGAGGAAGTTTCGTCCATGGCCCATGAGGCCTGCCCACATTCCACGGCCATCGTTGACACAAAATCCAGAGACCAAAGCCTGAGCATGCGCCTCAGACTCGCTCTTTCTTAATATCCTGAAGAGTTCTTCTCATGGTTTGTAGATCGGGCCTGCCATACCTACGTCCCCAAACCTAAGCTGAGTTTGTGTTTTCAGACTTCTGTCCTCAAAGTCTTGGGCCACACACACTCCAGGCTGGGCCCCTGGAGACACACATTAGGATTGTGCCTACCAATCCATGGGAATTCTGCCCATTCCATGGTCCAAAATCGTACAAATTAGGAGAAACCTCCAAAGTCCCTGAGGCCATCCCAATAGTGTAGGTCGCCCGGAACAAACAAGGGCTGTCTGACACCAGCTGATAATCGACCTCCACTCATACCATAGATTTATGTCCCCAGAGAAGAAGATTGAACCAGACAGGACCCTAGGCCATAATAGGATCCATTGCTTTGGGTTACAGGCATGTGTCCTCAAAATCCTGATTCCAATACGAGGATAGGGGTTTTCCTGAGGCACCCATCAGAACTCATCTCGTCTCCACAAGGAAACCTGTGCATGGGAGCCATGTCCAAAGCTTAGGATTGTACTTCAGGGTCCCGGTGCCACTGCCCCATTTCAAGGCCCTCATGGACACAAAAACACATTAGGACCCATCCGCAGGAAAGTCCATTTCAACTCAGCCACCCCGGTTGCTCCAGCAGAGCCATCAGATCTAAACTGTCTTGTTGCTAGGAGAGAATTGGAATGCGAGGCGGGCTTCCCAGGCATCCATCCCCGAAGGTGCTCTAGACTCATTCCATATGGGATGTCCTGGAGCTGTCCAACAGGTCTCAATTGTCCCACAGGAGGAATCCTTGAAGGGGGCATCCCACAACTCCCAACGTGGGAAAACCTCAATGGCCCCGAGATTCCGCTCCCTTCATGAAGCGGCCGTCATGCACAGAAACTCCAACCTGAGCCAACGTCTGATCCTCGCCCTGACTTCAGATGCATGAGATATTGGTTCAGATCTGCAGGGGGTACCTGCCGTGCCCTCACCCTGAAACCCAAGTCTAGCTTGTCTTCTCAGACTTCCATCATCACACTCCTGGCCCCGAAGCCCTCAAGGTTGGCAATTTCGGACCCACAATGCAGCACTCTGCCTGCCCTCTAGGAAAAAAATTATTGCCTCATGAGCTGCCCAGGCACCTTAAATGAGGATAAACCTACCCAGCACTCGACTTTACCCAAATTATATAGTCTAACCAGGCACTAATGCACTGTCGAACACAACCTGAGCCCGGACCTCCTGACCAACACCCAGAAAGCTGACCGCACACTGAGCACATAAAAGCCGCCATGGCCTTAGGTCATCATCTCTTCCCTACCTCCGTTTTCAGGCTTCAGAACCGAGACCTTATCTCCAATCACTGCCCAGGGGTGAGTGTGATGCAGAAATCAGAACTCCTCCTTACCCATGGCAAGAACCCTTGTGGTTGGCACGTTGTCCAACGTTCAGTGTAGGAGAAACCAGCATTCACCCTGAGGCCCCGCCCATTCTTTCGTGCGACGAGGGCATACATACGCATTGTGACCCTCAGCATGAGTCCTGTCCTCTAGTAAGTCCTCACAGTGGCTTGTCCATTAGATGTCATAATGGGCTTGACATGTCCCTAGGCCCCAATTTTTAACCAGATTTCTGATTGTCCAGTCGCCCCTCAACAGGGCTCTACTCTGGAAACCCTCATTTGGTGGGACACCTGAGGTTAAAAAAGAAAACAACAACAACAACAACAACAACAACAACAACAACAACAACAAAACAGACTTCTTCCAGCCCACAGATTGACCCCAAGTCTTTGGACGGGGCCAAACCACCAGAGAGTAAGACTCGTCCATTTCCCATGAAGTCACCCAGAAATTCCACGACCATGAGTGACACGATATCCAGAGACAAAAACTTCAGCAGGAGCCTCACACTCGCCCTTTTTTCAAATCCCGAAGAGTTCTCCTCATGGTCTGTAGGTCAGTCCTGCCATACCTATGACCCGAAACATAAGCCGAGTTTGTGTTTTCAGACAACTGTCCAAACAGCCCTGGCCTACACAACCTACAGGCTCAGGCCCCTGGAGCCAAACCTGAGGACTGTACTTGCCCTCTCCAAGGGAATTGTGTGTGCCCATTCCAATGGCCACAACCCTTCTAATAGGATAAACCTCCAAAGTCCCTGATCCATCTCAATAGTGGTGGCTTCCCAGGAAAAACAGGGGCAATCTGAGCCCAACTGAGCACCTACCTGCACTCAGACCCATAGACAGATGTCTCCAGAGGTAAAAAAGGAAAGAACAGGCCCCTAGGCACTAATCAGATCCATTGCTTTGGTTTCCAGGCATCTCTCCTCAGAGGCCTGGATATCAAAACAGCATATAGCTGTTTCTTGACTCACCCATCAGAAAACATCTCATCTACACATGGGAAACTTGCACGTTGGAGCTGTGTCAAAGCCTCTGTTTAGGAGAACCCTTTAGGGCCCCAGTGCCACCGCTTCATTCCAAGGTCTCCATAGACACAAAAGCACATTAGGACCCATCCCCAGGGGTGTCCATTTCAACTCAGCGTCCTCGGTTGCTCCCCACAGATCCAGGAGATCTAACCTGTCTTGTTGCTAGGAGGCAATTGGAATGAGAGGTGGGCTACCCAGCCATCCATCCTTAGAACCCTGCTCAGAATCATTGGCCTGGAGCCAAACAACAGGTCTTAATTGTCCTGCAGAAGACTCTCTGCAGTTTGGAGCTTCTCACAACTCCCATCGTGGGAAAACCCCCATGGCCTCGTGATGCCCCCCCATTCATGAAGGGGCCATCAGGGACAGAAACTCCAACCTGAGCGATCGTCTGATCCTTGCCCTGACTTCAGATGCACGAGATCTCGATTCAGGTCTGTAGATTGTGCCTGCCATGGCCTCACCCCTAAACCTAAGCCTAGCTTGTGTTCTCAGACTTTGGTCGTCAGACTACTGGCCCAGAAGCCCTCCAGTTTGGCAATCCAGAACTACAATGCAGCACCCTGCCCGCCCTCCAGAAGAAAAACATTGTCCTCTGGGGCTACCCAGTAACCCCAAATGAGGATCAACCTGCACCGACCTTGGCTGTACCCCAAATACATAGGCTGACCAGGGCACTAATGCCCTTTCTGACACAGCCTGAGCCTGGACCCCCTGGCCCCTCCCAGACAGCTGGCCGCACACTGAACACATCGAGCCACCGTGGCCTTAGGTCGTCATCTTTTCCCAAACTCAGTTTTCAGGTTTCAGAACCTAGACCTTATCTCCAATCACTGCCCAGGGTTGAAGGTGATGCAGAAATCAGAACTCCTTCCCCATGGGAAGAAACCTTGTGGTTGGCATGTTGTCCAACGTTCAGTGTAGTTGAAACCAGTGTGGCCCATGAGGCCCCGCCCATGCTCGCGGGCCACATTGGTCACAAACGCACATTGTGACCCTCAGGCTGAGCCCAGTCCTCAAGTAAGGCCACTCAGTGGCTGGATGAAGAGATAGCATATTGGGCTTGCCATGCCCCTAGGCCCCAATTTTTAACCATAGTTCGAGTTGTCCCTTCAGTCTTCCCCACGGCTTTGCTTTAGAATTCCTCTTTTGGTGGGACACCTGAGGTAACAAAACTGAAATGAGTCATCCCATCCCACAGATTGATGAAAACAATTGGGAATCGGGCAAAATCCTCAGAGAGGAGTATTCGTGCATGGCCCATGAGGCCTCCCCGTCATTCCCCGGCCCTCGCTGATACAAAATCCAGAGACAAAAGCCTGAGCAAGCGCCTCAGACTCGCACTTTCTTCATATCCTGAAGAGTTCTTCTCATGGTTTGTAGATCGGGCCTGCCATACCTACGTCCCCAAACCTAAGCTGAGTTTGTGTTTTCAGACTTCTGTCTTCAAAGTCTTGGGCCACACACCCTCCAGGCTGGGCCCCTGGAGACACACATTCGGATTGTGCCTACCAATCCATGGGAATTCTGCCCATTCCATGGTCCAAAATCGTACAAATTAGGAGAAACCTCCAAAGTCCCTGAGGCCATCCCAATAGTGTAGGTCGCCCGGAACAAACAAGTGTCAGTCTGACACCAGCTGATAATCGACCTCCACTCATACCATAGATGGATGTCCCCAGAGAAGAAGATTGAACCAGACAGGACCCTAGGCCATAATAGGATCCATTGCTTTGGGTTACAGGCATGTGTCCTCAAAAGCCTGATTCCAATACGAGGATAGGGGTTTTCCTGAGGCACCCATCAGAACTCATCTCGTCTCCACAAGGAAACCTGTGCATGGGAGCCATGTCCAAAGCTTAGGAGAGTACTTCAGGGTCCCGGTGCCACTGCCCCATTCCAAGGCCCTCATGGACACAAAAACACATTAGGACCCATCCTCAGGAAAGTCCATTTCAACTCAGCCACCCGGTTGCTCCGGCAGAGCCATCAGATCTAAACTGTCTTGTTGCTAGGAGACAATTGGAATGCGAGGCGGGCTTCCCAGGCATCCATCCGCGAACGGTGCTCAGGAATCATTCCATATGGGATGTCCTGGAGCTGTCCAACAGGTCTCAATTGTCCCGGAGAAGGAATACTTGAAGGGGGCATTCCACAACTCCCAACGTGGGAAAACCTCAATGGCCCCGAGATTCTGCTCCCTTCATGAAGCGGCCGTCATTCACAGAAACTCCAGCCTGAGCCAACGTCTGATCCTCGCCCTGACTTCAGATGCATGAGATATTGGTTCAGATCTACAGAAGGTACCTGCCGTGCCCTCACCCTGAAACCCAAGTCTAGCTTGTCTTCTCAGACTTCCGTCCTCACACTCCTGGCCCCGACGCCCTCAAGGTTGGCAATTCCGGACCCACAATACAGCACTCTGCCTGCCCTCTAGGAAAAAAATTATTGCCTCATGAGCTGCCCAGGCATCTTAAATGAGGATAAACCTACACAGCACTCGACGTTACCCAAATAATATAGTCTAACCTGGGCGCTAATGCACTGTCGAACACAACCTTAGCCCGGACCTCCTGACCAACACCCAGAAAGCTGACCGCACACTGAGCACATAAAAGCCGCCATGGCCTTAGGTCATCATCTCTTCCCTACCTCCGTTTTCAGGCTTCAGAACCGAGACCTTATCTCCAATCACTGCCCAGCGGTGAGTGTGATGCAGAAATCAGAACTCCTCCTTACCCATAACAAGAACCCTTGTGGTTGGCACATTTTCCAACGTTCAGTGTAGGAGAAACCAGCATTCACCCTGAGGCCCCGCCCATTCTTGCGTGCGACGAGGGCATACATACGCATTGTGACCCTCAGCATGAGTCCAGTCCTCTAGTAAGTCCTCTCAGTGGCTTGTCCATTAGATGTCATAATGGGCTTGAACATGTCCCTAGGCCCCAATTTTTAACCAGATTTCTGATTGTCCAGTCGCCCCTCCCCAGGGCTCTACTCTGGAATCCCTCATTTGGTGGGACACCTGAGGTTAAAAAAGAAAACAACAACAACAACAACAACAAAACAGACTTATTCCAGCCCACAGATTGACCCCAAGTCTTTGGACGGGGCCAAACCACCAGAGAGTAAGACTCGTCCATTTCCCATGAAGTCACCCAGAAATTCCACGACCATGAGTGACACGATATCCAGAGACAAAAACTTGAGCAGGAGCCTCACACTCGCCCTTTTTTCAAATCCCGAAGAGTTCTCCTCATGGTCTGTAGGTCAGTCCTGCCATACCTATGACCCGAAACATAAGCCGAGTTTGTGTTTTCAGACAACTGTCCAAACAGCCCTGGCCTACACAACCTACAGGCTCAGGCCCCTGGAGCCAAACCTGAGGACTGTACTTGCCCTCTCCAAGGGAATTGTGTGTGCCCATTCCAATGGCCACAACCCTTCTAATAGGATAAACCTCCAAAGTCCCTGATCCATCTCAATAGTGGTGGCTTCCCAGGAAAAACAGGGGGAATCTGAGCCCAACTGAGCACCTACTTGCACTCAGACCCATAGACAGATGTTTCCAGAGGTAAAAAAGGAAAGAACAGGCCCCTAGGCACTAATCAGATCCATTGCTTTGGTTTCCAGGCATCTCTCCTCAGAGGCCTGGATATCAAAACAGCATATAGCTGTTTCTTGACTCACCCATCAGAAAACATCTCATCTACACATGGGAAACTTGCACGTTGGAGCTGTGTCAAAGCCTCTGTTTAGGAGAACCCTTCAGGGCCCCAGTGCCACCGCTTCATTCCAAGGTCTCCATAGACACAAAAGCTCATTAGGACCCATCCCCAGGGGTGTCCATTTCAACTCAGCGTCCTCGGTTGCTCCCCACAGATCCAGGAGATCTAACCTGTCTTGTTGCTAGGAGACAATTGGAATGCGAGGTGGGCTACCCAGCCATCCATCCTTAGAACCCTGCTCAGAATCATTGGCCTGGACCCAAACAACAGGTCTCAATTGTCCTGCAGAAGACTCTCTGCAGTTTGGAGCTTCTCACAACTCCCATCGTGGGAAAACCCCCATGGCCTCGTGATGCCCCCCCATTCATGAAGGGGCCATCAGGGACAGAAACTCCAACCTGAGCGATCGTCTGATCCTTGCCCTGACTTCAGATGCACGAGATCTCGATTCAGGTCTGTAGATTGTGCCTGCCATGGCCTCACCCCTAAACCTAAGCCTAGCTTGTGTTCTCAGACTTTGGTCGTCAGACTACTGGCCCAGAAGCCCTCCAGTTTGGCAATCCAGAACTACAATGCAGCACCCTGCCCGCCCTCCAGAAGAAAAACATTGTCCTCTGGGGCTACCCAGTAACCCCAAATGAGGATCAACCTGCACCGACCTTGGCTGTACCCCAAATACATAGGCTGACCAGGGCACTAATGCCCTTTCTGACACAGCCTGAGCCTGGACCCCCTGGCCCCTCCCAGACAGCTGGCTGCACACTGAGCACATCGAGCCGCCGTGGCCTTAGGTCGTCATCTTTTCCCAAACTCAGTTTTCAGGTTTCAGAACCTAGACCTTATCTCCAATCACTGCCCAGGGTTGAAGGTGATGCAGAAATCAGAACTCCTTCCCCATGGCAAGAAACCTTGTGGTTGGCATGTTGTCCAACGTTCAGTTTAGTTGAAACCAGTGTGGCCCATGAGGCCCCGCCCATGCTCGCCGGCCACTTTGGTCACAAACGCACATTGTGACCCTCAGGATGAGCCCAGTCCTCAAGTAAGGCCACTCAGTGGCTGGATGAAGAGATAGCATATTGGGCTTGCCATGACCCTAGGCCCCAATTTTTAACCATAGTTCGGGTTTTCCCTTCAGTCTTCCCCACGGCTTTGCTTTGGAATTCCTCTTTTGGTGGGACACCTGAGGTAACAAAACTGAAATGAGTCCTCCCATCCCACAGATTGACGAAAAGCAATTGGGAATCGGGCCAAATCCTCAGAGAGGAAGATTCGTCCCTGGCCCATGAGGCCTCCCCGACATTCCACGGCCATCCCTGATACAAAATCCAGAGACAAAAGCCTGAGCAAGCGCCTCAGACTCGCACTTTCTTCATATCCTGATGAGTTCTTCTCATGGTTTGTAGATCGGGCCTGCCATACCTACGTCCCCAAACCTAAGCTGAGTTTGTGTTTTCAGACTTCTGTCTTCAAAGTCTTGGGCCACACACCCTCCAGGCTGGGCCCCTGGAGACACACATTAGGACTGTGCCTACCAATCCATGGGAATTCTGCCCATTCCATGGTCCAAAATCGTACAAATTAGGAGAAACCTCAAAGTCCCTGAGGCCATCCCAATAGTGTAGGTCGCCCGGAACAAACAAGGGCTGTCTGACACCAGCTGATAATCGACCTCCACTCATACCATAGATGGATGTCCCCAGAGAAGAAGATTGAACCAGACAGGACCCTAGGCCATAATAGGATCCATTGCTTTGGGTTACAGGCATGTGTCCTCAAAAGCCTGATTCCAATACGAGCATAGGGGTTTTCCTGAGGCACCCATCAGAACTCATCTCGTCTCCACAAGGAAACCTGTGCATGGGAGCCATGTCCAAAGCTTAGGAGAGTACTTCAGGGTCCCGGTGCCACTGCCCCATTCCAAGGCCCTCATGGACACAAAAACACATTAGGACCCATCCTCAGGAAAGTCCATTTCAACTCAGCCACCCCGGTTGCTCCGGCAGAGCCATCAGATCTAAACTGTCTTGTTTAGGAGACAATTGGAATGTGAGGCGGGCTTCCCAGGCATCCATCCGCGAACGGTGCTCTGGAGTCATTCCATATGGGATGTCCTGGAGCTGTCCAACAGGTCTCAATTGTCCCGCAGAAGGAATCCTTGAAGGGGGCATCCCACAACTCCCAACGTGGGAAAACCTCAATGGCCCCGAGATTCCGCTCCCTTCATGAAGCGGCCGTCATGCACAGAAACTCCAACCTGAGCCAACGTCTGATCCTCGCCCTGACTTCAGATGCATGAGATATTGGTTCAGATCTGCAGGGCGTACCTGCCGTGCCCTCACCCTGAAACCCAAGTCTAGCTTGTCTTCTCAGACTTCCGTCCTCACACTCCTGGCCCCGAAGCCCTCAAGGTTGGCAATTCCGGACCCACAATGCAGCACTCTGCCTGCCCTCTAGGAAAAAAATTATTGCCTCATGAGCTGCCCAGGCACCTTAAATGAGGATAAACCTACACAGCACTCGACGTTACCCAAATTATATAGTCTAACCTGGGCACTAATGCACTGTCGAACACAACCTGAGCCCGGACCTCCTGACCAACACCCAGAAAGCTGACCGCACACTGAGCACAGAAAAGCCGCCATGGCCTTAGGTCATCATCTCTTCCCTACCTCCGTTTTCAGGCTTCAGAACCGAGACCTTATCTCCAATCACTGCCCAGGGGTGAGTGTGATGCAGAAATCAGAACTCCTCCTTACCCATGGCAAGAACCCTTGTGGTTGGCACGTTGTCCAACGTTCAGTGTAGGAGAAACCAGCATTCACCCTGAGGCCCCGCCCATTCTTTCGTGCGACGAGGGCATACATACGCATTGTGACCCTCAGCATGAGTCCAGTCCTCTAGTAAGTCCTCTCAGTGGCTTGTCCATTAGATGTCATAATGGGCTTGACATGTCCCTAGGCCCCAATTTTTAACCAGATTTCTGATTGTCCAGTCGCCCCTCCCCAGGGCTCTACTCTGGAATCCCTCATTTGGTGGGACACCTGAGGTTAAAAAAGAAAACAACAACAACAACAACAACAACAACAACAACAACAACAATAAAACAGACTTCTTCCAGCCCACAGATTGACCCCAAGTCTTTGGACGGGGCCAAACCACCAGAGAGTAAGACTCGTCCATTTCCCATGAAGTCACCCAGAAATTCCACGACCATGAGTGACACGATATCCAGAGACAAAAACTTGAGCAGGAGCCTCACACTCGCCCTTTTTTCAAATCCCGAAGAGTTCTCCTCATGGTCTGTAGGTCAGTCCTGCCATACCTATGACCCGAAACATAAGCCGAGTTTGTGTTTTCAGACAACTGTCCAAACAGCCCTGGCCTACACAACCTACAGGCTCAGGCCCCTGGAGCCAAACCTGAGGACTGTACTTGCCCTCTCCAAGGGAATTGTGTGTGCCCATTCCAATGGCCACAACCCTTCTAATAGGATAAACCTCCAAAGTCCCTGATCCATCTCAATAGTGGTGGCTTCCCAGGAAAAACAGGGGCAATCTGAGCCCAACTGAGCACCTACCTGCACTCAGACCCATAGACAGATGTCTCCAGAGGTAAAAAAGGAAAGAACAGGCCCCTAGGCACTAATCAGATCCATTGCTTTGGTTTCCAGGCATCTCTCCTCAGAGGCCTGGATATCAAAACAGCATATAGCTGTTTCTTGACTCACCCATCAGAAAACATCTCATCTACACATGGGAAACTTGCACGTTGGAGCTGTGTCAAAGCCTCTGTTTAGGAGAACCCTTTAGGGCCCCAGTGCCACCGCTTCATTCCAAGGTCTCCATAGACACAAAAGCTCATTAGGACCCATCCCCAGGGGTGTCCATTTCAACTCAGCGTCCTCGGTTGCTCCCCACAGATCCAGGAGATCTAACCTGTCTTGTTGCTAGGAGACAATTGGAATGCGAGGTGGGCTACCCAGCCATCCATCCTTAGAACCCTGCTCAGAATCATTGGCCTGGACCCAAACAACAGGTCTCAATTGTCCTGCAGAAGACTCTCTGCAGTTTGGAGCTTCTCACAACTCCCATCGTGGGAAAACCCCCATGGCCTCGTGATGCCCCCCCCATTCATGAAGGGGCCATCAGGGACAGAAACTCCAACCTGAGCGATCGTCTGATCCTTGCCCTGACTTCAGATGCACGAGATCTCGATTCAGGTCTGTAGATTGTGCCTGCCATGGCCTCACCAAGAAACCTAAGCCTAGCTTGTGTTCTCAGACTTTGGTCGTCAGACTACTGGCCCACATGCCCTCCAGTTTGGCAATCCAGAACTACAATGCAGCACCCTGCCCGCCCTCCAGAAGAAAAACATTGTCCTCTGGGGCTACCCAGTAACCCCAAATGAGGATCAACCTGCACCGACCTTGGCTGTACCCCAAATACATAGGCTGACCAGGTCACTAATCCCCTTTCTGACACAGCCTGAGCCTGGACCCCCTGGCCCCTCCCAGACAGCTGGCTGCACACTGAGCACATCGAGCCGCCGTGGCCTTAGGTCGTCATCTTTTCCCAACCTCGGTTTTCAGGTTTCAGAACCTAGACCTTATCTCCAATCACTGCCCAGGGTTGAAGGTGATGCAGAAATCAGAACTCCTTCCCCATGGCAAGAAACCTTGTGGTTGGCATGTTGTCCAACGTTCAGTGTAGTTGAAACCAGTGTGGCCCATGAGGCCCCGCCCATGCTCGCCGGCCACATTGGTCACAAACGCACATTGTGACCCTCAGGCTGAGCCCAGTCCTCAAGTAAGGCCACTCAGTGGCTGGATGAAGAGATAGCATATTGGGCTTGCCATGCCCCTAGGCCCCAATTTTTAACCATAGTTCGGGTTTTCCCTTCAGTCTTCCCCACGGCTTTGCTTTGGAATTCCTCTTTTGGTGGGACACCTGAGGTAACAAAACTGAAATGAGACCTCCCATCCCACAGATTGACGAAAAGCAATTGGGAATCGGGCCAAATCCTCAGAGAGGAAGATACGTCCATGGCCCATGAGGCCTCCCCGACATTCCACGGCCATCGCTGAAACAAAATCCAGAGACAAAAGCCTGAGCAAGCGCCTCAGACTCGCACTTTCTTCATATCCTGATGAGTTCTTCTCATGGTTTGTAGATCGGGCCTGCCATACCTACGTCCCCAAACCTAAGCTGAGTTTGTGTTTTCAGACTTCTGTCTTCAAAGTCTTAGGCCACACACCCTCCAGGCTGGGCCCCTGGAGACACACATTAGGACTGTGCCTAACAATCCATGGGAATTCTGCCCATTCCATGGTCCAAAATCGTACAAATTAGGAGAAACCTCAAAGTCCCTGAGGCCATCCCAATAGTGTAGGTCGCCCGGAACAAACAAGGGCTGTCTGACACCAGCTGATAATCGACCTCCACTCATACCATAGATGGATGTCCCCAGAGAAGAAGATTGAACCAGACAGGACCCTAGGCCATAATAGGATCCATTGCTTTGGGTTACAGGCATGTGTCCTCAAAAGCCTGATTCCAATACGAGCATAGGGGTTTTCCTGAGGCACCCATCAGAACTCATCTCGTCTCCACAAGGAAACCTGTGCATGGGAGCCATGTCCAAAGCTTAGGAGAGTACTTCAGGGACCCGGTGCCACTGCCCCATTCCAAGGCCCTCATGGACACAAAAACACATTAGGACCCATCCTCAGGAAAGTCCATTTCAACTCAGCCACCCCGGTTGCTCCGGCAGAGCCATCAGATCTAAACTGTCTTGTTGCTAGGAGACAATTAGAATGCGAGGCGGGGTCCCAGGCATCCATCCGCGAACAGTGCTCTGGAGTCATTCCATATGGGATGTCCTGGAGCTGTCCAACAGGTCTCAATTGTCCCGCAGAAGGAATCCTTGAAGGGGGCATCCCACAACTCCCAACGTGGGAAAACCTCAATGGCCCCGAGATTCCGCTCCCTTCATGAAGCGGCCGTCATGCACAGAAACTCCAACCTGAGCCAACGTCTGATCCTCGCCCTGACTTCAGATGCATGAGATATTGGTTCAGATCTGCAGGGGGTACCTGCCGTGCCCTCACCCTGAAACCCAAGTCTAGCTTGTCTTCTCAGACTTCCGTCCTCACACTCCTGGCCCCGAAGCCCTCAAGGTTGGCAATTCCGGACCCACAATGCAGCACTCTGCCTGCCCTCTAGGAAAAAAATTATTGCCTCATGAGCTGCCCAGGCACCTTAAATGAGGATAAACCTACACAGCACTCGACGTTACACAAATTATATAGTCTAACCTGGGCACTAATGCACTGTCGAACACAACCTGAGCCCGGACCTCCTGACCAACACCCAGAAAGCTGACCGCACACTGAGCACAGAAAAGCCGCCATGGCCTTAGGTCATCATCTCTTCCCTACCTCCGTTTTCAGGCTTCAGAACCGAGACCTTATCTCCAATCACTGCCCAGGGGTGAGTGTGATGCAGAAATCAGAACTCCTCCTTACCCATGGCAAGAACCCTTGTGGTTGGCACGTTGTCCAACGTTCAGTGTAGGAGAAACCAGCATTCACCCTGAGGCCCCGCCCATTCTTTCGTGCGACGAGGGCATACATACGCATTGTGACCCTCAGCATGAGTCCAGTCCTCTAGTAAGTCCTCTCAGTGGCTTGTCCATTAGATGTCATAATGGGCTTGACATGTCCCTAGGCCCCAATTTTTAACCAGATTTCTGATTGTCCAGTCGCCCCTCCCCAGGGCTCTACTCTGGAATCCCTCATTTGGTGGGACACCTGAGGTTAAAAAAGAAAACAACAACAACAACAACAACAACAACAACAACAACAACAATAAAACAGACTTCTTCCAGCCCACAGATTGACCCCAAGTCTTTGGACGGGGCCAAACCACCAGAGAGTAAGACTCGTCCATTTCCCATGAAGTCACCCAGAAATTCCACGACCATGAGTGACACGATATCCAGAGACAAAAACTTGAGCAGGAGCCTCACACTCGCCCTTTTTTCAAATCCCGAAGAGTTCTCCTCATGGTCTGTAGGTCAGTCCTGCCATACCTATGACCCGAAACATAAGCCGAGTTTGTGTTTTCAGACAACTGTCCAAACAGCCCTGGCCTACACAACCTACAGGCTCAGGCCCCTGGAGCCAAACCTGAGGACTGTACTTGCCCTCTCCAAGGGAATTGTGTGTGCCCATTCCAATGGCCACAACCCTTCTAATAGGATAAACCTCCAAAGTCCCTGATCCATCTCAATAGTGGTGGCTTCCCAGGAAAAACAGGGGCAATCTGAGCCCAACTGAGCACCTACCTGCACTCAGACCCATAGACAGATGTCTCCAGAGGTAAAAAAGGAAAGAACAGGCCCCTAGGCACTAATCAGATCCATTGCTTTGGTTTCCAGGCATCTCTCCTCAGAGGCCTGGATATCAAAACAGCATATAGCTGTTTCTTGACTCACCCATCAGAAAACATCTCATCTACACATGGGAAACTTGCACGTTGGAGCTGTGTCAAAGCCTCTGTTTAGGAGAACCCTTTAGGGCCCCAGTGCCACCGCTTCATTCCAAGGTCTCCATAGACACAAAAGCTCATTAGGACCCATCCCCAGGGGTGTCCATTTCAACTCAGCGTCCTCGGTTGCTCCCCACAGATCCAGGAGATCTAACCTGTCTTGTTGCTAGGAGACAATTGGAATGCGAGGTGGGCTACCCAGCCATCCATCCTTAGAACCCTGCTCAGAATCATTGGCCTGGACCCAAACAACAGGTCTCAATTGTCCTGCAGAAGACTCTCTGCAGTTTGGAGCTTCTCACAACTCCCATCGTGGGAAAACCCCCATGGCCTCGTGATGCCCCCCCATTCATGAAGGGGCCATCAGGGACAGAAACTCCAACCTGAGCGATCGTCTGATCCTTGCCCTGACTTCAGATGCACGAGATCTCGATTCAGGTCTGTAGATTGTGCCTGCCATGGCCTCACCAAGAAACCTAAGCCTAGCTTGTGTTCTCAGACTTTGGTCGTCAGACTACTGGCCCACATGCCCTCCAGTTTGGCAATCCAGAACTACAATGCAGCACCCTGCCCGCCCTCCAGAAGAAAAACATTGTCCTCTGGGGCTACCCAGTAACCCCAAATGAGGATCAACCTGCACCGACCTTGGCTGTACCCCAAATACATAGGCTGACCAGGGCACTAATGCCCTTTCTGACACAGCCTGAGCCTGGACCCCCTGGCCCCTCCCAGACAGCTGGCTGCACACTGAGCACATCGAGCCGCCGTGGCCTTAGGTCGTCATCTTTTCCCAACCTCGGTTTTCAGGTTTCAGAACCTAGACCTTATCTCCAATCACTGCCCAGGGTGGAAGGTGATGCAGAAATCAGAACTCCTTCCCCATGGCAAGAAACCTTGTGGTTGGCATGTTGTCCAACGTTCAGTGTAGTTGAAACCAGTGTGGCCCATGAGGCCCCGCCCATGCTCGCCGGCCACATTGGTCACAAACGCACATTGTGACCCTCAGGCTGAGCCCAGTCCTCAAGTAAGGCCACTCAGTGGCTGGATGAAGAGATAGCATATTGGGCTTGCCATGCCCCTAGGCCCCAATTTTTAACCATAGTTCGGGTTTTCCCTTCAGTCTTCCCCACGGCTTTGCTTTGGAATTCCTCTTTTGGTGGGACACCTGAGGTAACAAAACTGAAATGAGTCCTCCCATCCCACAGATTGACGAAAAGAAATTGGGAATCGGGCCAAATCCTCAGAGAGGAAGATTCGTCCATGGCCCATGAGGCCTCCCCGTCATTCCACGGCCATCGCTGATACAAAATCCAGAGACAAAAGCCTGAGCAAGCGCCTCAGACTCGCACTTTCTTCATATCCGGATGAGTTCTTCTCATGGTTTGTAGATCGGGCCTGCCATACCTACGTCCCCAAACCTAAGCTGAGTTTGTGTTTTCAGACTTCTGTCTTCAAAGTCTTGAGCCACACACCCTCCAGGCTGGGCCCCTGGAGACACACATTAGGACTGTGCCTAACAATCCATGGGAATTCTGCCCATTCCATGGTCCAAAATCGTACAAATTAGGAGAAACCTCAAAGTCCCTGAGGCCATCCCAATAGTGTAGGTCGCCCGGAACAAACAAGGGCTGTCTGACACCAGCTGATAATCGACCTCCACTCATACCATAGATGGATGTCCCCAGAGAAGAAGATTGAACCAGACAGGACCCTAGGCCATAATAGGATCCATTGCTTTGGGTTACAGGCATGTGTCCTCAAAAGCCTGATTCCAATACGAGCATAGGGGTTTTCCTGAGGCACCCATCAGAACTCATCTCGTCTCCACAAGGAAACCTGTGCATGGGAGCCAAGTCCAAAGCTTAGGAGAGTACTTCAGGGTCCCGGTGCCACTGCCCCATTCCAAGGCCCTCATGGACACAAAAACACATTAGGACCCATCCTCAGGAAAGTCCATTTCAACTCAGCCACCCCGGTTGCTCCGGCAGAGCCATCAGATCTAAACTGTCTTGTTGCTAGGAGACAATTGGAATGCGAGGCGGGCTTCCCAGGCATCCATCCGCGAACGGTGCTCTGGAGTCATTCCATATGGGATGTCCTGGAGCTGTCCAACAGGTCTCAATTGTCCCGCAGAAGGAATCCTTGAAGGGGGCATCCCACAACTCCCAACGTGGGAAAACCTCAATGGCCCCGAGATTCCGCTCCCTTCATGAAGCGGCCGTCATGCACAGAAACTCCAACCTGAGCCAACGTCTGATCCTCGCCCTGACTTCAGATGCATGAGATATTGGTTCAGATCTGCAGGGGGTACCTGCCGTGCCCTCACCCTGAAACCCAAGTCTAGCTTGTCTTCTCAGACTTCCGTCCTCACACTCCTGGCCCCGAAGCCCTCAAGGTTGGCAATTCCGGACCCACAATGCAGCACTCTGCCTGCCCTCTAGGAAAAAAATTATTGCCTCATGAGCTGCCCAGGCACCTTAAATGAAGATAAACCTACACAGCACTCGACGTTACCCAAATTATATAGTCTAACCTGGGCACTAATGCACTGTCGAACACAACCTGAGCCCGGACCTCCTGACCAACACCCAGAAAGCTGACCGCACACTGAGCACAGAAAAGCCGCCATGGCCTTAGGTCATCATCTCTTCCCTACCTCCGTTTTCAGGCTTCAGAACCGAGACCTTATCTCCAATCACTGCCCAGGGGTGAGTGTGATGCAGAAATCAGAACTCCTCCTTACCCATGGCAAGAACCCTTGTGGTTGGCACGTTGTCCAACGTTCAGTGTAGGAGAAACCAGCATTCACCCTGAGGCCCCGCCCATTCTTTCGTGCGACGAGGGCATACATACGCATTGTGACCCTCAGCATGAGTCCAGTCCTCTAGTAAGTCCTCTCAGTGGCTTGTCCATTAGATGTCATAATGGGCTTGACATGTCCCTAGGCCCCAATTTTTAACCAGATTTCTGATTGTCCAGTCGCCCCTCCCCAGGGCTCTACTCTGGAATCCCTCATTTGGTGGGACACCTGAGGTTAAAAAAGAAAACAACAACAACAACAACAACAACAACAACAACAACAACAATAAAACAGACTTCTTCCAGCCCACAGATTGACCCCAAGTCTTTGGACGGGGCCAAACCACCAGAGAGTAAGACTCGTCCATTTCCCATGAAGTCACCCAGAAATTCCACGACCATGAGTGACACGATATCCAGAGACAAAAACTTGAGCAGGAGCCTCACACTCGCCCTTTTTTCAAATCCCGAAGAGTTCTCCTCATGGTCTGTAGGTCAGTCCTGCCATACCTATGACCCGAAACATAAGCCGAGTTTGTGTTTTCAGACAACTGTCCAAACAGCCCTGGCCTACACAACCTACAGGCTCAGGCCCCTGGAGCCAAACCTGAGGACTGTACTTGCCCTCTCCAAGGGAATTGTGTGTGCCCATTCCAATGGCCACATCCCTTCTAATAGGATAAACCTCCAAAGTCCCTGATCCATCTCAATTGTGGTGGCTTCCCAGGAAAAACAGGGGCAATCTGAGCCCAACTGAGCACCTACCTGCACTCAGACCCATAGACAGATGTCTCCAGAGGTAAAAAAGGAAAGAACAGGCCCCTAGGCACTAATCAGATCCATTGCTTTGGTTTCCAGGCATCTCTCCTCAGAGGCCTGGATATCAAAACAGCATATAGCTGTTTCTTGACTCACCCATCAGAAAACATCTCATCTACACATGGGAAACTTGCACGTTGGAGCTGTGTCAAAGCCTCTGTTTAGGAGAACCCTTTAGGGCCCCAGTGCCACCGCTTCATTCCAAGGTCTCCATAGACACAAAAGCTCATTAGGACCCATCCCCAGGGGTGTCCATTTCAACTCAGCGTCCTCGGTTGCTCCCCACAGATCCAGGAGATCTAACCTGTCTTGTTGCTAGGAGACAATTGGAATGCGAGGTGGGCTACCCAGCCATCCATCCTTAGAACCCTGCTCAGAATCATTGGCCTGGACCCAAACAACAGGTCTCAATTGTCCTGCAGAAGACTCTCTGCAGTTTGGAGCTTCTCACAACTCCCATCGTGGGAAAACCTCCATGGCCTCGTGATGCCCCCCCATTCATGAAGGGGCCATCAGGGACAGAAACTCCAACCTGAGCGATCGTCTGATCCTTGCCCTGACTTCAGATGCACGAGATCTCGATTCAGGTCTGTAGATTGTGCCTGCCATGGCCTCACCAAGAAACCTAAGCCTAGCTTGTGTTCTCAGACTTTGGTCGTCAGACTACTGGCCCACATGCCCTCCAGTTTGGCAATCCAGAACTACAATGCAGCACCCTGCCCGCCCTCCAGAAGAAAAACATTGTCCTCTGGGGCTACCCAGTAACCCCAAATGAGGATCAACCTGCACCGACCTTGGCTGTACCCCAAATACATAGGCTGACCAGGGCACTAATGCCCTTTCTGACACAGCCTGAGCCTGGACCCCCTGGCCCCTCCCAGACAGCTGGCTGCACACTGAGCACATCGAGCCGCCGTGGCCTTAGGTCGTCATCTTTTCCCAACCTCGGTTTTCAGGTTTCAGAACCTAGACCTTATCTCCAATCACTGCCCAGGGTGGAAGGTGATGCAGAAATCAGAACTCCTTCCCCATGGCAAGAAACCTTGTGGTTGGCATGTTGTCCAACGTTCAGTGTAGTTGAAACCAGTGTGGCCCATGAGGCCCCGCCCATGCTCGCCGGCCACATTGGTCACAAACGCACATTGTGACCCTCAGGCTGAGCCCAGTCCTCAAGTAAGGCCACTCAGTGGCTGGATGAAGAGATAGCATATTGGGCTTGCCATGCCCCTAGGCCCCAATTTTTAACCATAGTTCGGGTTTTCCCTTCAGTCTTCCCCACGGCTTTGCTTTGGAATTCCTCTTTTGGTGGGACACCTGAGGTAACAAAACTGAAATGAGTCCTCCCATCCCACAGATTGACGAAAAGAAATTGGGAATCGGGCCAAATCCTCAGAGAGGAAGATTCGTCCATGGCCCATGAGGCCTCCCCGTCATTCCACGGCCATCGCTGATACAAAATCCAGAGACAAAAGCCTGAGCAAGCGCCTCAGACTCGCACTTTCTTCATATCCGGATGAGTTCTTCTCATGGTTTGTAGATCGGGCCTGCCATACCTACGTCCCCAAACCTAAGCTGAGTTTGTGTTTTCAGACTTCTGTCTTCAAAGTCTTGAGCCACACACCCTCCAGGCTGGGCCCCTGGAGACACACATTAGGACTGTGCCTAACAATCCATGGGAATTCTGCCCATTCCATGGTCCAAAATCGTACAAATTAGGAGAAACCTCAAAGTCCCTGAGGCCATCCCAATAGTGTAGGTCGCCCGGAACAAACAAGGGCTGTCTGACACCAGCTGATAATCGACCTCCACTCATACCATAGATGGATGTCCCCAGAGAAGAAGATTGAACCAGACAGGACCCTAGGCCATAATAGGATCCATTGCTTTGGGTTACAGGCATGTGTCCTCAAAAGCCTGATTCCAATACGAGCATAGGGGTTTTCCTGAGGCACCCATCAGAACTCATCTCGTCTCCACAAGGAAACCTGTGCATGGGAGCCAAGTCCATAGCTTAGGAGAGTACTTCAGGGTCCCGGTGCCACTGCCCCATTCCAAGGCCCTCATGGACACAAAAACACATTAGGACCCATCCTCAGGAAAGTCCATTTCAACTCAGCCACCCCGGTTGCTCCGGCAGAGCCATCAGATCTAAACTGTCTTGTTGCTAGGAGACAATTGGAATGCGAGGCGGGCTTCCCAGGCATCCATCCGCGAACGGTGCTCTGGAGTCATTCCATATGGGATGTCCTGGAGCTGTCCAACAGGTCTCAATTGTCCCGCAGAAGGAATCCTTGAAGGGGGCATCCCACAACTCCCAACGTGGGAAAACCTCAATGGCCCCGAGATTCCGCTCCCTTCATGAAGCGGCCGTCATGCACAGAAACTCCAACCTGAGCCAACGTCTGATCCTCGCCCTGACTTCAGATGCATGAGATATTGGTTCAGATCTGCAGGGGGTACCTGCCGTGCCCTCACCCTGAAACCCAAGTCTAGCTTGTCTTCTCAGACATCCGTCCTCACACTCCTGGCCCCGAAGCCTTCAAGGTTGGCAATTCCGGACCCACAATGCAGCACTCTGCCTGCCCTCTAGGAAAAAAATTATTGCCTCATGAGCTGCCCAGGCACCTTAAATGAAGATAAACCTACACAGCACTCGACGTTACCCAAATTATATAGTCTAACCTGGGCACTAATGCACTGTCGAACACAACCTGAGCCCGGACCTCCTGACCAACACCCAGAAAGCTGACCGCACACTGAGCACAGAAAAGCCGCCATGGCCTTAGGTCATCATCTCTTCCCTACCTCCGTTTTCAGGCTTCAGAACCGAGACCTTATCTCCAATCACTGCCCAGGGGTGAGTGTGATGCAGAAATCAGAACTCCTCCTTACCCATGGCAAGAACCCTTGTGGTTGGCACGTTGTCCAACGTTCAGTGTAGGAGAAACCAGCATTCACCCTGAGGCCCCGCCCATTCTTTCGTGCGACGAGGGCATACATACGCATTGTGACCCTCAGCATGAGTCCAGTCCTCTAGTAAGTCCTCTCAGTGGCTTGTCCATTAGATGTCATAATGGGCTTGACATGTCCCTAGGCCCCAATTTTTAACCAGATTTCTGATTGTCCAGTCGCCCCTCCCCAGGGCTCTACTCTGGAATCCCTCATTTGGTGGGACACCTGAGGTTAAAAAAGAAAACAACAACAACAACAACAACAACAACAACAACAACAATAAAACAGACTTCTTCCAGCCCACAGATTGACCCCAAGTCTTTGGACGGGGCCAAACCACCAGAGAGTAAGACTCGTCCATTTCCCATGAAGTCACCCAGAAATTCCACGACCATGAGTGACACGATATCCAGAGACAAAAACTTGAGCAGGAGCCTCACACTCGCCCTTTTTTCAAATCCCGAAGAGTTCTCCTCATGGTCTGTAGGTCAGTCCTGCCATACCTATGACCCGAAACATAAGCCGAGTTTGTGTTTTCAGACAACTGTCCAAACAGCCCTGGCCTACACAACCTACAGGCTCAGGCCCCTGGAGCCAAACCTGAGGACTGTACTTGCCCTCTCCAAGGGAATTGTGTGTGCCCATTCCAATGGCCAAATCCCTTCTAATAGGATACACCTCCAAAGTCCCTGATCCATCTCAATAGTGGTGGCTTCCCAGGAAAAACAGGGGCAATCTGAGCCCAACTGAGCACCTACCTGCACTCAGACCCATAGACAGATGTCTCCAGAGGTAAAAAAGGAAAGAACAGGCCCCTAGGCACTAATCAGATCCATTGCTTTGGTTTCCAGGCATCTCTCCTCAGAGGCCTAGATATCAAAACAGCATATAGCTGTTTCTTGACTCACCCATCAGAAAACATCTCATCTACACATGGGAAACTTGCACGTTGGAGCTGTGTCAAAGCCTCTGTTTAGGAGAACCCTTTAGGGCCCCAGTGCCACCGCTTCATTCCAAGGTCTCCATAGACACAAAAGCTCATTAGGACCCATCCCCAGGGGTGTCCATTTCAACTCAGCGTCCTCGGTTGCTCCCCACAGATCCAGGAGATCTAACCTGTCTTGTTGCTAGGAGACAATTGGAATGCGAGGTGGGCTACCCAGCCATCCATCCTTAGAACCCTGCTCAGAATCATTGGCCTGGACCCAAACAACAGGTCTCAATTGTCCTGCAGAAGACTACTGCAGTTTGGAGCTTCTCACAACTCCCATCGTGGGAAAACCCCCATGGCCTCGTGATGCCCCCCCATTCATGAAGGTGCCATCAGGGACAGAAACTCCAACCTGAGCGATCGTCTGATCCTTGCCCTGACTTCAGATGCACGAGATCTCGATTCAGGTCTGTAGATTGTGCCTGCCATGGCCTCACCCAGAAACTTAAGCCTAGCTTGTGTTCTCAGACTTTGGTCGTCAGACTACTGGCCCACAAGCCCTCCAGTTTGGCAATCCAGAACTACAATGCAGCACCCTGCCCGCCCTCCAGAAGAAAAACATTGTCCTCTGGGGCTACCCAGTAACCCCAAATGAGGATCAACCTGCACCGACCTTGGCTGTACCCCAAATACATAGGCTGACCAGGGCACTAATGCCCTTTCTGACACAGCCTGAGCCTGGACCCCCTGGCCCCTCCCAGACAGCTGGCCGCACACTGAGCACATCGAGCCACCGTGGCCTTAGGTCGTCATCTTTTCCCAAACTCAGTTTTCAGGTTTCAGAACCTAGACCTTATCTCCAATCACTGCCCAGGGTTGAAGGTGATGCAGAAATCAGAACTCCTTCCCCATGGCAAGAAACCTTGTGGTTGGCATGTTGTCCAACGTTCAGTTTAGTTGAAACCAGTGTGGCCCATGAGGCCCCGCCCATGCTCGCCGGCCACTTTGGTCACAAACGCACATTGTGACCCTCAGGCTGAGCCCAGTCCTCAAGTAAGGCCACTCAGTGGCTGGATGAAGAGATAGCATATTGGGCTTGCCATGACCCTAGGCCCCAATTTTTAACCATAGTTCGGGTTTTCCCTTCAGTCTTCCCCACGGCTTTGCTTTGGAATTCCTCTTTTGGTGGGACACCTGAGGTAACAAAACTGAAATGAGTCCTCCCATCCCACAGATTGACGAAAAGCAATTGGGAATCGGGCCAAATCCTCAGAGAGGAAGATTCGTCCCTGGCCCATGAGGCCTCCCCGACATTCCACGGCCATCCCTGATACAAAATCCAGAGACAAAAGCCTGAGCAAGCGCCTCAGACTCGCACTTTCTTCATATCCTGATGAGTTCTTCTCATGGTTTGTAGATCGGGCCTGCCATACCTACGTCCCCAAACCTAAGCTGAGTTTGTGTTTTCAGACTTCTGTCTTCAAAGTCTTGAGCCACACACCCTCCAGGCTGGGCCCCTGGAGACACACATTAGGACTGTGCCTAACAATCCATGGGAATTCTGCCCATTCCATGGTCCAAAATCGTACAAATTAGGAGAAACCTCAAAGTCCCTGAGGCCATCCCAATAGTGTAGGTCGCCCGGAACAAACAAGGGCTGTCTGACACCAGCTGATAATCGACCTCCACTCATACCATAGATGGATGTCCCCAGAGAAGAAGATTGAACCAGACAGGACCCTAGGCCATAATAGGATCCATTGCTTTGGGTTACAGGCATGTGTCCTCAAAAGCCTGATTCCAAAACGAGCATAGGGGTTTTCCTGAGGCACCCATCAGAACTCATCTCGTCTCCACAAGGAAACCTGTGCATGGGAGCCATGTCCAAAGCATAGGAGAGTACTTCAGGGTCCCGGTGCCACTGCCCCATTCCAAGGCCCTCATGGACACAAAAACACATTAGGACCCATCCTCAGGAAAGTCAATTTCAACTCAGCCACCCCGGATGCTCCGGCAGAGCCATCAGATCTAAACTGTCTTGTTGCTAGGAGACAATTGGAATGCGAGGCGGGCTTCCCAGGCATCCATCCGCGAACGGTGCTCTGGAGTCATTCCATATGGGATGTCCTGGAGCTGTCCAACAGGTCTCAATTGTCCCGCAGAAGGAATCCTTGAAGGGGGCATCCCACAACTCCCAACGTGGGAAAACCTCAATGGCCCCGAGATTCCGCTCCCTTCATGAAGCGGCCGTCATGCTCAGAAACTCCAACCTGAGCCAAAGTCTCATCCTCGCCCTGACTTCAGATGCATGAGATATTGGTTCAGATCTGCAGGGGGTACCTGCCGTGCCCTCACCCTGAAACCCAAGTCTAGCTTGTCTTCTCAGACTTCCGTCCTCACACTCCTGGCCCCGAAGCCCTCAAGGTTGGCAATTCCGGACCCACAATGCAGCACTCTGCCTGCCCTCTAGGAAAAAAATTATTGCCTCATGAGCTGCCCAGGCACCTTAAATGAGGATAAACCTACACAGCACTCGACGTTACCCAAATTATATAGTCTAACCTGGGCACTAATGCACTGTCGAACACAACCTGAGCCCGGACCTCCTGACCAACACCCAGAAAGCTGACCGCACACTGAGCACATAAAAGCCGCCATGGCCTTAGGTCATCATCTCTTCCCTACCTCCGTTTTCAGGCTTCAGAACCGAGACCTTATCTCCAATCACTGCCTAGGGGTGAGTGTGATGCAGAAATCAGAACTCCTCCTTACCCATGGCAAGAACCCTTGTGGTTGGCACGTTGTCCAACGTTCAGTGTAGGAGAAACCAGCATTCACCCTGAGGCCCCGCCCATTCTTTCGTGCGACGAGGGCATACATACGCATTGTGACCCTCAGCATGACTCCAGTCCTCTAGTAAGTCCTCTCAGTGGCTTGTCCATTAGATGTCATAATGGGCTTGACATGTCCCTAGGCCCCAATTTTTAACCAGATTTCTGATTGTCCAGTCGCCCCTCCCCAGGGCTCTACTCTGGAATCCCTCATTTAGTGGGACACCTGAGGTTAAAAAAGAAAACAACAACAACAACAACAACAACAACAAAAATAAAACAGACTTCTTCCAGCCCACAGATTGACCCCAAGTCTTTGGACGGGGCCAAACCACCAGAGAGTAAGACTCGTCCATTTCCCATGAAGTTACCCAGAAATTCCACGACCATGAGTGACACGATATCCAGAGACAAAAACTTGAGCAGGAGCCTCACAATCGCCCTTTTTTCAAATCCCGAAGAGTTCTCCTCATGGTCTGTAGGTCAGTCCTGCCATACCTATGACCCGAAACATAAGCCGAGTTTGTGTTTTCAGACAACTGTCCAAACAGCCCTGGCCTACACAACCTACAGGCTCAGGCCCCTGGAGCCAAACCTGAGGACTGTACTTGCCCTCTCCAAGGGAATTGTGTGTGCCCATTCCAATGGCCACAACCCTTCTAATAGGATACACCTCCAAAGTCCCTGATCCATCTCAATAGTGGTGGCTTCCCAGGAAAAACAGGGGCAATCTGAGACCAACTGAGCACCTAGCTGCACTCAGACCCATAGACAGATGTCTCCAGAGGTAAAAAAGGAAAGAACAGGCCCCTAGGCACTAATCAGATCCATTGCTTTGGTTTCCAGGCATCTCTCCTCAGAGGCCTGGATATCAAAACAGCATATAGCTGTTTCTTGACTCACCCATCAGAAAACATCTCATCTACACATGGGAAACTTGCACGTTGGAGCTGTGTCAAAGCCTCTGTTTAGGAGAACCCTTTAGGGCCCCAGTGCCACCGCTTCATTCCAAGGTCTCCATAGACACAAAAGCACATTAGGACCCATCCCCAGGGGTGTCCATTTCAACTCAGCGTCCTCGGTTGCTCCCCACAGATCCAGGAGATCTAACCTGTCTTGTTGCTAGGAGACAATTGGAATGCGAGGTGGGCTACCCAGCCATCCATCCTTAGAACCCTGCTCAGAATCATTGGCCTGGACCCAAACAACAGGTCTCAATTGTCCTGCAGAAGACTACTGCAGTTTGGAGCTTCTCACAACTCCCATCGTGGGAAAACCCCCATGGCCTCGTGATGCCCCCCCATTCATGAAGGTGCCATCAGGGACAGAAACTCCAACCTGAGCGATCGTCTGATCCTTGCCCTGACTTCAGATGCACGAGATCTCGATTCAGGTCTGTAGATTGTGCCTGCCATGGCCTCACCCAGAAACTTAAGCCTAGCTTGTGTTCTCAGACTTTGGTCGTCAGACTACTGGCCCACAAGCCCTCCAGTTTGGCAATCCAGAACTACAATGCAGCACCCTGCCCGCCCTCCAGAAGAAAAACATTGTCCTCTGGGGCTACCCAGTAACCCCAAATGAGGATCAACCTGCACCGACCTTGGCTGTACCCCAAATACATAGGCTGACCAGGGCACTAATGCCCTTTCTGACACAGCCTGAGCCTGGACCCCCTGGCCCCTCCCAGACAGCTGGCCGCACACTGAGCACATCGAGCCACCGTGGCCTTAGGTCGTCATCTTTTCCCAAACTCAGTTTTCAGGTTTCAGAACCTAGACCTTATCTCCAATCACTGCCCAGGGTTGAAGGTGATGCAGAAATCAGAACTCCTTCCCCATGGCAAGAAACCTTGTGGTTGGCATGTTGTCCAACGTTCAGTTTAGTTGAAACCAGTGTTGCCCATGAGGCCCCGCCCATGCTCGCCGGCCACATTGGTCACAAACGCACATTGTGACCCTCAGGCTGAGCCCAGTCCTCAAGTAAGGCCACTCAGTGGCTGGATGAAGAGATAGCATATTGGGCTTGCCATGCCCCTAGGCCCCAATTTTTAACCATAGTTCGGGTTTTCCCTTCAGTCTTCCCCACGGCTTTGCTTTGGAATTCCTCTTTTGGTGGGACACCTGAGGTAACAAAACTGAAATGAGTCCTCCCATCCCACAGATTGACGAAAAGCAATTGGGAATCGGGCCAAATCCTCAGAGAGGAAGATTCGTCCCTGGCCCATGAGGCCTCCCCGACATTCCACGGCCATCCCTGATACAAAATCCAGAGACAAAAGCCTGAGCACGCGCCTCAGACTCGCACTTTCTTCATATCCTGATGAGTTCTTCTCATGGTTTGTAGATCGGGCCTGCCATACCTACGTCCCCAAACCTAAGCTGAGTTTGTGTTTTCAGACTTCTGTCTTCAAAGTCTTGGGCCACACACCCTCCAGGCTGGGCCCCTGGAGACACACATTAGGACTGTGCCTACCAATCCATGGGAATTCTGCCCATTCCATGGTCCAAAATCGTACAAATTAGGAGAAACCTCAAAGTCCCTGAGGCCATCCCAATAGTGTAGGTCGCCCGGAACAAACAAGGGCTGTCTGACACCAGCTGATAATCGACCTCCACTCATACCATAGATGGATGTCCCCAGAGAAGAAGATTGAACCAGACAGGACCCTAGGCCATAATAGGATCCATTGCTTTGGGTTACAGGCATGTGTCCTCAAAAGCCTGATTCCAAAACGAGCATAGGGGTTTTCCTGAGGCACCCATCAGAACTCATCTCGTCTCCACAAGGAAACCTGTGCATGGGAGCCATGTCCAAAGCATAGGAGAGTACTTCAGGGTCCCGGTGCCACTGCCCCATTCCAAGGCCCTCATGGACACAAAAACACATTAGGACCCATCCTCAGGAAAGTCAATTTCAACTCAGCCACCCCGGATGCTCCGGCAGAGCCATCAGATCTAAACTGTCTTGTTGCTAGGAGACAATTGGAATGCGAGGCGGGCTTCCCAGGCATCCATCCGCGAACGGTGCTCTGGAGTCATTCCATATGGGATGTCCTGGAGCTGTCCAACAGGTCTCAATTGTCCCGCAGAAGGAATCCTTGAAGGGGGCATCCCACAACTCCCAACGTGGGAAAACCTCAATGGCCCCGAGATTCCGCTCCCTTCATGAAGCGGCCGTCATGCTCAGAAACTCCAACCTGAGCCAAAGTCTCATCCTCGCCCTGACTTCAGATGCATGAGATATTGGTTCAGATCTGCAGGGGGTACCTGCCGTGCCCTCACCCTGAAACCCAAGTCTAGCTTGTCTTCTCAGACTTCCGTCCTCACACTCCTGGCCCCGAAGCCCTCAAGGTTGGCAATTCCGGACCCACAATGCAGCACTCTGCCTGCCCTCTAGGAAAAAAATTATTGCCTCATGAGCTGCCCAGGCACCTTAAATGAAGATAAACCTACACAGCACTCGACGTTACCCAAATTATATAGTCTAACCTGGGCACTAATGCACTGTCGAACACAACCTGAGCCCGGACCTCCTGACCAACACCCAGAAAGCTGACCGCACACTGAGCACATAAAAGCCGCCATGGCCTTAGGTCATCATCTCTTCCCTACCTCCGTTTTCAGGCTTCAGAACCGAGACCTTATCTCCAATCACTGCCTAGGGGTGAGTGTGATGCAGAAATCAGAACTCCTCCTTACCCATGGCAAGAACCCTTGTGGTTGGCACGTTGTCCAACGTTCAGTGTAGGAGAAACCAGCATTCACCCTGAGGCCCCGCCCATTCTTTCGTGCGACGAGGGCATACATACGCATTGTGACCCTCAGCATGACTCCAGTCCTCTAGTAAGTCCTCTCAGTGGCTTGTCCATTAGATGTCATAATGGGCTTGACATGTCCCTAGGCCCCAATTTTTAACCAGATTTCTGATTGTCCAGTCGCCCCTCCCCAGGGCTCTACTCAGGAATCCCTCATTTAGTGGGACACCTGAGGTTAAAAAAGAAAACAACAACAACAACAACAACAACAACAACAACAACAACAAAAATAAAACAGACTTCTTCCAGCCCACAGATTGACCCCAAGTCTTTGGACGGGGCCAAACCACCAGAGAGTAAGACTCGTCCATTTCCCATGAAGTTACCCAGAAATTCCACGACCATGAGTGACACGATATCCAGAGACAAAAACTTGAGCAGGAGCCTCACAATCGCCCTTTTTTCAAATCCCGAAGAGTTCTCCTCATGGTCTGTAGGTCAGTCCTGCCATACCTATGACCCGAAACATAAGCCGAGTTTGTGTTTTCAGACAACTGTCCAAACAGCCCTGGCCTACACAACCTACAGGCTCAGGCCCCTGGAGCCAAACCTGAGGACTGTACTTGCCCTCTCCAAGGGAATTGTGTGTGCCCATTCCAATGGCCACAACCCTTCTAATAGGATAAACCTCCAAAGTCCCTGATCCATCTCAATAGTGGTGGCTTCCCAGGAAAAACAGGGGCAATCTGAGCCCAACTGAGCACCTACCTGCACTCAGATCCATAGACAGATGTCTCCAGAGGTAAAAAAGGAAAGAACAGGCCCCTAGGCACTAATCAGATCCATTGCTTTGGTTTCCAGGCATCTCTCCTCAGAGGCCTGGATATCAAAACAGCATATAGCTGTTTCTTGACTCACCCATCAGAAAACATCTCATCTACACATGGGAAACTTGCACGTTGGAGCTGTGTCAAAGCCTCTGTTTAGGAGAACCCTTTAGGGCCCCAGTGCCACCGCTTCATTCCAAGGTCTCCATAGACACAAAAGCTCATTAGGACCCATCCCCAGGGGTGTCCATTTCAACTCAGCGTCCTCGGTTGCTCCCCACAGATCCAGGAGATCTAACCTGTCTTGTTGCTAGGAGACAATTGGAATGCGAGGTGGGCTACCCAGCCATCCATCCTTAGAACCCTGCTCAGAATCATTGGCCTGGACCCAAACAACAGGTCTCAATTGTCCTGCAGAAGACTCTCTGCAGTTTGGAGCTTCTCACAACTCCCATCGTGGGAAAACACCCATGGCCTCGTGATGCCCCCCCATTCATGAAGGGGCCATCAGGGACAGAAACTCCAACCTGAGCGATCGTCTGATCCTTGCCCTGACTTCAGATGCACGAGATCTCGATTCAGGTCTGTAGATTGTGCCTGCCATGACCTCACCCAGAAACCTAAGCCTAGCTTGTGTTCTCAGACTTTGGTCGTCAGACTACTGGCCCACAAGCCCTCCAGTTTGGCAATCCAGAACTACAGTGCAGCACCCTGCCCGCCCTCCAGAAGAAAAACATTGTCCTCTGGGGCTACCCAGTAACCCCAAATGAGGATCAACCTGCACCGACCTTGGCTGTACCCCAAATACATAGACTGACCAGGGCACTAATGCCCTTTCTGACACAGCCTGAGCCTGGACCCCCTGGCCCCTCCCAGACAGCTGGCTGCACAAGAGCACATCGAGCCGCCGTGGCCTTAGGTCGTCATCTTTTCCCAACCTCTGTTTTCAGGTTTCAGAACCTAGACCTTATCTCCAATCACTGCCCAGGGTTGAAGGTGATGCAGAAATCAGAACTCCTTCCCCATGGCAAGAAACCTTGTGGTTGGCATGTTGTCCAACGTTCAGTGTAGTTGAAACCAGTGTGGCCCATGAGGCCCCGCCCATGCTCGCCGGCCACATTGGTCACAAACGCACATTGTGACCCTCAGGCTGAGCCCAGTCCTCAAGTAAGGCCACTCAGTGGCTGGATGAAGAGATAGCATATTGGGCTTGCCATGCCCCTAGGCCCCAATTTTTAACCATAGTTCGGGTTTTCCCTTCAGTCTTCCCCACGGCTTTGCTTTGGAATTCCTCTTTTGGTGGGACACCTGAGGTAACAAAACTGAAATGAGTCCTCCCATCCCACAGATTGACGAAAAGCAATTGGGAATCGGGCCAAATCCTCAGAGAGGAAGATTCGTCCATGGCCCATGAGGCCTCCCCGACATTCCACGGCCATCCCTGATACAAAATCCAGAGACAAAAGCCTGAGCAAGCGCCTCAGACTCGCACTTTCTTCATATCCTGATGAGTTCTTCTCATGGTTTGTAGATCGGGCCTGCCATACCTACGTCCCCAAACCTAAGCTGAGTTTGTGTTTTCAGACTTCTGTCTTCAAAGTCTTGGGCCACACACCCTCCAGGCTGGGCCCCTGGAGACACACATTAGGACTGTGCCTACCAATCCATGGGAATTCTGCCCATTCCATGGTCCAAAATCGTACAAATTAGGAGAAACCTCCAAAGTCCCTGAGGCCATCCCAATAGTGTGGTCGCCCGGAACAAACAAGGGCTGTCTGACACCAGCTGATAATCGACCTCCACTCATACCATAGATGGATGTCCCCAGAGAAGAAGATTGAACCAGACAGGACCCTAGGCCATAATAGGATCCATTGCTTTGGGTTACAGGCATGTGTCCTCAAAAGCCTGATTCCAATACGAGCATAGGGGTTTTCCTGAGGCACCCATCAGAACTCATCTCGTCTCCACAAGGAAACCTGTGCATGGGAGCCATGTCCAAAGCTTAGAAGAGTACCTCAGGGTCCCGGTGCCACTGCCCCATTCCAAGGCCCTCATGGACACAAAAACACATTAGGACCCATCCTCAGGAAAGTCCATTTCAACTCAGCCACCCCGGTTGCTCCGGCAGAGCCATCAGATCTAAACTGTCTTGTTGCTAGGAGACAATTGGAATGCGAGGCGGGCTTCCCAGGCATCCATCCGCGAACGGTGCTCTGGAGTCATTCCATATGGGATGTCCTGGAGCTGTCCAACAGGTCTCAATTGTCCCGCAGAAGGAATCCTTGAAGGGGGCATCCCACAACTCCCAACGTGGGAAAACCTCAATGGCCCCGAGATTCCGCTCCCTTCATGAAGCGGCCGTCATGCACAGAAACTCCAACCTGAGCCAACGTCTGATCCTCGCCCTGACTTCAGATGCATGAGATATTGGTTCAGATCTGCAGGGGGTACCTGCCGTGCCCTCACCCTGAAACCCAAGTCTAGCTTGTCTTCTCAGACATCCGTCCTCACACTCCTGGCCCCGAAGCCCTCTAGTTTGTCAATTCCGGACCCACAATGCAGCACTCTGCCTGCCCTCTAGAAAAAAAATTATTGCCTCATGAGGTGCCCAGGAACCTTAAATGAAGATAAACCTACACAGCACTCGACGTTACACAAATTATATAGTCTAACCTGGGCACTAATGCACTGTCGAACACAACCTGAGCCCGGACCTCCTGACCAACACCCCGAAGCTGACCGCACACTGAGCACATAAAACAAGCCATGGCCTTAGGTCATCATCACTTCCCTACCTCCGTTTTCAGGCTTCAGAACCGAGACCTTATCTCCAATCACTGCCCAGGGGTGAGTGTGATGTAGAAATCAGAACTCCTCCTTACCCATGGAAAGAACCCTTGTGGCTGGCACGTTATCCAACGTTCAGTGTAGGAGAATCCAGCATTCACCCTGAGGCCCCGCCCATTCTTACATGCGACGAGGGCATACATACGCATTGTGACCCTCAGCATGAGTCCTGTTCTCTAGTTAGTCCTCTCAGTGGCTGGACCATTAGATGTCATAATGGGCTTGACATGTCCCTGGGCTCCAATTTTTAACCAGATTTCTGATTGTCCAGTCGCCCCTCAACAGGGCTCTACTCTGGAATCCCTCATTTGGTGGGACACCTGAGGTTAAAAAAGAAAACAAAAAAAAAAACAAACAAAAAAAAAAAACGGACTTCTTCCAGCCCACAGATTGACCCTAAACTCTTTGGATGGGGCCAAACTGCCAGAGAGTAAGACTCGTCCATTTCCCATGAAGTCACCCAGAAATTCCACGACTATGGGTGACACGATATCCAGAGACAAAAACTTGAGCAGGAGCCTCACACTCGCCCTTCTTTCAAATCCCGAAGAGTTCTCCTCATGGTCTGTAGGTCAGTCCTGCAATACATATGACCCGAAACATAAGCCGAGTTTGTGTTTTCAGACAACTGTCCAAACAGCCCTGGCCTACACAACCTACAGGCTCAGGCCCATGGAGCCAAACCTGAGAACTGTACTTGCCCTCTCTAAGGGAATTGTGTGTGCCCATTCCAATGGCCACAACCCTTCTAATAGGATAAACCTCCAAAGTCCATGATCCATCTCAATAGTGGTGGCTTCCCAGGAAAAACAGGGGCAATCTGAGCCCAACTGAGCACCTACCTGCACTCAGACCCATAGACAGTTGTCCCCAGAGGTAAAAAGGAAAGAACAGGCCCCTAGGCACTAATCAGATCCATTGCTTTGGTTTCCAGGCATCTCTCCTGAGAGGCCTGGATTTCTAAACAGCATCTAGCTGTTTCTTGACTCACCCATCAGAAAACATCTCATCTACACGAAAACCTTGCACGTTGGAGCTGTGTCAAAGCCTCTGTTTAAAAGAATTCTTTAGGGCCCCAGTGCCACCGCTTCATTCCAAGGTCTCCATAGACACAAAAGCACATTACGACCCATCCCCAGGGGTTTCCATTTCAACTAGCCTCCTTGATTGCTTCCCAAAGATCAAGGAGATCTAACCGTTCTTGTTGTTAGGAGACAATTGGAATGCGAGGTGGGCTACCCAGCCATCCATCCTTAGAACCCTGCTCAGAATCATTGGAATGGAGCCAAACAACAGGTCTCAGTTGTCCTGCAGAAGACTCTCTGCAGTTTGGAGCTTCTCACAACTCCCATCGTGGGAAAACCCCCATGGCCTCGTGATGCCCCCCCATTCATGAGGGGCCATCAGGGACAGAAACTCCTACCTGAGCGATCGTCTGATCCTATCCCTGACTTATCCTCATGGTCTGTAGATCAGTCCTGCTATACCTATGACCCGAAACATAAGCCGAGTTTGTGTTTTCAGACAGCTGACCATACAGCTCTGGCCTACACACCCTACAGGCTCAGGGCCCTGGAGCCGAACCTGAGGACTGTACTTGCCCTCTACAAGAGAATTGTATGTGCCCATTCCAATGGCCAAAGCCCTACTAATAGTATAAACCTCCAAAGTCCCTGAGGCCATCCCAATAGTTGTGGCTTCCCAGGACAAACAGGGGCAATCTGAGCCCATCGGAGCACCTACATGCACTCAGACCCGTAGACTGATGTCCCCAGAGGTAAAAAGGAACGAACAGGACCCTAGGCACTAATCGGATCCATTGTTTTGGTTTCCAGGCATCTCTCCTCCGAGGCCTGGATTTCAATACCAGCATATGGCTGTTTCTAGACTCACCCATCAGAACAAATCTCATCTACACATGGGAAACAAGCACGTTGGAGCTGTTTCGAAGCCTCTGTTTAGGATAATGCTTCAGGGCCCCAGTGCCCCCACTTCATTCCTAGGTCTCCATAGAAACAAAAACATATTAGGACACATCCACAGGAGAGTCCATTTCAACTCAGCCTCCTCGGTTGCTCCCCCACGTCCAGCAGATCTAACCTGTCTTGTTGCTTGGAGACAATTGGAATGCGAGGTGGGCTACCCAGCCATCCATCCTTAGAACCCTGCTTGGAATCGTTGGCCTGGAGGCAACCAACAGGTCTCAATTGTCCTGCAGAAGAATCTTTGCAGTTGGGATCTTCTCACAACTCCCATCATGGGAAAACCCTTATGGCCTCGTGATCCACCCCCCCTTCAAGAAGGGACAGAAAGTCCAACAGGAGCAATCACCTGTCTTTGCCCTGACTTCAGATGCATGAGATCTCGATTGAGGTCTGTAGATTGTGCCTGCCATATTCTCACCCATAAACATAGGCCTAGTTTGGGTTCTCAGACTTCCGTCCTCAGACTACTAGCCCACAAGCCCTCCAGTTTGGCAAACCAGAACTACAATGCTGCACTCTGCCTGCCCTTCAGAAGAAAAACATTGCACTCTGGGGCTACCCAGAATCCCCAAATGAGGATCAACTTGCACGCCATTCGGCTGTACCCCAAATATGTAGGCTGACCTGGGCACTATTGCCCTTTCTGACCCAGCCTGAGCCTGGACCTCCTGGCCCCACCCAGACAGCTGGCTGCATACTGAGCACATCAGACCCGCCATGGACTTGTGTCGTCATCTCTTCTCATCCTCGGTCCAGGCTTCAGAACCTAGACCTGATCTCCAATCACTGCCCTGGTTTGAAAATGATGCATAAAACAGAACTCTTTTCCCATGGCAAGAAACCTTGTGGTTGGCATGTTGTCCAACGTTCAGTGTAGTTGAAACCAGTGTGGCCCATGAGGCCCCGCCCATGCTTGCGGGCCACATTGGTCACAAACACACATTGTGACCCTCAGCCTGAGCCCAGTCCTCAGGTAATGCCTCTGAGTGGCTGGATCCAGAGACGGCCATCGCTGATACAAAATCCAGAGACAAAAGCCTGAGAAAGCCCCTTAGACTCGCTCATTCTTCGTATCCTGAAGAGTTCTTCTCATGGTTTGTAGATCGGGCGTGCCATACCTAAGTTCCCAATCCTAAGCTGAGTTTGTGTTTTAGGACTTCTGTCCTTAAAGTCCTGGGCCACACTCCCTCCAGCTGGGGCACCTGGAGCCACACATTAGGAATGCGCCCACCCAATCCTTGGGAATTCTGCCCATTCCATTGTCAAAAATCGTACAAATCAGGAGAACCCTCCAAAGTTCCTGAGGCCATCCATCTAGTGTAGGTCGCCCGGGACAAAAAAAAAAAAAACGGTTTATACCAGCTGAGCATCTACCTCCACTCATACCAGAGATGGTTGTCCCCAGAGAAGAAGATTGAACCAGACAGGACCTGAGGCATTATCGGATCCATTTCTTTGGTTTACAGGCATGTCTCCTCAAAAGCCTGGATTCCAATACCAGCAGAGGGGATTTCCTGAGGCACACATCAGAACAAATCTGGTCTCCACAAGGAAACTTGTGCATGGGAGCTATATCCAAAGCTTAGGAGAATACTTCAGGGCCCCGGTGCCACCGCCCCATTCCAAGGCCCTCATGGACAGAAACACACATTAGGACCCATCCTCAGGAATGTCCATTTCAACTCAGCCACCCCGGTTGCTCCCGCAGATCCATTAGATCTAAACTGTCTTGTTGCTAGGAGACAATTGGAATGTGAGGCGGACTTCCCAGGCATCCATCCTCGAATGGTGCTCAGGAGTCGTTCCATATGGGATGTCCTGGAGCTGTCCAATAGGTCTCAATGTCCCGCAAAAGGAATCCTTGAAGGGGGCATCCCACATCTCCCAACGTGGAAAAACTCCATGGCCTCGAGATTAGGCCCCCTTCATGAAGGGACGTCATGCACAGAAACTCCAACCTGAGCCAACGTCTGATCCTCGCCCTCACTTCAGATGTATGAGATATTGGTTCAGATCTGCAGGGGGTACCTGCCGTGCCCTCACCCTGAATCCGAAGTCTAGCTTTTGTTCTCAGACTTCCGTCCTCACACTCCTGGCCCCGAAGCCCTCAAGTTTGGCAATTCCGGACCAACAATGAAGCACTCTGCCTGCCCTCTAGAACAAATATATTGCCTAATGAGCTGCCCAGGCAGCTTAAATGAGGATCAGCATACACGGCACTCGAATGTACCCAAATTATATAGTCTAACCTGGGCACGAATGCACTGTCTGACAGAACCTGAGCCCGGACCTCCTGACCAACACCCAGACAGCTGACCGCACACTGAGCACATCAGTCCCGCCATGGCCTTAGGTCATCATCTCTTCCCTACCTCAGTTTTCAGGCTTCGGGGCCGAGTCCTTATCTCCAATCCATGTTCAGGGGTGAGTGTGATGCAGAAATCAGAACTCCTCCTTACCCATGGCAAGAAACCTTGCGGTTGGCATGTTGTCCAACCTTCAGTGTAGGAGAAACCAGCATTCACCCTGAGGCCCCGCCCATTCTTGAGTGCGACGAGAGCATAAACACGCATTGTGACCTCAGCTGAGTCCTGTCCTCTAGTAAGTCCTCTCAGTGGCTGGATCATTAGATATCATAATGGGCTTGACATTTCCCTAGGCCCCAATTTTTAACCAGATTTCTGGTTGTCCAGTCGCCCCTCCCCAGGGCTCTACTCTGGAATCCCTCATTTGGTGGGACATCTGAGGTTGAAAAACAAATCAAAACAAAACAACAACAACAACAAAACGGACTTCTTCCATCCCCAGAATGACCCCAATCTCTTTCGACGGGGCCGAAACACCAGAGAGTAAGACTCGTCCCTTTCCCATTGAGTCACCCGGAAATTTCACGACCAAGAGTGACACGATATCCAGAGACAAAAACTTGAGCAAGAGCCTCACAATCGCCCTCTTTTCATATCGCGAAGGCTTCTCCTCATGGTCTGTAGATCAGTCCTGCCAAACCTATGACCCGAAACATAAGCCGAGTTTGTGTTTTCAGACAACTGACCAAACAGCTCTGGCCTACACACCCTACAGGCTCAGGCCCCTGGAGCCAAACCTGAGGACTCTACTTGCCCTCTACAAGAGAATTGTATGTGCCCATTCCAATGGCCAAAGCCCTACTAAAAGTATAAACCTCCAAAGTCCCTGAGGCCATCTCAATAGTTGTGGCTTCCCAGGACAAACAGGGGTAATCTGAGCCCATCTGAGCACCTACCTGCACTCAGACCCGTAGACTGATGTCCCCAGAGGTAAAAAGGAACGAACAGGCCCCTAGGCACTAATCGGATCCATTGTTTTGGTTTCCAGGCATCTCTCCTCCGAGGCCTGGATTTCAATACCAGCATATGGCTGTTTCTTGACTCACCCATCAGAACAAATCTCATATACACATGGGAAACATGCACGTTGGAGCTGTTTCAAAGCCTCTGTTTAGGATAATCCTTCAGGGCCCCAGTGCCCCCGCTTCATTCCTAGGTCTCCATAGACACAACAACATATTAGGACACATCCACAGGAGAGTCCATTTCAACTCAGCCTCCTGGGTTGCTCCCCCACATCCAGCAGATCTAACCTGTCTTGTTGCTTGGAGAACATTGGAATGCGAGGTGGGCTACCCAGGAATCCATCCTTAGAACCCTGCTCGGAATCGTTGGCCTGGAGCCAACCAACAGGTCTCAATTGTCCTGCAGAAGAATCTTTGCAGTTGGGAGCTTCTCACAACTCCCATCGTGTGAAAACCCCCAAGGCCTCGTGATCCAACCCCCCCTTCAAGAAGGGGCCATCAGGGACAGAAAGTCCAACAGGAGTGATCGTCTGATCTTTGCCCTGACTTCAGATGCACGAGATCTCGATTGAGGTCTGTAGATTGTGCCTGCCATATCCTCACCCAGAAACCTAGGCCTAGCTTGGGTTCTCAGACTTCCGTCCTCAGACTACTGGCCCACAAACCCTCCAGTTTGGCAAACCAGAACTACAATGCTGCACTCTGCCTGCCCCCAAGAAGAAAAACCTTGCTCTCTGGGGCTACCCAGAATCCCCAAATGAGGATCAACTTGCACGCCATTCGGCTGTACCCCAAATATATAGGCTGACCTGGGCACTATTGCCCTTTCTGACCCAGCCTGAGCCTGGACCTCCTGGCCTCACCCAGACAACTGGCCGCACACTGAGCACATTAGACCTGCCATGGCCTTAGGTCGTCATCTCTTCTAAACCTAGGTTTCCAGGCTTCAGAACCTAGACCTGATCTCCAATCACTGCCCTGGTTTGAAAATGATGCATAAATCAGAACTCTTTTCCCATGGCAAGAAACCTTGTGGTTGGCATGTTGTCCAACGTTCAGTGCAGAGGAAACCAGTGTGGCCCATGAGGCCCCGCCCATATTTGCGGGCCACATTGGACACAAACACACATTGTGACCCTTAGCCTGAGCCCAGTCCTCAGGTAAGGCCTCTCAGTGGCTGGATGCAGAGACAGCATATTGGGCTTGCCATGCCACTAAGCCCCAATTTTTAACCATAGTTCGAACTGTCCCTTCACTCTTCCCCAGAGCTCTGCTTTGGAATTTCTCTTTTGGCGGGTCACCTGTGGTTACAAACCTGAAAGGAGTCCTCCCATCCCACAGATTGACGAAAAGCAATTGGGATCACGCCAAATTCACAGAGAGGAAGATTCGTCCACGGCCCATGATTACTCCCCAACATTCCACGGCGATCGCTGATACAAAATCCAGAGACAATAGCCTGAGCAAGCGCCTCAGACTCGCTCATTCTTCGTATCCTGAAGAGTTCTTCTCATGGTTTGTAGATCGGGCGTGCCATACCTAAGTTCCCAATCCTAAGCTGAGTTTGTGTTTTCAGACTTCTGTCCTTAAAGTCCTGGGCCACACTCCCTCCAGCTGGGGCCCCTGGAGCCACACATTAGGAATGCGCCCACCCAATCATTGGGAATTCTGCCCATTCCATTGTCAAAAATCGTACAAATCAGGAGAACCCTCCAAAGTACCTGAGGCCATCCCTCTACTGTAGGTCGCCCGGGACAAAAAAAAAAAAAAAACGGTTTATACCAGCTGAGCATCTACCTCCACTCATACCAGAGATGGTTGTCCCCAGAGAAGAAGATTGAAACAGACAGGACCTGAGGCATTATCGGATCCATTGCTTTGGTTTACAGGCATGTCTCCTCAAACCCTGGATTCCAATACCAGCAGAGGGGATTTCCTGAGGCACACATCAGAACAAAACTGGTCTCCACAAGGAAACTTGTGCATGGGAGCTATGTCCAAAGCTTAGGAGAATACTTCAGGGCCCCGGTGCCACTGCCCCATTCCAAGGCTCTCATGGACACAAACACACATTAGGACCCATCCTCAGGAATGTCCATTTCAACTCAGCCACCCCGGTTGCTCCCGCAGATCCATTAGATCTAAACTGTCTTGTTGCTAGGAGACAATTGGAATGTGAGGCGGACTTCCCAGGCATCCATCCTCAAACGGTGCTCAGGAGTCGTTCCATATGGGATGTCCTGGAGCTGTCCAATAGGTCTCAATTGTCCCGCAGAAGGAATCCTTGAAGGGGGCATCCCACATCTCCCAACGTGGAAAAACTCCATGGCCTCGAGATTAGGCCCCCTTTATGAAGGGACGTCATATACAGAAACTCCAACCTGAGCCAACGTCTGATCCTCGACCTCACTTCAGATGCATGAGATATTGTTTCAGATCTGCAGGGGGTACCTGCCGTGCCCTCACCCTGAATCCGAAGTCTAGCTTTTGTTCTCAGACTTCCGTCCTCACTCTCCTGGCCCCCAAGCGCTCAAGTTTGGCAATTCCTGACCAACAATGAAGCACTCTGCCTGCCCTCTAGAACAAATATATTGCCTAATGAGCTGCCCAGGCAGCTTAAATGAAGATAAACCTACACGGCACTCGAATGTACCCAAATTATATAGTCTAACCTGGGCACTAATGCACTGTCTGACACAACCTGAGCCCGGACCTCCTGACCAACACCCAGACAGCTGACCGCACACTGAGCACATCAGTCTCGCCATGGCCTTAGGTCATCATCTCTTCCCTACCTCAGTTTTCAGGCTTCGGGGCCGAGTCCTTATCTCCAATCCATGTTCAGGGGTGAGTGTGATGCAGAAATCAGAACTCCTCCTTACCCATGGCAAGAAACCTTGCGGTTGGCATGTTGTCCAACCTTCAGTGTAGGAGAAACCAGCATTCACCCTGAGGCCCCGCCCATTCTTGAGTGCGACGAGAGCATAAACACGCATTGTGACCTCAGCTGAGTCCTGTCCTCTAGTAAGTCCTCTCAGTGGCTGGATCATTAGATATCATAATGGGCTTGACATTTCCCTAGGCCCCAATTTTTACCCAGATTTCTGGTTGTCCAGTCGCCACTCCCCAGGGCTCTACTCTGGAATCCCTCATTTGGTGGGACATCTGAGGTGAAAAACAAAACAAAACAAAACAACAACAACAACAAAACGGACTTCTTACATCCCCAGAATGACCCCAAACTCTTTCGACGGGGCCGAAATACCAGAGAGTAAGACTCGTCCCTTTCCCATTGAGTCACCCGGAAATTTCACGACCAAGAGTGACACGATATCCAGAGACAAAAACTTGAGCAAGAGCCTCACACTCGCCCTCTTTTCATATCGCGAAGGCTTCTCCTCATGGTCTGTAGATCAGTCCTGCAATACCTATGACCCGAAACATAAGCCGAGTTTGTGTTTTCAGACAACTGACCAAACAGCTCTGGCCTACACACCCTACAGGCTCAGGCCCCTGGAGCCAAACCTGAGGACTGTACTTGCCCTCTACAAGAGAATTGTATGTGCCCATTCCAATGGCCAAAGCCCTACTAAAAGTATAAACCTCCAAAGTCCCTGAGGCCATCTCAATAGTTGTGGCTTCCCAGGACAAACAGGGGTAATCTGAGCCCATCTGAGCACCTACCTGCACTCAGACCCGTAGACTGATGTCCCCAGAGGTAAAAAGGAACGAACAGGCCCCTAGGCACTAATCGGATCCATTGTTTTGGTTTCCAGGCATCTCTCCTCCGAGGCCTGGATTTCAATACCAGCATATGGCTGTTTCTTGACTCACCCATCAGAACAAATCTCATCTACACATGGGAAACATGCACGTTGGAGCTGTTTCAAAGCCTCTGTTTAGGATAATCCTTCAGGGCCCCAGTGCCCCCGCTTCATTCCTAGGTCTCCATAGACACAACAACATATTAGGACACATCCACAGGAGAGTCCATTTCAACTCAGCCTCCTCGGTTGCCCCCCACATCCAGCAGATCTAACCTGTCTTGTTGCTTGGAGACAATTGGAATGCGAGGTGGGCTACCCAGCCATCCATCCTTAGAACCCTGCTCGGAATCATTGGCCTGGAGCCAACCAACAGGTCTCAATTGTCCTGCAGAAGAATCTTTGCAGCTGGTAGCTTCTCACAACTCCCATCGTGGGAAAACCCCCATGTCCTTGTGATCCAACCCCCTTCAAGAAAGGGCCATCAGGGCAGAAAGTCCAACCTGAGCGATCGTCTGATCCTTGCCCTGACTTCAGATGCACGAGATCTCTATTGCGGTCTGTAGATTGTGCCTGCCATATCCTCACCCAGAAACCTAGGCCTAGCTTGGGTTCTCAGACTCCGTCCTCAGACTACTGGCCCACAAGCCCTCCAGTTTGGCAATCCAGAACTACAATGCCGCACTCTGCCTGCCCTACAGAAGTAAAACATTGCCCTCAGGGCTACCCCGAAACCCCAAATGAGGATCAACCTGCACGCCAATCGGCTGTACCCCAAACATATAGGCTGACCTGGGCACTATTTCCCCTTCTGACCCAGCCTGAGCCTGGACCTCCTGGTCCCACCCAGACAGCTGGCCGCACACTGAGCACATCGGACCCGCCATGGCCTTAGGTCGTCATCTCTTCCCAACTGCGGTTTTCAGGCTCCAGAACCTAGACCTTATCTCCAACCACTGCCCAGGGTTGAAAACGATGCAGAAATCAGAACTCTTTCCCCATGGCAAGAAACCTTGTGCTTGGCATGTTGTCCAACGTTCAGTGTAGTTGAAACAAGCGTGGCCCATGAGGCCCAGCCCAAGCTTGCGGGCCACATTGGTCACAAACACACATTGTGACCCTCAGCCTGAGCCCAGTCCTCAGGTAAGGCCTCTCAGGGCCTATATGAAGAGACAGCATATTGGGCTTGCCATGCCCCTAGGCCCCAATTTTTAACCATAGTTCGGGGTGTCCCTTCACTCTTCCCCAGGGCTCTGCTTTGGAATTCCTCTTTTGGTGGGTCACCTGAGGTAACAACCTGAAAGGAGGCCTCCCATCCCACAGATTGACGAAAAACAATTGGGATCGGGCCAAATCCACAGAGTGGAAGATTCGTCCATGGCCCATGAGACATCCCCAACATTCCACGGCCATCGCTGAAACAAAATCCAGAGACAAAAGCCTGAGCAAGCGCCTCAGACTCGCTCATTCTTCATATCCTGAAGAGTTCTTCTCATGATTTGTAGATCGGGCGTGCCATACCTACGTCCCCAAACTTAAGCTGAGTTTGTGTTTTCAGTCTTCTGTCCTCAAAGTCCTGGGCCACACTCCCTCCAGGCTGGGGCCCCTGGAGCCACACATTAGGACTGCCCCCACCCAATCCATGGGAATTCTGCCCATTCCATTGTCAAAAATCGTACAAATTGGGAGAACCCTCCAAAGTCCCTGAGGCCATCCCAATAGTGTAGGTCGCCCGGGACAAAAAAGGGCGGTTGATACCAGCTGAGCATCTTCCTCCACTCATCTACCTCCACTCATACCAAGAAGATTGAAGCAGACAGGACCCGAGGCCATTATCGGATCCATTGCTTTGGTTTACAGGCATGTCTCCTCAAAAGCCTGGATTCCAATACCAGCAGAGGGGATTTCCTGAGGCACCCATCAGAACAAATCTCGTCTCCACAAGGAAACTTGTGCATGGGAGCTATGCCAAAGCTTAGGAGAATACTTCAGGGTCCCGGTGCCACCTCCCCATTCCAAGGCCCTCATGGACACAAACACACGTTAGGACCCATCCACTGGAAAGTGCATTTCAACTCAGCCACCCCGGTTGCTCCCGCAGATCCATTAGATCTAAACTGTCTTGTTGATAGGAGACAATTGGAAGGCGAGGCGGACTTCCCAGGCATCCATCCTCGAACGGTGCTCTGGAGTCATTCCATATGGGATGTCCTGGAGCTGTCCAACAGGTCTCAATTGTCCCGCAGAAGGAATCCTTGAAGGGGGCATCCCACATCTCCCAACGTGGAAAATCTCCATGGCCTCGAGATTCCGCTCCCTTCATGAAGGGGCCGTCATGCACAGAAACTCCAAACTGAGCCAACGTCGGATCCTCGACCTGACTTCAGATGCATGAGATATTGGTTCAGATCTGCAGGGGGTACCTGCCGTGCCCTCACCCTGAATCCGAAGTCTAGCTTGTGTTCTCAGACTTCCGTCCTCACTCTCCTGGCCCCAAAGCCCTCATGTTTGGCAATTCCGGACCGACAATGAAGCACTCTGCCTGCCCTCTAGAAAAAATATATTGCCTAATGAGCTGACCAGGCAGCTTAAATGAAGATAAACCTACACGGCACTCGAATGTACCCAAATTATATAGTCTAACCTGGGCACTAATGCACTGTCTGACACAACCTGAGCCCGGAACTGCTGACCAACACCCAGACAGCTGACCGCACGCTGAGCACATCAGACCCGCCCTGACCTTAGGTCATCATCTCTTCCCTACCTCAGTTTTCAGGCTTCAGACCCTAGAGCATATCTCCAATCACTGCCCACGGGTGACTGTGATGCAGAAATCAGAACTCTTCCTGACCCATGGCAAGAAACCTTGTGGTTGGCATGTTGTCCAACGTTCATTTTAGGAGAAAACAGCATTCCCCTTGCGGCCCCGCCCATTCTTGAGTGCGACGAGAGCATAAACACGCATTGTGACCTCAGCGTGAGTCCTGTCCTCTAGTAAGTCCTCTCAGTGGCTGGACCATTAGATGTCATAATGGGCTTGACATGTCCCTAGTCCCCAATTTTTAACCAGATTTCTGGTTGTCCAGTCGCCCCACCCCAGGGCTCTACTCTGGAATCCCTCATTTGGTGGGACATCTGAGGTTGAAAAACAAAATGAAACAAATCGACAACAACAACAAAAAAACGGACTTCTTCCATCACCAGAATGACCGCAAACTCTTTGGACGGGACCGAACCCCCAGAGAGTAAGACTCGTCCATTTCCCATGAAGTCACCCGGCAATTTCACGACCATGAGTGACACGATATCCAGAGACAAAAACTTGAGCAAGAGCCTCACACTCGCCCTTTTTTCATATCCCGAAGTGTTCTCCTCATGGTCTGTAGATCAGTCCTGCCATACCTATGACCCAAAACATAAGCCGAGTTTGTGTTTTCAGACAACTGTCCAAACAGCTCTGGCCTACACACCCTACAGGCTCAGGGCCCTGGAGCCAAACCTGAGGACTGTACTTGCCCTCTCCAAGGGAATTGTATGTGCCCATTCCAATGGCCACGACCCTACTAATAGGATAAACTCCAAAGTCCCTGAGGCCATCCCAAGAGTTGTGGCTTCCCAGGACAAACAGGGGCAATCTGAGCCCATCTGAGCACCTACCTGCACTCAGACCCGTAGACTGATGTCCCCAGAGGTAAAAAGGAACGAACAGGCCCCTAGGCACTAATCGGATCCATTGCTTTGGTTTCCAGGCATCTCTCCTCAGAGGCCTGGATTTCAATACCAGCATATGGCTGTTTCCTGACTCACCCATCAGAACAAATCTCATCTACACATGGGAAACATGCACGTTGGAGCTGTGTCAAAGCCTCTGTTTAGGAGAACCCTTCAGGGCCCCAGGGCCACCGCTTCATTCCAAGGTCTCCATAGACACAAAAACATATTAGGACACATCCACAGGAGAGTCCATTTCAACTCAGCCTCCTCGGTTGCCCCCACATCCAGCAGATCTAACCTGTCTTGTTGCTTGGAGACCATTGGAATGCGAGGTGGGCTACCCAGCCATCCATCCTTAGAACCCTGCTCGGAATCGTTGGCCTGGAGCCAACCAACAGGTCTCAATTGTCCTGCAGAAGAATCTTTGCAGTTTGGAGCTTCTCACAACTCCCATCGTGGGAAAACCCCCATGTCCTCGTGATCCAATCCCCTTCAAGAAAGGGCCATCAGGGCAGAAAGTCCAACCTGAGCGATCGTCTGATCCTTGCCCTGACTTCAGATGCACGTGATCTCGATTGAGGTCTGTAGATTGTGCCTGCCATATCCACACCCAGAAACCTAGGCCTAGCTTGGGTTCTCAGACTCCGTCCTCAGACTACTGGCCCACAAGCCCTCCAGTTGGGCAAACCAGAACTACAATGCCGCACTCTGCCTGCCCTACAGAAGTAAAACATTGCCCTCAGGGCTACCCCGAAACCGCAAATGAGGATCAACCTGCACGCCATTCGGCTGTACCCCAAACATATAGGCTTACCTGGGCACTATTTTCCCTTCTGACCCAGCCTGAGCCTGGACCTCCTGGTCCCACCCAGATAGCTTGCCGCACACTGAGCACATCGGACCCGCCATGGCCTTAGGTCGTCATCTCTTCCCAACTGCGGTTTTCAGGCTCCAGAACCTAGACCTTATCTCCAACCACTGCCCAGTTTGAAAATGATGCAGAAATCAGAACTCTTTCCCCATGGCAAGAAACCTTGTGGTTGGCATGTTGTCCAACGTTCAGTGTAGTTGAAACAAGCGTGGCCCATGAGGCCCAGCCCATGCTTGTGGGCCACATTGGTCACAAACACACATTGTGACCCTCAGCCTGAGCCCAGTCCTCAGGTAAGGCCTCTCAGGGCCTATATGAAGAGACAGCATATTGGGCTTGCCATGCCCCTAGGCCCCAATTTTTAACCATAGTTCGGGTTGTCCCTTCACTCTTCCCCAGGGCTCTGCTTTGGAATTCCTCTTTTGGTGGGACACCTGAGGTAACAAACCTGAAAGGAGTCCTCCCATCCCACAGATTGACGAAAAACAATGGGATCGGGCGAAATCCACAGAGAGGAAGATTCGTCCATGGCCCATGAGACCTCCCCAACATTCCACGGCCATCGCTGAAACAAAATCCAGAGACAAAAGCCTGAGCAAGCTCCTCAGACTCGCTCATTCTTCATATCCTGAAGAGTTCTTCTCATGGTTTGTAGATCGGGCGTGCCATACCTACGTCCCCAAACTTAAGCTGAGTTTGTGTTTTCAGTCTTCTGTCCTCAAAGTCCTGGGCCACACTCCCTCCATGCTGGGGCCCCTAGAGCCACACATTTGGACTGCCCCCACCCAATCCATGGGAATTCTGCCCATTCCATTGTCAAAAATCGTACAAATTAGGAGAACCCTCCAAAGTCCCTGAGGCCATCCCAATAGTGTAGGTCGCCCGGGACAAAAAAGGGCGGTTGATACCGGCTGAGCATCTACCTCCACTCATCTACCTCCACTCATACCAATAAGATTGAACCAGACAGGACCCAAGGCCATTATCGGATCCATTGCTTTGGTTTACAGGCATGTCTCCTCAAAAGCCTGCATTCCAATACCAGCAGAGGGGATTTCCTGAGGCACCCATCAGAACAAATCTCGTCTCCACAAGGAAACTTGTGCATGGGAGCTATGCCAAAGCTAAGAGAATACTTCAGGGTCCCGGCGCCACCTCCCCATTCCAAGGCCCTCATGGACGCAAACACACGTTAGGACCCATTCTCTGGAAATTGCATTTCAACTCAGCCATCTGCGGTTGCTCCCTCAGATCCATGAGATCTAAACTGTCTTGTTGCTAGGAGACAATTGGAAGGCGAGGCGGACTTCCCAGGCATCCATCCTGGAACGGTGCTCTGGAGTCATTCCATATGGGATGTCCTGGAGCTGTCCAACAGGTCTCAATTGTCCCGCAGAAGGAATCCTTTAAGGGGGCATCCCACATCACCCAACGTGGAAAACCTCCATGGCCTTGAGATTCCGCTCCCTTCATGAAGGGGCCGTCATGCACAGAAACTCCAACCTGAGCCAACCTCGGATCCTCGCCCAGACTTCAGATGCATGAGATATTAGTTCATATCTGCAGGGGGTACCTGCCGTGCCCTCACCCTGAATCCGAAGTCTAGCTTGTGTTCTCAGACTTCCGTCCTCACTCTCCTGGCCCCAAAGCCCTCAAGTTTGGCAATTCCGGACCGACAATGAAGCACTCTGCCTGCCCTCTAGAAAAAATATATTGCCTAATGAGCAGCCCAGGCAGCTTAAATGAGGATATACCTACACGGCACTCGAATGTACCCAAATTATATAGTCTAACCTGGGCACTAATGCACTGTCTGACACAACCTGAGCCCGGACCTGCTGACCAACACCCAGACAGCTGACCGCACGCTGAGCATATCAGACCCGCCATGGCCTTAGGTCATCATCTCTTCCCTACCTCAGTTCTCAGGCTTCAGAACCTAGACCTTATCTCCAATCACTGCCCACGGGTGACTGTGATGCAGAAATCAGAACTCTTCCTGACCCATGGCAAGAAACCTTGTGGTTGGCATGTTGTCCAACGTTCAGTGTAGGAGAAACCAGCATTCTCCCTGAGGCCCCGCCCATTCTTGAGTGCGAGGAGAGCATAAACACGCATTGTGACCTCAGCGTGAGTCCTGTCCTCTAGTAAGTCCTCTCATTGGCTGGACCATTAGATGTCATAATGGGCTTGACATGTCCCTAGTCCCCAATTTTTAACCAGATTTCTGGTTGTCCAGTCGCCCCACCCCAGGGCTCCACTCTGGAATCCCTCATTGGTGGGACATCTGAGGTTGAAAAACAAAATGAAACAAATCGACAACAACAACAAAAAAACGGACTTCTTCCATCCCCAGAATGACCACAAACTCTTTGGACGGGACCGAACCCCCAGAGAGTAAGACTCGTCCATTTCCCATGAAGTCACCCGGTAATTTCACGACCATGAGTGACACGATATCCAGAGACAACAACTTGAGCAAGAGCCTCACACTCGCCCTTTTTTCATATCCCGAAGTGTTCTCCTCATGGTCTGTAGATCAGTCCTGCCATACCTATGACCCAAAACATAAGCCGAGTTTGTGTTTTCAGACAACTGTCCAAACAGCTCTGGCCTACACACACTACAGGCTCAGGGCCCTGGAGCCAAACCTGAGGACTGTACTTGCCCTCTCCAAGGGATTGTATGTGCCCATTCCAATGGCCACAACCATACTAGTAGGATAACCTCCAACGTCCCTGAGGCCATCCCAAGAGTTGTGGCTTCCCAGGACAAAAAGGGGCAATCTGAGCCCATCTGAGCACCTACCTGCACTCAGATCCGTAGACTGATGTCCCCAGAGGTAAAAAGGAACGAACAGGCCCCTAGGCACTAATCGGATCCATTGCTTTGGTTTTCAGGCATCTCTCCTCAGAGGCCTGGAATTCAATACCAGCATATGGCTGTTTCTTGACTCACCCATCAGAACAAATCTCATCTACACATGGGAAACATGCACGTTGGAGCTGTGTCAAAGCCTCTGTTTAGGAGAACCCTTCAGGGCCCCAGGGCCACCGCTTCATTCCAAGGTCTCCATAAACACAAAAACATATTAGGACAAATCCACAGGAGAGTCCATTTCAACTCAGCCTCCTCGGTTGCCCCCCACATCCAGCAGATCTAACCTGTCTTGTTGCTTGGAGACAATTGGAATGCGAGGTGGGCTACCCAGCCATCCATCCTTAGGACCCTGCTCGGAATCGTTGGCCTGGAGCCAACCAACAGGTCTCAATTGTCCTGCAGAAGAATCTTTACAGTTTGGAGCTTCTCACAACTCCCATCGTGGGAAAACCCCCATGTCCTCGTGATCCAACCCCCTTCAAGAAAGGGCCATCAGGGCAGAAAGTCCAACCTGAGCGATCGTCTGATCCTTGCCCTGACTTCAGATGCACGAGATCTCTATTGAGGTCTGTAGATTGTGCCTGCCATATCCTCACCCAGAAACCTAGGCTTAGCTTGGGTTCTCAGACTCCGTCCTCAGACTACTGGCCCACAAGCCCTCCAGTTGGGCAATCCAGAACTACAATGCCGCACTCTGCCTGCCCTACAGAAGTAAAACATTGCCCTCAGGGCTACCCCGAAACCGCAAATGAGGATCAACCTGCACGCCATTCGGCTGTACCCCAAACATATAGGCTGACCTGGGCACTATTTCCCCTTCTGACCCAGCCTGAGCCTGGACCTCCTGGTCCCACCCAGACAGCTGGCTGCACACTGAGCACATCGGACCCGCCATGGCCTTAGGTCGTCATCTCTTCCCAACTGCGGTTTTCAGGCTCCAGAACCTAGACCTTATCTCCAACCACTGCCCAGGGTTGAAAATGATGCAGAAATCAGAACTCTTTCCCCATGGCAAGAAACCTTGTGGTTGGCATGTTGTCCAACGTTCAGTGTAGTTGAAACAAGCGTCGCCCATGAGGCCCAGCCCATGCTTGCGGGCCACATTGGTCACAAACACACATTGTGACACTCAGCCTGAGCCCAGTCCTCAGGTAAGGCCTCTCAGGGCCTATATGAAGAGACAGCATATTGGGCTTGCCATGCCCCTAGGCCCCAATTTTTAACCATAGTTCGGGTTGTCCCTTCACTCTTCCCCAGGGCTCTGCTTTGGAATTCCTCTTTTGTTGGGACACCTGAGGTAACAAACCTGAAAGGTGTCCTCCCATCCCACAGATTGACGAAAAACAATTGGGATCGGGTCAAATCAACTGAGAGGAAGATTCGTCCATGGCCCATGAGACCGCCCCAACATTCCACGGCCATCGCAGAAACAAAATCCAGAGACAAAAGCCTGAGCAACTCCTCAGACTCGCTCATTCTTCATATCCTGAAGAGTTCTTCTCATGGTTTGTAGATCGTGCGTGCCATACCTACGTGCCCACACTTAAGCTGAGTTTGTGTTTTCAGTCTTCTGTCCTCAAAGTCCTGGGCCACACTCCCTCCAGGCTGGGGCCCCTGGAGCCACACATTAGGACTGCCCCCACCCAATCCATGGGAATTCTGCCCATTCCATTGTCAAAAATCGTACAAATTAGGAGAACCCTCCAAAGTCCCCGTGGCCATCCCAATAGTGTAGGTCGCCCGGGACAAAAAAGGGCGGTTGATACCGGCTGAGCATCTACCTCCACTCATCTACCTCCACTCATACCAAGAAGATTGAACCAGACAGGACCCGAGGCCATTATCGGATCCATTGCTTTGGTTTACAGGCATGTCTCCTTAAAAGCCTGGATTCCAATACCAGCAGAGGGGATTTCCTGAGGCACCCATCAGAACAAATCTCGTCTCCACAAAGAAACTTGTGCATGGGAGCTATGCCAAAGCTTAGGAGAATACTTCAGGGTCCCGGTGCCACCTCCCCATTCCAAGGCCCTCATGGACACAAACACACGTTAGGACCCATCCTCTGGAAAGTGCATTTCAACTCAGCCACCCCGGTTGCTCTTGCAGATCCATTAGATCTAAACTGTCTTGTTGCTAGGAGACAATTGGAAGGCGAGGCGGACTTCCCAGGCATCCATCCTGGAACGGTGCTCTGGAGTCATTCCATAAGGGATGAACTGGAGCTGTCCAACAGGTCTCAATTGTCCCGCAGAAGAAATCCTTTAAGGGGGCATCCCACATCTCCCAACGTGGAAAACCTCCATGGCCTCGAGATACCGCTCCCTTCATGAAGGGGCCGTCATGAACAGCAACTCCACCCTGAGCCAACGTCGGATCCTCGCCCTGACTTCAGATGCATGAGATATTGGTTCAGGTCTGCAGGGGGTACCTGCCGTGACCTCACCCTGAATCCGAAGTCTAGCTTGTGTTCTCAGACTTCTGTCCTCACTCTCCTGGCCCCGAAGCCCTCATGTTTGGCAATTCCGGACCGACAAAAAAGCACTCTTCCTGCCCTCTAGAAAAAATATATTGCCTAATGAGCAGGCCAGGCAGCTTAAATGAAGATAAACCTACACGGCACTCGAATGTACCCAAATTATATAGTCTAACCTGGGCACTAATGCAGTGTCTGACACAACCTGAGCCCGGACCTGCTGACCAACACCCAGACAGCTGACCGCACGCTGAGCACATCAGACCCGCCATGGCCTTAGGTCATCATCTCTTCCCTACCTCAGTTTTCAGGCTTCAGAACCTAGACCTTATCTCCAATCACTGCCCACGGGTGACTGTGATGCAGAAATCAGAACTCTTCCTGACCCATGGCAGAAACCTTGTGGTTGGCATGTTGTCCAACGTTCAGTGTAGGAGAAACCAGCATTCACCCTGAGGCCCCGCCCATTCTTGAGTGCGACGAGAGCATAAACACGCATTGTGACCTCAGCGTGAGTCCTGTCCTCTAGTAAGTCCTCTCAGTGGCTGGACCATTACATGTCATAATGGGCTTGACATGTCCCTAGTCCCCAATTTTTAACCAGATTTCTGGTTGTCCAGTCGCCCCACCCCAGGGCTTCCTCTGGAATCCCTCATTTGTGGGACATCTGAGGTTGAAAAACATAATGAAACAAATCGACAACAACAACAAAAAAATCGGACTTCTTCCATCCCCAGAATGACCACAAACTCTTTGGAGGGGACCGGACCCCCAGAGAGTAAGACTCGTCCATTTCCCATGAAGTCACCCGGCAATTTCACGACCATGAGTGACACGATATCCAGAGACAAAAACTTGAGCAAGAGCCTCACACTCGCCCTTTTATCATATCCTGAAGTGTTCTCCTCATGGTCTGTAGATCAGTCCTGCCATACCTATGACCCAAAACATAAGCCGAGTTTGTGTTTTCAGACAACTGTCCAAACAGCTCTGGCCTACACACCCTACAGGCTCAGGGCCCTGGAGCCAAACCTGAGGACTGTACTTGCCCTCTCCAAGGGAATTGTATGTGCCCATTCCAATGGCCACAACCCTACTAGTAGGATAACCTCCAAAGTCCCTGAGGCCATCCCAATAGTTGTGGCTTCCCAGGACAAACAGGGGCAATCTGAGCCCTTCTGAGCACCTACCTGCACTCAGACCCGTAGACTGATGTCCCCAGAGGTAAAAAGGAACGAACAGGACCCTAGGCACTAATCGGATCCATTGCTTTGGTTTCCAGGCATCTCTCCTCAGAGGCCTGGATTTCAATACCAGCATATGGCTGTTTCTTGACTCACCCATCAGAACAAATCTCATCTACACATGGGAAACATGCACGTTGGAGCTGTGTCAAAGCCTCTGTTTAGGAGAACCCTTCAGGGCCCCAGGGCCACCGCTTCATTCCAAGGTCTCCATAGACACAAAAACATATTAGGACACATCCACAGGAGAGTCCATTTCAACTCAGCCTCCTCGGTTGCCCCCCACATCCAGCAGATCTAACCTGTCTTGTTGCTTGGAGACAATTGGAATGCGAGGTGGGCTACCCAGCCATCCATCCTTAGAACCCTGCTCGGAATCGTTGGCCTGGAGCCAACCAACAGGTCTCAATTGTCCTGCAGAAGAATCTTTGCAGTTTGGAGCTTCTCACAACTCCCAAAGTGGGAAAACCCCCATGTCCTCGTGATCCAACCCCCTTCAAGAACGGGCCATCAGGGCAGAAAGTCCAACCTGAGCGATCGTCTGATCCTTGCCCTGACTTCAGATGCACGAGATCTCTATTGAGGTCTGTAGATTGTGCCTGCCATATCCTCACCCAGAAACCTAGGCTTGGCTTGGGTTCTCAGACTCCGTCCTCAGACTACTGGCCCACAAGCCCTCCAGTTTGGCAATCCAGAACTACAATGCCGCACTCTGCCTGCCCTACAGAAGTAAAACATTGCCCTCAGGGCTACCCCGAAACCCCAAATGAGGATCAACCTGCATGCCAATCGGCTGTACCCCAAACATATAGGCTGACCTGGGCACTATTTCCCCTTCTGACCCAGCCTGAGCCTGGACCTCCTGGTCCCACCCAGACAGCTGGCCGCACACTGAGCACATCGGACCCGCCATGGCCTTAGGGCGTCATCTCTTCCCAACTGCGGTTTTCAGGCTCCAGAACCTAGACCTTATCTCCAACCATTGCCCAGGGTTGAAAATGATGCAGAAATCAGAACTCTTTCCCCATGGCAAGAAACCTTGTGGTTGGCATGTTGTCCAACGTTCAGTGTAGTTGAAACAAGCGTGGCCCATGAGGCCCAGCCCATGCTTGCGGGCCACATTGGTCACAAACACACATTGTGACCCTCAGCCTGAGCCCAGTCCTCATGTATGGCCTCTCTGGGCCTATATGAAGAGACAGCATATTGGGCTTGCCATCCCCCTAGGCCCGAATTTTTAACCATAGTTCGGGTTGTCCCTTCACTCTTTCCCAGGGCTCTGCTTTGGAATTCCTCTTTTCGTGGGACACCTGAGGTAACAAATCTGAAAGGTGTCCTCCCATTCCACAGATTGACGAAAAACAATTGGGATCGGGCCAAATCCACAGAGAGGAAGATTCGTCCATGGCACATGAGATCTCCCCAAAATTCCACGGCCATCGCTGAAACAAAAGTCAGAGACAAAATGCTGAGCAAGCGCCTCAGACTCGCTCATTCTTCATATCCTGAAGAGTTCTTCTCATAGTTTGTAGATCGGGCGTGCCATACCTACGTCCCCAAACTTAAGCTGAGTTTGTGTTTTCAGTCTTCTGTCCTCAAAGTCCTGGGCCACAATCCCTCCAGGCTGGGGCCCCTGGAGCCACACATTAGGACTGCCCCCACCCAATCCATGGGAATTCTGCCCATTCCATTGTCAAAAATCGTACAAATTAGGAGAACCCTCCAAAGTCCCTGAGGCCATCCCAATAGTGTAGGTCGCCCGGGACAAAAAAGGGCGGTTGATACCAGCTGAGCATCTACCTCCACTCATCTACCTCCACTCATACCAAGAAGACTGAACCAGACAGGACCCGAGGCCATTATCGGATCCATTGCTTTGGTTTACAGGCATGTCTCCTCAAAAGCCTGGATTCCAATGCCAGCAGAGGGGATTTCCTGAGGCACCCATCAGAACAAATCTCGTCTCCACAAGGAAACTTGTGCATGGGAGCTATGCCAAAGCTTAGGAGAATACTTCAGGGTCCCGGTGCCACCTCCCCTTTCCAAGGCCCTCATGGACACAAAAACACATTAGAACCCATCCTCTGGAAAGTGCATTTGAACTCAGGCACCCCGGTTGCTCCCGCATATCCATTAGATCTAAACTGTCTTGTTGCTAGGAGACAATTGGAAGGTGAGGTGGACTTCGCAGGCATCCATCCTGGAACGGTGCTCTGGAGTCATTCCATATGGGATGTCCTGGAGCTGTCCAACAGGTCTCAATTGTCCCGCAGAAGGAATCCTTGAAGGGGGCATCCCACATCTCCCAACGTGGAAAACCTCCATGGCCTCGAGATTCCGTTCCCTTCATGAAGGGGCCGTCATGCACAGAAACTCCAACCTGAGCCAACGACGGATCCTCGCCCTGACTTCAGATGCATGAGATATTGGTTCAGATCTGCAGGGGGTACCTGCCGTGCCCTCACCCTGAATCCGAAGTCTAGCTTGTGTTCTCAGACTTCCGTCCTCACTCTCCTGGCCCCGAAGCCCTCAAGTTTGGCAATTCCGGACCGACAATGAAGCACTCTGCCTGCCCTCTAGAAAAAATATATTGCCTAATGAGCAGCCCAGGCAGCTTAAATGAGGATAAACCTACACGGCACTCGAATGTACCCAAATTATATAGTCTAACCTGGGCACTAATGCACTGTCTGACACAACCTGAGCCCGGACCTGCTGACCAACACCCAGACAGCTGACCGCACGCTGAGCACATCAGACCCGCCATGGCCTTAGGTCATCATCTCTTCCCTACCTCAGTTTTCAGGCTTCAGAACCTAGACCTTATCTCCAATCACTGCCCACGGGTGACTGTGATGCAGAAATCAGAACTCTTCCTGACCCATGGTAAGAAACCTTGTGGTTGGCATGTTGTCCAACGTTCAGTGTAGGAGAAACCAGCATTCACCCAGAGGCCCCGCCCATTCTTGAGTGCGACGAGAGCATAAACACGCATTGTGACCTCAGCGTGAGTCCTGTCCTCTAGTAAGTCCTCTCAGTGGCTGGACCATTAGATGTCATAATGGGCTTGACATGTCCCTAGTCCCCAATTTTTAACCAGATTTCTGGTTGTCCAGTCGCCCCACCCCAGGGCTCTACTATGGAATCCCTCATTTGGTGGGACATCTGAGGTTGAAAAACAAAATGAAACAAATCGACAACAACAAAAAAACGGACTTCTTCCATTCCAAGAATGACCCCAAACTCTTTGGACGGGACCGAACCCCCAGAGAGTAAGACTCGTCCATTTCCCATGAAGTCACCCGGCAATTTCACGACCATGAGTGACACGATATCCAGAGACAAAAACTTGAGCAAGAGCCTCACACTCGCCCTTTTTTCATATCCCGAAGTGTTCTCCTCATGGTCTGTAGATCAGTCCTGCCATACCTATGACCCAAAACATAAGCCGAGTTTGTGTTTTCAGACAACTGTCCAAACAGCTCTGGCCTACACACCCTACAGGCTCAGGGCCCTGGAGCCAAACCTGAGGACTGTACTTGCCCTCTCCAAGGGAATTGTATGTGCCCATTCCAATGGCCACAACCCTACTAGTAGGATAACCTCCAAAGTCCCTGAGGCCATCCCAATAGTTGTGGCTTCCCAGGACAAACAGGGGCAATCTGAGCCCATCTGAGCACCTACCTGCACTCAGACCCGTAGACTGATGTCCCCAGAGGTAAAAAGGAACGAACAGGCCCCTAGGCACTAATCGGATCCATTGCTTTGGTTTCCAGGCATCTCTCCTCAGAGGCCTGGATTTCAATACCAGCATATGGCTGTTTCTTGACTCACCCATCAGAAGAAATCTCATCTATACATGGGAAACATGCACGTTGGAGCTGTGTCAAAGCCTCCTTTTAGGAGAACCCTTCAGGGCCCCAGGGCCACCGCTTCATTCCAAGGTCTCCATAGACACAAAAACATATTAGGACACATCCACAGGAGAGTCCATTTCAACTCAGCCTCCTCGGTTGCCCCTCACATCCAGCAGATCTAACCTGTCTTGTTGCTTGGAGACAATTGGAATGCGAGGTGGGCTACCCAGCCATCCATCCTTAGAACCCTGCTCGGAATCGTTGGCCTGGAGACAACCAACAGGTCTCAATTGTCCTGCAGAAGAATCTTTGCAGTTTGGAGCTTCTCACAACTCCCATCGTGGGAAAACCCCCATGTCCTCGTGATCCAACCTCCTTCAAGAAAGGGCCATCAGGGCAGAAAGTCCAACCTGAGCGATCGTCTGATCCTTGCCCTGACTTCAGATGCACGAGATCTATATTGAGGTCTGTAGATTGTGCCTGCCATATCCTCACCCAGAAACCTAGGCCTAGCTTGGGTTCTCAGACTCCGTCCTCAGACTACTGGCCCAGAAGCCCTCCAGTTGGGCAATCCAGAACTACAATGCCGCACTCTGCCTGCCCTACAGAAGTAAAACATTGCCCTCAGGGCTACCCCGAAACCGCAAATGAGGATCAACCTGCACGCCATTCGGCTGTACCCCAAACATATAGGCTGACCTGGGCACTATTTCCCCTTCTGACCCAGCCTGAGCCTTGGACCTCCTGGTCCCACCCAGACAGCTGGCTGCACACTGAGCACATCGGACCCGCTATGGCCTTAGGTCGTCATCTCTTCCCAACTGCGGTTTTCAGGCTCCAGAACCTAGACCTTATCTCCAACCTCTGCCCAGGGTTGAAAATGATGCAGAAATCAGAACTCTTTTCCCATGGCAAGAAACCTTGTGGTTGGCATGTTGTCCAACGTTCAGTGTAGTTGAAACAAGCGTGGCCCATGAGGCCCAGCCCATGCTTGCGGCCCACATTGGTCACAAACACACATTGTGACCCTCAGCCTGAGCCCAGTCCTCAGGTAAGGCCTCTCAGGGCCTATATGAAGAGACAGCATATTGGGCTTGGCCTGCCCCTAGGCCGCAATTTTTAACCATAGTTCGGGTTGTCCCTTCACTCTTCCCCAGGGCTCTGCTTTGGAATTCCTCTTTTGGTGGGAAACCTGTGGTAACAAACCTGAAAGGAGTCCTCCCATCCCACAGATTGACAAAAAACAATTGGGATCGGGCCAAATCCACAGAGAGGAAGATTCGTCCATGGCACATGAGATCTCCCCAAAATTCCACGGCCATCGCTGAAACAAAAGTCAGAGACAAAATCCTGAGCAAGCGCCTCAGACTCGCTCATTCTTCATATCCTGAAGAGTTCTTCTCATAGTTTGTAGATCGGGCGTGCCATACCTACGTCCCCAAACTTAAGCTGAGTTTGTGTTTTCAGTCTTCTGTCCTCAAAGTCCTGGGCCACAATCCCTCCAGGCTGGGGCCCCTGGAGCCACACATTAGGTCTGCCCCCACCCAATCCATGGGAATTCTGCCCATTCCATTGTCAAAAATCGTACAAATTAGGAGAACCCTCCAAAGTCCCTGAGGCCATCCCAATAGTGTAGGTCGCCCGGGACAAAAAAGGGCGGTTGATACCAGCTGAGCATCTACCTCCACTCATCTACCTCCACTCATACCAAGAAGACTGAACCAGACAGGACCCGAGGCCATTATCGGATCCATTGCTTTGGTTTACAGGCATGTCTCCTCAAAAGCCTGGATTCCAATGCCAGCAGAGGGGATTTCCTGAGGCACCCATCAGAACAAATCTCGTCTCCACAAGGAAACTTGTGCATGGGAGCTATGCCAAAGCTTAGGAGAATACTTCAGGGTCCCGGTGCCACCTCCCCTTTCCAAGGCCCTCATGGACACAAAAACACATTAGAACCCATCCTCTGGAAAGTGCATTTGAACTCAGGCACCCCGGTTGCTCCCGCATATCCATTAGATCTAAACTGTCTTGTTGCTAGGAGACAATTGGAAGGTGAGGTGGACTTCGCAGGCATCCATCCTGGAAAGGTGCTCTGGAGTCATTCCATATGGGATGTCCTGGAGCTGTCCAACAGGTCTCAATTGTCCCGCAGAAGGAATCCTTGAAGGGGGCATCCCACATCTCCCAACGTGGAAAACCTCCATGGCCTCGAGATTCCGTTCCCTTCATGAAGGGGCCGTCATGCACAGAAACTCCAACCTGAGCCAACGACGGATCCTCGCCCTGACTTCAGATGCATGAGATATTGGTTCAGATCTGCAGGGGGTACCTGCCGTGCCCTCACCCTGAATCCGAAGTCTAGCTTGTGTTCTCAGACTTCCGTCCTCACTCTCCTGGCCCCGAAGCCCTCAAGTTTGGCAATTCCGGACCGACAATGAAGCACTCTGCCTGCCCTCTAGAAAAAATATATTGCCTAATGAGCAGCCCAGGCAGCTTAAATGAGGATAAACCTACACGGCACTCGAATGTACCCAAATTATATAGTCTAACCTGGGCACTAATGCACTGTCTGACACAACCTGAGCCCGGACCTGCTGACCAACACCCAGACAGCTGACCGCACGCTGAGCACATCAGACCCGCCATGGCCTTAGGTCATCATCTCTTCCCTACCTCAGTTTTCAGGCTTCAGAACCTAGACCTTATCTCCAATCACTGCCCACGGGTAACTGTGATGCAGAAATCAGAACTCTTCCTGACCCATGGTAAGAAACCTTGTGGTTGGCATGTTGTCCAACGTTCAGTGTAGGAGAAACCAGCATTCACCCAGAGGCCCCGCCCATTCTTGAGTGCGACGAGAGCATAAACACGCATTGTGACCTCAGCGTGAGTCCTGTCCTCTAGTAAGTCCTCTCAGTGGCTGGACCATTAGATGTCATAATGGGCTTGACATGTCCCTAGTCCCCAATTTTTAACCAGATTTCTGGTTGTCCAGTCGCCCCACCCCAGGGCTCTACTATGGAATCCCTCATTTGGTGGGACATCTGAGGTTGAAAAACAAAATGAAACAAATCGACAACAACAAAAAAACGGACTTCTTCCATTCCAAGAATGACCCCAAACTCTTTGGACGGGACCGAACCCCCAGAGAGTAAGACTCGTCCATTTCCCATGAAGTCACCCGGCAATTTCACGACCATGAGTGACACGATATCCAGAGACAAAAACTTGAGCAAGAGCCTCACACTCGCCCTTTTTTCATATCCCGAAGTGTTCTCCTCATGGTCTGTAGATCAGTCCTGCCATACCTATGACCCAAAACATAAGCCGAGTTTGTGTTTTCAGACAACTGTCCAAACAGCTCTGGCCTACACACCCTACAGGCTCAGGGCCCTGGAGCCAAACCTGAGGACTGTACTTGCCCTCTCCAAGGGAATTGTATGTGCCCATTCCAATGGCCACAACCCTACTAGTAGGATAACCTCCAAAGTCCCTGAGGCCATCCCAATAGTTGTGGCTTCCCAGGACAAACAGGGGCAATCTGAGCCCATCTGAGCACCTACCTGCACTCAGACCCGTAGACTGATGTCCCCAGAGGTAAAAAGGAACGAACAGGCCCCTAGGCACTAATCGGATCCATTGCTTTGGTTTCCAGGCATCTCTCCTCAGAGGCCTGGATTTCAATACCAGCATATGGCTGTTTCTTGACTCACCCATCAGAAGAAATCTCATCTATACATGGGAAACATGCACGTTGGAGCTGTGTCAAAGCCTCCTTTTAGGAGAACCCTTCAGGGCCCCAGGGCCACCGCTTCATTCCAAGGTCTCCATAGACACAAAAACATATTAGGACACATCCACAGGAGAGTCCATTTCAACTCAGCCTCCTCGGTTGCCCCCCACATCCAGCAGATCTAACCTGTCTTGTTGCTTGGAGACAATTGGAATGCGAGGTGGGCTACCCAGCCATCCATCCTTAGAACCCTGCTCGGAATCGTTGGCCTGGAGCCAACCAACAGGTCTCAATTGTCCTGCAGAAGAATCTTTGCAGTTTGGAGCTTCTCACAACTCCCATCGTGGGAAAACCCCCATGTCCTCGTGATCCAACCTCCTTCAAGAAAGGGCCATCAGGGCAGAAAGTCCAACCTGAGCGATCGTCTGATCCTTGCCCTGACTTCAGATGCACGAGATCTCTATTGAGGTCTGTAGATTGTGCCTGCCATATCCTCACCCAGAAACCTAGGCCTAGCTTGGGTTCTCAGACTCCGTCCTCAGAATACTGGCCCACAAGCCCTCCAGTTGGGCAATCCAGAACTACAATGCCGCACTCTGCCTGCCCTACAGAAGTAAAACATTGCCCTCAGGGCTACCCCGAATCCGCAAATGAGGATCAACCTGCAAGCCATTCGGCTGTACCCCAAACATATAGGCTGACCTGGGCACTATTTCCCCTTCTGACCCAGCCTGAGCCTGGACCTCCTGGTCCCACCCAGACAGATGGCCGCACACTGAGCACATCGGACCCGCCATGGCCTTAGGTCGTCATCTCTTCCCAACTGCGGTTTTCAGGCTCCAGAACCGAGACCTTATCTCCAACCACTGCCCAGGGTTGAAAATGATGCAGAAATCAGAACTCTTTCCCCATGGCAAGAAACTTGTGGTTGGCATGTTGTCCAACGTTCAGTGTAGTTGAAACAAGCGTGGCCCATGAGGCCCAGCCCATGCTTGCGGGCCACATTGGTCACAAACACACATTGTGACCCTCAGCCTGAGCCCAGTCCTCAGGTAAGGCCTCTCAGGGCCTATATGAAGAGACAGCATATTGGGCTTGCCATGCCCCTAGGCCCCAATTTTTAACCATAGTTCGGGGTGTCCCTTCACTCTTCCCCAGGGCTCTGCTTTGGAATTCCTCTTTTGGTGGGACACCTGAGGTAACAAACCTGAAAGGAGTCCTCCCATCCCACAGATTGACGAAAAACAATTGGGATCGGGCCAAATCCACAGAGAGGAAGATTCGTCCATGGCCCATGAGACCTCCCCAACTTTCCACGGCCATCGCTGAAACAAAATCCAGAGACAAAAGCCTGAGCAAGCGCCTCAGACTCGCTCATTCTTCATATCCTGAAGAGTTCTTCTCATGGTTTGTAGATCGGGCGAGCCATACCTACGTCCCCAAACTTAAGCTGAGTTTGTGTTTTCAGTCTTCTGTCCTCAAAGTCCTGGGTCACACTCCCTCCAGGCTGGGGCCCCTGGAGCCACACATTAGGACTGCCCCCACCCAATCCATGGGAATTCTGCCCATTCCATTGTCAAAAATCGTACAAATTAGGAGAACCCTTCAAAGTACCTGAGGCCATCCCAATAGTGTAGGTCGCCCGGGACAAAAAAGGGCGGTTGATACCGGCTGAGCATCTACCTCAACTCATCTACCTCCACTCATACCAAGAAGATTGAACCAGACAGAACCCGAGGCCATTATCGAATCCATTGCTTTGGTTTACAGGCATGTCTCCTCAAAAGCCTGGATTCCAATACCAGCAGAGGGGATTTCCTGAGGCACCCATCAGAACAAATCTCGTCTCCACAAGGAAACTTGTGCATGGGAGCTAAGCCAAAGCTTAGGAGAATACTTCAGGGTCCCGGTGCCACCTCCCCATTCCAAGGCCCTCATGGACACAAACACACGTTAGGACCCATCCTCTGGAAAGTGCATTTCAACTCAGCCACCCCGGTTGCTCCCGCAGATCCATTAGATCTAAACTGTCTTGTTGCTAGGAGACAATTGGAAGGCGAGGCGGACTTCCCAGGCATCCATCCTCGAACGGTGCTCTGGAGTCATTCCATATGGGATGTCCTGGAGCTGTCCAACAGGTCTCAATTGTCCCGCAGAAGGAATCCTTGAAGGGGGCATCCCACATCTCCCAACGTGGAAAACCTCCATGGCCTAGAGATTCCGCTCCCTTCATGAAGGGGCCGTCATGCACAGAAACTCCAACCTGAGCCAACTTCGGATTCTCGCCCTGACTTCAGATGCATGAGATATTGGTTTAGATCTGCAGGGGGTACCTGCCGTGCCCTCACCCTGAATTTGAAGTCTAGCTTGTGTTCTCAGACTTCCGTCCTCACTCTCCTGGCCCCGAAGCCCTCAAGTTTGGCAATTCCGGACCGACAATGAGGCACTCTGCCTGCCCTCTAGAAAAAATATATTGCCTAATGAGCAGCCCAGGCAGCTTAAATGAGGATAAATCTACACGGCACTCGAATGTACCCAAATTATGCACTGTCTGACACAACCTGAGCCCGGACCTGCTGACCAACACGCAGACAGCTGACCGCACGCTGAGCACAACAGACCCGCCATGGCCTTAGGTCATCATCTCTTCCCTACCTCAGTTTTCAGGCTTCAGAACCTAGACCTTATCTCCAATCACTGCCCACGGGTGACTGTGATGCAGAAATCAGAACTTTTCCTGACCCATGGCAAGAAACCTTGTGGTTGGCATGTTGTCCAACGTTCAGTGTATGAGAAAACAGCATTTACCCTGAGGCCCCGCCCATTCTTGAGTGCGACGAGAGCATAAACACGCATTGTGACCTCAGCGTGAGTCCTGTCCTCTAGTAAGTCATCTCAGTGGCTGGACCATTAGATGTCATAATGGGCTTGACATGTCCTTAGTCCCCAATTTTTAACCAGATTTATGGTTGTCCAGTCGCCCCACCCCAGGGCTCTACTCTGGAATCCCTCATTTGGTGGGACATCTGAGGTTGAAAAACAAAATGAAATAAATCGACAACAACAACAAAAAAACGGACTTCTTGAATCCCCAGAATGACCCCGAACTCTTTGGACGGGACCGAACCCCCAGAGAGTAAGACTCGTCCATTTCCCATGATGTCACCCGGTAATTTCACGACCATGAGTGACACGATATCCAGAGACAAAAACTTGAGCAAGAGCCGCACACTCGCCCTTTTTTCATATCCCGAAGTGTTCTCCTCATGGTCTGTAGATCAGTCCTGCCATACATATGACCCAAAACATAAGCCGAGTTTGTGTTTTCAGACAACTGTCCAAACAGCTCTGGCCTACACACCCTACAGGCTCAGGGCCCTGGAGCCAAACCTGAGGACTGTACTTGCCCTCTCCAAGGGAATTGTGTGTGCCCATTCCAATGGCCAAAACCCTACTAGTAGGATAACCTCCAAAGTCCCTGAGGCCATCCCAATAGTTGTGGCTTCCCAGGACAAACAGGGGCAATCTGAGCCCATCTGAGCACCTACCTGCACTCAGACCCGTAGACTGATGTCCCCAGAGGTAAAAAGGAACGAACAGGCCCCTAGGCACTAATCGGATCCATTGCTTTGGTTTCCAGGCATCTCTCCTCAGAGGCCTGGATTTCAATACCAGCATATGGCTGTTTCTTGACTCACCCATCAGAACAAATCTCATCTACACATGGGAAACATGCACGTTGGAGCTGTGTCAAAGCCTCTGTTTAGGAGAACCCTTCAGGGCCCCAGGGCCACCGCTTCATTCCAAGGTCTCCATAGACACAAAAACATATTAGGACACATCCACAGGAGAGTCCATTTCAACTCAGCCTCCTCGGTTGCCCCTCACATCCAGCAGATCTAACCTGTCTTGTTGCTTGGAGACAATTGGAATGCGAGGTGGGCTACCCAGCCATCCATCCTTAGAACCCTGCTCGGAATCGTTGGCCTGGAGCCAACCAACAGGTCTCAATTGTCCTGCAGAAGAGTCTTTGCAGTTTGGAGCTTCTCACAACTCCCATCGTGCGAAAACCGCCATGTCCTCGTGATCCAACCCCCTTCAAGAAAGGGCCATCAGGGCAGAAAGTCCAACCTGAGCGATCGTCTGATCCTTGCCCTGACTTCAGATGCACGAGATCTCTATTGAGGTCTGTAGATTGTGCCTGCCATATCCTCACCCAGAAACCTAGGCCTAGCTTGGTTTCTCAGACTCCGTCGTCAGACTACTGGCCCACAAGCCCTCCAGTTGGGCAATCCAGAACTACAATGCCGCACTCTGCCTGCCCTACAGAAGTATAACATTGCCCTCAGGGCTACCCCGAACCCGCAAATGAGGATCAACCTGCACGCCATTCGGCTGTACCCCAAACATATAGGCTGACCTGGGCACTATTTCCCCTTCTGACCCAGCCTGAGCCTGGACCTCCTGGTCCCACCCTGACAGCTGGCCGCACACTGAGCACATCGGACCCGCCATGGCCTTAGGTCGTCATCTCTTCCCAACTGCGGTTTTCAGGCTCCAGAACCTAGACCTTATCTCCAACCACTGCCCAGGGTTGAAAATGATGCAGAAATCAGAACTCTTTCCCCATGGCAAAAAACCTTGTGGTTGGCATGTTGTCCAACGTTCAGTGTAGTTGAAACAAGCGTGGCCCATGAGGCCCAGCCCATGCTTGCGGGCCACATTGGTCACAAACACACATTGTGACCCTCAGCCTGAGCCCAGTCCTCAGGTAAGGCCTCTCAGGGCCTATATGAAGAGACAGCATATTGGGCTTGGCCTGCCCCTAGGCCGCAATTTTTAACCATAGTTCGGGTTGTCCCTTCACTCTTCCCCAGGGCTCTGCTTTGGAATTCCTCTTTTGGTGGGACACCTGTGGTAACAAACCTGAAAGGAGTCCTCCCATCCCACAGATTGACGAAAAACAATTGGGATCGGGCCAAATCCACAGAGAGGAAGATTCGTCCATGGCCCATGAGATCTCCCCAATATTCCACGGCCATCGCTGAAACAAAAGTCAGAGACAAAATCCTGAGCAAGCGCCTCAGACTCGCTCATTCTTCATATCCTGAAGAGTTCTTCTCATGGTTTGTAGATCGGGCGTGCCATACCTACGTCCCCAAACTTAAGCTGAGTTTGTGTTTTCAGTCTTCTGTCCTCAAAGTCCTGGGCCACACTCCCTCCAGGCTGGGGCCCCTGGAGCCGCACATTAGGACTGCCCCCACCCAATCCATGGGAATTCTGCCCATTCCATTGTCAAAAATCGTACAAATTAGGAGAACCCTCCAAAGTCCCTGAGGCCATCCCAATAGTGTAGGTCGCCCGGGAAAAAAAAAGGGCGGTTGATACCGGCTGAGCATCTACCTCCACTCATCTACCTCCACTCATACCAAGAAGACTGAACCAGACAGGACACGAGGCCATTATCGGATCCATTGCTTTGGTTTACAGGCATGTCTCCTCAAAAGCCTGGATTCCAATACCAGCAGAGGGGATTTCCTGAGGCACCCATCAGAACAAATCTCGCCTCCACAAGGAAACTTGTGCATGGGAGCTATGCCAAAGCTTAGGAGAATACTTCAGGGTCCCGGTGCCACCTCCCCATTCCAAGGCCCTCATGGACACAAAAACACATTAGAACCCATCCTCTGGAAAGTGCATTTCAACTCAGGCACCCCGGTTGCTCCCGCATATCCATTAGATCTAAACTGTCTTGTTGCTAGGAGACAATTGGAAGGTGAGGCGGACTTCCCAGGCATCCATCCTGGAACGGTGTCATGGAGTCATTCCATATGGGATGGCCTGGAGCTGTCCAACAGGTCTCAATTGTCCCGCAGAAGGAATCCTTGAAGGGAGCATCCCACATCTCCCAACGTGGAAAACCTCCATGGCCTCGAGATTCCGTTCCCTTCATGAAGGGGCCGTCATGCACAGAAACTCCAACCTGAGTCAACGACGGATCCTCGCCCTGACTTCAGATGCATGAGATATTGGTTCAGATCTGCAGGGGGTACCTGCCGTGCCCTCACCCTGAATCCGAAGTCTAGCTTGTGTTCTCAGACTTCCGTCCTCACTCTCCTGGCCCCGAAGCCCTCAAGTTTGGCAATTCCGGACCGACAATGAAGCACTCTGCCTGCCCTCTAGAAAAAATATATTGCCTAATGAGCAGCCCAGGCAGCTTAAATGAGGATAAACCTACACGGCACTCGAATGTACCCAAATTATATAGTCTAACCTGGGCACTAATGCACTGTCTGACACAACCTGAGCCCGGACCTGCTGACCAACACCCAGACAGCTGACCGCACGCTGAGCACATCAGACCCGCCATGGCCTTAGGTCATCATCTCTTCCCTACCTCAGTTTTCAGGCTTCAGAACCTAGACCTTATCTCCAATCACTGCCCACGGGTGACTGTGATGCAGAAATCAGAACTCTTCCTGACCCATGGTAAGAAACCTTGTGGTTGGCATGTTGTCCAACGTTCAGTGTAGGAGAAACCAGCATTCACCCAGAGGCCCCGCCCATTCTTGAGTGCGACGAGAGCATAAACACGCATTGTGACCTCAGCGTGAGTCCTGTCCTCTAGTAAGTCCTCTCAGTGGCTGGACCATTAGATGACATAATGGGCTTGACATGTCCCTAGTCCCCAATTTTTAACCAGATTTCTGGTTGTCCAGTCGCCCCACCCCAGGGCTCTACTCTGGAATCCCTCATTTGGTGGGACACCTGAGGTTGAAAAACAAAATGAAACAAATCGACAACAACAACAAAAAAAGGGACTTCTTCCATCCCCAGAATGACCCCAAACTCTTTGGACGGGACCAAACCCCCAGAGAGTAAGACACGTCCATTTCCCATGAAGTCACCCGGCAATTTCACGACCATGAGTGACACGATATCCAGAGACAAAAACTTGAGCAAGAGCCGCACACTCGCCCTTTTTTCATATCCCGAAATGTTCTCCTCATGGTCTGTAGATCAGTCCTGCCATACCTATGACCCAAAACATAAGCCGAGTTTGTGTTTTCAGACAACTGTCCAAACAGCTCTGGCCTACACACCCTACAGGCTCAGGGCCCTGGAGCCAAACCTGAGAACTGTACTTGCCCTCTCCAAGGGAATTGTATGTGCCCATTCCAATGGCCACAACCCTACTAGTAGGATAACCTCCAAAGTCCCTGAGGCCATCCCAATAGTTGTGGCTTCCCAGGACAAACAGGGGCAATCTGAGCCCATCTGAGCACCTACCTGCACTCAGACCCGTAGACTGATGTCCCCAGAGGTAAAAAGGAACGAACAGGCCCCTAGGCACTAATCGGATCCATTGCTTTGGTTTCCAGACATCTCTCCTCAGAGGCCTGGATTTCAATACCAGCATATGGCTGTTTCTTGACTCACCCATCAGAACAAATCTCATCTACACATGGGAAACATGCACGTTGGAGCTGTGTCAAAGCCTCCTTTTAGGAGAACCCTTCAGGGCCCCAGGGCCACCGCTTCATTCCAAGGTCTCCATAGACACAAAAACATATTAGGACACATCCACAGGAGAGTCCATTTCAACTCAGCCTCCACGGTTGCCCACCACATCCAGCAGATCTAACCTGTCTTTTTGCTTGGAGACAATTGGAATGCGAGGTGGGCTACCCAGCCATCCATCCTTAGAACCCTGCTCGGAATCGTTGGCCTGGAGCCAACCAACAGGTCTCAATTGTCCTGCAGAAGAGTCTTTGCAGTTTGGAGCTTCTCACAACTCCCATCGTGCGAAAACCGCCATGTCCTCGTGATCCAACCCCCTTCAATAAGGGCCATCAGGGCAGAAAGTCCAACCTGAGCGATCGTCTGATCCTTGCCCTGACTTCAGATGCACAAGATCTCTATTGAGGTCTGTAGATTGTGCCTGCCATATCCTCACCCAGAAACCTAGGCCTAGCTTGGTTTCTCAGACTCCGTCGTCAGACTACTGGCCCACAAGCCCTCCAGTTGGGCAATCCAGAACTACAATGCCGCACTCTGCCTGCCCTACAGATATATAACATTGCCATCAGGGCTACCCCGAAACCGCAAATGAGGATCAACCTGCACGCCATTCGGCTGTACCCCAAACATATAGGCTCACCTGGGCACTATTTCACCTTCTGACCCAGCCTGAGCCTGGACCTCCTGGTCCCACCCAGACAGCTGGCCGCACACTGAGCACATCGGACCCGCCATGGCCTTAGGTCGTCATCTCTTCCCAACTGCGGTTTTCAGGCTCCAGAACCTAGACCTTATCTCCAACCACTGCCCAGGGTTGAAAATGATGCAGAAATCAGAACTCTTTCCCCATGGCAAAAAACCTTGCGGTTGGCATGTTGTCCAACGTTCAGTGTAGTTGAAACAAGCGTGGCCCATGAGGCCCAGCCCATGCTTGCGGGCCACAATGGTCACAAACACACATTGTGACCCTCAGCCTGAGCCCAGTCCTCAGGTAAGGCCTCTAAGGGCCTATATGAAGAGACAGCATATTGGGCTTGGCCTGCCCCTAGGCCGCAATTTTTAACCATAGTTCGGGTTGTCCCTTCACTCTTCCCCAGGGCTCTGCTTTGGAATTCCTCTTTTGGTGGGAAACCTGTGGTAACAAACCTGAAAGGAGTCCTCCCATCCCACAGATTGACGAAAAACAATTGGGATCGGGCCAAATCCACAGAGAGGAAGATTCGTCCATGGCACATGAGATCTCCCCAACATTCCACGGCCATCGCTGAAACAAAAGTCAGAGACAAAATCCTGAGCAAGCGCCTCAGACTCGCTCATTCTTCATATCCTGAAGAGTTCTTCTCATGGTTTGTAGATCGGGCGTGCCATACCTACGTCCCCAAACTTAAGCTGAGTTTGTGTTTTCAGTCTTCTGTCCTCAAAGTCCTGGGCCACACTCCCTCCAGGCTGGGGCCCCTGGAGCCACACATTAGGACTGCCCCCACCCAATCCATGGGAATTCTGCCCATTCCATTGTCAAAAATCGTACAAATTAGGAGAACCCTCCAAAGTCCCTGAGGCCATCCCAATAGTGTAGGTCGCCCGGGACAAAAAAGGGCGGTTGATACCGGCTGAGCATCTACCTCCACTCATCTACCTCCACTCATACCAAGAAGACTGAACCAGACAGGACCCGAGGCCATTATCGGATCCATTGCTTTGGTTTACAGGCATGTCTCCTCAAAAGCCTGGATTCCAATGCCAGCAGAGGGGATTTCCTGAGGCACCCATCAGTACAAATCTCGTCTCCACAAGGAAACTTGTGCATGGGAGCTATGCCAAAGCTTAGGAGAATACTTCAGGGTCCCGGTGCCACCTCCCCATTCCAAGGCCCTCATGGACACAAAAACACATTAGAACCCATCCTCTGGAAAGTGCATTTGAACTCAGGCACCCCGGTTGCTCCCGCATATCCATTAGATCTAAACTGTCTTGTTGCTAGGACACAATTGGAAGGTGAGGCGGACTTCCCAGGCATCCATCCTGGAACGGTGCTCTGGAGTCATTCCATATGGGATGTCCTGGAGCTGTCCAACAGGTCTCAATTGTCCCGCAGAAGGAATCCTTGAAGGGGGCATCCCACATCTCCCAACGTGGAAAACCTCCAAGGCCTCGAGATTCCGCTCCCTTCATGAAGGGGCCGTCATGCACAGAAACTCCAACCTGAGCCAACGACGGATCCTCGCCCTGACTTCAGATGCATGAGATATTGGTTCAGATCTGCAGGGGGTACCTGCCGTGCCCTCACCCTGAATCCGAAGTCTAGCTTGTGTTCTCAGACTTCCGTCCTCACTCTCCTGGCCCCGAAGCCCTCAAGTTTGGCAATTCCGGACCGACAATGAAGCACTCTGCCTGCCCTCTAGAAAAAATATATTGCCTAATGAGCAGCCCAGGCAGCTTAAATGAGGATAAACCTACACGGCACTCGAATGTACCCAAATTATATAGTCTAACCTGGGCACTAATGCACTGTCTGACACAACCTGAGCCCGGACCTGCTGACCAACACCCAGACAGCTGACCGCACGCTGAGCACATCAGACCCGCCATGGCCTTAGGTCATCATCTCTTCCCTACCTCAGTTTTCAGGCTTCAGAACCTAGACCTTATCTCCAATCACTGCCCACGGGTGACTGTGATGCAGAAATCAGAACTCTTCCTGACCCATGGTAAGAAACCTTGTGGTTGGCATGTTGTCCAACGTTCAGTGTAGGAGAAACCAGCATTCACCCAGAGGCCCCGCCCATTCTTGAGTGCGACGAGAGCATAAACACGCATTGTGACCTCAGCGTGAGTCCTGTCCTCTAGTAAGTCCTCTCAGTGGCTGGACCATTAGATGACATAATGGGCTTGACATGTCCCTAGTCCCCAATTTTTAACCAGATTTCTGGTTGTCCAGTCGCCCCACCCCAGGGCTCTACTCTGGAATCCCTCATTTGGTGGGACACCTGAGGTTGAAAAACAAAATGAAACAAATCGACAACAACAACAAAAAAAGGGACTTCTTCCATCCCCAGAATGACCCCAAACTCTTTGGACGGGACCGAACCCCCAGAGAGTAAGACTCGTCCATTTCCCATGAAGTCACCCGGCAATTTCACGACCATGAGTGACACGATATCCAGAGACAAAAACTTGAGCAAGAGCCGCACACTCGCCCTTTTTTCATATCCCGAAATGTTCTCCTCATGGTCTGTAGATCAGTCCTGCCATACCTATGACCCAAAACATAAGCCGAGTTTGTGTTTTCAGACAACTGTCCAAGCAGCTCTGGCCTACACACCCTACAGGCTCAGGGCCCTGGAGCCAAACCAGAGGACTGTATTTGCCCTCTCCAAGGGAATTGTATGTGCCCATTCCAATGGCCACAACCCTACTAGTAGGATAACCTCCAAAGTCCCTGAGGCCATCCCAATAGTTGTGGCTTCCCAGGACAAACAGGGGCAATCTGAGCCCATCTGAGCACCTACCTGCACTCAGACCCGTAGACTGATGTCCCCAGAGGTAAAAAGGAACGAACAGGCCCCTAGGCACTAATCGGATCCATTGCTTTGGTTTCCAGACATCTCTCCTCAGAGGCCTGGATTTCAATACCAGCATATGGCTGTTTCTTGACTCACCCATCAGAACAAATCTCATCTACACATGGGAAACATGCACGTTGGAGCTGTGTCAAAGCCTCCTTTTAGGAGAACCCTTCAGGGCCCCAGGGCCACCGCTTCATTCCAAGGTCTCCATAGACACAAAAACATATTAGGACACATCCACAGGAGAGTCCATTTCAACTCAGCCTCCACGGTTGCCCCCCACATCCAGCAGATCTAACCTGTCTTTTTGCTTGGAGACAATTGGAATGCGAGGTGGGCTACCCAGCCATCCATCCTTAGAACCCTGTTCGGAATCGTTGGCCTGGAGCCAACCAACAGGTCTCAATTGTCCTGCAGAAGAGTCTTTGCAGTTTGGAGCTTCTCACAACTCCCATCGTGCGAAAACCGCCATGTCCTCGTGATCCAACCCCCTTCAAGAAAGGGCCATCAGGGCAGAAAGTCCAACCTGAGCGATCGTCTGATCCTTGCCCTGACTTCAGATGCACAAGATCTCTATTGAGGTCTGTAGATTGTGCCTGCCATATCCTCACCCAGAAACCTAGGCCTAGCTTGGTTTCTCAGACTCCGTCGTCAGACTACTGGCCCACAAGCCCTCCAGTTGGGCAATCCAGAACTACAATGCCGCACTCTGCCTGCCCTACAGAAGTATAACATTGCCATCAGGGCTACCCCGAAACCGCAAATGAGGATCAACCTGCACGCCATTCGGCTGTACCCCAAACATATAGGCTGACCTGGGCACTATTTCACCTTCTGACCCAGCCTGAGCCTGGACCTCCTGGTCCCACCCAGACAGCTGGCCGCACACTGAGCACATCGGACCCGCCATGGCCTTAGGTCGTCATCTCTTCCCAACTGCGGTTTTCAGGCTCCAGAACCTAGACCTTATCTCCAACCACTGCCCAGGGTTGAAAATGATGCAGAAATCAGAACTCTTTCCCCATGGCAAAAAACCTTGTGGTTGGCATGTTGTCCAACGTTCAGTGTAGTTGAAACAAGCGTGGCCCATGAGGCCCAGCCCATGCTTGCGGGCCACAATGGTCACAAACACACATTGTGACCCTCAGCCTGAGCCCAGTCCTCAGGTAAGGCCTCTAAGGGCCTATATGAAGAGACAGCATATTGGGCTTGGCCTGCCCCTAGGCCGCAATTTTTAACCATAGTTCGGGTTGTCCCTTCACTCTTCCCCAGGGCTCTGCTTTGAAATTCCTCTTTTGGTTGGAAACCTGTGGTAACAAACCTGAAAGGAGTCCTCCCATCCCACAGATTGACGAAAAACAATTGGGATCGGGCCAAATCCACAGAGAGGAAGATTCGTCCATGGCACATGAGATCTCCCCAACATTCCACGGCCATCGCTGAAACAAAAGTCAGAGACAAAATCCTGAGCAAGCGCCTCAGACTCGCTCATTCTTCATATCCTGAAGAGTTCTTCTCATGGTTTGTAGATCGGGCGTGCCATACCTACGTCCCCAAACTTAAGCTGAGTTTGTGTTTTCAGTCTTCTGTCCTCAAAGTCCTGGGCCACACTCCCTCCAGGCTGGGGCCCCTGGAGCCACACATTAGGACTGCCCCCACCCAATCCATGGGAATTCTGCCCATTCCATTGTCAAAAATCGTACCAATTAGGAGAACCCTCCAAAGTCCCTGAGGCCATCCCAATAGTGTAGGTCGCCCGGGACAAAAAAGGGCGGTTGATACCGGCTGAGCATCTACCTCCACTCATCTACCTCCACTCATACCAAGAAGACTGAACCAGACAGGACCCGAGGCCATTATCGGATCCATTGCTTTGGTTTACAGGCATGTCTCCTCAAAAGCCTGGATTCCAATGCCAGCAGAGGGGATTTCCTGAGGCACCCATCAGAACAAATCTCGTCTCCACAAGGAAACTTGTGCATGGGAGCTATGCCAAAGCTTAGGAGAATACTTCAGTGTCCCGGTGCCACCTCCCCATTCCAAGGCCCTCATGGACACAAAAACACATTAGAACCCATCCTCTGGAAAGTGCATTTGAACTCAGGCACCCCGGTTGCTCCCGCATATCCATTAGATCTAAACTGTCTTGTTGCTAGGACACAATTGGAAGGTGAGGCGGACTTCCCAGGCATCCATCCTGGAACGGTGCTCTGGAGTCATTCCATATGGGATGTCCTGGAGCTGTCCAACAGGTCTCAATTGTCCCGCAGAAGGAATCCTTGAAGGGGGCATCCCACATCTCCCAACGTGGAAAACCTCCAAGGCCTCGAGATTCCGCTCCCTTCATGAAGGGGCCGTCATGCACAGAAACTCCAACCTGAGCCAACGACGGATCCTCGCCCTGACTTCAGATGCATGAGATATTGGTTCAGATCTGCAGGGGGTACCTGCCGTGCCCTCACCCTGAATCCGAAGTCTAGCTTGTGTTCTCAGACTTCCGTCCTCACTCTCCTGGCCCCGAAGCCCTCAAGTTTGGCAATTCCGGACCGACAATGAAGCACTCTGCCTGCCCTCTAGAAAAAATATATTGCCTAATGAGCAGCCCAGGCAGCTTAAATGAGGATAAACCTACACGGCACTCGAATGTACCCAAATTATATAGTCTAACCTGGGCACTAATGCACTGTCTGACACAACCTGAGCCCGGACCTGCTGACCAACACCCAGACAGCTGACCGCACGCTGAGCACATCAGACCCGCCATGGCCTTAGGTCATCATCTCTTCCCTACCTCAGTTTTCAGGCTTCAGAACCTAGACCTTATCTCCAATCACTGCCCACGGGTGACTGTGATGCAGAAATCAGAACTCTTCCTGACCCATGGTAAGAAACCTTGTGGTTGGCATGTTGTCCAACGTTCAGTGTAGGAGAAACCAGCATTCACCCAGAGGCCCCGCCCATTCTTGAGTGCGACGAGAGCATAAACACGCATTGTGACCTCAGCGTGAGTCCTGTCCTCTAGTAAGTCCTCTCAGTGGCTGGACCATTAGATGTCATAATGGGCTTGACATGTCCCTAGTCCCCAATTTTTAACCAGATTTCTGGTTGTCCAGTCGCCCCACCCCAGGGCTCTACTATGGAATCCCTCATTTGGTGGGACATCTGAGGTTGAAAAACAAAATGAAACAAATCGACAACAACAAAAAAACGGACTTCTTCCATCCCAAGAATGACCCCAAACTCTTTGGACGGGACCGAACCCCCAGAGAGTAAGACTCGTCCATTTCCCATGAAGTCACCCGGCAACTTCACGACCATGAGTGACACGATATCCAGAGACAAAAACTTGAGCAAGAGCCTCACACTCGCCCTTTTTTCATATCCCGAAGTGTTCTCCTCATGGTCTGTAGATCAGTCCTGCCATACCTATGACCCAAAACATAAGCCGAGTTTGTGTTTTCAGACAACTGTCCAAACAGCTCTGGCCTACACACCCTACAGGCTCAGGGCCCTGGAGCCAAACCTGAGGACTGTACTTGCCCTCTCCAAGGGAATTGTATGTGCCCATTCCAATGGCCACAACCCTACTAGTAGGATAACCTCCAAGTCCCTGAGGCCATCCCAATAGTTGTGGCTTCCCAGGACAAACAGGGGCAATCTGAGCCCATCTGAGCACCTACCTGCACTCAGACCCGTAGACTGATGTCCCCAGAGGTAAAAAGGAACGAACAGGCCCCTAGGCACTAATCGGATCCATTGCTTTGGTTTCCAGGCATCTCTCCTCAGAGGCCTGGATTTCAATACCAGCATATGGCTGTTTCTTGACTCACCCATCAGAACAAATCTCATCTACACATGGGAAACATGCACGTTGGAGCTGTGTCAAAGCCTCTGTTTAGGAGAACCCTTCAGGGCCCCAGGGCCACCGCTTCATTCCAAGGTCTCCATAGACACAAAAACATATTAGGACACATCCACAGGAGATTCCATTTCAACTCAGCCTCCTCGGTTGCCCCCCACATCCAGCAGATCTAACCTGTCTTGTTGCTTGGAGACAATTGGAATGCGAGGTGGGCTACCCAGCCATCCATCCTTAGAACCCTGCTCGGAATCGTTGGCCTGGAGCCAACCAACAGGTCTCAATTGTCCTGCAGAAGAATCTTTGCAGTTTGGAGCTTCTCACAACTCCCATCGTGGGAAAACCCCCATGTCCTCGTGATCCAACCTCCTTCAAGAAAGGGCCATCAGGGCAGAAAGTCCAACCTGAGCGATCGTCTGATCCTTGCCCTGACTTCAGATACACGAGATCTATATTGAGGTCTGTAGATTGTGCCTGCCATATCCTCACCCAGAAACCTAGGCCTAGCTTGGGTTCTCAGACTCCGTCCTCAGACTACTGGCCCACAAGCCCTCCAGTTGGGCAATCCAGAACTACAATGCCGCACTCTGCCTGCCCTACAGAAGTAAAACATTGCCCTCAGGGCTACCCCGAATCCGCAAATGAGTATCAACCTGCACGCCATTCGGCTGTACCCCAAACATATAGGCTGACCTGGGCACTATTTCCCCTTCTGACCCAGCCTGAGCCTGGACCTCCTTGTCCCACCCAGACAGCTGGCTGCACACTGAGCACATCGGACCCGCCATGGCCTTAGGACGTCATCTCTTCCCAACTGCAGTTTTCAGGCTCCAGAACCTAGACCTTATCTCCAACCACTTCCCAGGGTTGAAAATGATGCAGAAATCAGAACTCTTTCCCCATGGCAAGAAACTTGTGGTTGGCATGTTGTCCAACGTTCAGTGTAGTTGAAACAAGCGTGGCCCATGAGGCCCAGCCCATGCTTGCGGGCCACATTGGTCACAAACACACATTGTGACCCTCAGCCTGAGCCCAGTCCTCAGGTAAGGCCTCTCAGGGCCTATATGAAGAGACAGCATATTGGGCTTGGCCTACCCCTAGGCCGCAATTTTTAACCATAGTTCGGGTTGTCCCTTCACTCTTCCCCAGGGCTCTGCTTTGGAATTCCTCTTTTGGTGGGAAACCTGTGGTAACAAACCTGAAAGGAGTCCTCCCATCCCACAGATTGACGAAAAACAATTGGGATCGGGCCAAATCCACAGAGAGGAAGATTCGTCCATGGCCCATGAGACCTCCCCAACATTCCACGGCCATCGCTGAAACAAAATCCAGAGACAAAAGCCTGAGCAAGCGCCTCAGACTCGCTCATTCTTCATATCCTGAAGAGTTCTTCTCATGGTTTGTAGATCGGGCATGCCATACCTACGTCCCCAAACTTAAGCTGAGTTTGTTTTTTCAGTCTTCTGTCCTCAAAGTCCTGGGTCACACTCCCTCCATGCTGGGGCCCCTGGAGCCACACATTAGGACTGCCCCCACCCAATCCATGGGAATTCTGCCCATTCCATTGTCAAAAATCGTACAAATTAGGAGAACCCTCCAAAATACCTGAGGCCATCCCAATAGAGTAGGTCGCCCGGGACAAAAAAGGGCGGTTGATACCAGCTGAGCATCTTCCTCCACTCTTCTACCTCCACTCATACCAAGAAGATTGAACCAGACAGAACCCGAGGCAATTATCGGATCCATTGCTTTGGTTTACAGGCATGTCTCCTCAAAAGCCTGGATTCCAATACCAGCAGAGGGGATTTCCTGAGGCACCCATCAGAACAAATCTCGTCTCCACAAGGAAACTTGTGCATGGGAGCTAAGCCAAAGCTTAGGAGAATACTTCAGGGTCCCGGTGCCACCTCCCCATTCCAAGGCCCTCATGGACACAAACACACGTTAGGACCCATCCTCTGGAAAGTGCATTTCACTCAGCCACCCCGGTTGCTCCCGCAGATCCATTAGATCTAAACTGTCTTGTTGCTAGGAGACAATTGGAAGGCGAGGCGGACTTCCCAGGCATCCATCCTCGAACGGTGCTCTGGAGTCATTCCATATGGGATGTCCTGGAGCTGTCCAACAGGTCTCAATTGTCCCGCAGAAGGAATCCTTGAAGGGGGCATCCCACATCTCCCAACGTGGAAAACCTCCATGGCCTCGAGATTCCGCTCCCTTCATGAAGGGTCCGTCATGCACAGAAACTCCAACCTGAGCCAACGTCGGATCCTCGCCCTGACTTCAGATGCATGAGATATTGGTTCAGATCTGCAGGGGGTACCTGCCGAGCCCTCACCCTGAATTCGAAGTCTAGCTTGTGTTCTCAGACTTCCGTCCTCACTCTCCTGGCCCCGAAGCCCTCAAATTTGGCAATTCCGGACCGACAATGAGGCACTCTGCCTGCCCTCTAGAAAAAATATATTGCCTAATGAGCAGCCCAGGCAGCTTAAATGAGGATAAATCTACACGGCACTCGAATATACCCAAATTATGCACTGTCTGACACAACCTGAGCCCGGACCTGCTGACCAACACCCTACAGCTGACCGCACGCTGAGCACATCAGACCCGCCATGGCCTTAGGTCATCATCTCTTCCCTACCTCAGTTTTCAGGCTTCAGAACCTAGACCTTATCTCCAATCACTGCCCAAGGGTGACTGTGATGCAGAAATCAGAACTCTTCCTGACCCATGGCAAGAAACCTTGTGGTTGGCATGTTGTCCAACGTTCAGTGTAGGAGAAAACAGCATTTACCCTGAGGCCCCGCCCATTCTTGAGTGCGACGAGAGCATAAACACGCATTGTGACCTCAGCGTGAGTCCTGTCCTCTAGTAAGTCATCTCAGTGGCTGGACCATTAGATGTCATAATGGGCTTGACATGTCCTTAGTCCCCAATTTTTAACCAGATTTCTGGTTGTCCAGTCGCCCCACCCCAGGGCTCTACTCTGGAATCCCTCATTTGGTGGGACATCTGAGGTTGAAAAACAAAATGAAACAAATCGACAACAACAACAAAAAAACGGACTTCTTCAATCCCCAGAATGACCCCAAACTCTTTGTACGGGACCGAACCCCCAGAGAGTAAGACTCGTCCATTTCCCATGATGTCACCCGGCAATTTCACGACCATGAGTGACACGAAATCCAGAGACAAAAACTTGAGCAAGAGCCTCACACTCGCCCTTTTTTCATATCCCGAAGTGTTCTCCTCATGGTCTGTAGATCAGTCCTGCCATACCTATGACCCAAAACATAAGCCGAGTTTGTGTTTTCAGACAACTGTCCAAACAGCTCTGGCCTACACACCCTACAGGCTCAGGGCCCTGGAGCCAAACCTGAGGACTGTACTTGCCCTCTCCAAGGGAATTGTATGTGCCCATTCCAATGGCCACAACCCTACTAGTAGGATAACCTCCAAAGTCCCTGAGGCCATCCCAATAGTTGTGGCTTCCCAGGACAAACAGGGGCAATCTGAGCCCATCTGAGCACCTACCTGCACTCAGACCCGTAGACTGATGTCCCCAGAGGTAAAAAGGAACGAACAGGCCCCTAGGCACTAATCGGATCCATTGCTTTGGTTTCCAGGCATCTCTCCTCAGAGGCCTGGATTTCAATACCAGCATATGGCTGTTTCTTGACTCACCCATCAGAACAAATCTCATCTACACATGGGAAACATGCACGTTGGAGCTGTGTCAAAGCCTCTGTTTAGGAGAACCCTTCAGGGCCCCAGGGCCACCGCTTCATTCCAAGGTCTCCATAGACACAATAACATATTAGGACACATCCACAGGAGAGTCCATTTCAACTCAGCCTCCTCGGTTGCCCCCCACATCCAGCAGATCTAACCTGTCTTGTTGCTTGGAGACCATTGGAATGCGAGGTGGGCTACCCAGCCATCCATCCTTAGAACCCTGCTCGGAATCGTTGGCCTGGAGCCAACCAACAGGTCTCAATTGTCCTGCAGAAGAATCTTTGCAGTTTGGAGCTTCTCACAACTCCCATCGTGGGAAAACCCCCATGCCCTCGTGATCCAACCTCCTTCAAGAAAGGGCCATCAGGGCAGAAAGTCCAACCTGAGCGATCGTCTGATCCTTTCACTGACTTCAGATGCACGAGATCTCTATTGAGGTCTGTAGATTGTGCCTGCCATATCCTCACCCAGAAACCTAGGCTTAGCTTGGGTTCTCAGAAACCGTCCTCAGACTACTGGGCCACAGGCCCTCCAGTTTGGCAATCCAGAACTACAATGCCGCACTCTGCCTGCCCTACAGAAGTAAAACATTGCCCTCAGGGCTACCCCGAAACCGCAAATGAGGCTCAACATGCACGCCATTCGGCTGTACCCCAAACATATAGGCTGACCTGGGCACTATTTCCCCTTCTGACCCAGCATGAGCCTGGACCTCCTGGTCCCACCCAGACAGCTGGCTGCACACTGAGCACATCGGACCCGCCATGGCCTTAGGTCGTCATCTCTTCCCAACTGCGGTTTTCAGGCTCCAGAACCTAGACCTTATCTCCAACCACTGCCCAGGGTTGAAAATGATGCAGAAATCAGAACTCTTTCCCCATGGCAAGAATCCTTGTGGTTGGCATGTTGTCCAACGTTCAGTGTAGTTGAAACAAGCGTGGCCCATGAGGCCCAGCCCATGCTTGCGGGCCACATTGGTCACAAACACACATTGTGACCCTCAGCCTGAGCCCAGTCCTCAGGTAAGGCCTCTCAGGGCCTATATGAAGAGACAGCATACTGGGATTGGCCTGCCCCTAGGCCGCAATTTTTAACCATAGTTCGGGTTGTCCCTTCACTCTTCCCCAGGGCTCTGCTTTGGAATTCCTCTTTGGTGGGAAACCTGTGGTAACAAACCTGAAAGGAGTCCTCCCATCCCACAGATTGACGAAAAACAATTGGGATCGGGCCAAATCCACAGAGAGGAAGATTCGTCCATGGCCCATGAGACCTCCCCAACATTCCACGGCCATCGCTGAAACAAAATTCAGAGACAAAATCCTGAGCAAGCGCCTCAGACTCGCTCATTCTTCATATCCTGAAGAGTTCTTCTCATGGTTTGTAGATCGTGCGTGCCATACCTACGTCCCCAAACTTAAGCTGAGTTTGTGTTTTCAGTCTTCTGTCCTCAAAGTCCTGGGCCACACTCCCTCCAGGCTGGGGCCCCTGGAGCCACACATTAGGACTGCCCCCACCCAATCCATGGGAATTCTGCCCATTCCATTGTCAAAAATCGTACAAATTAGGAGAACCCTCCAAAGTCCCTGAGGCCATCCCAATAGTGTAGGTCGCCCGGGACAAAAAAGGGCGGTTGATACCGGCTGAGCATCTACCTCCACTCATCTACCTCCACTCATACCAAGAAGATTGAACCAGACAGGACCCGAGGCCATTATCGGATCCATTGCTTTGGTTTACAGGCATGTCTCCTCAAAAGCCTGGATTCCAATGCCAGCAGAGGGGATTTCCTGAGGCACCCATCAGAACAAATCTCGTCTCCACAAGGAAACTTGTGCATGGGAGCTATGCCAAAGCTTAGGAGAATACTTCAGGGTCCCGGTGCCACCTCCCCATTCCAAGGCCCTCATGGACACAAACACACATTAGAACCCATCCTCTGGAAAGTGCATTTCAACTCAGCCACCCCGGTTGCTCCCGCAGATCCATTAGATCTAAACTGTCTTGTTGCTAGGAGACAATTGGAAGGTGAGGCGGACTTCCCAGGCATCCATCCTGGAACGGTGCACTGGAGTCATTCCATATGGGATGTCCTGGAGCTGTCCAACAGTTCTCAATTGTCCCGCAGAAGGAATCCTTGAAGGGGGCATCCCACATCTCCCAACGTGGAAAACCTCCATGGCCTCGAGATTCCGTTCCCTTCATGAAGGGGCCGTCATGCACAGAAACTCCAACCTGAGCCAACGACGGATCCTCGCCCTGACTTCAGATGCATGAGATATAGGTTCAGATCTGCAGGGGGTACCTGCCGTGCCCTCACCCTGAATCCGAAGTCTAGCTTGTGTTCTCAGACTTCCGTCCTCACTCTCCTGGCCCCGAATCCCTCAAGTTTGGCAATTCCGGACCGACAATGAAGCACTCTGCCTGCCCTCTAGAAAAAATATATTGCCTAATGAGCAGCCCAGGCAGCTTAAATGAGGATAAAACTACACGGCACTCGAATGTACCCAAATTATATAGTCTAACCTGGGCACTAATGCACTGTCTGACACAACCTGAGCCCGGACCTGCTGACCAACACCCAGACAGCTGACCGCACGCTGAGCACATCAGACCCGCCATGGCCTTAGGTCATCATCTCTTCCCTACCTCAGTTTTCAGGCTTCAGAACCTAGACCTTATCTCCAATCACTGCCCACGGGTGATTGTGATGCAGAAATCAGAACTCTTCCTGACCCATGGCAAGAAACCTTGTGGTGGGCATGTTGTCCAACGTTCAGTGTAAGAGAAAACAGCATTTACCCTGAGGCCCCGCCCATTCTTGAGTTCAACGAGAGCATAAACACGCATTGTGACCTCAGCGTGAGTCCTGTCCTCTAGTAAGTCCTCTCAGTGGCTGGACCATTAGATGTCATAATGGGCTTGACATGTCCCTAGTCCCCAATTTTTAACCAGATTTCTGGTTGTCCAGTCGCCCCACCCCAGGGCTCTACTCTGGAATCCCTCATTTGGTGGGACATCTGAGGTTGAAAAACAAAATGAAATAAATCGACAACAACAACAAAAAAACGGACTTCTTCCATCCCCAGAATGACCCCAAACTCTTTGGACGGGACCGAACCTCCAGAGAGTAAGACTCGTCCATTTCCCATGATGTCACCCGGCAATTTCACAACCATGAGTGACACGATATCCAGAGACAAAAACTTGAGAAAGAGCCTCACACTCGCCCTTTTTTCATATCCCGAAGTGTTCTCCTCATGGTCTGTAGATCAGTCCTGCCATACCTATGACCCAAAACATAAGCCGAGTTTGTGTTTTCAGACAACTGTCCAAACAGCTCTGGCCTACACACCCTACAGGCTCAGGGCCCTGGAGCCAAACCTGAGGACTGTACTTGCCCTCTCCAAGGGAATTGTATGTGCCCATTCCAATGGCCACAACCCTACTAGTAGGATAACCTCCAAAGTCCCTGAGGCCATCCCAATAGTTGTGGCTTCCCAGGACAAACAGGGGCAATCTGAGCCCATCTGAGCACCTACCTGCACTCAGACCCGTAGACTGATGTCCCCAAAGGTAAAAAGGAACGAACAGGCCCCTAGGCACTAATCGGATCCATTGCTTTGGTTTCCAGGCATCTCTCCTCAGAGGCCTGGATTTCAATACCAGCATATGGCTGTTTCTTGACTCACCCATCAGAACAAATCTCATCTACACATGGGAAACATGCACGTTGGAGCTGTGTCAAAGCCTCTGTTTAGGAGAACCCTTCAGGGCCCCAGGGCCACCGCTTCATTCCAAGGTCTCCATAGACACAAAAACATATTAGGACACATCCACAGGAGAGTCCATTTCAACTCAGCCTCCTCGGTTGCCCCCCACATCCAGCAGATCTAACCTGTCTTGTTGCTTGGAGACCATTGGAATGCGAGGTGGGCTACCCAGCCATCCATCCTTAGAACCCTGCTCGGAATCGTTGGCCTGGAGCCAACCAACAGGTCTCAATTGTCCTGCAGAAGAATCTTTGCAGTTTGGAGCTTCTCACAACTCCCATCGTGGGAAAACCCCCATGCCCTCGTGATCCAACCTCCTTCAAGAAAGGGCCATCAGGGCAGAAAGTCCAACCTGAGCGATCGTCTGATCCTTGCCCTGACTTCAGATGCACGATATCTCGATTGAGGTCTGTAGATTGTGCCTGCCATATCCTCACCCAGAAACCTAGGCCTAGCTTGGGTTGTCAGACTCCGTCCTCAGACTACTGGCCCACAAGCCCTCCAGTTTGGCAATCCAGAACTACAATGCCGCACTCTGCCTGCCCTACAGAAGTAAAACATTGCCCTCAGGGCTACCCTGAAACCGCAAATGAGGATCAACCTGCACGCCATTCGGCTGTACCCCAAACATATAGGCTGACCTGGGCACTATTTCCCCTTCTGACCCAGCCTGAGCCTGGACCTCCTGGTCCCACCCAGACAGCTGGCCGCACACTGAGCACATCGGACACGCCATGGCCTTAGGTCGTCATCTCTTCCCAACTGCGGTTTTCAGGCTCCAGAACCTAGACCTTATCTCCAACCACTGCCCAGGGTTGAAAATGATGCAGAAATCAGAACTCTTTCCCCATGGCAAGAAACTTGTGGTTGGTATGTTGTCCAACGTTCAGTGTAGTTGAAACAAGCGTGGCCCATGAGGCCGAGCCCATGCTTGCGGGCCACATTGGTCACAAACACACATTGTGACCCTCAGCCTGAGCCCAGTCCTCAGGTAAGGCCTCTCAGGGCCTATATGAAGAGACAGCATATTGGGCTTGCCATGCCCCTAGGCCCCAATTTTTAACCATAGTTCGGGTTGTCCCTTCACTCTTCCCCAGGGCTCTGCTTTGGAATTCCTCTTTTGGTGGGACACCTGAGGTAAGAAACCTGAAACGAGTCCTCCCATCCCACAGATTGACGAAAAACAATTGGGATCGGGCCAAATCCACAGAGGGGAAGATTCGTCCATGGCCCATGAGACCTCCCCAACATTCCATGGCCATCGCTGAAACAAAATCCAGAGACAAAAGCCTGAGCAAGCGCCTCAGACTCGCTCATTCTTCATATCCTGAAGAGTTCTTCTCATGATTTGTAGATCGTGCGTGCCATACCTACGTCCCCAAACTTAAGCTGAGTTTGTGTTTTCAGTCTTCTGTCCTCAAAGTCCTGGGCCACACTCCCTCCAGGCTGGGGCCCCTGGAGCCACACATTAGGACTGCCCCACCCAATCCATGGGAATTCTGCCCATTCCATTGTCAAAAATCGTACAAATTAGGAGAACCCTCCAAAGTCCCTGAGGCCATCCCAATAGTGTAGGTCGCCCGGGACAAAAAAGGGCGGTTGATACCGGCTGAGCATCTACCTCCACTCATCTACCTCCACTCATACCAAGAAGATTGAACCAGACAGGACCCGAGGCCATTATCGGATCCATTGCTTTGGTTTACAGGCATGTCTCCTCAAAAGCCTGGATTCCAATACCAGCAGAGGGGATTTCCTGAGGCACCCATCAGAACAAATCTCGTCTCCACAAGGAAACTTGTGCATGGGAGCTAAGCCAAAGCTTAGGAGAATACTTCAGGGTCCCGGTGCCACCTCCCCATTCCAAGGCCCTCATGGACACAAACACACGTTAGGACCCATCCTCTGGAAAGTGCATTTCAACTCAGCCACCCCGGTTGCTCCCGCAGATCCATTAGATCTAAACTTTCTTGTTGCTAGGAGACAATTGGAAGGCGAGGCGGACTTCCCAGGCATCCATCCTGGAACGGTGCTCTGGAGTCATTCCATATTGGATGTCCTGGAGCTGTCCAACAGGTCTCAATTGTCCCGCAGAAGGAATCCTTGAAGGGGGCATCCCACATCTCCCAACGTGGAAAACCTCCATGGCCTCGAGATTCCGCTCCCTTCATGAAGGGGCCGTCATGCACAGAAACTCCAACCTGAGCCAACGTCGGATCCTCGCCCTGACTTCAGATGCATGAGATGTTGGTTCAGATCTGCAGGGGGTACCTGCCGTGCCCTCACCCTGAATCCGAAGTCTAGCTTGTGTTCTCAGACTTCCGTCCTCACTCTCCTGGCCCCGAAGCCCTCAAGTTTGGCAATTCCGGACCGACAATGAAGCACTCTGCCATGTCCTCTAGAAAAAATATATTGCCTAATGAGCAGCCCAGGCAGCTTAAATGAGGATAAACCTACACGGCACTCGAATGTACCCAAATTATATAGTCTAACCTGGGCACTAAAGCACTGTCTGACACAACCTGAGCCCGGACCTGCTGACCAACACCCAGACAGCTGACCGCACGCTGAGCACATCAGACCCGCCATGGCCTTAGGTCATCATCTCTTCCCTACCTCAGTTTTCAGGCTTCAGAACCTAGACCTTATCTCCAATCACTGCCCACGGGTGACTGTGATGCAGAAATCAGAACTCTTCCTGACCCATGGCAAGAAACCTTGTGGTGGGCATGTTGTCCAACGTTCAGTGTAGGAGAAACCAGCATTCACCCTGAGGCCCCACCCATTCTTGAGTGCGACGAGAGCATAAACACGGATGTGACCTCAGCGTGAGTCCTGTCCTCTAGTAAGTCCTCTCAGTGGCTGGACCATTAGATGTCATAATGGGCTTGACATATCCCTAGTCCCCAATTTTTAACCAGAATTCTGGTTGTCCTGTCGACCCACCCCAGGGCTCTACTCTGGAATCCCTCATTTGGTGGGACATCTGAGGTTGAAAAACAAAATGAAACAAATCGACAACAACAAAAAAACGGACTTCTTCCGTCCCCAGAATGACCCCAAACTCTTTGGACGGGACCGAACCCCAAGAGAGTAAGACTCGTCCATTTCCCATGAAGTCACCCGGCAATTTCACGACCATGAGTGACACGATATCCAGAGACAAAAACTTGAGCAAGAGCCTCACACTCGACCTTTTTTCATATCCCGAAGTGTTCTCCTCATGGTCTGTAGATGAGTCCTGCCATACCTATGACCCAAAACATAAGCCGAGTTTGTGTTTTCAGACAACTGTCCAAACAGCTCTGGCGTACACACCCTACAGGCTCAGGGCCCTGGAGCCAAACCTGAGGACTGTACTTGCCCTCTCCAAGGGAATTGTATGTGCCCATTCCAATGGCCACAACCGTACTAGTAGGATAACCTCCAAAGTCCCTGAGGCCATCCCAATAGTTGTGGCTTCCCAGGACAAACAGGGGCAATCTGAGCCCATCTGAGCACCTACCTGCACTCAGACCCGTAGACTGATGTCCCCAGAGGTAAAAAGGAACGAACAGGCCCCTAGGCACTAATCGGATCCATTGCTTTGGTTTCCAGGCATCTCTCCTCAGAGGCCTGGATTTCAATACCAGCATATGGCTGTTTCTTGACTCACCCATCAGAACAAATCTCATCTACACATGGGAAACATGCACGTTGGAGCTGTGTCAAAGCCTCTGTTTAGGAGAACCCTTCAGGGCCCCAGGGCCACCGCTTCATTCCAAGGTCTCCATAGACACAAAAACATATTAGGACACATCCCCAGGAGAGTCCATTTCAGCTCAGCCTCCTCGGTTGCCCCCCACATCCAGCAGATCTAACCTGTCTTGTTGCTTGGAGACCATTGGAATGCGAGGTGGGCTACCCAGCCATCCATCCTTAGAACCCTGCTCGGAATTGTTGGCCTGGAGCCAACCAACAGGTCTCAATTGTCCTGCAGAAGAATCATTGCAGTTTGGAGCTTCTCACAACTCCCATCGTGGGAAAACCCCCATGTCCTCGTGATCCAACCCCCTTCAAGAAAGGGCCATCAGGGCAGAAAGTCCAACCTGAGCGATCGTCTGATCCTTGCCCTGACTTCAGATGCACGAGATCTCGATTGAGGTCTGTAGATTGTGCCTGCCATATCCTCACCCAGAAACCTAGGCCTAGCTTGGGTTCTCAGACACCGTCCTCAGACTACTGGCCCACAAGCCCTCCAGTTGGGCAATCCAGAACTACAATGCCGCACTCTGCCTGCCCTACAGAAATAAAACATTGCCCTCAGGGCTACCCCGAAACCACAAATGAGGATCAACCTGCACGCCATTCGGCTGTACCCCAAACATATAGGCTGACCTGGGCACTATTTCCCCTTCTGACCCAGCCTGAGCCTGGACCTCCTGGTCTCACCCAGACAGCTGGCCGCACACTGAGCACATCGGACACGCCATGGCCTTAGGTCGTCATCTCTTCCCAACTGCGGTTTTCAGGCTCCAGAACCTAGACCTTATCTCCAACCACTGCCCAGAGTTGAAATGATGCAGAAATCAGAACTCTTTCCCCATGGCAAGAAACCTTGTGGTTGGCGTGTTGTCCAACGTTCAGTGTAGTTGAAACAAGCGTGGCCCATGAGGACCAGCCCATGCTTGCGGGCCACATTGGTCACAAACACACATTGTGACCCTCAGCCTGAGCCCAGTCCTCATGTAAGGCCTCTCAGGGCCTATATGAAGAGACAGCATATTGGGCTTGCCATGCCCCTGGGCCCCAATTTTTAATCATAGTTCGGGTTGTCCCTTCACTCTTCCCCAGGGCTCTGCTTTGGAATTCCTCTTTTGGTGGGACACCTGAGGTAAGAAACCTGAAACGAGTCCTCCCATCCCACAGATTGACGAAAAACAATTTGGATCGGGCCAAATCCACAGATGAAGATTCGTCCATGTCCCATGAGACCTCCCCAACATTCCACGGCCATCGCTGAAACAAAAGTCAGAGACAAAAGCCTGAGCAAGCGCCTCAGACTCGCTCATTCTTCATATCCTGAAGAGTTCTTCTCATGGTTTGTAGATCGGGCGTGCCATACCTACGTCCCCAAACTTAAGCTGAGTTTGTGTTTTCAGTCTTCTGTCCTCAAAGTCCTGGGCCACACTCCCTCCAGGCTGTGGCCCCTGGAGCCACACATTAGGACTGCCCCCACCCAATCCATGGGAATTCTGCCCATTCCATTGTCAAAAATCGTACAAATTAGGAGAACCCTCCAAAGTCCCTGAGGCCATCCCAATAGTGTAGGTCGCCCAGGACAAAAAAGGGCGGTTGATACCGGCTGAGCATCTACCTCCACTCATCTACCTCCACTCATACCAAGAAGATTGAACCAGACAGGACCCGAGGCCATTATCGGATCCATTGCTTTGGTTTACAGGCATGTCTCCTCAAAAGCCTGGATTCCAATACCAGCAGAGGGGATTTCCTGAGGCACCCATCAGAACAAATCTCGTCTCCACAAGGAAACTTGTGCATGGTAGCTAAGCCAAAGCTTAGGAGAATACTTCAGGGTCCCGGTGCCACCTCCCCATTCCAAGGCCCTCATGGACACAAACACACGTTAGGACCCATCCTCTGGAAAGTGCATTTCAACTCAGCCACCCCGGTTGCTCCCGCAGATCCATTAGATCTAAACTGTCTTGTTGCTAGGAGACAATTGGAAGGTGAGGCGGACTTCCCAGGCATCCATCCTGGAACGGTGCTCTGGAGTCATTCCATATGGGATGTCCTGGAGCTGTCCAACAGGTCTCAATTGTCCCGTAGAAGGAATCCTTGAAGGGGGCATCCCACATCTCCCAACGTGGAAAACCTCCTTGGCCTCGAGATTCCGCTCCCTTCATGAAGGGGCCGTCATGCACAGAAACTCCAACCTGAGCCAACGTCGGATCCTCGCCCTGACTTCAGATGCATGAGATGTTGGTTCAGATCTGCAGGGGGTACCTGCCGTGCCCTCACCCTGAATCCGAAGTCTAGCTTGTGTTCTCAGACTTCCGTCCTCACTCTCCTGGCCCCGAAGCCCTCAAGTTTGGCAATTCTGGACCGACAATGAAGCACTCTGCCATGTCCTCTAGAAAAAATATATTGCCTAATGAGCAGCCCAGGCAGCTTAAATGAGGATAAACCTACACGGCACTCGAATGTACCCAAATTATATAGTCTAACCTGGGCACTAATGCACTGTCTGACACAACCTGAGCCCGGACCTGCTGACCAACACCCAGACAGCTGACCGCACGCTGAGCACATCAGACCCGCCATGGCCTTAGGTCATCATCTCTTCCCTACCTCAGTTTTCAGGCTTCAGAACCTAGATCTTATCTCCAATCACTGCCCACGGGTGACTGTGATGCAGAAATCAGAACTCTTCCTGACCCATGGCAAGAAACCTTGTGGTGGGCATGTTGTCCAACGTTCAGTGTAGGAGAAACCAGCATTCACCCTGAGGCCCCACCCATTCTTGAGTGCGACGAGAGCATAAACACGGATGTGACCTCAGCGTGAGTCCTGTCCTCTAGTAAGTCCTCTCAGTGGCTGGACCATTAGATGTCATAATGGGCTTGACATATCCCTAGTCCCCAATTTTTAACCAGAATTCTGGTTGTCCTGTCGACCCACTCCAGGGCTCTACTCTGGAATCCCTCATTTGGTGGGACATCTGAGGTTGAAAAACAAAATGAAACAAATCGACAACAACAAAAAAACGGACTTCTTCCATCCCAAGAATGACCCCAAACTCTTTGGACGGGACCGAACCCCAAGAGTGTAAGACTCGTCCATTTCCCATGAAGTCACCCGGCAATTTCACGACCATGAGTGACACGATATCCAGAGACAAAAACTTGAGCAAGAGCCTCACACTCGCCCTTTTTTCATATCCCGAAGTGTTCTCCTCATAGTCTGTAGATCAGTCCTGCCATACCTATGACCCAAAACATAAGCCGAGTTTGTGTTTTCAGACAACTGTCCAAACAGCTCTGGCCTACACACCCTACAGGCTCAGGGCCCTGGAGCCAAACCTGAGGACTGTACTTGCCCTCTCCAAGGGAATTGTATGTGCCCATTCCAATGGCCAAAGCCCTACTAGTAGGATAACCTCCAAAGTCCCTGAGGCCATCCCAATAGTTGTGGCTTCCCAGGACAAACAGGGGCAATCTGAGCCCATCTGAGCACCTACCTGCACTCAGACCCGAAGACTGATGTCCCCAGAGGTAAAAAGGAACGAACAGGCCCCTAGGCACTAATCGGATCCATTGCTTTGGTTTCCAGGCATCTCTCCTCAGAGGCCTGGAGTTCAATACCAGCATATGGCTGTTTCTTGACTCACCCATCAGAACAAATCTCATCTACACATGGGAAACATGCACGTTGGAGCTGTGTCAAAGCCTCTGTTTAGGAGAACCCTTCAGGGCCCCAGGGCCACCGCTTCATTCCAAGGTCTCCATAGACACAAAAACATATTAGGACACATCCACAGGAGAGTCCATTTCAACTCAGCCTCCTCGGTTGCCCCCCACATCCAGCAGATCTAACCTGTCTTGTTGCTTGGAGACAATTGGAATGCGAGGTGGGCTACCCAGCCATCCATCCTTAGAACCCTGCTCGGAATCATTGCCCTGGAGCCAACCAACAGGTCTCAATTGTCCTGCAGAAGAATCTTTGCAGCTGGTAGCTTCTCACAACTCCCATCGTGGGAAAACCCCCATGTCCTCGTGATCCAACCCCCTTCAAGAAAGGGCCATCAGGGCAGAAAGTCCAACCTGAGCGATCGTCTGAACCTTGCCCTGACTTCAGATGCACGAGATCTCGATTGAGGTCTGTAGATTGTGCCTGCCATATCCTCAGCCAGAAACCTAGGCCTAGCTTGGGTTCTCAGACTCCGTCCTCAGACTACTGGCCCACAAGCCCTCCAGTTGGGCAATCCAGAACTACAATGCCGCACTCTGCCTGCCCTACAGAAGTAAAACATTGCCCTCAAGGCTACCCGAAACCGCAAATGAGGATCAACCTGCACGCCATTCGGCTGTACCCCAAACATATAGGCTGACCTGCGCACTATTTCCCCTTCTGACCCAGCCTGAGCCTGGACCTCCTGGTCTCACCCAGACAGCTGGCCGCACACTGAGCACATCGGACCCGCCATGGCCTTAGGTCGTCATCTCTTCCCAACTGCGGTTTTCAGGCTCCAGAACCTAGACCTTATCTCCAACCACTGCCCAGGGTTGAAAATGATGCAGAAATCAGAACTCTTTCCCCATGGCAAGAAACCTTGTGGTTGGCGTGTTGTCCAACGTTCAGTGTAGTTGAAACAAGCGTGGCCCATGAGGCCCAGCCCATGCTTGCGGGCCACATTGGTCACAAACACACATTGTGACCCTGAGCCTGAGCCCAGTCCTCATGTAAGGCCTCTCAGGGCCTATATGAAGAGACAGCATATTGGGCTTGCCATGCCCCTGGGCCCCAATTTTTAATCATAGTTCGGGTTGTCCCTTCACTCTTCCCCAGGGCTCTGCTTTGGAATTCCTCTTTTGGTGGGACACCTGAGGTAAGAAACCTGAAACGAGTCCTCCCATCCCACAGATTGACGAAAAACAATTTGGATCGGGCCAAATCCACAGATGAAGATTCGTCCATGTCCCATGAGACCTCCCCAACATTCCACGGCCATCGCTGAACAAAAGTCAGAGACAAAAGCCTGAGCAAGCGCCTCAGACTCGCTCATTCTTCATATCCTGAAGAGTTCTTCTCATGGTTTGTAGATCGGGCGTGCCATACCTACGTCCCCAAACTTAAGCTGAGTTTGTGTTTTCAGTCTTCTGTCCTCAAAGTCCTGGGCCACACTCCCTCAAGGCTGGGGCCCCTGGAGCCACACATTAGGACTGCCCCCACCCAATCCATGGGAATTCTGCCCATTCCATTGTCAAAAATCGTACAAATTAGGAGAACCCTCCAAAGTCCCTGAGGCCATCCCAATAGTGTAGGTCGCCCAGGACAAAAAAGGGCGGTTGATACCGGCTGAGCATCTACCTCAACTCATCTACCTCCACTCATACCAAGAAGATTGAACCAGACAGGACCCGAGGCCATTATCGGATCCATTGCTTTGGTTTACAGGCATGTCTCCTCAAAAGCCTGGATTCCAATACCAGCAGAGGGGATTTCCTGAGGCACCCATCAGAACAAATCTCGTCTCCACAAGGAAACTTGTGCATGGGAGCTAAGCCAAAGCTTAGGAGAATACTTCAGGGTCCCGGTGCCACCTCCCCATTCCAAGGCCCTCATGGACACAAACACACGTTAGGACCCATCCTCTGGAAAGTGCATTTCAACTCAGCCACCCCGGTTGCTCCCGCAGATCCATTAGATCTAAACTTTCTTGTTGCTAGGAGACAATTGGAAGGCGAGGCTGACTTCCGAGGCATCCATCCTGGAACGGTGCTCTGGAGTCATTCCATATGGGATGTCCTGGAGCTGTCCAACAGGTCTCAATTGTCCCGCAGAAGGAATCCTTGAAGGGGGCATCCCACATCTCCCAACGTGGAAAACCTCCATGGCCTCGAGATTCCGCTCCCTTCATGAAGGGGCCGTCATGCACAGAAACTCCAACCTGAGCCAACGTCGGATCCTCGCCCTGACTTCAGATGCATGAGATGTTGGTTCAGATCTGCAGGGGGTACCTGCCGTGCCCTCACCCTGAATCCGAAGTCTAGCTTGTGTTCTCAGACTTCCGTCCTCACTCTCCTGGCCCCGAAGCCCTCAAGTTTGGCAATTCCGGACCGACAATGAAGCACTCTGCCATGTCCTCTAGAAAAAATATATTGCCTAATGAGCAGCCCAGGCAGCTTAAATGAGGATAAACCTACACGGCACTCGAATGTACCCAAATTATATAGTCTAACCTGGGCACTAAAGCACTGTCTGACACAACCTGAGCCCGGACCTGCTGACCAACACCCAGACAGCTGACCGCACGCTGAGCACATCAGACCCGCCATGGCCTTAGGTCATCATCTCTTCCCTACCTCAGTTTTCAGGCTTCAGAACCTAGACCTTATCTCCAATCACTGCCCACGGGTGACTGTGATGCAGAAATCAGAACTCTTCCTGACCCATGGCAAGAAACCTTGTGGTGGGCATGTTGTCCAACATTCAGTGTAGGAGAAACCAGCATTCACCCTGAGGCCCCACCCATTCTTGAGTGCGACGAGAGCATAAACACGGATGTGACCTCAGCGTGAGTCCTGTCCTCTAGTAAGTCCTCTCAGTGGCTGGACCATTAGATGTCATAATGGGCTTGACATATCCCTAGTCCCCAATTTTTAACCAGAATTCTGGTTGTCCTGTCGACCCACCCCAGGGCTCTACTCTGGAATCCCTCATTTGGTGGGACATCTGAGGTTGAAAAACAAAATGAAACAAATCGACAACAACAAAAAAACGGACTTCTTCCATCCCCAGAATGACCCCAAACTCTTTGGACGGGACCGAACCCCAAGAGAGTAAGACTCGTCCATTTCCCATGAAGTCACCCGGCAATTTCACGACCATGAGTGACACGATATCCAGAGACAAAAACTTGAGCAAGAGCCTCACACTCGACCTTTTTTCATATCCCGAAGTGTTCTCCTCATGGTCTGTAGATCAGTCCTGCCATACCTATGACCCAAAACATAAGCCGAGTTTGTGTTTTCAGACAACTGTCCAAACAGCTCTGGCCTACACACCCTACAGGCTCAGGGCCCTGGAGCCAAACCTGAGGACTGTACTTGCCCTCTCCAAGGGAATTGTATGTGCCCATTCCAATGGCCACAACCCTACTAGTAGGATAACCTCCAAAGTCCCTGAGGCCATCCCAATAGTTGTGGCTTCCCAGGACAAACAGGGGCAATCTGAGCCCATCTGAGCACCTACCTGCACTCAGACCCGTAGACTGATGTCCCCAGAGGTAAAAAGGAACGAACAGGCCCCTAGGCACTAATCGGATCCATTGCTTTGGTTTCCAGGCATCTCTCCTCAGAGGCCTGGATTTCAATACCAGCATATGGCTGTTTCTTGACTCACCCATCAGAACAAATCTCATCTACACATGGGAAACATGCACGTTGGAGTAGTGTCAAAGCGCTGTTTAGGAGAACCCTTCAGGGCCCCAGGGCCACCGCTTCATTCCAAGGTCTCCATAGACACAAAAACATATTAGGACACATCCACAGGAGAGTCCATTTCAACTCAGCCTCCTCGGTTGCCCCCCACATCCAGCAGATCTAACCTGTCTTGTTGCTTGGAGACCATTGGAATGCGAGGTGGGCTACCCAGCCATCCATCCTTAGAACCCTGCTCGGAATCGTTGGCCTGGAGCCAACCAACAGGTCTCAATTGTCCTGCAGAAGAATCTTTGCAGTTTGGAGCTTCTCACAACTCCCATCGTGGGAAAACCCCCATGCCCTCGTGATCCAACCTCCTTCAAGAAAGGGCCATCAGGGCAGAAAGTCCAACCTGAGCGATCGTCTGATCCTTTCACTGACTTCAGATGCACGAGATTTCTATTGAGGTCTGTAGATTGTGCCTTCCATATCCTCACCCAGAAACCTAGGCCTAGCTTGGGTTCTCAGACTCCGTCCTCAGACTACTGGCCCACAAGCCCTCCAGTTGGGCAATCCAGAACTACAATGCCGCACTCTGCCTGCCCTACAGAAGTAAAACATTGCCCTCAGGGCTACCCCGAAACCGCAAATGAGGATCAACCTGCACGCCATTCAGCTGTACCCAAAACATATAGGGTGACCTTGGCACTATTTCCCCTTCTGACCCAGCCTGAGCCTGGACCTCCTGGTCCCACCCAGACAGCTGGCCGCACACTGAGCACATCGGACACGCCATGGCCTTAGGTCGTCATCTCTTCCCAACTGCGGTTTTCAGGCTCCAGAACCTAGACCTTATCTTCAACCACTGCCCAGGGTTGAAAATGATGCAGAAATCAGAACTCTTTCCCCATGGCAAGAAACCTTGTTGTTGGCATGTTGTCCAACGTTCAGTGTAGTTGAAACAAGCGTGGCCCATGAGGCCCAGCCCATGCTTGCGGGCCACATTGGTCACAAACACACATTGTGACCCTCAGCCTGAGCCCAGTCCTCAGGTAAGGCATCTCAGGGCCTATATGAAGAGACAGCATATTGGGCTTGCCATGCCCGTAGGCCGCAATTTTTAACCATAGTTCGGGTTGTCCCTTCACTCTTCCCCAGGGCTCTGCTTTGGAATTCCTCTTTTGGTGGGACACCTGAGGTAACAAACCTGAAAGGAGTCCTCCCATCCCACAGATTGAAGAAAAACAATTGGGATCGGGCCAAATCCACAGAGAGGAAGATTCGTCCATGGCCCATGAGACCTCCCCAACATTCCACGGCCATCGCTGAAACAAAAGTCAGAGACAAAAGCCTGAGCAAGCGCCTCAGACTCGCTCATTCTTCATATCCTGAAGAGTTCTTCTCATGGTTTGTAGATCGGGCGTGCCATACCAACGTCCCCAAACTTAAGCTGAGTTTGTGTTTTCAGTCTTCTGTCCTCAAAGTCCTGGGCCACACTCCCTCCAGGCTGGGGCCCCTGGAGCCACACATTAGGACTGCCCCCACCCAATCCATGGGAATTCTGCCCATTCCATTGTCAAAAATCGTACAAATTAGGAGAACCCTCCAAAGTCCCTGAGGCCATCCCAATAGTGTAGGTCGCCCAGGACAAAAAAGGGCGGTTGATACCGGCTGAGAAACTACCTCCACTCATCTACCTCCACTCATACCAAGAAGATTGAACCAGACAGGACCCGAGGCCATTATCGGATCCATTGCTTTGGTTTACAGGCATGTCTCCTCAAAAGCCTGGATTCCAATACCAGCAGAGGGGATTTCCTGAGGCACCCATCAGAACAAATCTCGTCTCCACAAGGAAACTTGTGCATGGGAGCTAAGCCAAAGCTTAGGAGATACTTCAGGGTCCCGGTGCCACCTCCCCATTCCAAGGCCCTCATGGACACAAACACACGTTAGGACCCATCCTCTGGAAAGTGCATTTCAACTCAGCCACCCCGGTTGCTCCCGCAGATCCATTAGATCTAAACTGTCTTGTTGCTAGGAGACAATTGGAAGGCGAGGCGGACTTCCCAGGCATCCATCCTAGAACAGTGCTCTGGAGTCATTCCATATGGGATGTCCTGGAGCTGTCCAACAGGTCTCAATTGTCCCGCAGAAGGAATCCTTGAAGGGGGCATCCCACATCTCCCAACGTGGAACACCTCCATGGCCTCGAGATTCCGCTCCCTTCATGAAGCGGCCGTCATGCACAGAAACTCCAACCTGAGCCAACGTGGGATCCTCGCCCTGACTTCAGATGCATGAGATATTGGTTCAGATCTGCAGGGGGTACCTGCCGTGCCCTCACCCTGAATCCGAAGTCTAGCTTGTGTTCTCAGACTTCCGTCCTCACTCCCCTGGCCCCGAAGCCCTCAAGTTTGGCAATTCCGGACCGACAATGAAGCACTCTGCCTGCCCTCTAGAAAAAATATATTGCCTAATGAGCAGCCCAGGCAGCTTAAATGAGGATAAACCTACACGGCACTCGAATGTACCCAAATTATATAGTCTAACCTGGGCACTAATGCACTGTCTGACACAACCTGAGCCCGGACCTGCTGACCAACACCCAGACAGCTGACCGCACGCTGAGCACATCAGACCCGCCCTGGCCTTAGGTCATCATCTCTTCCCTACCTCAGTTTTCAGGCTTCAGAACCTAGACCTTATCTCCAATCACTGCCCACGGGTGACTGTGATGCAGAAATCAGAACTCTTCCTGACCCATGGCAAGAAACCTTGTGGTTGGCATGTTGTCCAACGTTCAGTGTAGGAGAAACCAGCATTCACCCTGAGGCCCCGCCCATTCTTGAGTGCGACGAGAGCATAAACACGGATTGTGACCTCAGCGTGAGTCCTGTCCTCTAGTAAGTCCTCTCAGTGGCTGGACCATTAGATGTCATAATGGGCTTGACATATCCCTAGTCCCCAATTTTTAACCAGATTTCTGGTTGTCCAGTCGACCCACCCCAGGGCTCTACTCTGGAATCCCTCATTTGGTGGGACATCTGAGGTTGAAAAACAAAAAGAAACAAATCGACAACAACAAAAAAACGGACTTCTTCCATCCGCAGAATGACCCCAAACTCTTTGGATGGGACCGAAGCCCCAGAGAGTAAGACTCGTCAATTTCCCATGAAGTCACCCGGCAATTTCACGACCATGAGTGACACGATATCCAGAGACAAAAACTTGAGCAAGAGCCTCACACTCGACCTTTTTTCATATCCCGAAGTGTTCTCCTCATGGTCTGTAGATCAGTCCTGCCATACCTATGACCCAAAACATAAGCCGAGTTTGTGTTTTCAGACAACTGTCCAAACAGCTCTGGCCTACATACCCTACAGGCTCAGGGCCCTGGAGCCAAACCTGAGGACTGTACTTGCCCTCTCCAAGGGAATTGTATATGCCCATTCCAATGGCCACAACCCTACTAGTAGGATAACCTCCAAAGTCCCTGAGGCCATCCAAATAGTTGTGGCTTCCCAGGACAAACAAGGGCAATCTGAGCCCATCTGAGCACCTACCTGCACTCAGACCCATAGACTGATGTCCCCAGAGGTAAAAAGGAACGAACAGGCCCCTAGGCACTAATCGGATCCATTGCTTTGGTTTGCAGGCATCTCTCCTCAGAGGCCTGGATCTCAATACCAGCATATGGCTGTTTCTTGACTCACCCATCAGAACAAATCTCATCTACACATGGGAAACATGCACGTTGGAGCTGTGTCAAAGCCTCTGTTTAGGAGAACCCTTCAGGGCCCCAGGGCCACCGCTTCATTCCAAGGTCTCCATAGACACAAAAACATATTAGGACACATCCACAGGAGAGTCCATTTCAACTCAGCCTCCTCGGTTGCCCCCCATATCCAGCAGATCTAACCTGTCTTGTTGCTTGGAGACCATTGGAATGCGAGGTGGGCTACCCAGCCATCCATCCTTAGAACCCTGCTCGGAATTGTTGGCCTGGAGCCAACCAACAGGTCTCAATTGTCCTGCAGAAGAATCTTTGCAGTTTGGAGCTTCTCACAACTCCCATCGTGGGAAAACCCCCATGCCCTCGTGATCCAACCTCCTTCAAGAAAGGGCCATCAGGGCAGGAAGTCCAACCTGAGCGATCGTCTGATCCTTTCACTGACTTCAGATGCACGAGATTTCTATTGAGGTCTGTAGATTGTGCCTTCCATATCCTCACCCAGAAACCTAGGCCTAGCTTGGGTTCTCAGACTCCGTCCTCAGACTACTGGCCCACAAGCCCTCCAGTTGGGCAATCCAGAACTACAATGCCGCACTCTGCCTGCCCTACAGAAGTAAAACATTGCCCTCAGGGCTACCCCGAAACCGCAAATGAGGATCAACCTGCACGCCATTCAGCTGTACCCAAAACATATAGGCTGACCTTGGCACTATTTCCCCTTCTGACCCAGCCTGAGCCTGGACCTCCTGGTCCCACCCAGACAGCTGGCCGCACACTGAGCACATCGGACACGCCATGGCCTTAGGTCGTCATCTCTTCCCAACTGCGGTTTTCAGGCTCCAGAACCTAGACCTTATCTTCAACCACTGCCCAGGGTTGAAAATGATGCAGAAATCAGAACTCTTTCCCCATGGCAAGAAACCTTGTGGTTGGCATGTTGTCCAACGTTCAGTGTAGTTGAAACAAGCGTGGCCCATGAGGCCCAGCCCATGCTTGCGGGCCACATTGGTCACAAACACACATTGTGACCCTCAGCCTGAGCCCAGTCCTCAGGTAAGGCCTCTCAGGGCCTATATGAAGAGACAGCATACTGGGCTTGGCCTGCCCCTAGGCCGCAATTTTTAACCATAGTTCGGGTTGTCCCTTCACTCTTCTCCAGGGCTCTGCTTTGGAATTCCTCTTTTGGTGGGACACCTGAGGTAACAAACCTGAAAGGAGTCCTCCCATCCCACAGATTGAAGAAAAACAATTGGGATCGGGCCAAATCCACAGAGAGGAAGATTCGTCCATGGCCCATGAGACCTCCCCAACATTCCACGGCCATCGCTGAAACAAAAGTCAGAGACAAAAGCCTGAGCAAGCGCCTCAGACTCGCTCATTCTTCATATCCTGAAGAGTTCTTCTCATGGTTTGTAGATCGGGCGTGCCATACCAACGTCCCCAAACTTAAGCTGAGTTTGTGTTTTCAGTCTTCTGTCCTCAAAGTCCTGGGCCACACTCCCTCCAGGCTGGGGCCCCTGGAGCCACACATTAGGACTGCCCCCACCCAAACCATGGGAATTCTGCCCATTCCATTGTCAAAAATCGTACAAATTAGGAGAACCCTCCAAAGTCCCTGAGGCCATCCCAATAGTGTAGGTCGCCCAGAACAAAAAAGGGCGGTTGATACCGGCTGAGCAACTACCTCCACTCATCTACCTCCACTCATACCAAGAAGATTGAACCAGACAGGACCCGAGGCCATTATCGGATCCATTGCTTTGGTTTACAGGCATGTCTCCTCAAAAGCCTGGATTCCAATACCAGCACAGGGGATTTCCTGAGGCACCCATCAGAACAAATCTCGTCTCCACAAGGAAACTTGTGCATGGGAGCTAAGCCAAGCTTAGGAGAATACTTCAGGGTCCCGGTGCCACCTCCCCATTCCAAGGCCCTCATGGACACAAACACACGTTAGGACCCATCCTCTGGAAAGTGCATTTCAACTCAGCCACCCCGGTTGCTCCCGCAGATCCATTAGATCTAAACTGTCTTGTTGCTAAGAGACAATTGGAAGGCGAGGCGGACTTCCCAGGCATCCATCCTGGAACGATGCTCTGGAGTCATTCCATATGGGATGTCCTGGAGCTTTCCAACAGGTCTCAATTGTCCCGCAGAAGGAATCCTTGAAGGGGGCATCCCACATCTCCCAACGTGGAAAACCTCCATGGCCTCGAGATTCCGCTCCCTTCATGAAGGGGCCGTCATGCACAGAAACTCCAACCTGAGCCAACGTCGGATCCTCGCCCTGACTTCAGATGCATGAGATGTTGGTTCAGATCTGCAGGGGGTACCTGCCGTGCCCTCACCCTGAATCCGAAGTCTAGCTTGTGTTCTCAGACTTCCGTCCTCACTGTCCTGGCACCGAAGCCCTCAAGTTTGGCAATTCCGGACCGACAATGAAGCACTCTGCCATGTCCTCTAGAAAAAATATATTGCCTAATGAGCAGCCCAGGCAGCTTAAATGAGGATAAACCTACACGGCACTCGAATGTACCCAAATTATATAGTCTAACCTGGGCACTAATGCACTGTCTGACACAACCTGAGCCCACCTGCTGACCAACACCCAGACAGCTGACCGCACCCTGAGCACATCAGACCCGCCCTGGCCTTAGGTCATCATCTCTTCCCTTCCTCAGTTTTCAGGCTTCAGAACCTAGACCTTATCTCCAATCACTGCCTACGGGTGACTGTGATGCAGAAATCAGAACTCTTCCTGACCCATGGCAAGAAACCTTGTGGTTGGCATGTTGTCCAACGTTCAGTGTAGGAGAAACCAGCATTCACCCTGAGGCCCCGCCCATTCTTGCATGCGACGAGAGCATATACACGCATTGTGACCTCAGCGTGAGTCCTGTCCTCTAGTAAGTCCTCTCAGTGGCTGCACCATTAGATGTCATAATGGGCTTGACATGTTTTTAGTCCCCAATTTTTAACCAGATTTATGGTTGTCCAGTCGCCCCAACCCAGGGCTCTACTCTGGAATCCCTCATTTGGTGGGACATCTGAGGTTGAAAAACAAAATGAAACAAATCGACAACAACAAAAAAACGGACTTCTTCCATCCCCAGAATGACCCCAAACTCTTTGGACGGGATCGAACCCCCAGAGAGTAAGACTCGTCCATTTCCCATGAAGTCACCCGGCAATTTCACGACCATGAGTGACACGATATCCAGAGACAAAAACTTGAGCAAGAGTCTCACACTCGCCCTTTTTTCATATCCCGAAGTGTTCTCCTCATGGTCTGTAGATCAGTCCTGCCATACCTATGACCCAAAACATAAGCCGAGTTTGTGTTTTCAGACAACTGTCCAAGCAGCTCTGGCCTACACACCCTACAGGCTCAGTGCCCTGGAGCCAAACCTGAGGACTGTACTTGCCCTCTCCAAGGGAATTGTATGTGCCCATTCCAATGGCCACAACCCTACTAGTAGGTTAACCTCCAAAGTCCCTGAGGCCATCCCAATAGTTGTGGCTTCCCAGGACAAACAGGGGCAATCTGAGCCCATCTGAGCACCTACCTGCACTCAGACCCGTAGACTGATGTCCCCAGAGGTAAAAAGGAACGAACAGGCCCCTAGGCACTAATCGGATCCATTGCTTTGGTTTCCAGGCATCTCTCCTCAGAGGCCTGGAGTTCAATACCAGCATATGGCTGTTTCTTGACTCACCCATCAGAACAAATCTCATCTACACATGGGAAACATGCACGTTGGAGCTGTGTCAAAGCCTCTGTTTAGGAGAACCCTTCAGGGCCCCAGGGCCACCGCTTCATTCCAAGGTCTCCATAGACACAAAAACATATTAGGACACATCCACAGGAGAGTCCATTTCAACTCAGCCTCCTCGGTTGCCCCCCACATCCAGCAGATCTAACCTGTCTTGTTGCTTGGAGACAATTGGAATGCGAGGTGGGCTACCCAGCCATCCATCCTTAGAACCCTGCTCGGAATCATTGGCCTGGAGCCAACCAACAGGTCTCAATTGTCCTGCAGAAGAATCTTTGCAGTTTGGAGCTTCTCACAACTCCCATCGTGGGAAAACCCCCATGTCCTCGTGATCCAACCCCCTTCAAGAAAGGGCCATAGGGCAGAAAGTCCAACCTGAGCGATCGTCTGATCCTTGCCCTGACTTCAGATGCACGAGATCTCGATTGAGGTCTGTTGACTGTGCCTGCCATATCCTCACCCAGTAACCTAGGCCTAGCTTGGGTTCTCAGACTCCGTCCTCAGACTACTGGCCCACAAGCCCTCCAGTTTGGCAATCCAGAACTACAATGCCGCACTCTGCCTGCCCTACAGAAGTAAAACATTGCCCTCAGGGCTACCCCGAAACCCCAAATGAGGATCAACCTGCACGCCATTCGGCTGTACCCCAAACATATAGGCTGACCTGGGCACTATTTCCCCTTCTGAACCAGCCTGAGCCTGGACCTCCTGGTCCCACCGAGACATCTGGCCACACACTGAGCACATCGGACCCGCCATGGCCTTAGGTCGTCATCTCTTCCCAACTGCGGTTTTCAGGCTCCAGAACCTAGACCTTATCTCCAACCACTGCCCAGGGTTGAAAATGATGCAGAAATCAGAACTCTTTCCCCATGGCAAGAAACCTTGTGCTTGGCATGTTGTCCAACGTTCAGTGTAGTTGAAACAAGCGTGGCCCATGAGGCCCAGCCCATGCTTGCGGGCCACATTGGTCACAAACACACATTGTGACCCTGAGCCTGAGCCCAGTCCTCAGGTAAGGCCTCTCAGGGCCTATATGAAGAGACAGCATATTGGGCTTGCCATGCCCCTAGGACCCAATTTTTAACCATAGTTCGGGGTGTCCTTCACTCTTCCCCAGGGCTCTGCTTTGGAATTCCTCTTTTGGTGGGACACCAGAGGTAACAAACCTGAAAGGAGTCCTCCCATCCCAGAGATTGACGAAAAAGAATTGGGATCGGGCCAAATCCACAGAGAGGAAAATTCGTCCATGGCCCATGAGACCTCCCCAACATTCCAAGGCCATCGCTGAAACAAAATCCAGAGACAAAAGCCTGAGCAAGCGACTCAGACTCGCTCATTCTTCATATCCTGAAGAGTTCTTCACATGGTTTGTAGATCGGGCGTGCCATACCAACGTCTCCAAACTTAAGCTGAGTTTGTGTTTTCAGTCTTCTGTCCTCAAAGTCCTGGGCCACACTCCCTCCAGGCTGGGGCCCCTGGAGCCACACATTAGGACTGCCCCCACCCAATCCATGGGAATTCTGCCCATTCCATTGTCAAAAATCGTACAAATTAGGAGAACCCTCCAAAGTCCCTGAGGCCATCCCAATAGTGTAGGTCGCCCGGGACAAAAAAGGCCGGTTGATACCAGCTGAGCATCTACCTCCACTCATCTACCTCCACTCATACCAAGAAGATTGAACCAGACAGGACCCGAGGCCATTATCGGATCCATTGCTTTGGTTTACAGGCATGTCTCCTCAGAAGCCTTGATTCCAAAACCAGCAGAGGGGATTTCCTGAGGCACCCATCAGAACAAATCTCGTCTCCACAAGGAAACTTGTGCATGGGAGCTATGCCAAAGCTTAGGAGAATACTTCAGGGTCCCGGTGCCACCTCCCCATTCCAAGGCCCTCATGGACACAAACACACGTTAGGACCCATCCTCTGGAAAGTGCATTTCAACTCAGCCACCCCGGTTGCTCCCGCAGATCCATTAGATCTAAATTGTCTTGTTGCTAGGAGACAATTGGAAGGCGAGGCAGACTTCCCAAGCATCCATCCTCGAACGGTGCTCTGGAGTCATTCTATATGGGATGTCCTGGAGCTGTCCAACAGGTCTCAATTGTCCCGCAGAAGGATTCCTTGAAGGGGGCTTCCCACATGTCCCAACGTGGAAAACCTCCATGACCTCGAGATTCCGCTCCCTTCATGAAGGGGCCGTCATGCACAGAAAGGCCTACCAGAGCCAACGTCGGATCCTCGCCCTGACTTCAGATGCATGAGATATTGGTTCAGATCTGCAGGGGGTACCTGCCTGCCCTCACCCTGAATCCGAAGTCTAGCTTGTGTTCTCAGACTTCCGTCCTCACTCTCCTGGCCCCGAAGCCCTCAAGTTTGGCAATTCCGGACCGACAATGAAGCACTCTGCCTGCCCTCTAGAAAAAATATATTGCCTAATGAGCAGCCCAGGCAGCTTAAATGAAGATAAACCTACACGGCACTCGAATGTACCCAAATTATATAGTCTAACCTGGGCACTAATGCACTGTCTGACACAACCTGAGCCCGGACCTGCTGACCAACACCCAGACAGCTGACCGCACGCTGAGCACATCAGACCCGCCATGGCCTTAGGTCATCATCTCTTCCCTACCTCAGTTTTCAGGCTTCAGAACCTAGACCTTATCTCCAATCACTGCCCACGGGTGACTGTGATGCAGAAATCAGAACTCTTCCTGACCCATGGCAAGAAACCTTGTGGTTGGCATGTTGTCCAACGTTCAGTGTAGGAGAATCCAGCATTCACCCTGAGGCCCCGCCCATTCTTGAGTGCGAGGAGAGCATAAACACGCATTGTGACCTCAGCGTGAGTCCTGTCCTCTAGTAAGTCCTCTCAGTGGCTGGACCATTAGATGTCATAATGGGCTTGACATGTCCCTATTCCCCAATTTTTAACCAGATTTCTGGTTGTCCAGTCGCCCCACCCCAGGGCTCTACTCTGGAATCCCTCATTTGGTGGGACATCTGAGGTTGAAAAACAAAATGAAACAAATCGACAACAACAACAAAAAAACGGACTTCTTCCATCCCCAGAATGACCCCAAACTCTTTGGACTGGACCGAACCCCCAGAGAGTAAGACTCGTCCATTTCCCATGAAGTCACCCGGCAATTTCACGACCATGAGTGACACGATATCCAGAGACAAAAACTTGAGCAGAGCCTCACACTCGTCCTGTTTTCATGTCCCGAAGTGTTCTCCTCATGGTCTGTAGATCAGTCCTGCCATACCTATGACCCAAAACATAAGCCGAGTTTGTGTTTTCAGACAACTGTCCAAACAGCTCTGGCCTACACACCCTACAGGCTCAGGGCCCTGGAGCCAAACCTGATGACTGTACTTGCCCTCTCCAAGGGAATTGTATGTGCCCATTCCAATGGCCACAACCCTACTAGTAGGATAACCTCCAAAGTCCCTGAGGCCATCCCAAGAGTTGTGGCTTCCCAGGAGAAACAGGGGCAATCTGAGCCCATCTGAGCACCTACCTGCACTCAGACCCGTAGACTGAGGTCCCCAGAGGTAAAAAGGACGAAGAGGCCCCTAGGCACTAATCGGATCCTTTGCTTTGGTTTCCAGGCATCTCTCCTCAGAGGCCTGGATTTCAATACCAGCATATGGCTGTTTCTTGACTCACCCATCAGAACAAATCTCATCTACACATGGGAAACATGCACGTTGGAGCTGTGTCAACGCCTCTGTTTAGGAGAACCCTTCAGGGCCCCAGGGCCACCGCTTCATTCCAAGGTCTCCATAGACACAAAAACATATTAGGACACATCCACAGGAGAGTCCATTTCAACTCAGCCTCCTCGGTTGCCCCCCACATCCAGCAGATCTAACCTCTCTTGTTGCTTGGAGACAATTGGAATGCGAGGTGGGCTCCCCAGCCATCCATCCTTAGAACCCTGCTCGGAATCGTTGGACTGGAGCCAACCAACAGGTCTCAATTGTCCTGCAGAAGAATCTTTGCAGTTTGGAGCTTCTCACAACTCCCATCGTGGGAAAACCCCCATGTCCTCGTGATCCAATCCCCTTCAAGAAAGGGCCATCAGGCAGAAAGTCCAACCTGAGCGATCGTCTGATCCTTGCCCTGACTTCAGATGCACGAGATCTCGATTGAGGTCTGTAGATTGTGCCTGCCATATCCTCACCCAGAAACCTAGGCCTAGCTTGGGTTCTCAGACTCCGTCCTCAGACTACTGGCCCACAAGCCCTCCAGTTTGGCAATCCAGAACTACAATGCCGCACTCTGCCTGCCCTACAGAAGTAAAACATTGCCCTCAGGGCTACCCCGAAACCCCAAATGAGGATCAACCTGCACGCCATTCGGCTGTACCCCAAACATATAGGCTGACCTGGGCACTATTTCCCCTTCTGACCCAGCCTGAGCCTGGACCTCCTGGTCCCACCCAGTCAGCTGGCCGCACACTGAGCACATCGGACCCGCCATGGCCTTAGGTCGTCATCTCTTCCCAACTGCGGTTTTCAGGCTCCAGAACCTAGACCTTATCTCCAACCACTGCCCAGGGTTGAAAATGATGCAGAAATCAGAACTCTTTCCCCATGGCAAGAAACCTTGTGCTTGGCATGTTGTCCAACGTTCAGTGTAGTTGAAACAAGCGTGGCCCATGAGGCCCAGCCCATGCTTGCGGGCCACATTGTTCACAAACACACATTGTGACCCTCAGCCTGAGCCCAGTCCTCAGGTAATGCCTCTCAGGGCTTATATGAAGAGACAGCATATTGGGCTTGCCATGCCCCTAGGCCCCAATTTTTAACCATCGTTCGGGGTGTCCCTTCACTCTTCCCCAGGGCTCTGCTTTGGAATTCCTCTTTTGGTGGGACACCAGGGGTAACAAACCTGAAAGGAGTCTTCCCATCCCACAGATTGACGAAAAACAATTGGGATCGGGCCAAATCCACAGAGAGGAAGATTCGTCCATGGCCCATGAGACCTCCCCAACATTCCACGGCCATCGCTGAAACAAAATCCAGAGACAAAAGCCTGAGCAAGCGACTCAGACTCGCTCATTCTTCATATCCTGAAGAGTTCTTCTCATGGTTTGTAGATCGGGCGTGCCATACATACGTCCCAAAACTTAAGCTGAGTTTGTGTTTTCAGTCTTCTGTCTTCAAAGTCCTGGGCCACACTCCCTCAAGGCTGGGGCCCCTGGAGCCACACATTAGGACTGCCCCCACCCAATCCATGGGAATTCTGCCCATTCCATTGTCAAAAATCGTACAAATTAGGAGAACCCTCCAAAGTCCCTGAGGCCATCCCAATAGTGTAGGTCGCCCGGGACAAAAAAGGGCGTTTGATACCGGCTGAGCATCTACCTCCACTCATCTACCTCCACTCATACCAAGAAGATTGAACCAAACAGGACCCGAGGCCATTATCGGATCCATTGCTTTGGTTTACAGGCATGTCTCCTCAAAAGCCTGGATTGCAATACCAGCAGAGGGGATGTCCTGAGGCACCCATCAGAACAAATCTCGTCTCCATAAGGAAACTTGGGCATGGGAGCTATGCCAACGCTTAGGAGAATACTTCAGGGTCCCGGTGCCACCTCCCCATTCCAAGGCCCTCATGGACACAAACACACATTAGGACCCATCCTCTGGAAAGTGCATTTCAACTCAGCCACCCCGGTTGCTCCCGCAGATCCATTAGATCTAAACTCTCTTGTTGCTAGGAGACAATTGGAAGGCGATGCGGACTTCCCAGGCATCCATCCTCGAACGGTGCTCTGGAGTCATTCCATATGGGATATCCTGGAGCTGTCCAACAGGTCTCAATTGTCCCGCAGAAGGAATCCTTGAAGGGGGCATCCCACATCTCCCAACGTGGAAAACCTCCATGGCCTCGAGATTCCGCTCCCTTCATGAAGGGGCCGTCATGCACAGAAACTCCAACCTGAGCCAACGTCAGATCTTCGCCCTGACTTCAGATGCATGAGATATTGGTTCAGATCTGCAGGGGGTACCTGCCGTGCTCTCACTCTGAATCCGAAGTCTAGCTTGTGTTCTCAGTCTTCCGTCCTCACTCTCCTGGCCCCGAAGCCCTCATGTTTGGCAATTCCGGACCGACAATGAAGCACTCTGCCTGCCCTCTAGAAAAAATATATTGCCTAATGAGCTGACCAGGCAGCTTAAATGAAGATAAACCTACACGGCACTCGAATGTACCCAAATTATATAGTCTAACCTGGGCACTAATGCACTGTCTGACACAACCTGAGCCCGGACCTGCTGACCAACACCCAGACAGCTGACCGCACCCTGAGCACATCAGACCCGCCCTGGCCTTAGGTCATCATCTCTTCCCTACCTCAGTTTTCAGGCTTCAGAACCTAGACTTTATCTCCAATCACTGCCCACGGGTGACTGTGATGCAGAAATCAGAACTCTTCCTGACGCATGGCAAGAAACCTTGTGGTTGGCATGTTGTCCAACGTTCAGTGTAGGAGAAAACAGCATTCACCCTGAGGCCCCGCCCATTCTTGAGTGCGACGAGAGCATAAACACGCATTGTGACCTCAGCGTGAGTCCTGTCCTCTAGTAAGTCCTCTCAGTGGCTGGACCATTAGATGTCATAATGGGCTTGACATGTCCCTAGTCCCCAATTTTTAACCAGATTTCTGGTTGTCCAGTCGCCCCACCCCAGGGCTCTACTCTGGAATCCCTCATTTGGTGGGACATCTGAGGTTGAAAAACAAAATGAAACAAATCGACAACAACAACAAAAAAACGGACTTCTTCCATCCCCAGAATGACCGCAAACTCTTTGGACGGGACCGAACCCCCAGAGAGTAAGACTCGTCCATTTCCCATGAAGTCACCCGGCAATTTCACGACCATGAGTGACACGATATCCAGAGACAAAAACTTGAGCAAGAGCCTCACACTCGCCCTTTTTTCATATCCCGAAGTGTTCTCCTCATGGTCTGTAGATCAGTCCTGCCATACCTATGACCCAAAACATAAGCCGAGTTTGTGTTTTCAGACAACTGTCCAAACAGCTCTGGCCTACACACCCTACAGGCTCAGGGCCCTGGAGCCAAACCTGAGGACTGTACTTGCCCTCTCCAAGGGAATTGTATGTGCCCATTCCAATGGCCACAACCCTACTAGTAGGATAACCTCCAAAGTCCCTGAGGCCATCCCAATAGTTGTGGCTTCCCAGGACAAACAGGGGGCAATCTGAGCCCATCTGAGCACCTACCTGCACTCAGACCCGAAGACTGATGTCCCCAGAGGTAAAAAGGAACGAACAGGCCCCTAGGCACTAATCGGATCCATTGCTTTGGTTTCCAGGAAACTCTCCTCAGAGGCCTGGATTTCAATACCAGCATATGAATGTTTCTTGACTCACCCATCAGAACAAATCTCATCTACACTTGGGAAACCTGCACGTTGGAGCTGTGTCAAAGCCTCTGTTTAGGAGAACCCTTCAGGGCCCCAGGGCCACCGCTTCATTCCAAGGTCTCCATAGACACAAAAACATATTAGGACACATCCACAGGAGAGTCCATTTCAACTCAGCCTCCTCGGTTGCCCCCCACATCCAGCAGATCTAACCTGTTTTGTTGCTTGGAGACAATTGGAATGCGAGGTGGGCTACCCAGCCATCCATCCTTAGAACCCTGCTCGGAATCGTTGGCCTGGAGCCAACCAACAGGTCTCAATTGTCCTGCAGAAGAATCTTTGCAGTTTGGAGCTTCTCACAACTCCCATCGTGGGAAAACCCCCATGTCCTCGTGATCCAACCCCCTTCAAGAAAGGGCCATCAGGGCAGAAAGTCCAACCTGAGCGATCGTCTGATCCTTGCCCTGACATCAGATGCACGAGATCTCTATTGAGGTCTGTAGATTGTGCCTGCCATATCCTCACCCAGAAACCTAGGCCTAGCTTGGGTTCTCAGACTCTGTCCTCAGACTACTGGCCCACAAGCCCTCCAGTTTGGCAATCCAGAACTACAATGCCGCACTCTGCCTGCCCTACAGAAGTAAAACATTGCCCTCAGGTCTACCCCGAAACCCCAAATGAGGATCAACCTGCATGCCAATCGGCTGTACCCCAAACATATAGGCTGACATGGGCACTATTTCCCCTTCTGACCCAGCCTGAGCCTGGACCTCCTGGTCCCACCCAGACAGCTGGCCGCACACTGAGCACATCGGACCCGCCATGGCCTTAGGTCGTCATCTCTTCCCAACTGCGGTTTTCAGGCTCCAGAACCTAGACCTTATAACCAACCACTGCCCAGGGTTGAAAATGATGCAGAAATCAGAACTCTTTCCCCATGGCAAGAAACCTTGTGCTTGGCATGTGGTCCAACGTTCAGTGTAGTTGAAACAAGCGTGGCCCATGAGGCCCAGCCCATGCTTGCGGGCCACATTGGTCACAAACACACATTGTGACCCTCAGCCTGAGCCCAGTCCTCAGGTAAGGCCTCTCAGGGCCTATATGAAGAGACAGCATATTGGGCTTCCCATGCCCCTAGGCCCCAAATTTTAACCATAGTTCGGGGTGTCCCTTCACTCTTCCCCAGGGCTCTGCTATGGAATTCCTCTTTTGGTGGGACACCAGAGGTAACAAACCTGAAAGGAGTCCTCCCATCCCACAGATTGACGAAAAACAATTGGGATCGGGCCAAATCCACAGAGAGGAAGATTCGTCCATGGCCCATGAGACCTCCCCAACATTCCACGGCCAAGGCTGAAACAAAATTCAGAGACAAAAGCCTGAGCTTGCGACTCAGACTCGCTCATTCTTCATATCCTGAAGAGTTCGTCTCATGGTTTGTAGATCGGGGTGCCATACCTACGTCCCCAAACTTAAGCTGAGTTTTTTTTTCAGTCTTCTGTCCTCAAAGTCCTGGGCCACACTCCCTCCAGGCTGGGGCCCCTGGAGCCACACATTAGGACTGCCCCCACCCAATCCATGGGAATTCTGCCCATTCCATTGTCAAAAATCGTACAAATTAGGAGAACCCTCCAAAGTCCCTGAGGCCATCCCAATAGTGTAGGTCGCCCGGGACAAAAAAGGGCGGTTGATACCAGCTGAGCATCTACCTCCACTCATCTACCTCCACTCATACCAAGAAGATTGAACCAGACAGGACCCGAGGCCATTATCGGATCCATTGCTTTGGTTTACAGGCAAGTCTCCTCAAAAGCCTGGATTCCAAAACCAGCAGAGGGGATTTCCTGAGGCACCCATCAGAACAAATCTCGTCTCCACAAGGAAACTTGTGCATGGGAGCTATGCCAAAGCTTAGGAGAATACTTCAGGGTCCCGGTGCCACCTCCCCATTCCAAGGCCCTCATGGACACAAACACACATTAGGACCCATCCTCTGGAAAGTGCATTTCAACTCAGCCACCCCGGTTGCTCCCGCAGATCCATTAGATCTAAACTCTCTTGTTGCTAGGAGACAATTGGAAGGCGAGGCGGACTTCCCAGGCATCCATCCTCGAACGGTGCTCTGGTGTCATTCCATATGGGATGTCCTGGAGCTGTCCAACAGGTCTCAATTGTCCCGCAGAAGGAATCCTTGAAGGGGGCATCCCACATCTCCCAACGTGGAAAACCTCCATGGCCTCGAGATTCCGCTCCCTTCATGAAGGGGCCGTCATGCACAGAAACTCCAACCTGAGCCAACCTCGGATCCTCGCCCTGACTTCAGATGCATGAGATATTGGTTCAGATCTGCAGGGGGTACCTGCCATGCCCTCACCCTGAATCCGAAGTCTAGCTTGTGTTCTCAGACTTCCGTCCTCACTCTCCTGTCCCCGAAGCCCTCATGTTTGGCAATTCCGGACCGACAATGAAGCACTCTGCCTGCCCTCTAGAAAAAATATATTGCCTAATGAGCTGACCAGGCAGCTTAAATGAAGATAAACCTACACGGCACTCGAATGTACCCAAATTATATAGTCTAACCTGGGCACTAATGCATTGTGTGACACAACCTGAGCCCGGACCTGCTGACCAACACCCAGACAGCTGACCGCACCCTGAGCACATCAGACCCGCCCTGGCCTTAGGTCATCATCTCTTCCCTACCTCAGTTTTCAGGCTTCAGAACCTAGACTTTATCTCCAATCACTGCCCACGGGTGACTGTGATGCAGAAATCAGAACTCTTCCTGACGCATGGCAAGAAACCTTGTGGTTGGCATGTTGTCCAACGTTCAGTGTAGGAGAAAACAGCATTCACCCTGAGGCCCCGCCCATTCTTGAGTGCGAGGAGAGCATAAACACGCATTGTGACCTCAGCGTGAGTCCTGTCCTCTAGTAAGTCCTCTCAGTGGCTGGACCATTAGATGTCATAATGGGCTTGACATGTCCCTAGTCCCCAATTTTTAACCAGATTTCTGGTTGTCCAGTCGCCCCACCCCAGGGCTCTACTATGGAATCCCTCATTTGGTGCGACATCTGAGGTTGAAAAACAAAATGAAACAAATCGACAACAACAAAAAAACGGACTTCTTCCATCCCCAGAATGACCCCAAACTCTTTGGACGGGACCGAACCCCCAGAGAGTAAGACTCGTCCATTTCCCATGAAGTCACCCGGCAATTTCACGACCATGAGTGACACGATATCCAGAGACAAAAACTTGAGCAAGAGCCTCACACTCGCCCTTTTTTCATATCCCGAAGTGTTCTCCTCATGGTCTGTAGATCAGTCCTGCCATACCTATGACCCAAAACATAAGCCGAGTTTGTGTTTTCAGACAACTGTCCAAACAGCTCTGGCCTACACACCCTACAGGCTCAGGGCCCTGGAGCCAAACCTGAGGACTGTACTTGCCCTCTCCAAGGGAATTGTATGTGCCCATTCCAATGGCCACAACCCTACTAGTAGGATAACATCCAAAGTCCCTGAGGCCATCCCAATAGTTGTGGCTTCCCAGGACAAACAGGGGGCAATCTGAGCCCATCTGAGCACCTACCTGCACTCAGACCTGTAGACTGATGTCCCCAGAGGTAAAAAGGAACGAACAGGCCCCTAGGCACTAATCGGATCCATTGCTTTGGTTTCCAGGCATCTCTCCTCAGAGGCCTGGATTTCAATACCAGCATATGGCTGTTTCTTGACTCACCCATCAGAACAAATCTCATCTACACATGGGAAACATGCACGTTGGAGCTGTGTCAAAGCCTCTGTTTAGGAGAACCCTTCAGGGCCCCAGGGCCACCGCTTCATTCCAAGGTCTCCATAGACACAAAAACATATTAGGACACATCCACAGGAGAGTCCATTTCAACTCAGCCTCCTCGGTTGCCCCCCACATCCAGCAGATCTAACCTGTCTTGTTGCTTGGAGACAATTGGAATGCGAGGTGGGCTACCCAGCAATCCATCCTTAGAACCCTGCTCGGAATCGTTGGACTGGAGCCAACCAACAGGTCTCAATTGTCCTGCAGAAGAATCTTTGCAGTTTGGAGCTTCTCACAACTCCCATCGTGGGAAAACCCCCATGTCCTCGTGATCCAACCCCCTTCAAGAAAGGGCCATCAGGGCAGAAAGTCCAACCTGAGCGATCGTCTGATCCTTGCCCTGACTTCAGATGCACGAGATCTCTATTGAGGTCTGTAGATTGTGCCTGCCATATCCTCACCCAGAAACCTAGGCCTAGCTTGGGTTCTCAGACTCTGTCCTCAGACTACTGGCCCACAAGCCCTCCAGTTTGGCAATCCAGAACTACAATGCCGCACTCTGCCTGCCCTACAGAAGTAAAACATTGCCCTCAGGTCTACCCCGAAACCCCAAATGAGGATCAACCTGCATGCCAATCGGCTGTACCCCAAACATATAGGCTGACCTGGGCACTATTTCCCCTTCTGACCCAGCCTGAGCCTGGACCTCCTGGTCCCACCCAGACAGCTGGCCGCACACTGAGCACATCGGACCCGCCATGGCCTTAGGTCGTCATCTCTTCCCAACTGCGGTTTTCAGGCTCCAGAACCTAGACCTTATAACCAACCACTGCCCAGGGTTGAAAATGATGCAGAAATCAGAACTCTTTCCCCATGGCAAGAAACCTTGTGCTTGGCATGTGGTCCAACGTTAAGTGTAGTTGAAACAAGCGTGGCCCATGAGGCCCAGCCCATGCTTGCGGGCCACATTGGTCACAAACACACATTGTGACCCTCAGCCTGAGCCCAGTCCTCAGGTAAGGCCTCTCAGGGCCTATATGAAGAGACAGCATATTGGGCTTGCCATGCCCCTAGGCCCCAATTTTTAACCATAGTTCGGGGTGTACCTTCACACTTCCCCAGGGCTCTGCTATGGAATTCCTCTTTTGGTGGGACACCAGAGGTAACAAACCTGAAAGGAGTCCTCCCATCCCACAGATTGACGAAAAACAATTGGGGTCGGGCCAAATCCACAGAGAGGAAGATTCGTCCATGGCCCATGAGACCTCCCCAATATTCCACGGCCAAGGCTTAAACAAAATCCAGAGACAAAAGCCTGAGCTTGCGACTCAGACTCGCTCATTCTTCATATCCTGAAGAGTTCGTCTCATGGTTTGTAGATCGGGGTGCCATACCTACGTCCCCAAACTTAAGCTGAGTTTGTGTTTTCAGTCTTCTGTCCTCAAAGTCCTGGGCCACACTCCCTCCAGGCTGGGGCCCCTGGAGCCACACATTAGGACTGCCCCCACCCAATCCATGGGAATTCTGCCCATTCCATTGTCAAAAATCGTACAAATTAGGAGAACCCTCCAAAGTCCCTGAGGCCATCCCAATAGTGTAGGTCGCCCGGGACAAAAAAGGGCGGTTGATACCAGCTGAGCATCTACCTCCACTCATCTACCTCCACTCATACCAAGAAGATTGAACCAGACAGGACCCGAGGCCATTATCGGATCCATTGCTTTGGTTTACAGGCATGTCTCCTCAAAAGCCTGGATTCCAAAACCAGCAGAGGGGATTTCCTGAGGCACCCATCAGAACAAATCTCGTCTCCACAAGGAAACTTGTGCATGGGAGCTATGCCAAAGCTTAGGAGAATACTTCAGGGTCCCGGTGCCACCTCCCCATTCCAAGGCCCTCATGGACACAAACACACATTAGGACCCATCCTCTGGAAAGTGCATTTCAACTCAGCCACCCCGGTTGCTCCCGCAGATCCATTAGATCTAAACTGTCTTGTTGCTAGGAGACAATTGGAAGGCGAGGCGGACTTCCCAGGCATCCATCCTCGAACGGTGCTCTGGTGTCATTCCATATGGGATGTCCTGGAGCTGTCCAACAGGTCTCAATTGTCCCGCAGAAGGAATCCTTGAAGGGGGCATCCCACATCTCCCAACGTGGAAAACCTCCATGGCCTCGAGATTCCGCTCCCTTCATGAAGGGGCCGTCATGCACAGAAACTCCAACCTGAGCCAACCTCGGATCCTCGCCCTGACTTCAGATGCATGAGATATTGGTTCAGATCTGCAGGGGGTACCTGCCATGCCCTCACCCTGAATCCGAAGTCTAGCTTGTGTTCTCAGACTTCCGTCCTCACTCTCCTGGCCCCGAAGCCCTTATGTTTGGCAATTCCGGACCGACAATGAAGCACTCTGCCTGCCCTCTAGAAAAAATATATTGCCTAATGAGCTGACCAGGCAGCTTAAATGAAGATAAACCTACACGGCACTCGAATGTACCCAAATTATATAGTCTAACCTGGGCACTAATGCACTGTCTGACACAACCTGAGCCCGGACCTGCTGACCAACACCCAGACAGCTGACCGCACCCTGAGCACATCAGACCCGCCCTGGCCTTAGGTCATCATCTCTTCCCTACCTCAGTTTTCAGGCTTCAGAACCTAGACTTTATCTCCAATCACTGCCCACGGGTGACTGTGATGCAGAAATCAGAACTCTTCCTGACGCATGGCAAGAAACCTTGTGGTTGGCATGTTGTCCAACGTTCAGTGTAGGAGAAAACAGCATTCACCCTGAGGCCCCGCCCATTCTTGAGTGCGACGAGAGCATAAACACGCATTGTGACCTCAGCGTGAGTCCTGTCCTCTAGTAAGTCCTCTCAGTGGCTGGACCATTAGATGTCATAATGGGCTTGACATGTCCCTAGTCCCCAATTTTTAACCAGATTTCTGGTTGTCCAGTTGCCCCACCCCAGGGCTCTACTCTGGAATCCCTCATTTGGTGGGACATCTGAGGTTGAAAAACAAAATGAAACAAATCGACAACAACAACATAAAAACGGACTTCTTCCATCCCCAGAATGACCGCAAACTCTTTGGACGGGACTGAACCCCCAGAGAGTAAGACTCGTCCTTTTCCCATGAAGTCACCCGGCAATTTCACGACCATGAGTGACACGATATCCAGAGACAAAAACTTGAGCAAGAGCCTCACACTCGCCCTTTTTTCATATCCCGAAGTGTTCTCCTCATGGTCTGTAGATCAGTCCTGCCATACCTATGACCCAAAACATAAGCCGAGTTTGTGTTTTCAGACAACTGTCCAAACAGCTCTGGCCTACACACCCTACAGGCTCAGGGACCTGGAGCCAAACCTGAGGACTGTACTTGCCCTCTCCAAGGGAATTGTATGTGCCCATTCCAATGGCCACAACCCTACTAGTAGGATAACATCCAAAGTCCCTGAGGCCATCCCAATAGTTGTGGCTTCCCAGGACAAACAGGGGGCAATCTGAGCCCATCTGAGCACCTACCTGCACTCAGACCCGAAGACTGATGTCCCCAGAGGTAAAAAGGAACGAACAGGCCCCTAGGCACTAATCGGATCCATTGCTTTGGTTTCCAGGAAACTCTCCTCAGAGGCCTGGATTTCAATACCAGCATATGAATTTTTCTTGACTCACCCATCAGAACAAATCTCATCTACACTTGGGAAACCTGCACGTTGGAGCTGTGTCAAAGCCTCTGTTTAGGAGATCCCTTCAGGGCCCCAGGGCCACCGCTTCATTCCAAGGTCTCCATAGACACAAAAACATATTAGGACACATCCACAGGAGAGTCCATTTCAACTCAGCCTCCTCGGTTGCCCCCCACATCCAGCAGATCTAACCTGTCTTGTTGCTTGGAGACAATTGGAATGCGAGGTGGGCTACCCAGCCATCCATCCTTAGAACCCTGCTCGGAATCGTTGGCCTGGAGCCAACCAACAGGTCTCAATTGTCCTGCAGAAGAATCTTTGCAGTTTGAGCTTCTCACAACTCCCATCGTGGGAAAACCCCCATGTCCTCGTGATCCAACCCACTTCAAGAAAGGGCCATCAGGGCAGAAAGTCCAACCTGAGCGATCGTCTGATCCTTGCCCTGACTTCAGATGCACGAGATCTCTATTGAGGTCTGTAGATTGTGCCTGCCATATCCTCACCCAGAAACCTAGGCCTAGCTTGGGTTCTCAGACTCTGTCCTCAGACTACTGGCCCACAAGCCCTCCAGTTTGGCAATCCAGAACTACAATGCCGCACTCTGCCTGCCCTACCGAAGTAAAACATTGCCCTCAGGTCTACCCCGAAACCCCAATGAGGATCAACCTGCATGCCAATCGGCTGTACCCCAAACATATAGGCTGACCTGGGCACTATTTCCCCTTCTGACCCAGCCTGAGCCTGGACCTCCTGGTCCCACCCAGACAGCTGGCCGCACACTGAGCACATCGGACCCGCCATGGCCTTAGGTCGTCATCTCTTCCCAACTGCGGTTTTCAGGCTCCAGAACCTAGACCTTATCTGCAACCACTGTCCAGGGTTGAAAATGATGCAGAAATCAGAACTCTTTCCCCATGGCAAGAAACCTTGTGCTTGGCATGTGGTCCAACGTTCAGTGTAGTTGAAACAAGCGTGGCCCATGAGGCCCAGCCCATGCTTGCGGACCACATTGGTCACAAACACACATTGTGACCCTCAGCCTGAGCCCAGTCCTCAGGTAAGGCCTCTCAGGGCCTATATGAAGAGACAGCATATTGGGCTTGCCATGCCCCTAGGCCCCAAATTTTAACCATAGTTCGGGGTGTCCCTTCACTCTTCCCCAGGGCTCTGCTAGGGAATTCCTCTTTTGGTGGGACACCAGAGGTAACAAACCTTAAAGGAGTCCTCCCATCCCACAGATTGACGAAAAACAATTGGGGTTGGGCCAAATCCACAGAGAGGAAGATTCGTCCATTGCCCCTGAGACCTCCCCAACATTCCACGGCCAAGGCTGAAACAAAATCCAGAGACAAAAGCCTGAGCTTGCGACTCAGTCTCGCTCATTCTTCATATCCTGAAGAGTTCGTCTCATGGTTTGTAGATCGGGGTGCCATACCTACGTCCCCAAACTTAAGCTGAGTTTGTGTTTTCAGTCTTCTGTCCTCAAAGTCCTGGGCCACACTCCCTCCAGGCTGGGGCCCCTGGAGCCACACATTAGGACTGCCCCCACCCAATCCATGGGAATTCTGCCCATTCCATTGTCAAAAATCGTACAAATTAGGAGAACCCTCCAAAGTCCCTGAGGCCATCCCAATAGTGTAGGTCGCCCGGGACAAAAAAGGGCGGTTGATACCAGCTGAGCATCTACCTCCACTCATCTACCTCCACTCATACCAAGAAGATTGAACCAGACAGGACCCGAGGCCATTATCGGATCCATTGCTTTGGTTTACAGGCATGTCTCCTCAAAAGTCTGGATTCCAAAACCAGCAGAGGGGATTTCCTGAGGCACCCATCAGAACAAATCTCGTCTCCACAAGGAAACTTGTGCATGGGAGCTATGCCAAAGCTTAGGAGAATACTTCAGGGTCCCGGTGCCACCTCCCCATTCCAAGGCCCTCATGGACACAAACACACATTAGGACCCATCCTCTGGAAAGTGCATTTCAACTCAGCCACCCCGGTTGCTCCCGCAGATCCATTAGATCTAAACTGTCTTGTTGCTAGGAGACAATTGGAAGGCGAGGCGGACTTCCCAGGCATCCATCCTCGAACGGTGCTCTGGTGTCATTCCATATGGGATGTCCTGGAGCTGTCCAACAGGTCTCAATTGTCCCGCAGAAGGAATCCTTGAAGGGGGCATCCCACATCTCCCAACGTGGAAAACCTCCATGGCCTCGAGATTCCGCTCCCTTCATGAAGGGGCCGTCATGCACAGAAACTCCAACCTGAGCCAACCTCGGATCCTCGCCCTGACTTCAGATGCATGAGATATTGGTTCAGATCTGCAGGGGGTACCTGCCATGCCCTCACCCTGAATCCGAAGTCTAGCTTGTGTTCTCAGACTTCCGTCCTCACTCTCCTGGCCCCGAAGCCCTCATGTTTGGCAATTCCGGACCGACAATGAAGCACTCTGCCTGCCCTCTAGAAAAAATATATTGCCTAATGAGCTGACCAGGCAGCTTAAATGAAGATAAACCTACACGGCACTCGAATGTACCCAAATTATATAGTCTAACCTGGGCACTAATGCACTGTCTGACACAACCTGAGCCCGGACCGGCTGACCAACACCCAGACAGCTGACCGCACCCTGAGCACATCAGACCCGCCCTGGCCTTAGGTCATCATCTCTTCCCTACCTCAGTTTTCAGGCTTCAGAACCTAGAACTTATCTCCAATCACTGCCCACGTGTGACTGTGATGCAGAAATCAGAACTCTTCCTGACCCATGGCAAGAAACCTTGTGGTTGGCATGTTGTCCAACGTTCAGTGTAGGAGAAAACAGCATTCACCCTGAGGCCCCGCCCATTCTTGAGTGCGACGAGAGCATAAACACGCATTGTGACCTCAGCGTGAGTCCTGTCCTCTAGTAAGTCCTCTCAGTGGCTGGACCATTAGATGTCATAATGGGCTTGACATGTCCCTAGTCCCCAATTTTTAACCAGATTTCTGGTTGTCCAGTCGCCGCACCCCAGGGCTCTACTATGGAATCCCTCATTTGGTGGGACATCTGAGGTTGAAAAACAAAATGAAACAAATCGACAACAACAACAAAAAAACGGACTTCTTCCATCCCCAGAATGACCCCAAACTCTTTGGACGGGACCGAACCCCCAGAGAGTAAGACTCGTCCATTTCCCATGAAGTCACCCGGCAATTTCACGACCATGAGTGACACGATATCCAGAGACAAAAACTTGAGCAAGAGCCTCACACTCGCCCTTTTTTCATATCCCGAAGTGTTCTCCTCATGGTCTGTAGAACAGTCCTGCCATACCTATGACCCAAAACATAAGCCGAGTTTGTGTTTTCAGACAACTGTCCAAACAGCTCTGGCCTACACACCCTACAGGCTCAGGGCCCTGGAGCCAAACCTGAGGACTGTACTTGCCCTCTCCAAGGGAATTGTATGTGCCCATTCCAATGGCCACAACCCTACTAATAGGATAACCTCCAAAGTCCCTGAGGCCATCCCAAGAGTTGTGGCTTCCCAGGACAAACAGGGGCAATCTGAGCCCATCTGAGCACCTACCTGCACTCAGACCCGTTGACTGATGTCCCCAGAGGTAAAAAGGAACGAACAGGCCCCTAGGCACTAATCGGATCCATTGCTTTGGTTTCCAGGCATCTCTCCTCAGAGGCCTGGATTTCAATACCAGCATATGGCTGTTTCTTGACTCACCCATCAGAACAAATCTCATCTACACATGGGAAACATGCACGTTGGAGCTGTGTCAAAGCCTCTGTTTAGGAGAACCCTTCAGGGCCCCAGGGCCACCGCTTCATTCCAAGGTCTCCATAGACACAAAAACATATTAGGACACATCCACAGGAGAGTCCATTTCAACTCAGCCTCCTCGGTTGCCCCCCACATCCAGCAGATCTAACCTGTCTTGTTGCTTGGAGACAATTGGAATGCGAGGTGGGCTACCCAGCCATCCATCCTTAGAACCCTGCTCGGAATCGTTGGCCTGGAGGCAACCAATGATTCTCAATTTTCCTGCAGAAGAATTTTTGCAGTTTGGAGCTTCTCACAACTCCCATCGTGGGAAAACCCCCATGTCCTCGTGATCCAACCCCCTTCAAGAAAGGGCCATCAGGGCAGAAAGTCCAACCTGAGCGATCGTCTGATCCTTGCCCTGACTTCAGATGCACGAGATCTCTATTGAGGTCTGTAGATTGTGCCTGCCATATCCTGACCCAGAAACCTAGGCCTAGCTTGGGTTCTCAGACTCCGTCCTCAGACTACTGGACCACAAGCCCTCCAGTTTGGCAATCCAGAACTACAATGCCGCACACTGCCTGCCCTACAGAAGTAAAACATTGCCCTCAGGGCTACCCCGAAACCCCAAATGAGGATCAACCTGCACGCCAATCGGCTGTACCCCAAACATATAGGCTGACCTGGGCACTATTTCCCCTTCTGACCCAGCCTGAGCCTGGACCTCCTGGTCCCACCCAGACAGCTGGCCGCACACTGAGCACATCGGACCCGCCATGGCCTTAGGTCGTCATCTCTTCCCAACTGCGGTTTGCAGGCTCCAGAAGCTAGACCTTATCTCCAACCACTGCCCAGGGTTGAAAATGATGCAGAAATCAGAACTCTTTCCCTATGGCAAGAAACCTTGTGCTTGGCATGTTGTCCAACGTTCAGTGTAGTTGAAAGAAGCGTGGCCCATGAGGCCCAGCCCATGCTTGCGTGCCACATTGGTCACAAACACACATTGTGACCCTCAGCCTGAGCCCAGTCCTCAGGTAAGGCCTCTCAGGGCCTATATGAATTGACAGCATATTGGGCTTGCCATGCCCCTAGGCTCCAATTTTTAACCATAGTTCGGGGTGTCCCTTCACTCTTCCCCAGGGCTCTGCTTTGGAATTCCTCTTTTAGTGGGACACCAGAGGTAACAAAACTGAAAGGAGTCCTCCCATCCCACAGATTGACGAAAAACAATTGGGATCGGGCCAAATCCACAGAGAGGAAGATTCATCCATGGCCCATGAGAACTCCCCAACATTCCACGGCCATCGCTGAAACAAAATCCCGAGACAAAAGCCTGAGCAAGCGACTCAGACTCGCTCATTCTTCATATCCTGAAGAGTTCTTCTCATGGTTTGTAGATCGGGCGTGCCATACCTACGTCCCCAAACTTAAGCTGAGTTTGTGTTTTCAGTCTTCTGTCGTCAAAGTCCTGGGCCACACTCCCTCCAGGCTTGGGCCCGTGGAGCCACACATTAGGACTGCCCCCACCCAATCCATGGGAATTCTGCCCATTCCATTGTCAAAAATCGTACAAATTAGGAGAACCCTCCAAAGTCCCTGAGGCCATCCCAATAGTGTAGGTCGCCCGGGACAAAAAAGGGCGGTTGATACCAGCTGAGCATCTTCCTCCACTCATCTACATCCTCTCATAGCAAGAAGATTGAACCAGACAGGACCCGAGGCCATTATCGGATCCATTGCTTTGGTTTACAGGCATGTCTCCTCAAAAGCCTGGATTCCAATACCAGCAGAGGGGATTTCCTGAGGCACCCATCAGAACAAATCTCGTCTCCACGTGGAAACTTGTGCATGGGAGCTATGCCAAAGCTTAGGAGAATACTTCAGGGTCCCGGTGCCACCTCCCCATTCCAAGGCCCTCATGGACACAAACACACATTAGGACCCATCCTCTGGAAAGTGCATTTCAACTCAGCCACCCCGGTTGCTCCCGCAGATCCATTAGATCTAAACTGTCTTGTTGCTAGGAGACAATTGGAAGGCGAGGCGGACTTCCCAGGCATCCATCCTCGAATGGTGCTCTGGAGTCATTCCATATGGGATGTCCTGGAGCTGTTTAACAGGTCTCAATTGTCCCGCAGAAGGAATCCTTGAAGGGGGCATCCCACATCTCCCAACGTGGAAAACCTCCATGGCCTTGAGATTCCGCTCCCTTCATGAAGGGGCCGTCATGCACAGAAACTCCAAACTGAGCCAACGTCGGATCCTTGCCCTGACTTCAGATGCATGACATATTGGTTCAGATCTGCAGGGGGTACCTGCCGTGCCCTCACCCTGAATCCGAAGTCTAGCTTGTGTTCTCAGACTTCCGTCCTCACTCTCCTGGCCCCGAAGCCCTCATGTTTGGCAATTCCGGACCGACAATGAAGCACTCTGCCTGCCCTCTAGAAAAAAATATATTGCCTAATGAGCTGACCAGGCAGCTTAAATGAAGATAAACCTACACGGCACTCGAATGTACCCAAATTATATAGTCTAACCTGGGCACTAATGCACTGTCTGACACAACCTGAGCCCGGACCTGCTGACCAACACCCAGACAGCTGACCGCACCCTGAGAACATCAGACCCGTCCTGGCCTTAGGTCATCATCTCTTCCCTACCTCAGTTTTTAGGCTTCAGAACCTAGACCTTATCTCCAATCACTGCCCACGGGTGACTGTGATGCAGAAATCAGAATTCTTCCTGACCCATGGCAAGAAACCTTGTGGTTGGCATGTTGTCCAACGTTCAGTGTAGGAGAAAACAGCGTTCACCCTGAGGCCCCGCCCATTCTTGAGTGCGACGAGAGCATAAACACGCATTGTGACCTCAGCGTGAGTCCTGTCCTCTAGTAAGTCCTCTCAGTGGCTGGACCATTAGATGTCATAATGGGCTTGACATGTCCCTAGTCCCCAATTTTTAACCAGATTTCTGGTTGTCCAGTCGCCCCACCCCAGGGCTCTACTCTGGAATCCCTCATTTGGTGGGACATCTGAGGTTGAAAAACAAAATGAAACAAATCGACAACAACAACAAAAAAACGGACTTCTTCCATCCCCAGAATGACCGCAAACTCTTTGGACGGGACCGAACCCCCAGAGAGTAAGACTCGTCCATTTCCCATGAAGTCACCCGGCAATTTCACGACCATGAGTGACACGATATCCAGAGACAAAAACTTGAGCAAGAGCCTCACACTCGCCCTTTTTTCATATCCCGAAGTGTTCTCCTCATGGTCTGTAGATCAGTCCTGCCATACCTATGACCCAAAACATAAGCCGAGTTTGTGTTTTCAGACAACTGTCCAAACAGCTCTGGCCTACACACCCTACAGGCTCAGGGCCCTGGAGCCAAACCTGAGGACTGTACTTGCCCTCTCCAAGGGAATTGTATGTGCCCATTCCAATGGCCACAACCCTACTAATAGGATAACCTCCAAAGTCCCTGAGGCCATCCCAAGAGTTGTGGCTTCCCAGGACAAACAGGGGCAATCTGAGCCCATCTGAGCACCTACCTGCACTCAGACCCGTAGACTGATGTCCCCAGAGGTAAAAAGGAACGAACAGGCCCCTAGGCACTAATCGGATCCATTGCTTTGGTTTCCAGGCATCTCTCCACAGAGGCCTGGATTTCAATACCAGCATATGGCTGTTTCTTGACTCACCCATCAGAACAAATCTCATCTACACATGGGAAACATGCACGTTGGAGCTGTGTCAAAGCCTCTGTTTAGGAGAACCCTTCAGGGCCCCAGGGCCACCGCTTCATTCCAAGGTCTCCATAGACACAAAAACATATTAGGACACATCCACAGGAGAGTCCATTTCAACTCAGCCTCCTCGGTTGCCCCCCACATCCAGCAGATCTAACCTGTCTTGTTGCTTGGAGACAATTGGAATGCGAGGTGGGCTACCCAGCCATCCATCCTTAGAACCCTGCTCGGAATCCTTGGCCTGGAGCCAACCAACAGGTCTCAATTGTCCTGCAGAAGAATCTTTGCAGTTTGGAGCTTCTCACAACTCCCATCGTGGGAAAACCCCCATGTCCTCGTGATCCAACCCCCTTCAAGAAAGGGCCATCAGGCAGAAAGTCCAACCTGAGCGATCGTCTGATCCTTGCCCTGACTTCAGATGCACGAGATCTCTATTGAGGTCTGTAGATTGTGCATGCCATATCCTCACCCAGAAACCTAGGCCTAGCTTGGGTTCTCAGACTCCGTCCTCAGACTACTGGCCCACAAGCCCTCCAGTTTGGAAATCCAGAACTACAATGCCGCACTCTGCCTGCCCTACAGAAGTAAAGCATTGCCCTCAGGGCTACCCCGAAACCCCAAATGAGGATCAACCTGCACGCCAATCGGCTGTACCCCAAACATATAGGCTGACCTGGGCACTATTTCCCTTTCTGACCCAGCCTGAGCCTGGACCTCCTGGTCCCACCCTGACAGCTGGCCGCACACTGAGCACATCGGACCCGCCATGGCCTTAGTTCGTCATCTCTTCCCAACTGCGGTTTTCAGGCTCCAAAACCTAGACCTTATCTCCAACCACTGCCCAGGGTTGAAAATGATGCAGAAATCAGAACTCTTTCCCCATGGCAAGAAACCTTGTGCTTGGCATGTTGTCCAACGTTCAGTGTAGTTGAAACAAGCGTGGCCCATGAGGCCCAGCCCATGCTTGCGGGCCACATTGGTCACAAACACACATTGTGACCCTCAGCCTGAGCCCAGTCCTCAGGTAAGGCCTCTCAGGGCCTATATGAAGAGACAGCATATTGGGCTTGCCATGCCCCCAGGCCCCAATTTTTAACCATAGTTCAGGGTGTCCCTTCACTCTTCCCCAGGGCTCTGCTTTGGAATTCCTCTTTTGGTGGGACACCAGAGTTAACAAACCTGAAAGGAGTCCTCCCATCCCACAGATTGACGAAAAACAATTGGGATCGGGCCAAGTCCACAGAGAGGAAGATTCATCCATGGCCCATGAGAACTCCCCAAAATTCCACGGCCATCGCTGAAACAAAATCCAGAGACAAAAGCCTGAGCAAGCGACTCAGACTCGCTCATTCTTCATATCCTGAAGAGTTCTTCTCATGGTTTGTAGATCGGGCGTGCCATACCTACGTCCCCAAACTTAAGCTGAGTTTGTGTTTTCAGTCTTCTGTCGTCAAAGTCCTGGGCCACACTCCCTCCAGGCTGGGGCCCCTGGAGCCACACATTAGGACTGCCCCCACCCAATCCATGGGAATTCTGCCCATTCCATTGTCAAAAATCGTACAAATTAGGAGAACCCTCCAAAGTCCCTGAGGCCATCCCAATAGTGTAGGTCGCCCGGGACAAAAAAGGGCGGTTGATACCAGCTGAGCATCTTCCTCCACTCATCTACATCCACTCATACCAAGAAGATTGAACCAGACAGGACCCGAGGCCATTATCGGATCCATTGCTTTGGTTTACAGGCATGTCTCCTCAAAAGCCTGGATTCCTATACCAGCAGAGGGGATTTCCTGAGGCACCCATCAGAACAAATCTCGTCTCCACGTGGAAACTTGTGCATGGGAGCTATGCCAAAGCTTAGGAGAATACTTCAGGGTCCCGGTGCCACCTCCCCATTCCAAGGCCCTCATGGACACAAACACACATTAGGACCCATCCTCTGGAAAGTGCATTTCAACTCAGCCACCCCGGTTGCTCCCGCAGATCCATTAGATCTAAACTGTCTTGTTGCTAGGAGACAATTGGAATGCGAGGCGGACTTCCCAGGCATCCATCCTAGAATGGTGCTCTGGAGTCATTCCATATGGGATGTCCTGGAGCTGTTTAACAGGTCTCAATTGTCCCGCAGAAGGAATCCTTGAAGGGGGCATCCCACATCTCCCAACGTGGAAAACCTCCATGGCCTCGAGATTCCGCTCCCTTCATGAAGGGGCCGTCATGCACAGAAACTCCAACCTGAGCCAACGTCGGATCCTTGCCCTGACTTCAGATGCATGAGATATTGGTTCAGATCTGCAGGGGGTACCTGCCGTGCCCTCACCCTGAATCCGAAGTCTAGCTTGTGTTCTCAGACTTCCGTCCTCACTCTCCTGGCCCCGAAGCCCTCATGTTTGGCAATTCCGGACCGACAATGAAGCACTCTGCCTGCCCTCTAGTAAAAAATATATTGCCAAATGAGCTGACCAGGCAGCTTAAATGAAGATAAACCTACACGGCACTGGAATGTACCCAAATTATATAGTCTAACCTGGGCACTAATGCACTGTCTGACACAACCTGAGCCCGGACCTGCTGACCAACACCCAGACAGCTGACCGCACCCTGAGCACATCAGACCTGCCCTGGCCTTAGGTCATCATCTCTTCCCTACCTCAGTTTTCAGGCTTCAGAACCTAGAACTTATCTCCAATCACTGCCCACGGGTGACTGTGACTCTTCCTGACCCATGGCAAGAAACCTTGTGGTTGGCATGTTGTCCAACGTTCAGTGTAGGAGAAACCAGCATTCACCCTGAGGCCCCGCCCATTCTTGAGTGCGACGAGTGCATAAACACGCATTGTGACCTCAGCGTGAGTCCTGTCCTCTAGTAAGTCCTCTCAGTGGCTGGACCATTAGATGTCATAATGGGCTTGACATGTCCCTAGTCCCCAATTTTTAACCAGATTTCTGGTTGTCCAGTCGCCCCACCCCAGGGCTCTACTCTGGAATCCCTCATTTAGTTGGACATCTGAGGTTGAAAAACAAAATGAAACAAATCGACAACAACAACAAAAAAACGGACTTCTTCCATCCCCAGAATGACCGCAAACTCTTTGGACGGGACCGAACCCCCAGAGAGTAAGACTCGTCCATTTCCCATGAAGTCACCCGGCAATTTCACGACCATGAGTGACACGATATCCAGAGACAAAACCTTGAGCAAGAGCCTCACACTCGCCCTTTTTTCATATCCCGAAGTGTTCTCCTCATGGTCTGTAGATCAGTCCTGCCATACCTATGACCCAAAACATAAGCCGAGTTTGTGTTTTCAGACAACTGTCCAAACAGCTCTGGCCTACACACCCTACAGGCTCAGGGCCCTGGAGCCAAACCTGAGGACTGTACTTGCCCTCTCCAAGGGAATTTTATGTGCCCATTCCATTGGCCACAACCCTACTAATAGGATAACCTCCAAAGTCCCTGAGGCCATCCCAAAAGTTGTGGCTTCCCAGGACAAACAGGGGCAATCTAGCCCATCTGAGCACCTTCCTGCACTAAGACCCGTAGACTGATGTCCCCAGAGGTAAAAAGGAACGAACAGGCCCCTAGGCACTAATCGGATCCATTGGTTTGGTTTCCAGGAAACTCTCCTCAGAGGCCTGGATTTCAATACCAGCATATGGCTGTTTCTTGACTCACCCATCAGAACAAATCTCATCTACACATGGGAAACATGCACGTTGGAGCTGTGTCAAAGCCTCTGTTTAGGAGAACCCTTCAGGGCCCCAGGGCCACCGCTTCATTCCAAGGTCTCCATAGACACAAAAACATATTAGGACACATCCACAGGAGAGTCCATTTCAACTCAGCCTCCTCGGTTGCCCCCCACATCCAGCAGATCTAACCTGTCTTGTTGCTTGGAGACAATTGGAATGCGAGGTGGGCTACCCAGCCATCCATCCTTAGAACCCTGCTCGGAATCGTTGGCCTGGAGCCAACCAACAGGTCTCAATTGTCCTGCAGAAGAATCTTTGCAGTTTGGAGCTTCTCACAACTCCCATCGTGGGAAATCCCCCATGTCCTCGTGATCCAACCCCCTTCAAGAAAGGGCCATCAGGGCAGAAAGTCCAACCTGAGCGATCGTCTGATCCTTGCCCTGACTTCAGATGCACGAGATCTCTATTGAGGTCTGTAGATTGTGCCTGCCATATCCTCACCCAGAAACCTAGGCCTAGCTTGGGTTCTCAGACTCCGTCCTCAGACTACTGGCCCACAAGCCCTCCAGTTTGGCAATCCAAAACTACAATGCCGCACTCTGCCTGCCCTACAGAAGTAAAGCATTGCCCTCAGGGCTACCCCGAAACCCCAAATGAGGATCAACCTGCACGCCAATTGGCTGTACCCCAAACATATAGGCTAACCTGGGCACTATTTCCCTTTCTGACCCAGCCTGAGCCTGGACCTCCTGGTCCCACCCAGACAGCTGGCCGCACACTGAGCACATCGGACCCGCCATGGCCTTAGGTCGTCATCTCTTCCCAACTGCGGTTTTCAGGCTCCAAAACCTAGACCTTATCTCCAACCACTGCCCAGGGTTGAAAATGATGCAGAAATCAGAACTCTTTCCCATGGCAAGAAACCTTGTGGTTGGCATGTTGTCCAACGTTCAGTGTAGTTGAAACAAGCGTGGCCCATGAGGCCCAGCCCATGCTTACGGGCCACATTGGTCACAAACACACATTGTGACCCTCAGCCTGAGCCCAGTCCTCAGGTAAGGCCTCTCAGGGCCTATATGAAGAGACAGCATATTGGGCTTGCCATGCCCCTAGGCCACAATTTTTAACCATAGTTCGGGGTGTCCCTTCACTCTTCCCCAGGGCTCTGCTTTGGAATTCCTCTTTTGGTGGGACACCAGAGGTAACAAACCTGAAAGGAGTCCTCCCATCCCACAGATTGACGAAAAACAATTGGGATCGTGCCAAATCCACAGAGAGGAAGATTCGTCCATGGCCCATGAGACCTCCCCAACATTCCACGGCCATCGCTGAAACAAAATCCAGAGACAAAAGCCTGAGCAAGCGCCTCAGACTCGCTCATTCTTCATATCCTGAAGATTTCTTCTCATGGTTTGTAGATCGGGCGTGCCATACCTACGTCCCCAAACTTAAGCTGAGTTTGTGTTTTCAGTCTTCTGTCCTCAAAGTCCTGGGCCACACTCCCTCCAGGCTGGGGCCCCTGGAGCCACACATTAGGACTGCCCCCACCCAATCCATGGGAATTCTGCCCATTCCATTGTCAAAAATCGTACAAATTAGGAGAACCCTCCAAAGTCCCTGAGGCCATCCCAATAGTGTAGGTCGCCCGGGACAAAAAAGGGCGGTTGATACCAGCTGAGCATCTTCCTCCACTCATCTACCTCCACTCATACCAAGAAGATTGAACCAGACAGGACCCGAGGCCATTATCGGATCCATTGCTTTGGTTTACAGGCATGTCTCCTCAAAAGCCTGGATTCCAATACCAGCAGAGAGGATTTCCTGAGGCACCCATCAGAACAAATCTCGTCTCCACAAGGAAACTTGTGCATGGGAGCTATGCCAAAGCTTAGGAGAATACTTCAGGGTCCCGGTGCCACCTCCCCATTCCAAGGCCCTCATGGACACAAACACACATTAGGACCCATCCTCTGGAAAGTGCATTTCAACTCAGCCACCCCGGTTGCTCCCACAGATCCATTAGATCTAAACTGTCTTGTTGCTAGGAGACAATTGGAAGGCGAGGCGGACTTCCCAGGCATCCATCCTGGAACGGTGCTCTGGAGTCATTCCATATGGGATGTCCTGGAGCTGTCCAACAGGTCTCAATTGTCCCGCAGAAGGAATCCTTGAAGGGGGCATCCCACATCTCCCAACGTGGAAAACCTCCATGGCCTCGAGATTCCGCTCCCTTCATGAAGGGGCCGTCATGCACAGAAACTCCAACCTGAGCCAACGTCGGATCCTCGCCCTGACTTCAGATGCATGAGATATTGGTTCAGATCTGCAGGGGGTACCTGCCGTGCCCTCACCCTGAATCCGAAGTCTAGCTTGTGTTCTCAGACTTCCGTCCTCACTCTCCTGGCCCCGAAGCCCTCATGTTTGGCAATTCCGGACAGACAATGAAGCACTCTGCCTGCCCTCTAGAAAAAATATATTGCCTAATGAGCTGACCAGGCAGCTTAAATGAAGATAAACCTACACGGCACTCGAATGTACCCAAATTATATAGTCTAACCTGGGCACTAATGCACTGTCTGACACAACCTGAGCCCGGACCGGCTGACCAACACCCAGACAGCTGACCGCACCCTGAGCACATCAGACCCGCCCTGGCCTTAGGTCATCATCTCTTCCCTACCTCAGTTTTCAGGCTTCAGAACCTAGACCTTATCTCCAATCACTTCCCACGGGTGACTGTGATGCAGAAATCAGAACTCTTCCTGACCCATGGCAAGAAACCTTGTGGTTGGCATGTTGTCCAACGTTCAGTGTAGGAGAAAACAGCATTCACCCTGAGGCCCCGCCCATTCTTGAGTGCGACGAGAGCATAAACACGCATTGTGACCTCAGCGTGAGTCCTGTCCTCTAGTAAGTCCTCTCAGTGGCTGGACCATTAGATGTCATAATGGGCTTGACATGTCCCTAGTCCCCAATTTTTAACCAGATTTCTGGTTGTCCAGTCGCCCCACCCCAGGGCTCTACTCTGGAATCCCTCATTTGGTGGGACATCTGAGGTTGAAAAACAAAATGAAACAAATCGACAACAACAACAAAAAAACGGACTTCTTCCATCCCCAGAATGACCGCAAACTCTTTGGACGGGACCGAACCCCCAGAAAGTAAGACTCGTCCATTTCCCATGAAGTCACCCGGCAATTTCACGACCATGAGTGACACGATATCCAGAGACAAAAACTTGAGCAAGAGCCTCACACTCGCCCTTTTTTCATATCCCGAAGTGTTCTCCTCATGGTCTGTAGATCAGTCCTGCCATACCTATGACCCAAAACATAAGCCGAGTTTGTGTTTTAAGACAACTGTCCAAACAGCTCTGGCCTACACACCCTACAGGCTCAGGGCCCTGGAGCCAAACCTGAGGACTGTACTTGCCCTCTCCAAGGGAATTGTATGTGCCCATTCCAATGGCCACAACCCTACTAATAGGATAACCTCCAAAGTCCCTGAGGCCATCCCAAGAGTTGTGGCTTCCCAGGACAAACAGGGGCAATCTGAGCCCATCTGAGCACCTACCTGCACTCAGACCCGTAGACTGATGTCCCCAGAGGTAAAAAGGAACGAACAGGCCCCTAGGCACTAATCGGATCCATTGCTTTGGTTTCCAGGCATCTCTCCTCAGAGGCCTGGATTTCAATACCAGCATATGGCTGTTTCTTGACTCACCCATCAGAACAAATCTCATCTACACATGGGAAACATGCACGTTGGAGCTGTGTCAAAGCCTCTGTTTAGGAGAACCCTTCAGGGCCCCAGGGCCACCGCTTCATTCCAAGGTCTCCATAGACACAAAAACATATTAGGACACATCCACAGGAGAGTCCATTTCAACTCAGCCTCCTCGGTTGCCCCCCACATCCAGCAGATCTAACCTGTCTTGTTGCTTGGAGACAATTGGAATGCGAGGTGGGCTACCCAGCCATCCATCCTTAGAACCCTGCTCGGAATCCTTGGCCTGGAGCCAACCAACAGGTCTCAATTGTCCTGCAGAAGAATCTTTGCAGTTTGGAGCTTCTCACAACTCCCATCGTGGGAAAACCCCCATGTCCTCGTGATCCAACCCCCTTCAAGAAAGGGCCATCAGGGCAGAAAGTCCAACCTGAGCGATCGTCTGATCCTTGCCCTGACTTCAGATGCACGAGATCTCTATTGAGGTCTGTAGATTGTGCCTGCCATATCCTCACCCAGAAACCTAGGCCTAGCTTGGGTTCTCAGACTCCGTCCTCAGACTACTGGCCCACAAGCCCTCCAGTTTGGCAATCCAGAACTACAATGCCGCACTCTGCCTGCCCTACAGAAGTAAAGCATTGCCCTCAGGGCTACCCCGAAACCCCAAATGAGGATCAACCTGCACGCCAATCGGCTGTACCCCAAACATATAGGCTGACCTGGGCACTATTTCCCTTTCTGACCCAGCCTGAGCCTGGACCTCCTGGTCCCACCCTGACAGCTGGCCGCACACTGAGCACATCGGACCCGCCATGGCCTTAGGTCGTCATCTCTTCCCAACTGCGGTTTTCAGGCTCCAGAACCTAGACCTTATCTCCAACCACTGCCCAGGGTTGAAAATGATGCAGAAATCAGAACTCTTTCCCCATGGCAAGAAACCTTGTGCTTGGCATGTTGTCCAACGTTCAGTGTAGTTGAAACAAGCGTGGCCCATGAGGCCCAGCCCATGCTTGTGGGCCACATTGGTCACAAACACACATTGTGACCCTCAGCCTGAGCCCAGTCCTCAGGTAAGGCCTCTCAGGGCCTATATGAAGAGACAGCATATTGGGCTTGCCATGCCACCAGGCCCCAATTTTTAACCATAGTTCAGGGTGTCCCTTCACTCTTCCCCAGGGCTCTGCTTTGGAATTCCTCTTTTGGTGGGACACCAGAGGTAACAAACCTGAAAGGAGTCCTCCCATCCCACAGATTGACGAAAAACAATTGGGATCGTGCCAAATCCACAGAGAGGAAGATTCGTCCATGGCCCATGAGACCTCCCCAACATTCCACGGCCATCGCTGAAACAAAATCCAGAGACAAAAGCCTGAGCAAGCGACTCAGACTCGCTCATTCTTCATATCCTGAAGATTTCTTCTCATGGTTTGTAGATCGGGCGTGCCATACCTACGTCCCCAAACTTAAGCTGAGTTTGTGTTTTCAGTCTTCTGTCGTCAAAGTCCTGGGCCACACTCCCTCCAGGCTGGGGCCCCTGGAGCCACACATTAGGACTGCCCCCACCCAATCCATGGGAATTCTGCCCATTCCATTGTCAAAAATCGTACAAATTAGGAGAACCCTCCAAAGTCCCTGAGGCCATCCCAATAGTGTAGGTCGCCCGGGACAAAAAAGGGCGGTTGATACCAGCTGAGCATCTTCCTCCACTCATCTACATCCACTCATACCAAGAAGATTGAACCAGACAGGACCCGAGGCCATTATCGGATCCATTGCTTTGGTTTACAGGCATGTCTCCTCAAAAGCCTGGATTCCTATACCAGCAGAGGGGATTTCCTGAGGCACCCATCAGAACAAATCTCGTCTCCACGTGGAAACTTGTGCATGGGAGCTATGCCAAAGCTTAGGAGAATACTTCAGGGTCCCGGTGCCACCTCCCCATTCCAAGGCCCTCATGGACACAAACACACATTAGGACCCATCCTCTGGAAAGTGCATTTCAACTCAGGCACCCCGGTTGCTCCCGCAGATCCATTAGATCTAAACTGTCTTGTTGCTAGGAGACAATTGGAATGCGAGGCGGACTTCCCAGGCATCCATCCTAGAATGGTGCTCTGGAGTCATTCCATATGGGATGTCCTGGAGCTGTTTAACAGGTCTCAATTGTCCCGCAGAAGGAATCCTTGAAGGGGGCATCCCACATCTCCCAACGTGGAAAACCTCCATGGCCTCGAGATTCCGCTCCCTTCATGAAGGGGCCGTCATGCACAGAAACTCCAACCTGAGCCAACGTCGGATCCTTGCCCTGACTTCAGATGCATGAGATATTGGTTCAGATCTGCAGGGGGTACCTGCCGTGCCCTCACCCTGAATCCGAAGTCTAGCTTGTGTTCTCAGACTTCCGTCCTCACTCTCCTGGCCCCGAAGCCCTCATGTTTGGCAATTCCGGACCGACAATGAAGCACTCTGCCTGCCCTCTAGTAAAAAATATATTGCCAAATGAGCTGACCAGGCAGCTTAAATGAAGATAAACCTACACGGCACTCGAATGTACCCAAATTATATAGTCTAACCTGGGCACTAATGCACTGTCTGACACAACCTGAGCCCGGACCTGCTGACCAACACCCAGACAGCTGACCGCACCCTGAGCACATCAGACCCGCCCTGGCCTTAGGTCATCATCTCTTCCCTACCTCAGTTTTCAGGCTTCAGAACCTAGAACTTATCTCCAATCACTGCCCACGGGTGACTGTGACTCTTCCTGACCCATGGCAAGAAACCTTGTGGTTGGCATGTTGTCCAACGTTCAGTGTAGGAGAAACCAGCATTCACCCTGAGGCCCCGCCCATTCTTGAGTGCGACGAGTGCATAAACACGCATTGTGACCTCAGCGTGAGTCCTGTCCTCTAGTAAGTCCTCTCAGTGGCTGGACCATTAGATGTCATAATGGGCTTGACATGTCCCTAGTCCCCAATTTTTAACCAGATTTCTGGTTGTCCAGTCGCCCCACCCCAGGGCTCTACTCTGGAATCCCTCATTTGGTGGGACATCTGAGGTTGAAAAACAAAATGAAACAAATCGACAACAACAACAAAAAAACGGACTTCTTCCATCCCCAGAATGACCGCAAACTCTTTGGACGGGACCGAACCCCCAGAGAGTAAGACTCGTCCATTTCCCATGAAGTCACCCGGCAATTTCACGACCATGAGTGACACGATATCCAGAGACAAAAACTTGAGCAAGAGCCTCACACTCGCCCTTTTTTCATATCCCGAAGTGTTCTCCTCATGGTCTGTAGATCAGTCCTGCCATACCTATGACCCAAAACATAAGCCGAGTTTGTGTTTTAAGACAACTGTCCAAACAGCTCTGGCCTACACACCCTACAGGCTCAGGGCCCTGGAGCCAAACCTGAGGACTGTACTTGCCCTCTCCAAGGGAATTTTATGTGCCCATTTCATTGGCCACAACCCTACTAATAGGATAACCTCCAAAGTCCCTGAGGCCATCCCAAAAGTTGTGGCTTCCCAGGACAAACAGGGGGCAATCTAGCCCATCTGAGCACCTACCTGCACTAAGACCCGTAGACTGATGTCCCCAGAGGTAAAAAGGAACGAACAGGCCCCTAGGCACTAATCGGATCCATTGGTTTGGTTTCCAGGAAACTCTCCTCAGAGGCCTGGATTTCAATACCAGCATATGGCTGTTTCTTGACTCACCCATCAGAACAAATCTCATCTACACATGGGAAACATGCACGTTGGAGCTGTGTCAAAGCCTCTGTTTAGGAGAACCCTTCAGGGCCCCAGGGCCACCGCTTCATTCCAAGGTCTCCATAGACACAAAAACATATTAGGACACATCCACAGGAGAGTCCATTTCAACTCAGCCTCCTCGGTTGCCCCCCACATCCAGCAGATCTAACCTGTCTTGTTGCTTGGAGACAATTGGAATGCGAGGTGGGCTACCCAGCCATCCATCCTTAGAACCCTGCTCGGAATCGTTGGCCTGGAGCCAACCAACAGGTCTCAATTGTCCTGCAGAAGAATCTTTGCAGTTTGGAGCTTCTCACAACTCCCATCGTGGGAAATCCCCCATGTCCTCGTGATCCAACCCCCTTCAAGAAAGGGCCATCAGGGCAGAAAGTCCAACCTGAGCGATCGTCTGATCCTTGCCCTGACTTCAGATGCACGAGATCTCTATTGAGGTCTGTAGATTGTGCCTGCCATATCCTCACCCAGAAACCTAGGCCTAGCTTGGGTTCTCAGACTCCGTCCTCAGACTACTGGCCCACAAGCCCTCCAGTTTGGCAATCCAGAACTACAATGCCGCACTCTGCCTGCCCTACAGAAGTAAAGCATTGCCCTCAGGGCTACCCCGAAACCCCAAATGAGGATCAACCTGCACGCCAATTGGCTGTACCCCAAACATATAGGCTGACCTGGGCACTATTTCCCTTTCTGACCCAGCCTGAGCCTGGACCTCCTGGTCCCACCCAGACAGCTGGACGCACACTGAGCACATCGGACCCGCCATGGCCTTAGGTCGTCATCTCTTCCCAACTGCGGTTTTCAGGCTCCAAAACCTAGACCTTATCTCCAACCACTGCCCAGGGTTGAAAATGATGCAGAAATCAGAACTCTTTCCCATGGCAAGAAATATTGTGCTTGGCATGTTGTCCAACGTTCAGTGTAGTTGAAACAAGCGTGGCCCATGAGGCCCAGCCCATGCTTACGGGCCACATTGGTCACAAACACACATTGTGACCCTCAGCCTGAGCCCAGTCCTCAGGTAAGGCCTCTCAGGGCCTATATGAAGAGACAGCATATTGGGCTTGCCATGCCCCTAGGCCACAATTTTTAACCATAGTTCGGGGTGTCCCTTCACTCTTCCCCAGGGCTCTGCTTTGGAATTCCTCTTTTGGTGGGACACCAGAGGTAACAAACCTGAAAGGAGTCCTCCCATCCCACAGATTGACGAAAAACAATTGGGATCGGGCCAAATCCACAGAGAGGAAGATTCGTCCATGGCCCATGAGACCTCCCCAACATTCCACGGCCATCGCTGAAACAAAATCCAGAGACAAAAGCCTGAGCAAGCGCCTCAGACTCGCTCATTCTTCATATCCTGAAGATTTCTTCTCATGGTTTGTAGATCGGGCGTGCCATACCTACGTCCCCAAACTTAAGCTGAGTTTGTGTTTTCAGTCTTCTGTCCTCAAAGTCCTGGGCCACACTCCCTCCAGGCTGGGGCCCCTGGAGCCACACATTAGGACTGCCCCCACCCAATCCATGGGAATTCTGCCCATTCCATTGTCAAAAATCGTACAAATTAGGAGAACCCTCCAAAGTCCCTGAGGCCATCCCAATAGTGTAGGTCGCCCGGGACAAAAAAGGGCGGTTGATACCAGCTGAGCATCTTCCTCCACTCATCTACCTCCACTCATACCAAGAAGATTGAACCAGACAGGACCCGAGGCCATTATCGGATCCATTGCTTTGGTTTACAGGCATGTCTCCTCAAAAGCCTGGATTCCAATACCAGCAGAGAGGATTTCCTGAGGCACCCATCAGAACAAATCTCGTCTCCACAAGGAAACTTGTGCATGGGAGCTATGCCAAAGCTTAGGAGAATACTTCAGGGTCCCGGTGCCACCTCCCCATTCCAAGGCCCTCATGGACACAAACACACATTAGGACCCATCCTCTGGAAAGTGCATTTCAACTCAGCCACCCCGGTTGCTCCCACAGATCCATTAGATCTAAACTGTCTTGTTGCTAGGAGACAATTGGAAGGCGAGGCGGACTTCCCAGGCATCCATCCTCGAATGGTGCTCTGGAGTCATTCCATATGGAATGTCCTGGAGCTGTCCAACAGGTCTCAATTGTCCCGCAGAAGGAATCCTTGAAGGGGGCATCCCACATCTCCCAACGTGGAAAACCTCCATGGCCTCGAGATTCCGCTCCCTTCATGAAGGGGCCGTCATGCACAGAAACTCCAACCTGAGCCAACGTCGGATCCTCGCCCTGACTTCAGATGCATGAGATATTGGTTCAGATCTGCAGGGGGTACCTGCCGTGCCCTCACCCTGAATCCGAAGTCTAGCTTGTGTTCTCAGACTTCCGTCCTCACTCTCCTGGCCCCGAAGCCCTCATGTTTGGCAATTCCGGACCGACAATGAAGCACTCTGCCTGCCCTCTAGAAAAAATATATTGCCTAATGAGCTGACCAGGCAGCTTAAATGAAGATAAACCTACACGGCACTCGAATGTACCCAAATTATATAGTCTAACCTGGGCACTAATGCACTGTCTGACACAACCTGAGCCCGGACCGGCTGACCAACACCCAGACAGCTGACCGCACCCTGAGCACATCAGACCCGCCCTGGCCTTAGGTCATCATCTCTTCCCTACCTCAGTTTTCAGGCTTCAGAACCTAGTCCTTATCTCCAATCACTGCCCACGGGTGACTGTGATGCAGAAATCAGAACTCTTCCTGACCCATGGCAAGAAACCTTGTGGTTGGCATGTTGTCCAACGTTCAGTGTAGGAGAAAACAGCATTCACCCTGAGGCCCCGCCCATTCTTGAGTGCGACGAGAGCATAAACATGCATTGTGACCTCAGCGTGAGTCCTGTCCTCTAGTAAGTCCTCTCAGTGGCTGGACCATTAGATGTCATAATGGGCTTGACATGTCCCTAGTCCCCAATTTTTAACCAGATTTCTGGTTGTCCAGTCGCCCCACCCCAGGGCTCTACTCTGGAATCCCTCATTTGGTGGGACATCTGAGGTTGAAAAACAAAATGAAACAAATCGACAACAACAACAACAAAACGGACTTCTTCCATCCCCAGAATGACCGCAAACTCTTTGGACGGGACCGAACCCCCAGAGAGTAAGACTCGTCCATTTCCCATGAAGTCACCCGGCAATTTCACGACCATGAGTGACACGATATCCAGAGACAAAAACTTGAGCAAGAGCCTCACACTCGCCCTTTTTTCATATCCCGAAGTGTTCTCCTCATGGTCTGTAGATCAGTCCTGCCATACCTATGACCCAAAACATAAGCCGAGTTTGTGTTTTAAGACAACTGTCCAAACAGCTCTGGCCTACACACCCTACAGGCTCAGGGCCCTGGAGCCAAACCTGAGGACTGTACTTGCCCTCTCCAAGGGAATTGTATGTGCCCATTCCAATGGCCACAACCCTACTAATAGGATAACCTCCAAAGTCCCTGAGGCCATCCCAAGAGTTGTGGCTTCCCAGGACAAACAGGGGCAATCTGAGCCCATCTGAGCACCTACCTGCACTCAGACCCGTAGACTGATGTCCCCAGAGGTAAAAAGGAACGAACAGGCCCCTAGGCACTAATCGGATCCATTGCTTTGGTTTCCAGGCATCTCTCCTCAGAGGCCTGGATTTCAATACCAGCATATGGCTGTTTCTTGACTCACCCATCAGAACAAATCTCATCTACACATGGGAAACATGCACGTTGGAGCTGTGTCAAAGCCTCTGTTTAGGAGAACCCTTCAGGGCCCCAGGGCCACCGCTTCATTCCAAGGTCTCCATAGACACAAAAACATATTAGGACACATCCACAGGAGAGTCCATTTCAACTCAGCCTCCTCGGTTGCCCCCCACATCCAGCAGATCTAACCTGTCTTGTTGCTTGGAGACAATTGGAATGCGAGGTGGGCTACCCAGCCATCCATCCTTAGAACCCTGCTCGGAATCCTTGGCCTGGAGCCAACCAACAGGTCTCAATTGTCCTGCAGAAGAATCTTTGCAGTTTGGAGCTTCTCACAACTCCCATCGTGGGAAAACCCCCATGTCCTCGTGATCCAACCCCCTTCAAGAAAGGGCCATCAGGGCAGAAAGTCCAACCTGAGCGATCGTCTGATCCTTGCCCTGACTTCAGATGCACGAGATCTCTATTGAGGTCTGTAGATTGTGCCTGCCATATCCTCACCCAGAAACCTAGGCCTAGCTTGGGTTCTCAGACTCCGTCCTCAGACTACTGGCCCACAAGCCCTCCAGTTTGGCAATCCAGAACTACAATGCCGCACTCTGCCTGCCCTACAGAAGTAAAGCATTGCCCTCAGGGCTACCCCGAAACCCCAAATGAGGATCAACCTGCACGCCAATCGGCTGTACCCCAAACATATAGGCTGACCTGGGCACTATTTCCCTTTCTGACCCAGCCTGAGCCTGGACCTCCTGGTCCCACCCTGACAGCTGGCCGCACACTGAGCACATCGGACCCGCCATGGCCTTAGGTCGTCATCTCTTCCCAACTGCGGTTTTCAGGCTCCAGAACCTAGACCTTATCTCCAACCACTGCCCAGGGTTGAAAATGATGCAGAAATCAGAACTCTTTCCCCATGGCAAGAAACCTTGTGCTTGGCATGTTGTCCAACGTTCAGTGTAGTTGAAACAAGCGTGGCCCATGAGGCCCAGCCCATGCTTGTGGGCCACATTGGTCACAAACACACATTGTGACCCTCAGCCTGAGCCCAGTCCTCAGGTAAGGCCTCTCAGGGCCTATATGAAGAGACAGCATATTGGGCTTGCCATGCCACCAGGCCCCAATTTTTAACCATAGTTCAGGGTGTCCCTTCACTCTTCCCCAGGGCTCTGCTTTGGAATTCCTCTTTTGGTGGGACACCAGAGGTAACAAACCTGAAAGGAGTCCTCCCATCCCACAGATTGACGAAAAACAATTGGGATCGTGCCAAATCCACAGAGAGGAAGATTCGTCCATGGCCCATGAGACCTCCCCAACATTCCACGGCCATCGCTGAAACAAAATCCAGAGACAAAAGCCTGAGCAAGCGACTCAGACTCGCTCATTCTTCATATCCTGAAGATTTCTTCTCATGGTTTGTAGATCGGGCGTGCCATACCTACGTCCCCAAACTTAAGCTGAGTTTGTGTTTTCAGTCTTCTGTCGTCAAAGTCCTGGGCCACACTCCCTCCAGGCTGGGGCCCCTGGAGCCACACATTAGGACTGCCCCCACCCAATCCATGGGAATTCTGCCCATTCCATTGTCAAAAATCGTACAAATTAGGAGAACCCTCCAAAGTCCCTGAGGCCATCCCAATAGTGTAGGTCGCCCGGGACAAAAAAGGGCGGTTGATACCAGCTGAGCATCTTCCTCCACTCATCTACATCCACTCATACCAAGAAGATTGAACCAGACAGGACCCGAGGCCATTATCGGATCCATTGCTTTGGTTTACAGGCATGTCTCCTCAAAAGCCTGGATTCCTATACCAGCAGAGGGGATTTCCTGAGGCACCCATCAGAACAAATCTCGTCTCCACGTGGAAACTTGTGCATGGGAGCTATGCCAAAGCTTAGGAGAATACTTCAGGGTCCCGGTGCCACCTCCCCATTCCAAGGCCCTCATGGACACAAACACACATTAGGACCCATCCTCTGGAAAGTGCATTTCAACTCAGGCACCCCGGTTGCTCCCGCAGATCCATTAGATCTAAACTGTCTTGTTGCTAGGAGACAATTGGAATGCGAGGCGGACTTCCCAGGCATCCATCCTAGAATGGTGCTCTGGAGTCATTCCATATGGGATGTCCTGGAGCTGTTTAACAGGTCTCAATTGTCCCGCAGAAGGAATCCTTGAAGGGGGCATCCCACATCTCCCAACGTGGAAAACCTCCATGGCCTCGAGATTCCGCTCCCTTCATGAAGGGGCCGTCATGCACAGAAACTCCAACCTGAGCCAACGTCGGATCCTTGCCCTGACTTCAGATGCATGAGATATTGGTTCAGATCTGCAGGGGGTACCTGCCGTGCCCTCACCCTGAATCCGAAGTCTAGCTTGTGTTCTCAGACTTCCGTCCTCACTCTCCTGGCCCCGAAGCCCTCATGTTTGGCAATTCCGGACCGACAATGAAGCACTCTGCCTGCCCTCTAGTAAAAAATATATTGCCAAATGAGCTGACCAGGCAGCTTAAATGAAGATAAACCTACACGGCACTCGAATGTACCCAAATTATATAGTCTAACCTGGGCACTAATGCACTGTCTGACACAACCTGAGCCCGGACCTGCTGACCAACACCCAGACAGCTGACCGCACCCTGAGCACATCAGACCCGCCCTGGCCTTAGGTCATCATCTCTTCCCTACCTCAGTTTTCAGGCTTCAGAACCTAGAACTTATCTCCAATCACTGCCCACGGGTGACTGTGACTCTTCCTGACCCATGGCAAGAAACCTTGTGGTTGGCATGTTGTCCAACGTTCAGTGTAGGAGAAACCAGCATTCACCCTGAGGCCCCGCCCATTCTTGAGTGCGACGAGTGCATAAACACGCATTGTGACCTCAGCGTGAGTCCTGTCCTCTAGTAAGTCCTCTCAGTGGCTGGACCATTAGATGTCATAATGGGCTTGACATGTCCCTAGTCCCCAATTTTTAACCAGATTTCTGGTTGTCCAGTCGCCCCACCCCAGGGCTCTACTCTGGAATCCCTCATTTGGTGGGACATCTGAGGTTGAAAAACAAAATGAAACAAATCGACAACAACAACAAAAAAACGGACTTCTTCCATCCCCAGAATGACCGCAAACTCTTTGGACGGGACCGAACCCCCAGAGAGTAAGACTCGTCCATTTCCCATGAAGTCACCCGGCAATTTCACGACCATGAGTGACACGATATCCAGAGACAAAAACTTGAGCAAGAGCCTCACACTCGCCCTTTTTTCATATCCCGAAGTGTTCTCCTCATGGTCTGTAGATCAGTCCTGCCATACCTATGACCCAAAACATAAGCCGAGTTTGTGTTTTAAGACAACTGTCCAAACAGCTCTGGCCTACACACCCTACAGGCTCAGGGCCCTGGAGCCAAACCTGAGGACTGTACTTGCCCTCTCCAAGGGAATTTTATGTGCCCATTTCATTGGCCACAACCCTACTAATAGGATAACCTCCAAAGTCCCTGAGGCCATCCCAAAAGTTGTGGCTTCCCAGGACAAACAGGGGGCAATCTAGCCCATCTGAGCACCTACCTGCACTAAGACCCGTAGACTGATGTCCCCAGAGGTAAAAAGGAACGAACAGGCCCCTAGGCACTAATCGGATCCATTGGTTTGGTTTCCAGGAAACTCTCCTCAGAGGCCTGGATTTCAATACCAGCATATGGCTGTTTCTTGACTCACCCATCAGAACAAATCTCATCTACACATGGGAAACATGCACGTTGGAGCTGTGTCAAAGCCTCTGTTTAGGAGAACCCTTCAGGGCCCCAGGGCCACCGCTTCATTCCAAGGTCTCCATAGACACAAAAACATATTAGGACACATCCACAGGAGAGTCCATTTCAACTCAGCCTCCTCGGTTGCCCCCCACATCCAGCAGATCTAACCTGTCTTGTTGCTTGGAGACAATTGGAATGCGAGGTGGGCTACCCAGCCATCCATCCTTAGAACCCTGCTCGGAATCGTTGGCCTGGAGCCAACCAACAGGTCTCAATTGTCCTGCAGAAGAATCTTTGCAGTTTGGAGCTTCTCACAACTCCCATCGTGGGAAATCCCCCATGTCCTCGTGATCCAACCCCCTTCAAGAAAGGGCCATCAGGGCAGAAAGTCCAACCTGAGCGATCGTCTGATCCTTGCCCTGACTTCAGATGCACGAGATCTCTATTGAGGTCTGTAGATTGTGCCTGCCATATCCTCACCCAGAAACCTAGGCCTAGCTTGGGTTCTCAGACTCCGTCCTCAGACTACTGGCCCACAAGCCCTCCAGTTTGGCAATCCAGAACTACAATGCCGCACTCTGCCTGCCCTACAGAAGTAAAGCATTGCCCTCAGGGCTACCCCGAAACCCCAAATGAGGATCAACCTGCACGCCAATTGGCTGTACCCCAAACATATAGGCTGACCTGGGCACTATTTCCCTTTCTGACCCAGCCTGAGCCTGGACCTCCTGGTCCCACCCAGACAGCTGGACGCACACTGAGCACATCGGACCCGCCATGGCCTTAGGTCGTCATCTCTTCCCAACTGCGGTTTTCAGGCTCCAAAACCTAGACCTTATCTCCAACCACTGCCCAGGGTTGAAAATGATGCAGAAATCAGAACTCTTTCCCATGGCAAGAAATATTGTGCTTGGCATGTTGTCCAACGTTCAGTGTAGTTGAAACAAGCGTGGCCCATGAGGCCCAGCCCATGCTTACGGGCCACATTGGTCACAAACACACATTGTGACCCTCAGCCTGAGCCCAGTCCTCAGGTAAGGCCTCTCAGGGCCTATATGAAGAGACAGCATATTGGGCTTGCCATGCCCCTAGGCCACAATTTTTAACCATAGTTCGGGGTGTCCCTTCACTCTTCCCCAGGGCTCTGCTTTGGAATTCCTCTTTTGGTGGGACACCAGAGGTAACAAACCTGAAAGGAGTCCTCCCATCCCACAGATTGACGAAAAACAATTGGGATCGGGCCAAATCCACAGAGAGGAAGATTCGTCCATGGCCCATGAGACCTCCCCAACATTCCACGGCCATCGCTGAAACAAAATCCAGAGACAAAAGCCTGAGCAAGCGCCTCAGACTCGCTCATTCTTCATATCCTGAAGATTTCTTCTCATGGTTTGTAGATCGGGCGTGCCATACCTACGTCCCCAAACTTAAGCTGAGTTTGTGTTTTCAGTCTTCTGTCCTCAAAGTCCTGGGCCACACTCCCTCCAGGCTGGGGCCCCTGGAGCCACACATTAGGACTGCCCCCACCCAATCCATGGGAATTCTGCCCATTCCATTGTCAAAAATCGTACAAATTAGGAGAACCCTCCAAAGTCCCTGAGGCCATCCCAATAGTGTAGGTCGCCCGGGACAAAAAAGGGCGGTTGATACCAGCTGAGCATCTTCCTCCACTCATCTACCTCCACTCATACCAAGAAGATTGAACCAGACAGGACCCGAGGCCATTATCGGATCCATTGCTTTGGTTTACAGGCATGTCTCCTCAAAAGCCTGGATTCCAATACCAGCAGAGAGGATTTCCTGAGGCACCCATCAGAACAAATCTCGTCTCCACAAGGAAACTTGTGCATGGGAGCTATGCCAAAGCTTAGGAGAATACTTCAGGGTCCCGGTGCCACCTCCCCATTCCAAGGCCCTCATGGACACAAACACACATTAGGACCCATCCTCTGGAAAGTGCATTTCAACTCAGCCACCCCGGTTGCTCCCACAGATCCATTAGATCTAAACTGTCTTGTTGCTAGGAGACAATTGGAAGGCGAGGCGGACTTCCCAGGCATCCATCCTCGAATGGTGCTCTGGAGTCATTCCATATGGAATGTCCTGGAGCTGTCCAACAGGTCTCAATTGTCCCGCAGAAGGAATCCTTGAAGGGGACATCCCACATCTCCCAACGTGGAAAACCTCCATGGCCTCGAGATTCCGGTCCCTTCATGAAGGGGCCGTCATGCACAGAAACTCCAACCTGAGCCAACGTCGGATCCTCGCCCTGACTTCAGATGCATGAGATATTGGTTCAGATCTGCAGGGGGTACCTGCCGTGCCCTCACCCTGAATCCGAAGTCTAGCTTGTGTTCTCAGACTTCCGTCCTCACTCTCCTGGCCCCGAAGCCCTCATGTTTGGCAATTCCGGACAGACAATGAAGCACTCTGCCTGCCCTCTAGAAAAAATATATTGCCTAATGAGCTGACCAGGCAGCTTAAATGAAGATAAACCTACACGGCACTCGAATGTACCCAAATTATATAGTCTAACCTGGGCACTAATGCACTGTCTGACACAACCTGAGCCCGGACCGGCTGACCAACACCCAGACAGCTGACCGCACCCTGAGCACATCAGACCCGCCCTGGCCTTAGGTCATCATCTCTTCCCTACCTCAGTTTTCAGGCTTCAGAACCTAGACCTTATCTCCAATCACTGCCCACGGGTGACTCTGATGCTGAAATCAGAACTCTTCCTGACCCATGGCAAGAAACCTTGTGGTTGGCATGTTGTCCAACGTTCAGTGTAGGAGAAAACTGCATTCACCCTGAGGCCCCGCCCATTCTTGAGTGCGACGAGAGCATAAACACGCATTGTGACCTCAGCGTGAGTCCTGTCCTCTAGTAAGTCCTCTCAGTGGCTGGACCATTAGATGTCATAATGGGCTTGACATGTTCCTAGTCCCCAATTTTTAACCAGATTTCTGGTTGTCCAGTCGCCCCACCCCAGGGCTCTACTCTGGAATCCCTCATTTGGTGGGACATCTGAGGTTGAAAAACAAAATGAAACAAATCGACAACAACAACAAAAAAACGGACTTCTTCCATCCCCAGAATGACCGCAAACTCTTTGGACGGGACCGAACCCCCAGAGAGTAAGACTCGTCCATTTCCCATGAAGTCACCCGGCAATTTCACGACCATGAGTGACACGATATCCAGAGACAAAAACTTGAGCAAGAGCCTCACACTCGCCCTTTTTTTCATATCCCGAAGTGTTCTCCTCATGGTCTGTAGATCAGTCCTGCCATACCTATGACCCAAAACATAAGCCGAGTTTGTGTTTTAAGACAACTGTCCAAACAGCTCTGGCCTACACACCCTACAGGCTCAGGGCCCTGGAGCCAAACCTGAGGACTGTACTTGCCCTCTCCAAGGGAATTGTATGTGCCCATTCCAATGGCCACAACCCTACTAATAGGATAACCTCCAAAGTCCCTGAGGCCATCCCAAGAGTTGTGGCTTCCCAGGACAAACAGGGGCAATCTGAGCCCATCTGAGCACCTACCTGCACTCAGACCCGTAGACTGATGTCCCCAGAGGTAAAAAGGAACGAACAGGCCCCTAGGCACTAATCGGATCCATTGCTTTGGTTTCCAGGCATCTCTCCTCAGAGGCCTGGATTTCAATACCAGCATATGGCTGTTTCTTGACTCACCCATCAGAACAAATCTCATCTACACATGGGAAACATGCACGTTGGAGCTGTGTCAAAGCCTCTGTTTAGGAGAACCCTTCAGGGCCCCAGGGCCACCGCTTCATTCCAAGGTCTCCATAGACACAAAAACATATTAGGACACATCCACAGGAGAGTCCATTTCAACTCAGCCTCCTCGGTTGCCCCCCACATCCAGCAGATCTAACCTGTCTTGTTGCTTGGAGACAATTGGAATGCGAGGTGGGCTACCCAGCCATCCATCCTTAGAACCCTGCTCGGAATCCTTGGCCTGGAGCCAACCAACAGGTCTCAATTGTCCTGCAGAAGAATCTTTGCAGTTTGGAGCTTCTCACAACTCCCATCGTGGGAAAACCCCCATGTCCTCGTGATCCAACCCCCTTCAAGAAAGGGCCATCAGGGCAGAAAGTCCAACCTGAGCGATCGTCTGATCCTTGCCCTGACTTCAGATGCACGAGATCTCTATTGAGGTCTGTAGATTGTGCCTGCCATATCTTCACCCAGAAACCTAGGCCTGGCTTGGGTTCTCAGACTCCGTCCTCAGACTACTGGCCCACAAGCCCTCCAGTTTGGCAATCCAGAACTACAATGCCGCACTCTGCCTGCCCTACAGAAGTAAAACATTGCCCTCAGGGCTACCCCGAAACCCCAAATGAGGATCAACCTGCACGCCAATCGGCTGTACCCCAAACATATAGGCTGACCTGGGCACTATTTCCCTTTCTGACCCAGCCTGAGCCTGGACCTCCTGGTCCCACCCAGACAGCTGGCCGCACACTGAGCACATCGGACCCGCCATGGCCTTAGGTCGTCATCTCTTCCCAACTGCGGTTTTCAGGCTCCAGGACCCAGACCTTATCTCCAACCACTGCCCAGGGTTGAAAACGATGCAGAAATCAGAACTCTTTCCCCATGGCAAGAAACCTTGTGGTTGGCATGTTGTCCAACGTTCAGTGTAGTTGAAACAAGCGTGGCCCATGAGGCCCAGCCCATGCTTGCGGGCCACATTGGTCACAAACACACATTGTGACCCTCAGCCTGAGCCCAGTCCTCAGGTAAGGCCTCTCAGGGCCTATATGAAGAGACAGCATATTGGGCTTGCCATGCCCCTAGGCCCCAATTTTTAACCATAGTTCGGGGTGTCCCTTCACTCTTCCCCAGGGCTCTGCTTTGGAATTCCTCTTTTGGTGGGTCACCTGAGGTAACAAACCTGAAAGGAGTCCTCCCATCCCACAGATTGACGAAAAACAATTGGGATCGGGCCAAATCCACAGACAGGAAGATTCGTCCATGGCCCATGAGACATCCCCAACATTCCACGGCCATCGCTGAAACAAAATCCAGAGACAAAAGCCTGAGCAAGAGCCTCAGACTCGCTCATTCTTCATATCCTGAAGAGTTCTTCTCATGGTTTGTAGATCGGGCGTGCCATACCTACGTCCCCAAACTTAAGCTGAGTTTGTGTTTTCAGTCTTCTGTCCTCAAAGTCCTGGGCCACACTCCCTCCAGGCTGGGGCCCCTGGAGCCACACATTAGGACTGCCCCCACCCAATCCATGGGAATTCTGCCCATTCCATTGTCAAAAATCGTACAAATTAGGAGAACCCTCCAAAGTCCCTGAGGCCATCCCAATAGTGTAGGTCGCCCGGGACAAAAAAGGGCGGTTGATACCAGCTGAGCATCTTCCTCCACTCTTCTACCTCCACTCATACCAAGAAGATTGAACCAGACAGGACCCGAGGCCATTATCGGATCCATTGCTTTGGTTTACAGGCATGTCTCCTCAAAAGCCTGGATTCCAATACCAGCAGAGGGGATTTCCTGAGGCACCCATCAGAACAAATCTCGTCTCCACAAGGAAACTTGTGCATGGGAGCTATGCCAAAGCTTAGGAGAATACTTCAGGGTCCCGGTGCCACCTCCCCATTCCAAGGCCCTCATGGACACAAACACACATTCGGACCCATCCTCTGGAAAGTGCATTTCAACTCAGCCACCCCGGTTGCTCCCGCAGATCCATTAGATCTAAACTGTCTTGTTGCTAGGAGACAATTGGAAGGCGAGGCGGACTTCCCAGGCATCCATCCTCGAACGGTGCTCTGGAGTCATTCCATATGGGATGTCCTGGAGCTGTCCAACAGGTCTCAATTGTCCCGCAGAAGGAATCCTTGAAGGGGGCATCCCACATCTCCCAACGTGGAAAACCTCCATGGCCTCGAGATTCCGCTCCCTTCATGAAGGGGCCGTCATGCACAGAAACTCCAACCTGAGCCAACGTCGGATCCTCGCCCTGACTTCAGATGCATGAGATATTGGTTCAGATCTGCAGGGGGTACCTGCCGTGCCCTCACCCTGAATCCGAAGTCTAGCTTGTGTTCTCAGACTTCCGTCCTCACTCTCCTGGCCCCGAAGCCCTCATGTTTGGCAATTCCGGACCGACAATGAAGCACTCTGCCTGCCCTCTAGAAAAAATATATTGCCTAATGAGCTGACCAGGCAGCTTAAATGAAGATAAACCTACACGGCACTCGAATGTACCCAAATTATATAGTCTAACCTGGGCACTAATGCACTGTCTGACACAACCTGAGCCCGGACCGGCTGACCAACACCCAGACAGCTGACCGCACCCTGAGCACATCAGACCCGCCCTGGCCTTAGGTCATCATCTCTTCCCTACCTCAGTTTTCAGGCTTCAGAACCTAGACCTTATCTCCAATCACTGCCCACGGGTGACTCTGATGCTGAAATCAGAACTCTTCCTGACCCATGGCAAGAAACCTTGTGGTTGGCATGTTGTCCAACGTTCAGTGTAGGAGAAAACAGCATTCACCCTGAGGCCCCGCCCATTCTTGAGTGCGACGAGAGCATAAACACGCATTGTGACCTCAGCGTGAGTCCTGTCCTCTAGTAAGTCCTCTCAGTGGCTGGACCATTAGATGTCATAATGGGCTTGACATGTCCCTAGTCCCCAATTTTTAACCAGATTTCTGGTTGTCCAGTAGCCCCACCCCAGGGCTCTACTCTGGAATCCCTCATTTGGTGGGACATCTGAGGTTGAAAAACAAAATGAAACAAATCGACAACAACAACAAAAAAACGGACTTCTTCCATCCCCAGAATGACCGCAAACTCTTTGGACGGGACCGAACCCCCAGAGAGTAAGACTCGTCCATTTCCCATGAAGTCACCCGGCAATTTCACGACCATGAGTGACACGATATCCAGAGACAAAAACTTGAGCAAGAGCCTCACACTCGCCCTTTTTTCATATCCCAAAGTGTTCTCCTCATGGTCTGTAGATCAGTCCTGCCATACCTATGACCCAAAACATAAGCCGAGTTTGTGTTTTAAGACAACTGTCCAAACAGCTCTGGCCTACACACCCTACAGGCTCAGGGCCCTGGAGCCAAACCTGAGGACTGTACTTGCCCTCTCCAAGGGAATTGTATGTGCCCATTCCAATGGCCACAACCCTACTAATAGGATAACCTCCAAAGTCCCTGAGGCCATCCCAAGAGTTGTGGCTTCCCAGGACAAACAGGGGCAATCTGAGCCCATCTGAGCACCTACCTGCACTCAGACCCGTAGACTGATGTCCCCAGAGGTAAAAAGGAACGAACAGGCCCCTAGGCACTAATCGTATCCATTGCTTTGGTTTCCAGGCATCTCTCCTCAGAGGCCTGGATTTCAATACCAGCATATGGCTGTTTCTTGACTCACCCATCAGAACAAATCTCATCTACACATGGGAAACATGCACGTTGGAGCTGTGTCAAAGCCTCTGTTTAGGAGAACCCTTCAGGGCCCCAGGGCCACCGCTTCATTCCAAGGTCTCCATAGACACAAAAACATATTAGGACACATCCACAGGAGAGTCCATTTCAACTCAGCCTCCTCGGTTGCCCCCCACATCCAGCAGATCTAACCTGTCTTGTTGCTTGGAGACAATTGGAATGCGAGGTGGGCTACCCAGCCATCCATCCTTAGAACCCTGCTCGGAATCCTTGGCCTGGAGCCAACCAACAGGTCTCAATTGTCCTGCAGAAGAATCTTTGCAGTTTGGAGCTTCTCACAACTCCCATCGTGGGAAAACCCCCATGTCCTCGTGATCCAACCCCCTTCAAGAAAGGGCCATCAGGGCAGAAAGTCCAACCTGAGCGATCGTCTGATCCTTGCCCTGACTTCAGATGCACGAGATCTCTATTGAGGTCTGTAGATTGTGCCTGCCATATCTTCACCCAGAAACCTAGGCCTGGCTTGGGTTCTCAGACTCCGTCCTCAGACTACTGGCCCACAAGCCCTCCAGTTTGGCAATCCAGAACTACAATGCCGCACTCTGCCTGCCCTACAGAAGTAAAACATTGCCCTCAGGGCTACCCCGAAACCCCAAATGAGGATCAACCTGCACGCCAATCGGCTGTACCCCAAACATATAGGCTGACCTGGGCACTATTTCCCTTTCTGACCCAGCCTGAGCCTGGACCTCCTGGTCCCACCCAGACAGCTGGCCGCACACTGAGCACATCGGACCCGCCATGGCCTTAGGTCGTCATCTCTTCCCAACTGCGGTTTTCAGGCTCCAGGACCCAGACCTTATCTCCAACCACTGCCCAGGGTTGAAAACGATGCAGAAATCAGAACTCTTTCCCCATGGCAAGAAACCTTGTGGTTGGCATGTTGTCCAACGTTCAGTGTAGTTGAAACAAGCGTGGCCCATGAGGCCCAGCCCATGCTTGCGGACCACATTGGTCACAAACACACATTGTGACCCTCAGCCTGAGCCCAGTCCTCAGGTAAGGCCTCTCAGGGCCTATATGAAGAGACAGCATATTTGGCTTGCCATGCCCCTAGGCCCCAATTTTTAACCATAGTTCGGGGTGTCCCTTCACTCTTCCCCAGGGCTCTGCTTTGGAATTCCTCTTTTGGTGGGTCACCTGAGGTAACAAACCTGAAAGGAGTCCTCCCATCCCACAGATTGACGAAAAACAATTGGGATCGGGCCAAATCCACAGACAGGAAGATTCGTCCATGGCCCATGAGACATCCCCAACATTCCACGGCCATCGCTGAAACAAAATCCAGAGACAAAAGCCTGAGCAAGAGCCTCAGACTCGCTCATTCTTCATATCCTGAAGAGTTCTTCTCATGGTTTGTAGATCGGGCGTGCCATACCTACGTCCCCAAACTTAAGCTGAGTTTGTGTTTTCAGTCTTCTGTCCTCAAAGTCCTGGGCCACACTCCCTCCAGGCTGGAGCCCCTGGAGCCACACATTAGGACTGCCCCCACCCAATCCATGGGAATTCTGCCCATTCCATTGTCAAAAATCGTACAAATTAGGAGAACCCTCCAAAGTCCCTGAGGCCATCCCAATAGTGTAGGTCGCCCGGGACAAAAAAGGGCGGTTGATACCAGCTGAGCATCTTCCTCCACTCTTCTACCTCCACTCATACCAAGAAGATTGAACCAGACAGGACCCGAGGCCATTATCGGATCCATTGCTTTGGTTTACAGGCATGTCTCCTCAAAAGCCTGGATTCCAATACCAGCAGAGGGGATTTCCTGAGGCACCCATCAGAACAAATCTCGTCTCCACAAGGAAACTTGTGCATGGGAGCTATGCCAAAGCTTAGGAGAATACTTCAGGGTCCCGGTGCCACCTCCCCATTCCAAGGCCCTCATGGACACAAACACACATTCGGACCCATCCTCTGGAAAGTGCATTTCAACTCAGCCACCCCGGTTGCTCCCGCAGATCCATTAGATCTAAACTGTCTTGTTGCTAGGAGACAATTGGAAGGCGAGGCGGACTTCCCAGGCATCCATCCTCGAACGGTGTTCTGGAGTCATTCCATATGGGATGTCCTGGAGCTGTCCAACAGGTCTCAATTGTCCCGCAGAAGGAATCCTTGAAGGGGGCATCCCACATCTCCCAACGTGGAAAACCTCCATGGCCTCGAGATTCCGCTCCCTTCATGAAGGGGCCGTCATGCACAGAAACTCCAACCTGAGCCAACGTCGGATCCTCGCCCTGACTTCAGATGCATGAGATATTGGTTCAGATCTGCAGGGGGTACCTGCCGTGCCCTCACCCTGAATCCGAAGTCTAGCTTGTGTTCTCAGACTTCCGTCCTCACTCTCCTGGCCCCGAAGCCCTCATGTTTGGCAATTCCGGACCGACAATGAAGCACTCTGCCTGCCCTCTAGAAAAAATATATTGCCTAATGAGCTGACCAGGCAGCTTAAATGAAGATAAACCTACACGGCACTCGAATGTACCCAAATTATATAGTCTAACCTGGGCACTAATGCACTGTCTGACACAACCTGAGCCCGGACCGGCTGACCAACACCCAGACAGCTGACCGCACCCTGAGCACATCAGACCCGCCCTGGCCTTAGGTCATCATCTCTTCCCTACCTCAGTTTTCAGGCTTCAGAACCTAGTCCTTATCTCCAATCACTGCCCACGGGTGACTGTGATGCAGAAATCAGAACTCTTCCTGACCCATGGCAAGAAACCTTGTGGTTGGCATGTTGTCCAACGTTCAGTGTAGGAGAAAACAGCATTCACCCTGAGGCCCCGCCCATTCTTGAGTGCGACGAGAGCATAAACATGCATTGTGACCTCAGCGTGAGTCCTGTCCTCTAGTAAGTCCTCTCAGTGGCTGGACCATTAGATGTCATAATGGGCTTGACATGTCCCTAGTCCCCAATTTTTAACCAGATTTCTGGTTGTCCAGTCGCCCCACCCCAGGGCTCTACTCTGGAATCCCTCATTTGGTGGGACATCTGAGGTTGAAAAACAAAATGAAACAAATCGACAACAACAACAACAAAACGGACTTCTTCCATCCCCAGAATGACCGCAAACTCTTTGGACGGGACCGAACCCCCAGAGAGTAAGACTCGTCCATTTCCCATGAAGTCACCCGGCAATTTCACGACCATGAGTGACACGATATCCAGAGACAAAAACTTGAGCAAGAGCCTCACACTCGCCCTTTTTTCATATCCCGAAGTGTTCTCCTCATGGTCTGTAGATCAGTCCTGCCATACCTATGACCCAAAACATAAGCCGAGTTTGTGTTTTAAGACAACTGTCCAAACAGCTCTGGCCTACACACCCTACAGGCTCAGGGCCCTGGAGCCAAACCTGAGGACTGTACTTGCCCTCTCCAAGGGAATTGTATGTGCCCATTCCAATGGCCACAACCCTACTAATAGGATAACCTCCAAAGTCCCTGAGGCCATCCCAAGAGTTGTGGCTTCCCAGGACAAACAGGGGCAATCTGAGCCCATCTGAGCACCTACCTGCACTCAGACCCGTAGACTGATGTCCCCAGAGGTAAAAAGGAACGAACAGGCCCCTAGGCACTAATCGGATCCATTGCTTTGGTTTCCAGGCATCTCTCCTCAGAGGCCTGGATTTCAATACCAGCATATGGCTGTTTCTTGACTCACCCATCAGAACAAATCTCATCTACACATGGGAAACATGCACGTTGGAGCTGTGTCAAAGCCTCTGTTTAGGAGAACCCTTCAGGGCCCCAGGGCCACCGCTTCATTCCAAGGTCTCCATAGACACAAAAACATATTAGGACACATCCACAGGAGAGTCCATTTCAACTCAGCCTCCTCGGTTGCCCCCCACATCCAGCAGATCTAACCTGTCTTGTTGCTTGGAGACAATTGGAATGCGAGGTGGGCTACCCAGCCATCCATCCTTAGAACCCTGCTCGGAATCCTTGGCCTGGAGCCAACCAACAGGTCTCAATTGTCCTGCAGAAGAATCTTTGCAGTTTGGAGCTTCTCACAACTCCCATCGTGGGAAAACCCCCATGTCCTCGTGATCCAACCCCCTTCAAGAAAGGGCCATCAGGGCAGAAAGTCCAACCTGAGCGATCGTCTGATCCTTGCCCTGACTTCAGATGCACGAGATCTCTATTGAGGTCTGTAGATTGTGCCTGCCATATCTTCACACAGAAACCTAGGCCTGGCTTGGGTTCTCAGACTCCGTCCTCAGACTACTGGCCCACAAGCCCTCCAGTTTGGCAATCCAGAACTACAATGCCGCACTCTGCCTGCCCTACAGAAGTAAAACATTGCCCTCAGGGCTACCCCGAAACCCCAAATGAGGATCAACCTGCACGCCGACGGCTGTACCCCAAACATATAGGCTGACCTGGGCACTATTTCCCTTTCTGACCCAGCCTGAGCCTGGACCTCCTGGTCCCACCCAGACAGCTGGCCGCACACTGAGCACATCGGACCCGCCATGGCCTTAGGTCGTCATCTCTTCCCAACTGCGGTTTTCAGGCTCCAGGACCCAGACCTTATCTCCAACCACTGCCCAGGGTTGAAAACGATGCAGAAATCAGAACTCTTTCCCCATGGCAAGAAACCTTGTGGTTGGCATGTTGTCCAACGTTCAGTGTAGTTGAAACAAGCGTGGCCCATGAGGCCCAGCCCATGCTTGCGGACCACATTGGTCACAAACACACATTGTGACCCTCAGCCTGAGCCCAGTCCTCAGGTAAGGCCTCTCAGGGCCTATATGAAGAGACAGCATATTGGGCTTGCCATGCCCCTAGGCCCCAATTTTTAACCATAGTTCGGGGTGTCCCTTCACTCTTCCCCAGGGCTCTGCTTTGGAATTCCTCTTTTGGTGGGTCACCTGAGGTAACAAACCTGAAAGGAGTCCTCCCATCCCACAGATTGACGAAAAACAATTGGGATCGGGCCAAATCCACAGACAGGAAGATTCGTCCATGGCCCATGAGACATCCCCAACATTCCACGGCCATCGCTGAAACAAAATCCAGAGACAAAAGCCTGAGCAAGAGCCTCAGACTCGCTCATTCTTCATATCCTGAAGAGTTCTTCTCATGGTTTGTAGATCGGGCGTGCCATACCTACGTCCCCAAACTTAAGCTGAGTTTGTGTTTTCAGTCTTCTGTCCTCAAAGTCCTGGGCCACACTCCCTCCAGGCTGGAGCCCCTGGAGCCACACATTAGGACTGCCCCCACCCAATCCATGGGAATTCTGCCCATTCCATTGTCAAAAATCGTACAAATTAGGAGAACCCTCCAAAGTCCCTGAGGCCATCCCAATAGTGTAGGTCGCCCGGGACAAAAAAGGGCGGTTGATACCAGCTGAGCATCTTCCTCCACTCTTCTACCTCCACTCATACCAAGAAGATTGAACCAGACAGGACCCGAGGCCATTATCGGATCCATTGCTTTGGTTTACAGGCATGTCTCCTCAAAAGCCTGGATTCCAATACCAGCAGAGGGGATTTCCTGAGGCACCCATCAGAACAAATCTCGTCTCCACAAGGAAACTTGTGCATGGGAGCTATGCCAAAGCTTAGGAGAATACTTCAGGGTCCCGGTGCCACCTCCCCATTCCAAGGCCCTCATGGACACAAACACACATTCGGACCCATCCTCTGGAAAGTGCATTTCAACTCAGCCACCCCGGTTGCTCCCGCAGATCCATTAGATCTAAACTGTCTTGTTGCTAGGAGACAATTGGAAGGCGAGGCGGACTTCCCAGGCATCCATCCTCGAACGGTGCTCTGGAGTCATTCCATATGGGATGTCCTGGAGCTGTCCAACAGGTCTCAATTGTCCCGCAGAAGGAATCCTTGAAGGGGGCATCCCACATCTCCCAACGTGGAAAACCTCCATGGCCTCGAGATTCCGCTCCCTTCATGAAGGGGCCGTCATGCACAGAAACTCCAACCTGAGCCAACGTCGGATCCTCGCCCTGACTTCAGATGCATGAGATATTGGTTCAGATCTGCAGGGGGTACCTGCCGTGCCCTCACCCTGAATCCGAAGTCTAGCTTGTGTTCTCAGACTTCCGTCCTCACTCTCCTGGCCCCGAAGCCCTCATGTTTGGCAATTCCGGACCGACAATGAAGCACTCTGCCTGCCCTCTAGAAAAAATATATTGCCTAATGAGCTGACCAGGCAGCTTAAATGAAGATAAACCTACACGGCACTCGAATGTACCCAAATTATATAGTCTAACCTGGGCACTAATGCACTGTCTGACACAACCTGAGCCCGGACCGGCTGACCAACACCCAGACAGCTGACCGCACCCTGAGCACATCAGACCCGCCCTGGCCTTAGGTCATCATCTCTTCCCTACCTCAGTTTTCAGGCTTCAGAACCTAGTCCTTATCTCCAATCACTGCCCACGGGTGACTGTGATGCAGAAATCAGAACTCTTCCTGACCCATGGCAAGAAACCTTGTGGTTGGCATGTTGTCCAACGTTCAGTGTAGGAGAAAACAGCATTCACCCTGAGGCCCCGCCCATTCTTGAGTGCGACGAGAGCATAAACATGCATTGTGACCTCAGCGTGAGTCCTGTCCTCTAGTAAGTCCTCTCAGTGGCTGGACCATTAGATGTCATAATGGGCTTGACATGTCCCTAGTCCCCAATTTTTAACCAGATTTCTGGTTGTCCAGTCGCCCCACCCCAGGGCTCTACTCTGGAATCCCTCATTTGGTGGGACATCTGAGGTTGAAAAACAAAATGAAACAAATCGACAACAACAACAACAAAACGGACTTCTTCCATCCCCAGAATGACCGCAAACTCTTTGGACGGGACCGAACCCCCAGAGAGTAAGACTCGTCCATTTCCCATGAAGTCACCCGGCAATTTCACGACCATGAGTGACACGATATCCAGAGACAAAAACTTGAGCAAGAGCCTCACACTCGCCCTTTTTTCATATCCCGAAGTGTTCTCCTCATGGTCTGTAGATCAGTCCTGCCATACCTATGACCCAAAACATAAGCCGAGTTTGTGTTTTAAGACAACTGTCCAAACAGCTCTGGCCTACACACCCTACAGGCTCAGGGCCCTGGAGCCAAACCTGAGGACTGTACTTGCCCTCTCCAAGGGAATTGTATGTGCCCATTCCAATGGCCACAACCCTACTAATAGGATAACCTCCAAAGTCCCTGAGGCCATCCCAAGAGTTGTGGCTTCCCAGGACAAACAGGGGCAATCTGAGCCCATCTGAGCACCTACCTGCACTCAGACCCGTAGACTGATGTCCCCAGAGGTAAAAAGGAACGAACAGGCCCCTAGGCACTAATCGGATCCATTGCTTTGGTTTCCAGGCATCTCTCCTCAGAGGCCTGGATTTCAATACCAGCATATGGCTGTTTCTTGACTCACCCATCAGAACAAATCTCATCTACACATGGGAAACATGCACGTTGGAGCTGTGTCAAAGCCTCTGTTTAGGAGAACCCTTCAGGGCCCCAGGGCCACCGCTTCATTCCAAGGTCTCCATAGACACAAAAACATATTAGGACACATCCACAGGAGAGTCCATTTCAACTCAGCCTCCTCGGTTGCCCCCCACATCCAGCAGATCTAACCTGTCTTGTTGCTTGGAGACAATTGGAATGCGAGGTGGGCTACCCAGCCATCCATCCTTAGAACCCTGCTCGGAATCCTTGGCCTGGAGCCAACCAACAGGTCTCAATTGTCCTGCAGAAGAATCTTTGCAGTTTGGAGCTTCTCACAACTCCCATTGTGGGAAAACCCCCATGTCCTCGTGATCCAACCCCCTTCAAGAAAGGGCCATCAGGGCAGAAAGTCCAACCTGAGCGATCGTCTGATCCTTGCCCTGACTTCAGATGCACGAGATCTCTATTGAGGTCTGTAGATTGTGCCTGCCATATCTTCACACAGAAACCTAGGCCTGGCTTGGGTTCTCAGACTCCGTCCTCAGACTACTGGCCCACAAGCCCTCCAGTTTGGCAATCCAGAACTACAATGCCGCACTCTGCCTGCCCTACAGAAGTAAAACATTGCCCTCAGGGCTACCCCGAAACCCCAAATGAGGATCAACCTGCACGCCGACGGCTGTACCCCAAACATATAGGCTGACCTGGGCACTATTTCCCTTTCTGACCCAGCCTGAGCCTGGACCTCCTGGTCCCACCCAGACAGCTGGCCGCACACTGAGCACATCGGACCCGCCATGGCCTTAGGTCGTCATCTCTTCCCAACTGCGGTTTTCAGGCTCCAGGACCCAGACCTTATCTCCAACCACTGCCCAGGGTTGAAAACGATGCAGAAATCAGAACTCTTTCCCCATGGCAAGAAACCTTGTGGTTGGCATGTTGTCCAACGTTCAGTGTAGTTGAAACAAGCGTGGCCCATGAGGCCCAGCCCATGCTTGCGGACCACATTGGTCACAAACACACATTGTGACCCTCAGCCTGAGCCCAGTCCTCAGGTAAGGCCTCTCAGGGCCTATATGAAGAGACAGCATATTGGGCTTGCCATGCCCCTAGGCCCCAATTTTTAACCATAGTTCGGGGTGTCCCTTCACTCTTCCCCAGGGCTCTGCTTTGGAATTCCTCTTTTGGTGGGTCACCTGAGGTAACAAACCTGAAAGGAGTCCTCCCATCCCACAGATTGACGAAAAACAATTGGGATCGGGCCAAATCCACAGACAGGAAGATTCGTCCATGGCCCATGAGACATTCCCAACATTCCACGGCCATCGCTGAAACAAAATCCAGAGACAAAAGCCTGAGCAAGAGCCTCAGACTCGCTCATTCTTCATATCCTGAAGAGTTCTTCTCATGGTTTGTAGATCGGGCGTGCCATACCTACGTCCCCAAACTTAAGCTGAGTTTGTGTTTTCAGTCTTCTGTCCTCAAAGTCCTGGGCCACACTCCCTCCAGGCTGGAGCCCCTGGAGCCACACATTAGGACTGCCCCCACCCAATCCATGGGAATTCTGCCCATTCCATTGTCAAAAATCGTACAAATTAGGAGAACCCTCCAAAGTCCCTGAGGCCATCCCAATAGTGTAGGTCGCCCGGGACAAAAAAGGGCGGTTGATACCAGCTGAGCATCTTCCTCCACTCTTCTACCTCCACTCATACCAAGAAGATTGAACCAGACAGGACCCGAGGCCATTATCGGATCCATTGCTTTGGTTTACAGGCATGTCTCCTCAAAAGCCTGGATTCCAATACCAGCAGAGGGGATTTCCTGAGGCACCCATCAGAACAAATCTCGTCTCCACAAGGAAACTTGTGCATGGGAGCTATGCCAAAGCTTAGGAGAATACTTCAGGGTCCCGGTGCCACCTCCCCATTCCAAGGCCCTCATGGACACAAACACACATTCGGACCCATCCTCTGGAAAGTGCATTTCAACTCAGCCACCCCGGTTGCTCCCGCAGATCCATTAGATCTAAACTGTCTTGTTGCTAGGAGACAATTGGAAGGCGAGGCGGACTTCCCAGGCATCCATCCTCGAACGGTGCTCTGGAGTCATTCCATATGGGATGTCCTGGAGCTGTCCAACAGGTCTCAATTGTCCCGCAGAAGGAATCCTTGAAGGGGGCATCCCACATCTCCCAACGTGGAAAACCTCCATGGCCTCGAGATGCCGCTCCCTTCATGAAGGGGCCGTCATGCACAGAAACTCCAACCTGAGCCAACGTCGGATCCTCGCCCTGACTTCAGATGCATGAGATATTGGTTCAGATCTGCAGGGGGTACCTGCCGTGCCCTCACCCTGAATCCGAAGTCTAGCTTGTGTTCTCAGACTTCCGTCCTCACTCTCCTGGCCCCGAAGCCCTCATGTTTGGCAATTCCGGACCGACAATGAAGCACTCTGCCTGCCCTCTAGAAAAAATATATTGCCTAATGAGCTGACCAGGCAGCTTAAATGAAGATAAACCTACACGGCACTCGAATGTACCCAAATTATATAGTCTAACCTGGGCACTAATGCACTGTCTGACACAACCTGAGCCCGGACCGGCTGACCAACACCCAGACAGCTGACCGCACCCTGAGCACATCAGACCCGCCCTGGCCTTAGGTCATCATCTCTTCCCTACCTCAGTTTTCAGGCTTCAGAACCTAGTCCTTATCTCCAATCACTGCCCACGGGTGACTGTGATGCAGAAATCAGAACTCTTCCTGACCCATGGCAAGAAACCTTGTGGTTGGCATGTTGTCCAACGTTCAGTGTAGGAGAAAACAGCATTCACCCTGAGGCCCCGCCCATTCTTGAGTGCGACGAGAGCATAAACACGCATTGTGACCTCAGCGTGAGTCCTGTCCTCTAGTAAGTCCTCTCAGTGGCTGGACCATTAGATGTCATAATGGGCTTGACATGTCCCTAGTCCCCAATTTTTAACCAGATTTCTGGTTGTCCAGTCGCCCCACCCCAGGGCTCTACTCTGGAATCCCTCATTTGGTGGGACATCTGAGGTTGAAAAACAAAATGAAACAAATCGACAACAACAACAACAAAACGGACTTCTTCCATCCCCAGAATGACCGCAAACTCTTTGGACGGGACCGAACCCCCAGAGAGTAAGACTCGTCCATTTCCCATGAAGTCACCCGGCAATTTCACGACCATGAGTGACACGATATCCAGAGACAAAAACTTGAGCAAGAGCCTCACACTCGCCCTTTTTTCATATCCCGAAGTGTTCTCCTCATGGTCTGTAGATCAGTCCTGCCATACCTATGACCCAAAACATAAGCCGAGTTTGTGTTTTAAGACAACTGTCCAAACAGCTCTGGCCTACACACCCTACAGGCTCAGGGCCCTGGAGCCAAACCTGAGGACTGTACTTGCCCTCTCCAAGGGAATTGTATGTGCCCATTCCAATGGCCACAACCCTACTAATAGGATAACCTCCAAAGTCCCTGAGGCCATCCCAAGAGTTGTGGCTTCCCAGGACAAACAGGGGCAATCTGAGCCCATCTGAGCACCTACCTGCACTCAGACCCGTAGACTGATGTCCCCAGAGGTAAAAAGGAACGAACAGGCCCCTAGGCACTAATCGGATCCATTGCTTTGGTTTCCAGGCATCTCTCCTCAGAGGCCTGGATTTCAATACCAGCATATGGCTGTTTCTTGACTCACCCATCAGAACAAATCTCATCTACACATGGGAAACATGCACGTTGGAGCTGTGTCAAAGCCTCTGTTTAGGAGAACCCTTCAGGGCCCCAGGGCCACCGCTTCATTCCAAGGTCTCCATAGACACAAAAACATATTAGGACACATCCACAGGAGAGTCCATTTCAACTCAGCCTCCTCGGTTGCCCCCCACATCCAGCAGATCTAACCTGTCTTGTTGCTTGGAGACAATTGGAATGCGAGGTGGGCTACCCAGCCATCCATCCTTAGAACCCTGCTCGGAATCCTTGGCCTGGAGCCAACCAACAGGTCTCAATTGTCCTGCAGAAGAATCTTTGCAGTTTGGAGCTTCTCACAACTCCCATCGTGGGAAAACCCCCATGTCCTCGTGATCCAACCCCCTTCAAGAAAGGGCCATCAGGGCAGAAAGTCCAACCTGAGCGATCGTCTGATCCTTGCCCTGACTTCAGATGCACGAGATCTCTATTGAGGTCTGTAGATTGTGCCTGCCATATCTTCAAACAGAAACCTAGGCCTGGCTTGGGTTCTCAGAGGCTTGGGTTCTCAGACTCCGTCCTCAGACTACTGGCCCACAAGCCCTCCAGTTTGGCAATCCAGAACTACAATGCCGCACTCTGCCTGCCCTACAGAAGTAAAACATTGCCCTCAGGGCTACCCCGAAACCCCAAATGAGGATCAACCTGCACGCCGACGGCTGTACCCCAAACATATAGGCTGACCTGGGCACTATTTCCCTTTCTGACCCAGCCTGAGCCTGGACCTCCTGGTCCCACCCAGACAGCTGGCCGCACACTGAGCACATCGGACCCGCCATGGCCTTAGGTCGTCATCTCTTCCCAACTGCGGTTTTCAGGCTCCAGGACCCAGACCTTATCTCCAACCACTGCCCAGGGTTGAAAACGATGCAGAAATCAGAACTCTTTCCCCATGGCAAGAAACCTTGTGGTTGGCATGTTGTCCAACGTTCAGTGTAGTTGAAACAAGCGTGGCCCATGAGGCCCAGCCCATGCTTGCGGACCACATTGGTCACAAACACACATTGTGACCCTCAGCCTGAGCCCAGTCCTCAGGTAAGGCCTCTCAGGGCCTATATGAAGAGACAGCATATTGGGCTTGCCATGCCCCTAGGCCCCAATTTTTAACCATAGTTCGGGGTGTCCCTTCACTCTTCCCCAGGGCTCTGCTTTGGAATTCCTCTTTTGGTGGGTCACCTGAGGTAACAAACCTGAAAGGAGTCCTCCCATCCCACAGATTGACGAAAAACAATTGGGATCGGGCCAAATCCACAGACAGGAAGATTCGTCCATGGCCCATGAGACATCCCCAACATTCCACGGCCATCGCTGAAACAAAATCCAGAGACAAAAGCCTGAGCAAGAGCCTCAGACTCGCTCATTCTTCATATCCTGAAGAGTTCTTCTCATGGTTTGTAGATCGGGCGTGCCATACCTACGTCCCCAAACTTAAGCTGAGTTTGTGTTTTCAGTCTTCTGTCCTCAAAGTCCTGGGCCACACTCCCTCCAGGCTGGAGCCCCTGGAGCCACACATTAGGACTGCCCCCACCCAATCCATGGGAATTCTGCCCATTCCATTGTCAAAAATCGTACAAATTAGGAGAACCCTCCAAAGTCCCTGAGGCCATCCCAATAGTGTAGGTCGCCCGGGACAAAAAAGGGCGGTTGATACCAGCTGAGCATCTTCCTCCACTCTTCTACCTCCACTCATACCAAGAAGATTGAACCAGACAGGACCCGAGGCCATTATCGGATCCATTGCTTTGGTTTACAGGCATGTCTCCTCAAAAGCCTGGATTCCAATACCAGCAGAGGGGATTTCCTGAGGCACCCATCAGAACAAATCTCGTCTCCACAAGGAAACTTGTGCATGGGAGCTATGCCAAAGCTTAGGAGAATACTTCAGGGTCCCGGTGCCACCTCCCCATTCCAAGGCCCTCATGGACACAAACACACATTCGGACCCATCCTCTGGAAAGTGCATTTCAACTCAGCCACCCCGGTTGCTCCCGCAGATCCATTAGATCTAAACTGTCTTGTTGCTAGGAGACAATTGGAAGGCGAGGCGGACTTCCCAGGCATCCATCCTCGAACGGTGCTCTGGAGTCATTCCATATGGGATGTCCTGGAGCTGTCCAACAGGTCTCAATTGTCCCGCAGAAGGAATCCTTGAAGGGGGCATCCCACATCTCCCAACGTGGAAAACCTCCATGGCCTCGAGATTCCGCTCCCTTCATGAAGGGGCCGTCATGCACAGAAACTCCAACCTGAGCCAACGTCGGATCCTCGCCCTGACTTCAGATGCATGAGATATTGGTTCAGATCTGCAGGGGGTACCTGCCGTGCCCTCACCCTGAATCCGAAGTCTAGCTTGTGTTCTCAGACTTCCGTCCTCACTCTCCTGGCCCCGAAGCCCTCATGTTTGGCAATTCCGGACCGACAATGAAGCACTCTGCCTGCCCTCTAGAAAAAATATATTGCCTAATGAGCTGACCAGGCAGCTTAAATGAAGATAAACCTACACGGCACTCGAATGTACCCAAATTATATAGTCTAACCTGGGCACTAATGCACTGTCTGACACAACCTGAGCCCGGACCGGCTGACCAACACCCAGACAGCTGACCGCACCCTGAGCACATCAGACCCGCCCTGGCCTTAGGTCATCATCTCTTCCCTACCTCAGTTTTCAGGCTTCAGAACCTAGTCCTTATCTCCAATCACTGCCCACGGGTGACTGTGATGCAGAAATCAGAACTCTTCCTGACCCATGGCAAGAAACCTTGTGGTTGGCATGTTGTCCAACGTTCAGTGTAGGAGAAAACAGCATTCACCCTGAGGCCCCGCCCATTCTTGAGTGCGACGAGAGCATAAACACGCATTGTGACCTCAGCGTGAGTCCTGTCCTCTAGTAAGTCCTCTCAGTGGCTGGACCATTAGATGTCATAATGGGCTTGACATGTCCCTAGTCCCCAATTTTTAACCAGATTTCTGGTTGTCCAGTCGCCCCACCCCAGGGCTCTACTCTGGAATCCCTCATTTGGTGGGACATCTGAGGTTGAAAAACAAAATGAAACAAATCGACAACAACAACAACAAAACGGACTTCTTCCATCCCCAGAATGACCGCAAACTCTTTGGACGGGACCGAACCCCCAGAGAGTAAGACTCGTCCATTTCCCATGAAGTCACCCGGCAATTTCACGACCATGAGTGACACGATATCCAGAGACAAAAACTTGAGCAAGAGCCTCACACTCGCCCTTTTTTCATATCCCGAAGTGTTCTCCTCATGGTCTGTAGATCAGTCCTGCCATACCTATGACCCAAAACATAAGCCGAGTTTGTGTTTTAAGACAACTGTCCAAACAGCTCTGGCCTACACACCCTACAGGCTCAGGGCCCTGGAGCCAAACCTGAGGACTGTACTTGCCCTCTCCAAGGGAATTGTATGTGCCCATTCCAATGGCCACAACCCTACTAATAGGATAACCTCCAAAGTCCCTGAGGCCATCCCAAGAGTTGTGGCTTCCCAGGACAAACAGGGGCAATCTGAGCCCATCTGAGCACCTACCTGCACTCAGACCCGTAGACTGATGTCCCCAGAGGTAAAAAGGAACGAACAGGCCCCTAGGCACTAATCGGATCCATTGCTTTGGTTTCCAGGCATCTCTCCTCAGAGGCCTGGATTTCAATACCAGCATATGGCTGTTTCTTGACTCACCCATCAGAACAAATCTCATCTACACATGGGAAACATGCACGTTGGAGCTGTGTCAAAGCCTCTGTTTAGGAGAACCCTTCAGGGCCCCAGGGCCACCGCTTCATTCCAAGGTCTCCATAGACACAAAAACATATTAGGACACATCCACAGGAGAGTCCATTTCAACTCAGCCTCCTCGGTTGCCCCCCACATCCAGCAGATCTAACCTGTCTTGTTGCTTGGAGACAATTGGAATGCGAGGTGGGCTACCCAGCCATCCATCCTTAGAACCCTGCTCGGAATCCTTGGCCTGGAGCCAACCAACAGGTCTCAATTGTCCTGCAGAAGAATCTTTGCAGTTTGGAGCTTCTCACAACTCCCATCGTGGGAAAACCCCCATGTCCTCGTGATCCAACCCTTTCAAGAAAGGGCCATCAGGGCAGAAAGTCCAACCTGAGCGATCGTCTGATCCTTGCCCTGACTTCAGATGCACGAGATCTCTATTGAGGTCTGTAGATTGTGCCTGCCATATCTTAACCCAGAAACCTAGGCCTGGCTTGGGTTCTCAGACTCCGTCCTCAGACTACTGGCCCACAAGCCCTCCAGTTTGGCAATCCAGAACTACAATGCCGCACTCTGCCTGCCCTACAGAAGTAAAACATTGCCCTCAGGGCTACCCCGAAACCCCAAATGAGGATCAACCTGCACGCCAATCGGCTGTACCCCAAACATATAGGCTGACCTGGGCACTATTTCCCTTTCTGACCCAGCCTGAGCCTGGACCTCCTGGTCCCACCCAGACAGCTGGCCGCACACTGAGCACATCGGACCCGCCATGGCCTTAGGTCGTCATCTCTTCCCAACTGCGGTTTTCAGGCTCCAGGACCCAGACCTTATCTCCAACCACTGCCCAGGGTTGAAAACGATGCAGAAATCAGAACTCTTTCCCCATGGCAAGAAACCTTGTGGTTGGCATGTTGTCCAACGTTCAGTGTAGTTGAAACAAGCGTGGCCCATGAGGCCCAGCCCATGCTTGCGGACCACATTGGTCACAAACACACATTGTGACCCTCAGCCTGAGCCCAGTCCTCAGGTAAGGCCTCTCAGGGCCTATATGAAGAGACAGCATATTGGGCTTGCCATGCCCCTAGGCCCCAATTTTTAACCATAGTTCGGGGTGTCCCTTCACTCTTCCCCAGGGCTCTGCTTTGGAATTCCTCTTTTGGTGGGTCACCTGAGGTAACAAACCTGAAAGGAGTCCTCCCATCCCACAGATTGACGAAAAACAATTGGGATCGGGCCAAATCCACAGACAGGAAGATTCGTCCATGGCCCATGAGACATCCCCAACATTCCACGGCCATCGCTGAAACAAAATCCAGAGACAAAAGCCTGAGCAAGAGCCTCAGACTCGCTCATTCTTCATATCCTGAAGAGTTCTTCTCATGGTTTGTAGATCGGGCGTGCCATACCTACGTCCCCAAACTTAAGCTGAGTTTGTGTTTTCAGTCTTCTGTCCTCAAAGTCCTGGGCCACACTCCCTCCAGGCTGGGGCCCCTGGAGTCACACATTAGGACTGCCCCCAACCAATCCATGGGAATTCTGCCCATTCCATTGTCAAAAATCGTACAAATTAGGAGAACACTCCAAAGTCCCTGAGGCCATCCCAATAGTGTAGGTTGCCCGGGACAAAAAAGGGCGGTTGATACCAGCTGAGCATCTTCCTCCACTCATCTACCTCCACTCATACCAAGAAGATTGAACCAGACAGGACCCGAGGCCATTATCGGATCCATTGCTTTGGTTTACAGGCATGTCTCCTCAAAAGCCTGGATTCCAATACCAGCAGAGGGGATTTCCTGAGGCACCCATCAGAACAAATCTCGTCTCCACAAGGAAACTTGTGCATGGGAGCTATGCCAAAGCTTAGGAGAATACTTCAGGGTCCCGGTGCCACCTCCCCATTCCAAGGCCCTCATCGACACAAACACACATTCGGACCCATCCTCTGGAAAGTGCATTTCAACTCAGCCACCCCGGTTGCTCCCGCAGATCCATTAGATCTAAACTGTCTTGTTGCTAGGAGACAATTGGAAGGCGAGGCGGACTTCCCAGGCATCCATCCTCGAACGGTGCTCTGGAGTCATTCCATATGGGATGTCCTGGAGCTGTCCAACAGGTCTCAATTGTCCCGCAGAAGGAATCCTTGAAGGGGGCATCCCACATCTCCCAACGTGGAAAACCTCCATGGCCTCGAGATTCCGCTCCCTTCATGAAGGGGCCGTCATGCACAGAAACTCCAACCTGAGCCAACGTCGGATCCTCGCCCTGACTTCAGATGCATGAGATATTGGTTCAGATCTGCAGGGGTTACCTGCCGTGCCCTCACCCTGAATCCGAAGTCTAGCTTGTGTTCTCAGACTTCCGTCCTCACTCTCCTGGCCCCGAAGCCCTCATGTTTGGCAATTCCGGACCGACAATGAAGCACTCTGCCTGCCCTCTAGAAAAAATATATTGCCTAATGAGCTGACCAGGCAGCTTAAATGAAGATAAACCTACACGGCACTCGAATGTACCCAAATTATATAGTCTAACCTGGGCACTAATGCACTGTCTGACACAACCTGAGCCCGGACCGGCTGACCAACACCCAGACAGCTGACCGCACCCTGAGCACATCAGAACCCCCCTGGCCTTAGGTCATCATCTCTTCCCTACCTCAGTTTTCAGGCTTCAGACCCTAGACCTTATCTCCAATCACTGCCCACGGGTGACTGTGATGCAGAAATCAGAACTCTTCCTGACCCATGGCAAGAAACCTTGTGGTTGGCATGTTGTCCAACGTTCAGTGTAGGAGAAAACAGCATTCACCCTGAGGCCCCGCCCATTCTTGAGTGCGACAAGAGCATAAACACGCATTGTGACCTCAGCGTGAGTCCTGTCCTCTAGTAAGTCCTCTCAGTGGCTGGACCATTAGATGTCATAATGGGCTTGACATGTTCCTAGTCCCCAATTTTTAACCAGATTTCTGGTTGTCCAGTCGCCCCACCCCAGGGCTCTACTCTGGAATCCCTCATTTGGTGGGACATCTGAGGTTGAAAAACAAAATGAAACAAATCGACAACAACAACAAAAAAACGGACTTCTTCCATCCCCAGAATGACCGCAAACTCTTTGGACGGGACCGAACCCCCAGAGAGTAAGACTCGTCCATTTCCCATGAAGTCACCCGGCAATTTCACGACCATGAGTGACACGATATCCAGAGACAAAAACTTGAGCAAGAGCCTCACACTCGCCCTTTTTTCATATCCTGAAGTGTTCTCCTCATGGTCTGTAGATCAGTCCTGCCATACCTATGACCCAAAACATAAGCCGAGTTTGTGTTTTAAGACAACTGTCCAAACAGCTCTGGCCTACACACCCTACAGGCTCAGGGCCCTGGAGCCAAACCTGAGGACTGTACTTGCCCTCTCCAAGGGAATTGTATGTGCCCATTCCAATGGCCACAATCCTACTAATAGGATAACCTCCAAAGTCCCTGAGGCCATCCCAAGAGTTGTGGCTTCCCAGGAAAACAGGGGCAATCTGAGCCCATCTGAGCACCTACCTGCACTCAGACCCGTAGACTGATGTCCCCAGAGGTAAAAAGGAACGAACAGGCCCCTAGGCACTAATCGGATCCATTGCTTTGGTTTCCAGGCATCTCTCCTCAGAGGCCTGGATTTCAATACCAGCATATGGCTGTTTCTTGACTCACCCATCAGAACAAATCTCATCTACACATGGGAAACATGCACGTTGGAGCTGTGTCAAAGCCTCTGTTTAGGAGAACCCTTCAGGGCCCCAGGGCCACCGCTTCATTCCAAGGTCTCCATAGACACAAAAACATATTAGGACACATCCACAGGAGAGTCCATTTCAACTCAGCCTCCTCGGTTGCCCCCACATCCAGCAGATCTAACCTGTCTTGTTGCTTGGAGACAATTGGAATGCGAGGTGGGCTACCCAGCCATCCATCCTTAGAACCCTGCTCGGAATCCTTGGCCTGGAGCCAACCAACAGGTCTCAATTGTCCTGCAGAAGAATCTTTGCAGTTTGGAGCTTCTCACAACTCCCATCGTGGGAAAACCCCCATGTCCTCGTGATCCAACCCCCTTCAAGAAAGGGCCATCAGGGCAGAAAGTCCAACCTGAGCGATCGTCTGATCCTTGCCCTGACTTCAGATGCACGAGATCTCTATTGAGGTCTGTAGATTGTGCCTGCCATATCCTCACCCAGAAACCTAGGCCTAGCTTGGGTTCTCAGACTTCCGTCCTCAGACTACTGGCCCACAAGCCCTCCAGTTTGGCAATCCAGAACTACAATGCCGCACTCTGCCTGCCCTACAGAGGTAAAACATTGCCCTCAGGGCTACCCCGAAACCCCAAATGAGGATCAACCTGCACGCCAATTGGCTGTACCCCAAACATATAGGCTGACCTGGGCACTATTTCCCATTCTGACCCAGCCTGAGCCTGGACCTCCTGGTCCCACCCAGACAGCTGGCCGCACAATGAGCACATCGGACCCGCCATGGCCTTAGGTCGTCATCTCTTCCCAACTGCGGTTTTCAGGCTCCAGGACCTAAACCTTATTTCCAACCACTGCCCAGGGTTGAAAACGATGCAGAAATCAGAACTCTTTCCCCATGGCAAGAAATCTTGTGCTTGGCATGTTGTCCAACGTTCAGTGTAGTTGAAACAAGCGTGGCCCATGAGGCCCAGCCCATGCTTGTGGGCCACATTGGTCACAAACACACATTGTGACCCTCAGCCTGAGCCCAGTCCTCAGGTAAGGCCTCTCAGGGCCTATATGAAGAGACAGCATATTGGGCTTGCCATGCCCCTAGGCCCCAATTTTTAACCATAGTTCGGGGTGTCCCTTCACTCTTCCCCAGGGCTCTGCTTTGGAATTCCTCTTTTGGTGGGTCACCTGAGGTAACAAACCTGAAAGGAGTCCTCCCATCCCACAGATTGACGAAAAACAATTGGGATCGGGCCAAATCCACAGAGAGGAAGATTCGTCCATGGCCCATGAGACCTCCCCAAATTCCACGGCCATCATTGATACAAAATCCAAAGACAAAAGCCTGAGCAAGTACCTCAGACTCGCTCTTTCTTCATATCCTGAAGAGTTCTTCACATGGTTTGTAGATTACGCCTGCCATACCTACGTCCCCAAACCTAAGCTGAGTTTCTGTTTTCAATCTTCTGTCCTCAAAGTCCTGGGCCACTGACCCTCCAGGCTGGGGCGCCAGGAGCCACACATTAGTACTGTGCCTACCCAATCCATGGGAATTCTGCCCATTCCATTGTCCCAAATCGTACAAATTAGGAGAACCCTCCAAAGTCCCTGAGGCCCTCCCAATAGTGTATGTCTCCGGGGACAAACAGGGCGGTCTGACACCAGATGATCATCTACCTCCACTCATTCCATAGATGGAGAACCCCAGAGAAGAAGATTGAACCAGACAGGACCCTAGGCCATAATCGGGTCCATTGCTTTGGTTTACAGGCATGTGTCCTCAAAAGCCTGGATTCCAATACCAGCATAAGGGGTTTCCTGAGGCACCCATCAGAAAAAATCTCGTCTCCACAAGGAAACTTTTGCATGGGAGCTATGTCAAAAGCTTAGGAGAATACTTCAGGGTCCCGGTGCCACCGCCCTAATCCAAGGCCCTAATGGACAAAAACACACATTAGGCCCCATCCTCAGGAAAGTCCATTTCAACTCAGCCACCCCGGTTGCTCCCGCAGAGCCATCCGATTTCAACTGTCTTGTTGCTAGGAGACAATTGGAATGCGAGGCAGGCTTCCCTGGCATCCATCCTCCAACTGTGCTCTGCAGTCATTCCATATGGGATGTCCTGGAGCTGCCCGACAGGTCTCAATTGTCCCGCAGAAGGAATCCTTGAAGGGGGCATCCCACAACTCCCAACGTGGGAAAACCTCCAGGCCCTTGAGATTCCGCTCCGTTCATGAAGGATAGTCATGCACAGAAACTCCAACCTGAGCCAACGTCTGATACTCGCCGTGATTTCAGATGCTTGAGATATTGGTTCAGATCTGCAGGGGGTACCTGCAGTGCCCTCGGCCAGAAGCCCAAGTCGAGCTTGTGTTCTCAGACTTCTGTCCTCACACTCCTGGCCCAGAAGCCCTCAAGTTTGGCAATTCCGGACCCACAATGCAGCACTCTGCCTGCCCTCTAGAAAAAATATCTTCCCTAATGAGCTGCCTGGACACCTCAAATGAGGATAAACCTACAAGGCACTCGAATGTACCCAAATTATATAATCTAACCTGGGCACTAATGCACTGTCTGACACAACCTGAGCCAGAACCTACTGACCAACACCCAGGCAGCTGACCACACAGTGAGCCTATCAGACCCGCCATGCCCTTAGGTGGTCATATCTTCCCAACAGCGGTTTTTCGGGCTTCAGAACCTAGGCCTTATCTCCAACCACGGCCCATGGTTGAAAATGATGCAGAAATCAGAACACCCTTTCCATGGTTAGAGACCATGTGATTGGCAAGTTGTCCAATGTCCAGTGTAGTTGAAACCAGTGTGGCCCATAAGGCCCCGCCCATGCTCGCAGGCCATATTGGTCACAAACTCACATTGTGACCCTCAGCATGAGCCCAGTCCTCAAGTCAGGCCTCTCAGTGGCTGGATGAAGGGACAGCATATTGGGCGTGCCATGCCCCTAGGCCCCAATTTTTAAACATAGTTTGGGTTGTCCCTTCACTCTTCCCCAGCACTCTGTTTTGGAATTCCGCTTATGTTCAGACACCTGAGTTAATAAACCTGAAAGGAGACCTCCCATTCCACAGATTTATGAAAAACAATTGGGACTGGGCCAAATCCACAGAGAGGAAGATTCGTCCATGGGCCATGAGGCCTCCCCAAATTCCACGGCCATCATTGATACAAAATCCAAAGACAAAAGCCTGAGCAAGTACCTCAGACTCGCTCTTTCTTCATATCCTGTAGAGTTCTTCTCATGGTTTGTAGATTACACCTGCCATACCTACGTCCCCAAACCTAAGCTGAGATTCTGTTTTCAATCTTCTGTCCTCAAAGTCCTGGGCCACACACCCTCCAGGCTGGGGCGCCAGGAGCCACACATTAGTACTGTGCCTACCCAATCCATGGGAATTCTGCCCATTCCATTGTCCCAAATCGTACAAATTAGGAGAACCCTCCAAAGTCCCCGAGGCCCTCCCAATAGTGTATGTCTCCGGGGACAAACAGGGCGGTCTGACACCAGGTGATCATCTACCTCCACTCATTCCATAGATGGAGAACCCCAGAGAAGAAGATTGAACCAGACAGGACCCTAGGCCATAATCGGGTCCATTGCTTTGGTTTACAGGCATGTGTCCTCAAAAGCCTGGATTCCAATACCAGCATAAGGGGTTTCCTGAGGCACCCATCAGAAAAAATCTCGTCTCCACACGGAAACTTTTGCATGGGAGCTATGTCAAAAGCTTAGGAGAATACTTCAGGGTCCCGGTGCCACCGCCCTAATCCAAGGCCCTCATGGACACAACACACATTAGGCCCCATCCTCAGGAAAATCCATTGCAACTCAGCCACCTCGGTTGCTCCCACAGAGCCACCGATCTCAACGCTATTGTTGCTAGGAGACAATTGTAATGCGAGGCGGGCTTCCCTGGCATCCATCCTCCAACGGTGCTCTGGAGTCATTCCATATGGGATGTCCTGGAGCTGCCCAACAGGTCTCAATTGTCCCACAGAAGGAATCCTTGAAGAGGGCATCCATAAACTCCCAACGTGGGAAAACCTCCATGGCCTTGAGATTCCTCTCCGTTCATGAAGGGGCAGGCATGCACAGAAACTCCAACCTGAGCCAACGTCTGATCCTCGCCTTGGCTTCAGATGCTTGAGATATTGGTTCCGATCTGCAGGGGGTACATGCCGTGCCCTCGGCCTGAAGCCCAAGTCTAGCTTGTGTTCTCAGACTTCTGTCCTCACACTCCTGGCCCAGAAGCTCTCAAGTTTGGCAATTCTGGACCCACAATGCAGCACTCTGCCTGCCCTCTAGAAAAAACATCTTGCCTAATGAGCTGCCCAGGAACCTAAAAGGGGGATAAACCTACACGGAACTCGACTGTACCCAAATTATATAGTCTAACCTGGTCACTAATGCACTGTCTGACACACCCTGAGCTAGAACCTCCTGACCAAAACCCAGGCAGATGAATGCACACTGAGCGTATGAGACCCACCATGGCCTTAGGTCGTCATCTCTTCCCAACTGCGATTTTTCAGGCTTCAGAACCTAGACCTTATCTCCAACCACTGCCCAGGGTTGAAAATGATGCAGAAATCAGAACACCTTCCCCATGGCAAGAGACCTTGTGATTGGCATGTTGTCCAAATCCAGTGTAGTTGAAACCAGTGTGGCCCATAAGGCCCCGCCCATGCTCGCAGGCCATATTGGTCACAAACTCACATTGTGACCCTCAGCATGAGCCCAGTCCTCAAGTCAGGCCTCTCAGTGGCTGGATGAAGAGACAGCATATTGGGCCTGCCATGCCCCTAGTCCCCAATTTTTAACCATAGTTTGGGTTGTCCCTTCACTCTTTCCCAAGGCTCTGCTTTGGAATTTCTCTTTTGTTCGGACACCTGAGTTAATAAACAGGAAAGGAAACCTCCCATCCCACAGATTGACGAAAAACAATTGGGACCGGGCCAAATCCACAGAGAGGAAGATTCGTCCATGGCCCATGAGGCCTCCCCACATTCCACGGCCATCATTGATATAAAATGCAGAGGCAAAACCTGATCAAGTGCCTCAGACTCGCTCTTTCTTCATATCCTGAAGAGTTCTTCTCATGGTTTGTAGATTGGGCCTGCATACCTACGTCCCCAAACCTGAGCTGAGTTTGTGTTTTTGGAATACTGTCCTCAAAGTCCTTTGCCACACACCCTCCAGGCTGGGTCCCCTGGAGCCACCCATTAGGACTGTGCCCCCTCAATCCATGGGAATTCTTCCCATCCATTGTCCAAAATCGTACAAATTAGGAGAACTCTCCAAAGTCCCCGAGGCCATCCCAATAGTGTAGGTTTCGGGGACAAACAAGGGCGGTCTGACACCAGGTGAGCATCTACCTCCACTCATACCATACATGGATGTCCCCAGAGAAGAAGATTGAACCAGAGAGTACACTAGGCCATAATCAGATCCATTGCTTTGGTTTACAGGCATGTCTCCTCAAAAGCCTGGATTCCAATACAAGCATAAGTGGTTTGCTGAGGCACTCATCAGAACAAATCTCGTCTCCACAAGGAAACTTGTGCATGGGATCTATGTCAAAAGCTTAGGAGAATACTACAGGGTCCCGGTGCCACCGCCCCATTCCAAGGCCCTCATGGACACAAACACACATTAGGCCCCATTCTCAGGAAAGTCTATTTCAACGAAGCCACCCAGGTTGCTCCCGCAGAGTCATCCGATCTCAAATGTATTGTTGCTAGGAGACAATTGGAATGCGAGGCGGGCTTCCCTGGCATCCATCTTCCAACGGTGCTCTGGAGTTAATCCATATGGGATGTCCTGGAGCTGCCCAACATGTCTCAATTGTCCCCAGAAGGAATCCTTGAAGGGGGCATCCCATAACTCCCAACATGGGAAAAACTCCATGGCCTTGAGATTCCGCTCCGTTCATGAAGGGGCAGTCATGCACAGAAACTCCAACCTGAGCCAACATCTGATCCTCGCCGTGACATCAGATGTATGAGATATTGGTTCAGATCTGCAGGGGGTACCTGCCGCGCCCTCGGCCTGATGTCCAAGTCAACTTGTGTTCTCAAACTTTTGTCCTCACACTCCTGGCCGAGAAGACCGCAAGTTTGGCAATTCCGGACCCACAATGCAGCACTCTGCCTGCACTCTAGAAAAAATATCTTGCCTAATGAGCTGCCCAGGCACCTCAAATGTGGATAAACCTACACGGCACTCGACTGTACCCAAATTATATAGTCTAACCTGAGCTCTAATGCACTCTCTGACACAAACTGAGCCTGAACCTCCAGATCAACATCCAGGCAGCTGACCACACACTGAGCACATCAGAGCCGCCATGGCCTTAGGTCATCATCTCTACCCAACTGCGGTTTTCAGGCTTCAGAACCTAGTCCTTATCTCCAATCACTGCCCAGGGTTGAAAATGATGCAGAAATCACACCTTCCCCATGGAAAGAGACCTTGTGATTGGCATGTTGTCCAAAGTCCCGTGTAGTTGAAATTAGTGTGGCCCATGAGGCCCCGCCCATGCTCGCGGGCCACATTGGTCACAAACACACATTGTGACCCTCAGCCTGAGCCGTGTCCTCAAGTAAGGGCACTCAGTGGCTGGATGAAGAGACAGCATATTGGGCGTGCCATGCCCCTAGGCCCCAATTTTTAACCATAGTTTAGTTTGTCCCTTCACTCTTCCCCAGGTCTCTGCTTTGGAATTCCTCTTTTGTTCGGACACTTGAGGTAATAAACCTGAAAGGAGACCTCCCTTCCCACAGATTGACGAAAAACAATTGGGACCGGGCCAAAACCACAGAGAGGAAGATTCGTCCATGGCCCATGAGGCCTCCCCACATTCCACGGCCATCGTTGATACAAAATACAGATACTAAAGCCTGAGCAAGTGCCTCAGACTCGCTCTTTCTTCATATCCTGAAGAGTTCTTCTCATGGTTTGTAGATTGGGCCTGCCATTCCTACGTCCCCAAACCTAAGCTGAGTTTGTGTTTTCAGACTTCTGTCCTCAAAGTCCTGGGCCAAACACCCTCCAGGCTGGGGCCCCTGGAGCCACACATTAGGACTGTGCCTACCCAATCTATGGGAATTCTGCCCATTCCATTGTCCAAAATCGTACAAATTAGGAGAACTCTCCAAAGTCCCAGGGGCCATCCCAATAGTGTAGGACTCGGGGGACAAACAAGGGTGGTCTGACAACAGGTGAACATCTACCTCCACTCATTCCATAGATGGATATCCCCAGAGAAGAAGATTGAACCAGACAGGACCCTAGGCCATAATTGGATCCATTGCTTTGGTTTGCAGGCATGTCTCCTCAAAAGCCTGGTATCCAATACGAGCATAAGGGGTTTCCGGAGGCACCCATCAAAACAAATCTAGTCTCCACAAGGAAACTTGTGCATGGGAGCTATATCAAAAGCTTAGGAGAATACTTAGAGTCCCGGAACCACCGCCCCATTCCAAGGCCCTAATGGACAAAAACACACATTAGGCCCCATCCTCAGGAAAGTCCATTTCAACTCAGCCACCCCGGTTGCTCCCGCAGAGCCATCCGATTTCAACTGTCTTGTTGCTAGGAGACAATTGGAATGCGAGGCAGGCTTCCCTGGCATCCATCCTCCAACTGTGCTCTGCAGTCATTCCATATGGGATGTCCTGGAGCTGCCCAACAGGTCTCAATTGTCCCGCAGAAGGAATCCTTGAAGGGGGCATCCCACAACTCCCAACGTGGGAAAACCTCCAGGCCCTTGAGATTCCGCTCCGTTCATGAAGGATAGTCATGCACAGAAACTCCAACCTGAGCCCACGTCTGATACTCGCTGTGATTTCAGATGCTTGAGATATTGGTTCAGATCTGCAGGGGGTACCTGCAGTGCCCTCGGCCAGAAGCCCAAGTCGAGCTTGTGTTCTCAGACTTCTGTCCTCACACTCCTGGCCCAGAAGCCCTCAAGTTTGGCAATTCCGGACCCACAATGCAGCACTCTGCCTGCCCTCTAGAAAAAATATCTTCCCTAATGAGCTGCCTGGACACCTCAAATGAGGATAAACCTACAAGGCACTCGAATGTACCCAAATTATATAGTCTAACCTGGGCACTAATGCACTGTCTGACACAACCTGAGCCAGAACCTCCTGACCAACACCCAGGCAGCTGACCAAACACAGTGAGCCTATCAGATCCGCCATGGCCTTAGGTGGTCATCTCTTCCCAACAGCGGTTTTTCGGGCTTCAGAACCTAGGCCTTATCTCCAACCACGGCCCATGGTTGAAAATGATGCAGAAATCAGAACACCCTTCCCATGGTTAGAGACCTTGTGATTGGCAAGTTGTCCAAAGTCCAGTGTAGTTGAAACCAGTGTGGCCCATGAGGCCCCGCCCATGCTCGCAAAACCACATTGGTCACAAACAGACATTGTGACCCTCAGCCTGAGCCCAGTCCTCAAGTACGGCCTCTCAGTGGCTAGATGAAGAGACAGCATATTGGGCGTGCCATGCCCCTAGGCCCCAATTTTTAAACATAGTTTGGGTTGTCCCTTCACTCTTCCCCAGCACTCTGTTTTGGAATTCCGCTTATGTTCAGACACCTGAGTTTATAAACCTGAAAGGAGACCTCCCATTCCACAGATTGATGAAAAACAATTGGGACTGGGCCAAATCCACAGAGAGGAAGATTCATCCATGGGCCATGAGGCCTCCCCAAATTCCACGGCCATCATTGATACAAAATCCAAAGACAAAAGCCTGAGCAAGTACCTCAGACTCGCTCTTTCTTCATATCCTGAAGAGTTCTTCACATGGTTTGTAGATTAGCCTGCCATACCTACGTCCCCAAACCTAAGCTGAGTTTCTGTTTTCAATCTTCTGTCCTCAAAGTACTGGGCCACACACCCTCCAGGCTGGGGCGCCAGGAGCCACACATTAGTACTATGCCTACCCAATCCATGGGAATTCTGCCCATTCCATTGTCCCAAATCGTACAAATTAGGAGAACCCTCTAAAGTCCCCGAGGCCCTCCCAATAGTGTATGTCTCCGGGGACAAACAGGGCGGTCTGACACCATGTGATCATCTACCTCCACTCATTCCATAGATGGAGAACCCCAGAGAAGAAGATTGAACCAGACAGGACCCTAGGCCATAATCGGGTCCATTGCTTTGGTTTACAGGCATGTGTCCTCAAAAGCCTGGATTCCAATACCAGCATAAGGGGTTTCCTGAGGCACCCATCAGAAAAAATCTCGTCTCCACAAGGAAACTTTTGCATGGGAGCTATGTCAAAAGCTTAGGAGAATACTTCAGGGTCCCGGTGCCACCGCCCTAATCCAAGGCCCTCATGGACACAACACACATTAGGCCCCATCCTCAGGAAAATCCATTTCAACTCAGCCACCTCGGTTGCTCTCACAGAGCCACCGATCTCAACGCTATTGTTGCTAGGAGACAATTGTAATGCGAGGCGGGCTTCCCTGGCATCCATCCTCCAACGGTGCTCTGGAGTCATTCCATATGGGATGTCCTGGAGCTGCCCAACAGGTCTCAATTGTCCCACAGAAGGAATCCTTGAAGAGGGAATCCATAAACTCCCAACGTGGGAAAACCTCCATGGCCTTGAGATTCCGCTCCGTTCATGAAGGGGCAGGCATGCACAGAAACTCCAACCTGAGCCAACGTCTGATCCTCGCCTTGCCTCAGATGCTTGAGATATTGGTTCCGATCTGCAGGGGGTACATGCCGTGCCCTCGGCCTGAAGCACAAGTCTAGCTTGTGTTCTCAGACTTCTGTCTTCACACTCCTGGCCCAGAAGCTCTCAAGTTTGGCAATTCCGGACCCACAATGCAGCACTCTGCCTGCCCTCTAGAAAAAACATCTTGCCTAATGAGCTGCCCAGGAACCTAAAAGGGGGATAAACCTACACGGCACTCGACTGTACCCAAATTATATAGTCTAACCTGGTCACTAATGCACTGTCTGACACACCCTGAGCTAGAACCTCCTGACCAAAACCCAGGCAGATGAATGCACACTGAGCGTATGAGACCCACCATGGCCTTAGGTCGTCATCTCTTCCCAACTGCGATTTTTCAGGCTTCAGAACCTAGACCTTATCTCCAACCACTGCCCAGGGTTGAAAATGATGCAGAAATCAGAACACCTTCCCCATGGCAAGAGACCTTGTGATTGGCATGTTGTCCAAATCCAGTGTAGTTGAAACCAGTGTGGCCCATAAGGCCCCGCCCATGCTCTCAGGCCATATTGGTCACAAACTCACATTGTGACCCTCAGCATGAGCCCAGTCCTCAAGTCAGGCCTCTCAGTGGCTGGATGAAGAGACAGCATATTGGGCCTGCCATGCCCCTAGTCCCCAATTTTTAACCATAGTTTGGGTTGTCCCTTCACTCTTTCCCAAGGCTCTGCTTTGGAATTTCTCTTTTGTTCGGACACCTGAGTTAATAAACAGGAAAGGAAACCTCCCATCCCACAGATTGACGAAAAACAATTGGGACCGGGCCAAATCCACAGAGAGGAAGATTCGTCCATGGCCCATGAGGCCTCCCCACATTCCACGGCCATCATTGATATAAAATGCAGAGGCAAAACCTGATCAAGTGCCTCAGACTCGCTCTTTCTTCATATCCTGAAGAGTTCTTCTCATGGTTTGTAGATTGGGCTTGCATACCTACGTCCCCAAACCTGAGCTGAGTTTGTGTTTTTGGAATACTGTCCTCAAATTCCTTTGCCACACACCTCCAGGCTGGGTCCCCTGGAGCCACCCATTAGGACTGTGCCCCCTCAATCCATGGGAATTCTTCCCATCCATTGTCCAAAATCGTACAAATTAGGAGAACTCTCCAAAGTCCCCGAGGCCATCCCAATAGTGTAGGTTTCGGGGACAAACAAGGGCGGTCTGACACCAGGTGAGCATCTACCTCCACTCATACCATACATGGATGTCCCCAGAGAAGAAGATTGAACCAGAGAGTACACTAGGCCATAATCAGATCCATTGCTTTGGTTTACAGGCATGTCTCCTCAAAAGCCTGGATTCCAATACAAGCATAAGTGGTTTGCTGAGGCACTCATCAGAACAAATCTCGTCTCCACAAGGAAACTTGTGCATGGGATCTATGTCAAAAGCTTAGGAGAATACTACAGGGTCCCGGTGCCACCGCCCCATTCCAAGGCCCTCATGGACACAAACACACATTAGGCCCCATTCTCAGGAAAGTCTATTTCAACGAAGCCACCCAGGTTGCTCCCGCAGAGTCATCCGATCTCAAATGTATTGTTGCTAGGAGACAATTGGAATGCGAGGCGGGCTTCCCTGGCATCCATCTTCCAACGGTGCTCTGGAGTTAATCCATATGGGATGTCCTGGAGCTGCCCAACATGTCTCAATTGTCCCCAGAAGGAATCCTTGAAGGGGGCATCCCATAACTCCCAACATGGGAAAAACTCCATGGCCTTGAGATTCCGCTCCGTTCATGAAGGGGCAGTCATGCACAGAAACTCCAACCTGAGCCAACATCTGATCCTCGCCGTGACATCAGATGTATGAGATATTGGTTCAGATCTGCAGGGGGTACCTGCCGCGCCCTCGGCCTGATGTCCAAGTCAACTTGTGTTCTCAAACTTTTGTCCTCACACTCCTGGCCGAGAAGACCGCAAGTTTGGCAATTCCGGACCCACAATGCAGCACTCTGCCTGCACTCTAGAAAAAATATCTTGCCTAATGAGCTGCCCAGGCACCTCAAATGTGGATAAACCTACACGGCACTCGACTGTACCCAAATTATATAGTCTAACCTGAGCTCTAATGCACTCTCTGACACAAACTGAGCCTGAACCTCCAGATCAACATCCAGGCAGCTGACCACACACTGAGCACATCAGAGCCGCCATGGCCTTAGGTCATCATCTCTACCCAACTGCGGTTTTCAGGCTTCAGAACCTAGTCCTTATCTCCAATCACTGCCCAGGGTTGAAAATGATGCAGAAATCACACCTTCCCCATGGAAAGAGACCTTGTGATTGGCATGTTGTCCAACGTCCCGTGTAGTTGAAATTAGTGTGGCCCATGAGGCCCCGCCCATGCTCGCGGGCCACATTGGTCACAAACACACATTGTGACCCTCAGCCTGAGCCGTGTCCTCAAGTAAGGGCACTCAGTGGCTGGATGAAGAGACAGCATATTGGGCGTGCCATGCCCCTAGGCCCCAATTTTTAACCATAGTTTAGTTTGTCCCTTCACTCTTCCCCAGGTCTCTGCTTTGGAATTCCTCTTTTGTTCGGACACTTGAGGTAATAAACCTGAAAGGAGACCTCCCTTCCCACAGATTGACGAAAAACAATTGGGACCGGGCCAAAACCACAGAGAGGAAGATTCGTCCATGGCCCATGAGGCCTCCCCACATTCCACGGCCATCGTTGATACAAAATACAGATACTAAAGCCTGAGCAAGTGCCTCAGACTCGCTCTTTCTTCATATCCTGAAGAGTTCTTCTCATGGTTTGTAGATTGGGCCTGCCATTCCTACGTCCCCAAACCTAAGCTGAGTTTGTGTTTTCAGACTTCTGTCCTCAAAGTCCTGGGCCAAACACCCTCCAGGCTGGGGCCCCTGGAGCCACACATTAGGACTGTGCCTACCCAATCTATGGGAATTCTGCCCATTCCATTGTCCAAAATCGTACAAATTAGGAGAACTCTCCAAAGTCCCAGGGGCCATCCCAATAGTGTAGGACTCGGGGGACAAACAAGGGTGGTCTGACAACAGGTGAACATCTACCTCCACTCATTCCATAGATGGATATCCCCAGAGAAGAAGATTGAACCAGACAGGACCCTAGGCCATAATTGGATCCATTGCTTTGGTTTGCAGGCATGTCTCCTCAAAAGCCTGGTATCCAATACGAGCATAAGGGGTTTCCGGAGGCACCCATCAAAACAAATCTAGTCTCCACAAGGAAACTTGTGCATGGGAGCTATATCAAAAGCTTAGGAGAATACTTAGAGTCCCGGAACCACCGCCCCATTCCAAGGCCCTAATGGACAAAAACACACATTAGGCCCCATCCTCAGGAAAGTCCATTTCAACTCAGCCACCCCGGTTGCTCCCGCAGAGCCATCCGATTTCAACTGTCTTGTTGCTAGGAGACAATTGGAATGCGAGGCAGGCTTCCCTGGCATCCATCCTCCAACTGTGCTCTGCAGTCATTCCATATGGGATGTCCTGGAGCTGCCCAACAGGTCTCAATTGTCCCGCAGAAGGAATCCTTGAAGGGGGCATCCCACAACTCCCAACGTGGGAAAACCTCCAGGCCCTTGAGATTCCGCTCCGTTCATGAAGGATAGTCATGCACAGAAACTCCAACCTGAGCCCACGTCTGATACTCGCTGTGATTTCAGATGCTTGAGATATTGGTTCAGATCTGCAGGGGGTACATGCCGTGCCCTCGGCCTGAAGCACAAGTCTAGCTTGTGTTCTCAGACTTCTGTCTTCACACTCCTGGCCCAGAAGCTCTCAAGTTTGGCAATTCCGGACCCACAATGCAGCACTCTGCCTGCCCTCTAGAAAAAACATCTTGCCTAATGAGCTGCCCAGGAACCTAAAAGGGGGATAAACCTACACGGCACTCGACTGTACCCAAATTATATAGTCTAACCTGGTCACTAATGCACTGTCTGACACACCCTGAGCTAGAACCTCCTGACCAAAACCCAGGCAGATGAATGCACACTGAGCGTATGAGACCCACCATGGCCTTAGGTCGTCATCTCTTCCCAACTGCGATTTTTCAGGCTTCAGAACCTAGACCTTATCTCCAACCACTGCCCAGGGTTGAAAATGATGCAGAAATCAGAACACCTTCCCCATGGCAAGAGACCTTGTGATTGGCATGTTGTCCAAATCCAGTGTAGTTGAAACCAGTGTGGCCCATAAGGCCCCGCCCATGCTCTCAGGCCATATTGGTCACAAACTCACATTGTGACCCTCAGCATGAGCCCAGTCCTCAAGTCAGGCCTCTCAGTGGCTGGATGAAGAGACAGCATATTGGGCCTGCCATGCCCCTAGTCCCCAATTTTTAACCATAGTTTGGGTTGTCCCTTCACTCTTTCCCAAGGCTCTGCTTTGGAATTTCTCTTTTGTTCGGACACCTGAGTTAATAAACAGGAAAGGAAACCTCCCATCCCACAGATTGACGAAAAACAATTGGGACCGGGCCAAATCCACAGAGAGGAAGATTCGTCCATGGCCCATGAGGCCTCCCCACATTCCACGGCCATCATTGATATAAAATGCAGAGGCAAAACCTGATCAAGTGCCTCAGACTCGCTCTTTCTTCATATCCTGAAGAGTTCTTCTCATGGTTTGTAGATTGGGCTTGCATACCTACGTCCCCAAACCTGAGCTGAGTTTGTGTTTTTGGAATACTGTCCTCAAATTCCTTTGCCACACACCTCCAGGCTGGGTCCCCTGGAGCCACCCATTAGGACTGTGCCCCCTCAATCCATGGGAATTCTTCCCATCCATTGTCCAAAATCGTACAAATTAGGAGAACTCTCCAAAGTCCCCGAGGCCATCCCAATAGTGTAGGTTTCGGGGACAAACAAGGGCGGTCTGACACCAGGTGAGCATCTACCTCCACTCATACCATACATGGATGTCCCCAGAGAAGAAGATTGAACCAGAGAGTACACTAGGCCATAATCAGATCCATTGCTTTGGTTTACAGGCATGTCTCCTCAAAAGCCTGGATTCCAATACAAGCATAAGTGGTTTGCTGAGGCACTCATCAGAACAAATCTCGTCTCCACAAGGAAACTTGTGCATGGGATCTATGTCAAAAGCTTAGGAGAATACTACAGGGTCCCGGTGCCACCGCCCCATTCCAAGGCCCTCATGGACACAAACACACATTAGGCCCCATTCTCAGGAAAGTCTATTTCAACGAAGCCACCCAGGTTGCTCCCGCAGAGTCATCCGATCTCAAATGTATTGTTGCTAGGAGACAATTGGAATGCGAGGCGGGCTTCCCTGGCATCCATCTTCCAACGGTGCTCTGGAGTTAATCCATATGGGATGTCCTGGAGCTGCCCAACATGTCTCAATTGTCCCCAGAAGGAATCCTTGAAGGGGGCATCCCATAACTCCCAACATGGGAAAAACTCCATGGCCTTGAGATTCCGCTCCGTTCATGAAGGGGCAGTCATGCACAGAAACTCCAACCTGAGCCAACATCTGATCCTCGCCGTGACATCAGATGTATGAGATATTGGTTCAGATCTGCAGGGGGTACCTGCCGCGCCCTCGGCCTGATGTCCAAGTCAACTTGTGTTCTCAAACTTTTGTCCTCACACTCCTGGCCGAGAAGACCGCAAGTTTGGCAATTCCGGACCCACAATGCAGCACTCTGCCTGCACTCTAGAAAAAATATCTTGCCTAATGAGCTGCCCAGGCACCTCAAATGTGGATAAACCTACACGGCACTCGACTGTACCCAAATTATATAGTCTAACCTGAGCTCTAATGCACTCTCTGACACAAACTGAGCCTGAACCTCCAGATCAACATCCAGGCAGCTGACCACACACTGAGCACATCAGAGCCGCCATGGCCTTAGGTCATCATCTCTACCCAACTGCGGTTTTCAGGCTTCAGAACCTAGTCCTTATCTCCAATCACTGCCCAGGGTTGAAAATGATGCAGAAATCACACCTTCCCCATGGAAAGAGACCTTGTGATTGGCATGTTGTCCAACGTCCCGTGTAGTTGAAATTAGTGTGGCCCATGAGGCCCCGCCCATGCTCGCGGGCCACATTGGTCACAAACACACATTGTGACCCTCAGCCTGAGCCGTGTCCTCAAGTAAGGGCACTCAGTGGCTGGATGAAGAGACAGCATATTGGGCGTGCCATGCCCCTAGGCCCCAATTTTTAACCATAGTTTAGTTTGTCCCTTCACTCTTCCCCAGGTCTCTGCTTTGGAATTCCTCTTTTGTTCGGACACTTGAGGTAATAAACCTGAAAGGAGACCTCCCTTCCCACAGATTGACGAAAAACAATTGGGACCGGGCCAAAACCACAGAGAGGAAGATTCGTCCATGGCCCATGAGGCCTCCCCACATTCCACGGCCATCGTTGATACAAAATACAGATACTAAAGCCTGAGCAAGTGCCTCAGACTCGCTCTTTCTTCATATCCTGAAGAGTTCTTCTCATGGTTTGTAGATTGGGCCTGCCATTCCTACGTCCCCAAACCTAAGCTGAGTTTGTGTTTTCAGACTTCTGTCCTCAAAGTCCTGGGCCAAACACCCTCCAGGCTGGGGCCCCTGGAGCCACACATTAGGACTGTGCCTACCCAATCTATGGGAATTCTGCCCATTCCATTGTCCAAAATCGTACAAATTAGGAGAACTCTCCAAAGTCCCAGGGGCCATCCCAATAGTGTAGGACTCGGGGGACAAACAAGGGTGGTCTGACAACAGGTGAACATCTACCTCCACTCATTCCATAGATGGATATCCCCAGAGAAGAAGATTGAACCAGACAGGACCCTAGGCCATAATTGGATCCATTGCTTTGGTTTGCAGGCATGTCTCCTCAAAAGCCTGGTATCCAATACGAGCATAAGGGGTTTCCGGAGGCACCCATCAAAACAAATCTAGTCTCCACAAGGAAACTTGTGCATGGGAGCTATATCAAAAGCTTAGGAGAATACTTAGAGTCCCGGAACCACCGCCCCATTCCAAGGCCCTAATGGACAAAAACACACATTAGGCCCCATCCTCAGGAAAGTCCATTTCAACTCAGCCACCCCGGTTGCTCCCGCAGAGCCATCCGATTTCAACTGTCTTGTTGCTAGGAGACAATTGGAATGCGAGGCAGGCTTCCCTGGCATCCATCCTCCAACTGTGCTCTGCAGTCATTCCATATGGGATGTCCTGGAGCTGCCCAACAGGTCTCAATTGTCCCGCAGAAGGAATCCTTGAAGGGGGCATCCCACAACTCCCAACGTGGGAAAACCTCCAGGCCCTTGAGATTCCGCTCCGTTCATGAAGGATAGTCATGCACAGAAACTCCAACCTGAGCCCACGTCTGATACTCGCTGTGATTTCAGATGCTTGAGATATTGGTTCAGATCTGCAGGGGGTACCTGCAGTGCCCTCGGCCAGAAGCCCAAGTCGAGCTTGTGTTCTCAGACTTCTGTCCTCACACTCCTGGCCCAGAAGCCCTCAAGTTTGGCAATTCCGGACCCACAATGCAGCACTCTGCCTGCCCTCTAGAAAAAATATCTTCCCTAATGAGCTGCCTGGACACCTCAAATGAGGATAAACCTACAAGGCACTCGAATGTACCCAAATTATATAGTCTAACCTGGGCACTAATGCACTGTCTGACACAACCTGAGCCAGAACCTCCTGACCAACACCCAGGCAGCTGACCAAACACAGTGAGCCTATCAGATCCGCCATGGCCTTAGGTGGTCATCTCTTCCCAACAGCGGTTTTTCGGGCTTCAGAACCTAGGCCTTATCTCCAACCACGGCCCATGGTTGAAAATGATGCAGAAATCAGAACACCCTTCCCATGGTTAGAGACCTTGTGATTGGCAAGTTGTCCAAAGTCCAGTGTAGTTGAAACCAGTGTGGCCCATGAGGCCCCGCCCATGCTCGCAAAACCACATTGGTCACAAACAGACATTGTGACCCTCAGCCTGAGCCCAGTCCTCAAGTACGGCCTCTCAGTGGCTAGATGAAGAGACAGCATATTGGGCGTGCCATGCCCCTAGGCCCCAATTTTTAAACATAGTTTGGGTTGTCCCTTCACTCTTCCCCAGCACTCTGTTTTGGAATTCCGCTTATGTTCAGACACCTGAGTTTATAAACCTGAAAGGAGACCTCCCATTCCACAGATTGATGAAAAACAATTGGGACTGGGCCAAATCCACAGAGAGGAAGATTCGTCCATGGGCCATGAGGCCTCCCCAAATTCCACGGCCATCATTGATACAAAATCCAAAGACAAAAGCCTGAGCAAGTACCTCAGACTCGCTCTTTCTTCATATCCTGAAGAGTTCTTCACATGGTTTGTAGATTACGCCTGCCATACCTACGTCCCCAAACCTAAGCTGAGTTTCTGTTTTCAATCTTCTGTTCAAAGTCCTGGGCCACACACCCTCCAGGCTGGGGCGCCAGGAGCCACACATTAGTACTATGCCTACCCAATCCATGGGAATTCTGCCCATTCCATTGTCCCAAATCGTACAAATTAGGAGAACCCTCTAAAGTCCCCGAGGCCCTCCCAATAGTGTATGTCTCCGGGGACAAACAGGGCGGTCTGACACCAGGTGATCATCTACCTCCACTCTTTCCATAGATGGAGAACCCCAGAGAAGAAGATTGAACCAGACAGGACCCTAGGCCATAATCGGGTCCATTGCTTTGGTTTACAGGCATGTGTCCTCAAACGCCTGGATTCCAATACCAGCATAAGGGGTTTCCTGAGGCACCCATCAGAAAAAATCTCGTCTCCACAAGGAAACTTTTGCATGGGAGCTATGTCAAAAGCTTAGGAGAATACTTCAGGGTCCCGGTGCCACCGCCCTAATCCAAGGCCCTCATGGACACAACACACATTAGGCCCCATCCTCAGGAAAATCCATTTCAACTCAGCCACCTCGGTTGCTCTCACAGAGCCACCGATCTCAACGCTATTGTTGCTAGGAGACAATTGTAATGCGAGGCGGGCTTCCCTGGCATCCATCCTCCAACGGTGCTCTGGAGTCATTCCATATGGGATGTCCTGGAGCTGCCCAACAGGTCTCAATTGTCCCACAGAAGGAATCCTTGAAGAGGGCATCCATAAACTCCCAACGTGGGAAAACCTCCATGGCCTTGAGATTCCGCTCCGTTCATGAAGGGGCAGGCATGCACAGAAACTCCAACCTGAGCCAACGTCTGATCCTCGCCTTGCCTCAGATGCTTGAGATATTGGTTCCGATCTGCAGGGGGTACATGCCGTGCCCTCGGCCTGAAGCACAAGTCTAGCTTGTGTTCTCAGACTTCTGTCTTCACACTCCTGGCCCAGAAGCTCTCAAGTTTGGCAATTCCGGACCCACAATGCAGCACTCTGCCTGCCCTCTAGAAAAAACATCTTGCCTAATGAGCTGCCCAGGAACCTAAAAGGGGGATAAACCTACACGGCACTCGACTGTACCCAAATTATATAGTCTAACCTGGTCACTAATGCACTGTCTGACACACCCTGAGCTAGAACCTCCTGACCAAAACCCAGGCAGATGAATGCACACTGAGCGTATGAGACCCACCATGGCCTTAGGTCGTCATCTCTTCCCAACTGCGATTTTTCAGGCTTCAGAACCTAGACCTTATCTCCAACCACTACCCAGGGTTGAAAATGATGCAGAAATCAGAACACCTTCCCCATGGCAAGAGACCTTGTGATTGGCATGTTGTCCAAATCCAGTGTAGTTGAAACCAGTGTGGCCCATAAGGCCCCGCCCATGCTCGCAGGCCATATTGGTCACAAACTCACATTGTGACCCTCAGCATGAGCCCAGTCCTCAAGTCAGGCCTCTCAGTGGCTGGATGAAGAGACAGCATATTGGGCCTGCCATGCCCCTAGTCCCCAATTTTTAACCATAGTTTGGGTTGTCCCTTCACTCTTTCCCAAGGCTCTGCTTTGGAATTCCTCTTTTGTTCGGACACCTGAGTTAATAAACAGGAAAGGAGATTTCCCATCCCACAGATTGACGAAAAACAATTGGGACGGGGCCAAATCCACAGAGAGGAAGATTCGTCCATGGCCCATGAGGCCTCCCCACATTCCACGGCCATTGTTGATATAAATTGCAGCGGCAAAACCTGATCAAGTGCCTCAGACTCGCTCTTTCTTCATATCCTGAAGAGTTCTTCGCATGGTTTGTAGATTGGGCCTGCATACCTACGTCCCCAAACCTGAGCTGAGTTTGTGTTTTTAGAATACTGTCCTCAAAGTCCTTTGCCACACACCCTCCAGGCTGGGTCCCCTGGAGCCACCCATTAGGACTGTGCCTACTCAATACATGGGAATTCTTCCCATCCATTGTCCAAAATCGTACAAATTAGGAGAACTCTCCAAAGTCCCCGAGGCCATCCCAATTGTGTAGGTTTTCGGGGACAAACAAGGGCGGTCTGACACCAGGTGAGCATCTACCTCCACTCATACCATACATGGATGTCCCCAGAGAAGAAGATTGAACCAGAGAGTACGCTAGGCCATAATCAGATCCATTGCTTTGGTTTACAGGCATGTCTCCTCAAAAGCCTGGATTCCAATACAAGCATAAGTGGTTTGCTGAGGCACCCATCAGAACAAATCTCGTCTCCACAAGGAAACTTGTGCATGGGATCTATGTCAAAAGCTTAGGAGAATACTACAGGGTCCCGGTGCCACCGCCCCATTCCAAGGCCCTCATGGACACAAACACACATTAGGCCCCATTCTCAGGAAAGTCTATTTCAACTAAGCCACCCAGGTTGCTCCCGCAGAGTCATCCGATCTCAAATGTATTGTTGCTAGGAGACAATTGGAATGCGAGGCGGGCTTCCCTGGCATCCATCTTCCAACGGTGCTCTGGAGTTAATCCATATGGGATGTCCTGGAGCTGCCCAACATGTCTCAATTGTCCCCAGAAGGAATCCTTGAAGGGGGCATTCCACAACTCCCAACATGGGAAAAACTCCATGGCCTTGAGATTCCGCTCCGTTCATGAAGGGGCAGTCATGCACAGAAACTCCAACCTGAGCCAACGTCTGATCCTCGCCGTGACTTCAGATGTATGAGATATTGGTTCAGATCTGCAGGGGGTACCTGCCGCGCCCTCGGCCTGATGTCCAAGTCAACTTGTGTTCTCAAACTTTTGTCCTCACACTCCTGGCCGAGAAGACCGCAAGTTTGGCAATTCCGGACCCACAATGCAGCACTCTGCCTGCACTCTAGAAAAAATATCTTGCCTAATGAGCTGCCTAGGCACCTCAAATGTGGATAAACCTACACGGCACTCGACTGTATCCAAATTATATAGTCTAACCTGAGCTCTAATGCACTCTCTGACACAACCTGATCCTGAACCTCCAGATCAACATCCAGGCAGCTGACCACACACTGAGCACATCAGAGCCGCCATGGCCTTAGGTCATCATCTCTACCCAACTGCGGTTTTCAGGCTTCAGAACCTAGTCCTTATCTCCAATCACTGCCCAGGGTTGAAAATGATGCAGAAATCACACCTTCCCCATGGAAAGAGACCTTGTGATTGGCATGTTGTCCAAGGTCCCGTGTAGTTGAAATTAGTGTGGCCCATGAGGCCCCGCCCATGCTCGCGGGCCACATTGGTCACAAACACACATTGTGACCCTCAGCCTGAGCCGAGTCCTCATAAGGCCTCTCAGTGGCTGGATGAAGAGACAGCTTATTGGGCGTGCCATGCCCTTAGGCCCCAATTTTTAACCATAGTTTGGGTTGTCCCTTCACTCTTCCCCAGGTCTCTGCTTTGGAATTCCTCTTTTGTTCGGACACTTGAGGTAATAAACCTGAAAGGAGACCTCCCATCCCACAGATTGACGAAAAACAATTGGGACCGGGCCAAAACCACAGAGAGGATGATTCGTCCATGGCCCATGAGGCCTCCCCACATTCCACGGCCATCGTTGATACAAAATACAGATACAAAAGCCTGAGCAAGTGCCTCAGACTCGCTCTTTCTTCATATCCTGAGAGTTCTTCTCATGGTTTGTAGATTGGGCCTGCCATTCCTACGTCCCCAAACCTAAGATGAGTTTGTGTTTTCAGACTTCTGTCCTCAAAGTCCTGGGCCAAACACCCTCCAGGCTGGGGCCCCTGGAGCCACACATTAGGACTGTGCCTACCCAATCTATGGGAATTCTGCCCATTCCATTGTCCAAAATCGTACAAATTAGGAGAACTCTCCAAAGTCCCAGGGGCCATCCCAATAGTGTAAGACTCCGGGGACAAACAAGGGTGGTCTGACAACAGGTGAACATCTACCTCCACTCATTCCATAGATGGATATCCCCAGAGAAGAAGATTGAACCAGACAGGACCCTAGGCCATAATTGGATCCATTGCTTTGGTTTGCAGGCATGTCTCCTCAAAAGCCTGGTATCCAATACGAGCGTAAGGGGTTTCCGGAGGCACCCATCAAAACAAATCTAGTCTCCACAAGGAAACTTGTGCATGGGAGCTATATCAAAAGCTTAGGAGAATATTTAGGGTCCCGGAACCACCGCCCCATTCCAAGGCCCTCATGGACAAAAACACACATTAGGCCCCATCCTCAGGAAAGTCCATTTCAACTCAGCCACCCTGGTTGCTCCCGCAGAGCCATCCGATTTCAACTGTCTTGTTGCTAGGAGACAATTGGAATGCGAGGCAGGCTTCCCTGGCATCCATCCTCCAACTGTGCTCTGCAGTCATTCCATATGGGATGTCCTGAAGCTGCCCAACAGGTCTCAATTGTCCCGCAGAAGGAATCCTTGAAGGGGGCATCACACAACTCCCAACGTGGGAAAACCTCTAGGCCCTTGAGATTCCGCTCCGTTCATGAAGGATAGTCATGCACAGAAACTCCAACCTGAGCCCACGTCTGATACTCGCCGTGATTTCAGATGCTTGAGATATTGGTTCAGATCTGCAGGGGGTACCTGCAGTGCCCTCGGCCAGAAGCCCAAGTCGAGCTTGTGTTCTCAGACTTCTGTCCTCACACTCCTGGCCCAGAAGCCCTCAAGTTTGGCAATTCCGGACCCACAATGCAGCACTCTGCCTGCCCTCTAGAAAAAATATCTTCCCTAATGAGCTGCCTGGACACCTCAAATGAGGATAAACCTACAAGGCACTCGAATGTACCCAAATTATATAGTCTAACCTGGGCACTAATGCACTGTCTGACACAACCTGAGCCAGAACCTCCTGACCAACACCCAGGCAGCTGACCACACACAGTGAGCCTATCAGACCCGCCATGGCCTTAGGTGGTCATCTCTTCCCAACAGCGGTTTTTCGGGCTTCAGAACCTAGGCCTTATCTCCAACCACGGCCCATGGTTGAAAATGATGCAGAAATCAGAACACCCTTCCCATGGTTAGAGACCTTGTAATTGGCAAGTTGTCCAAAGTCCAGTGTAGTTGAAACCAGTGTGGCCCATGAGGCCCCGCCCATGCTCGCAAAACCACATTGGTCACAAACACACATTGTGACCCTCAGCCTGAGCCCAGTCCTCAAGTACGGCCTCTCAGTGGCTGGATGAAGAGACAGCATATTGGGCGTGCCATGCCCCTAGGCCCCAATTTTTAAACATAGTTTGGGTTGTCCCTTCACTCTTCCCCAGCGCTCTGTTTTGGAATTCCTCTTATGTTCGGACACCTGAGGTAATACCTGAAAGGAGACCTCCCATTCCACAGATTGATGAAAAACAATTGGGACTGGGCCAAATCCACAGAGAGGAAGATTCGTCCATGGGCCATGAGGCCTCCCCAAATTCCACGGCCATCATTGATACAAAATCCAAAGACAAAAGCCTGAGCAAGTACCTCAGACTCGCTCTTTCTTCATATCCTGAAGAGTTCTTCTCAGGTTTGTAGATTACGCCTGCCATACCTACGTCCCCAAACCTAAGCTGAGTTTCTGTTTTCAATCTTCTGTTCAAAGTCCTGGGCCACACACCCTCCAGGCTGGGGCGCCAGAGCCACACATTAGTACTGTGCCTACCCAATCCATGGGAATTCTGCCCATTCCATTGTCCCAAATCGTACAAATTAGGAGAACCCTCCAAAGTCCCCGAGGCCCTCCCAATAGTGTATGTCTCCGGGGACAAACAGGGCGGTCTGACACCAGGTGATCATCTACCTCCACTCATTCCATAGATGGAGAACCCCAGAGAAGAAGATTGAACCAGACAGGACCCTAGGCCATAATCGGGTCCATTGCTTTGGTTTACAGGCATGTGTCCTCAAAAGCCTGGATTCCAATACCAGCATAAGGGGTTTCCTGAGGCACCCATCAGAAAAAATCTCGTCTCCACACGGAAACTTTTGCATGGGAGCTATGTCAAAAGCTTAGGAGAATACTTCAGGGTCCCGGTGCCACCGCCCTAATCCAAGGCCCTCATGGACACAACACACATTAGGCCCCAACCTCAGGAAAATCCATTTCAACTCAGCCACCTCGGTTGCTCTCACAGAGCCACCGATCTCAACGCTATTGTTGCTAGGAGACAATTGTAATGCGAGGCGGGCTTCCCTGGCATCCATCCTCCAACGGTGCTCTGGAGTCATTCCATATGGGATGTCCTGGAGCTGCCCAACAGGTCTCAATTGTCCCACAGAAGGAATCCTTGAAGAGGGCATCCATAAACTCCCAACGTGGGAAAACCTCCATGGCCTTGAGATTCCGCTCCGTTCATGAAGGGGCAGGCATGCACAGAAACTCCAACCTGAGCCAACGTCTGATCCTCGCCTTGCCTCAGATGCTTGAGATATTGGTTCCGATCTGCAGGGGGTACATGCCGTGCCCTCGGCCTGAAGCACAAGTCTAGCTTGTGTTCTCAGACTTCTGTCTTCACACTCCTGGCCCAGAAGCTCTCAAGTTTGGCAATTCCGGACCCACAATGCAGCACTCTGCCTGCCCTCTAGAAAAAACATCTTGCCTAATGAGCTGCCCAGGAACCTAAAAGGGGGATAAACCTACACGGCACTCGACTGTACCCAAATTATATAGTCTAACCTGGTCACTAATGCACTGTCTGACACACCCTGAGCTAGAACCTCCTGACCAAAACCCAGGCAGATGAATGCACACTGAGCGTATGAGACCCACCATGGCCTTAGGTCGTCATCTCTTCCCAACTGCGATTTTTCAGGCTTCAGAACCTAGACCTTATCTCCAACCACTACCCAGAGTTGAAAATGATGCAGAAATCAGAACACCTTCCCCATGGCAAGAGACCTTGTGATTGGCATGTTGTCCAAATCCAGTGTAGTTGAAACCAGTGTGGCCCATAAGGCCCCGCCCATGCTCGCAGGCCATATTGGTCACAAACTCACATTGTGACCCTCAGCATGAGCCCAGTCCTCAAGTCAGGCCTCTCAGTGGCTGGATGAAGAGACAGCATATTGGGCCTGCCATGCCCCTAGTCCCCAATTTTTAACCATAGTTTGGGTTGTCCCTTCACTCTTTCCCAAGGCTCTGCTTTGGAACTCCTCTTTTGTTCGGACACCTGAGTTAATGAACAGGAAAGGAGACCTCCCATCCCACAGATTGATGAAAAACAATTGGGACCGGGCCAAATCCTCAGAGAGGAAGATTCGTCCATGGCCCATGAGGCCTCCCCACATTCCACGGCCATCGTTGATATAAAAGGCAGAGGCAAAACCTGATCAAGTGCCTCACACTCGCTCTTTCTTCATATCCTGAAGAGTTCTTCTCATGGTTTGTAGATTGGGCCTGCATACCTACGTCCCCAAACCTGAGCTGAGTTTGTGTTTTTAGAATACTGTCCTCAAAGTCCTTTTCCACACACCCTCCAGGCTGGGTCCCCTGGAGCCACCCATTAGGACTGTGCCCACTCAATCCATGGGAATTCTTCCCATCCATTGTCCAAAATCGTACGAATTAGGAGAAGTCTCCAAAGTCCCTGAGGCCATCCCAATAGTGTAGGTTTCCGGGGACAAACAAAGGCGGTCTGACACCAGGTGAGCATCTAACTCCACGCATACCATACATGGATGTCCCCAGAGAAGAAGATTGAACCAGACAGTACGCTAGGCCATAATCAGATCCATTGCTTTGGTTTAGGCATGTCTCCTCAAAAGCCTGGATTCCAATACAAGCATAAGTGGTTTGCTGAGGCACCCATCAGAACAAATCTCGTCTCCACAAGGAAACTTGTGCATGGGATCTATGTCAAAAGCTTAGGAGAATACTACAGGGTCCCGGTGCCACCGCCCCATTCCAAGGCCCTCATGGACACAAACACACATTAGGCCCCATTCTCAGGAAAGTCTATTTCAACTAAGCCACCCAGGTTGCTCCCGCAGAGTCATCCGATCTCAAATGTATTGTTGCTAGGAGACAATTGGAATGCGAGGCGGGCTTCCCTGGCATCCATCTTCCAACGGTGCTCTGGAGTTAATCCATATGGGATGTCCTGGAGCTGCCCAACATGTCTCAATTGTCCCCAGAAGGAATCCTTGAAGGGGGCATTCCACAACTCCCAACATGGGAAAAACTCCATGGCCTTGAGATTCCGCTCCGTTCATGAAGGGGCAGTCATGCACAGAAACTCCAACCTGAGCCAACGTCTGATCCTCGCCGTGACTTCAGATGTATGAGATATTGGTTCAGATCTGCAGGGGGTACCTGCCGCGCCCTCGGCCTGATGTCCAAGTCAACTTGTGTTCTCAAACTTTTGTCCTCACACTCCTGGCCGAGAAGACCGCAAGTTTGGCAATTCCGGACCCACAATGCAGCACTCTGCCTGCACTCTAGAAAAAATATCTTGCCTAATGAGCTGCCCAGGCACCTCAAATGTGGATAAACCTACACGGCACTCGACTGTACCCAAATTATATAGTCTAACCTGAGCTCTAATGCACTCTCTGACACAACCTGAGCCTGAACCTCCAGATCAACATCCAGGCAGCTGACCACACACTGAGCACATCAGAGCCGCCATGGCCTTAGGTCATCATCTCTACCAAACTGCGGTTTTCAGGCTTCAGAACCTAGTCCTTATCTCCAATCACTGCCCAGGGTTGAAAATGATGCAGAAATCACACCTTCCCCATGGAAAGAGACCTTGTGATTGGCATGTTGTCCAAGGTCCCGTGTAGTTGAAATTAGTGTGGCCCATGAGGCCCAGCCCATGCTCGCGGGCCACATTGGTCACAAACACACATTGTGACCCTCAGCCTGAGCCGAGTCCTCATAAGGCCTCTCAGTGGCTGGATGAAGAGACAGCTTATTGGGCGTGCCATGCCCCTAGGCCCCAATTTTTAACCATAGTTTGGGTTGTCCCTTCACTCTTCCCCAGGTCTCTGCTTTGGAATTCCTCTTTTGTTCGGACACTTGAGGTAATAAACCTGAAAGGAGACCTCCCATCCCACAGATTGACGAAAAACAATTGGGACCGTGCCAAAACCACAGAGAGGAAGATTCGTCCATGGCCCATGCGGCCTCCCCACATTCCACGGCCATCGTTGATACAAAATACAGATACTAAAGCCTGAGCAAGTGCCTCAGACTCGCTCTTTCTTCATATCCTGAAGAGTTCTTCTCATGGTTTGTAGATTGGGCCTGCCATTCCTACGTCCCCAAACCTAAGCTGAGTTTGTGTTTTCAGACTTCTGTCCTCAAAGTCCTGGGCCAAACACCCTCCAGGCTGGGGCCCCTGGAGCCACACATTAGGACTGTGCCTACCCAATCTATGGGAATTCTGCCCATTCCATTGTCCAAAATCGTACAAATTCGGAGAACGCTCCAAAGTCCCAGGGGCCATCCCAATAGTGTAGGACTCCGGGGACAAACAAGGGTGGTCTGACAACAGGTGAGCATCTACCTCCACTCATTCCATAGATGGATATCCCCAGAGAAGAAGATTGAACCAGACAGGACCCTAGGCCATAATTGGATCCATTGCTTTGGTTTGCAGGCATGTCTCCTCAAAAGCCTGGTATCCAATACGAGCATAAGGGGTTTCCGGAGGCACCCATCAAAACAAATCTAGTCTCCACAAGGAAACTTGTGCATGGGAGCTATGTCAAAAGCTTAGGAGAATACTTAGGGTCCCGGTGCCACCGCCCCATTCCAAGGCCCTAATGGACACAAACACACATTAGGCCCCATCCTCAGGAAAGTCCATTTCAACTCAGCCACCCCGGTTGCTCCCGCAGAGCCATCCGATTTCAACTGTCTTGTTGCTAGGAGACAATTGGAATGCGAGGCAGGCTTCCCTGGCATCCATCCTCCAACTGTGCTCTGCAGTCATTCCATATGGGATGTCCTGGAGCTGCCCAACAGGTCTCAATTGTCCCGCAGAAGGAATCCTTGAAGGGGGCATCCCACAACTCCCAACGTGGGAAAACCTCCAGGCCCTTGAGATTCCGCTCCGTTCATGAAGGATAGTCATGCACAGAAACTCCAACCTGAGCCAACGTCTGATACTCGCCGTGATTTCAGATGCTTGAGATATTGGTTCAGATCTGCAGGGGGTACCTGCAGTGCCCTCGGCCAGAAGCCCAAGTCGAGCTTGTGTTCTCAGACTTCTGTCCTCACACTCCTGGCCCAGAAGCCCTCAAGTTTGGCAATTCCGGACCCACAATGCAGCACTCTGCCTGCCCTCTAGAAAAAATATCTTCCCTAATGAGCTGCCTGGACACCTCAAATGAGGATAAACCTACAAGGCACTCGAATGTACCCAAATTATATAGTCTAACCTGGGCACTAATGCACTGTCTGACACAACCTGAGCCAGAACCTCCTGACCAACACCCAGGCAGCTGACCACACAGTGAGCCTATCAGACCCGCCATGCACTTAGGTGGTCATCTCATCCCAACAGCGGTTTTTCGGGCTTCAGAACCTAGGCCTTATCTCCAACCACGGCCCATGGTTGAAAATGATGCAGAAATCAGAACACCCTTCCCATGGTTAGAGACCTTGTGATTGGCAAGTTGTCCAAAGTCCAGTGTAGTTGAAACCAGTGTGGCCCATGAGGCCCCGCCCATGCTCGCAAAACCACATTGGTCACAAACACACATTGTGACCCTCAGCCTGAGCCCAGTCCTCAAGTACGGCCTCTCAGTGGCTAGATGAAGAGACAGCATATTGGGCGTGCCATGCCCCTAGGCCCCAATTTTTAAACATAGTTTGGGTTGTCCCTTCACTCTTCCCCAGCACTCTGTTTTGGAATTCCGCTTATGTTCAGACACCTGAGTTAATAAACCTGAAAGGAGACCTCCCATTCCACAGATTTATGAAAAACAATTGGGACTGGGCCAAATCCACAGAGAGGAAGATTCGTCCATGGGCCATGAGGCCTCCCCAAATTCCACGGCCATCATTGATACAAAATCCAAAGACAAAAGCCTGAGCAAGTACCTCAGACTCGCTCTTTCTTCATATTCTGAAGAGTTCTTCTCATGGTTTGTAGATTACGCCTGCCATACCTACGTCCCCAAACCTAAGCTGAGTTTCTGTTTTCAATCTTCTGTTCAAAGTCCTGGGCCACACACCCTCCAGGCTGGGGCGCCAGGAGCCACACATTAGTACTGTGCCTACCCAATCCATGGGAATTCTGCCCATTCCATTGTCCCAAATCGTACAAATTAGGAGAACCCTCCAAAGTCCCCGAGGCCCTCCCAATAGTGTATGTCTCCGGGGACAAACAGGGCAGTCTGACACCAGGTGATCATCTACCTCCACTCATTCCATAGATGGAGAACCCCAGAGAAGAAGATTGAACCAGACAGGACCCTAGGCCATAATCGGGTCCATTGCTTTGGTTTACAGGCATGTGTCCTCAAAAGCCTGGATTCCAATACCAGCATAAGGGGTTTCCTGAGGCACCCATCAGAAAAAATCTCGTCTCCACACGGAAACTTTTGCATGGGAGCTATGTCAAAAGCTTAGGAGAATACTTCAGGGTCCCGGTGCCACCGCCCTAATCCAAGGCCCTCATGGACACAACACACATTAGGCCCCATCCTCAGGAAAATCCATTTCAACTCAGCCACCTCGGTTGCTCCCACAGAGCCACCGATCTCAACTCTATTGTTGCTAGGAGACATTTGTAATGCGAGGCGGGCTTCCCTGGCATCCATCCTCCAACGGTGCTCTGGAGTCATTCCATATGGGATGTCCTGGAGCTGCCCAACAGGTCTCAATTGTCCCACAGAAGGAATCCTTTAAGAGGGCATTCATAAACTCCCAACGTGGGAAAACCTCCATGGCCTTGAGATTCCTCTCCGTTCATGAAGGGGCAGTTATGCTCAGAAACTCCAACCTGAGCCAACGTCTGATCCTCGCCTTGGCTTCAGATGCTTGAGATATTGGTTCCGATCTGCAGGGGGTACATGCCGTGCCCTCGGCCTGAAGCCCAAGTCTAGCTTGTGTTCTCAGACTTCTGTCCTCACACTCCTGGCCCAGAAGCTCTCAAGTTTGGCAATTCCGGACCCACAATGCAGCACTCTGCCTGCCCTCTAGAAAAAACATCTTGCCTAATGAGCTGCCCAGGAACCTAAAAGGGGGATAAACCTACACGGCACTCGACTGTACCCAAATTATATAGTCTAACCTGGTCACTAATGCACTGTCTGACACACCCTGAGCTAGAACCTCCTGACCAAAACCCAGGCAGATGAATGCACACTGAGCGTATGAGACCCACCATGGCCTTAGGTCGTCATCTCTTCCCAACTGCGATTTTTCAGGCTTCAGAACCTAGACCTTATCTCCAACCACTGCCCATGGTTGAAAATGATGCAGAAATCAGAACACCTTCCCCATGGCAAGAGACCTTGTGATTGGCATGTTGTCCAAAGTCCAGTGTAGTTGAAACCAGTGTGGCCCATGAGGCCCCGCCCATGCTCGCGGGCCACATTGGTCACAAACTCACATTGTGACCCTCAGCATGAGCCCAGTCCTCAAGTCAGGCCTCTCAGTGGCTGGATGAAGAGACAGCATATTGGGCCTGCCATGCCCCTAGTCCCCAATTTTTAACCATAGTTTGGGTTGTCCCTTCACTCTTTCCCAAGGCTCTGCTTTGGAATTCCTCTTTTGTTCGGACACCTGAGTTAATGAACAGGAAAGGAGACCTCCCATCCCACAGATTGACGAAAAACAATTGGGACCGGGCCAAATCCACAGAGAGGAAGATTCGTCCATGGCCCATGAGGCCTCCCCACATTCCACGGCCATCGTTGATATAAAAGGCAGAGGCAAAACCTGATCAAGTGCCTCACACTCGCTCTTTCTTCATATCCTGAAGAGTTCTTCTCATGGTTTGTAGATTGGGCCTGCATACCTACGTCCCCAAACCTGAGCTGAGTTTGTGTTTTTAGAATACTGTCCTCAAAGTCCTTTGCCACACACCCTCCAGGCTGGGTCCCCTGGAGCCACACATTAGGACTGTGCCTACTCAATCCATGGGAATTCTTCCCATCCATTGTCCAAAATCGTACAAATTCGGAGAACTCTCCAAAGTCCCCGAGGCCATCCCAATAGTGTAGGTTTCCGGGGACAAACAAGGGCGGTCTGACACCAGGTGAGCATCTACCTCCACTCATACCATACATGGATGTCCCCAGAGAAGAAGATTGAACCAGACAGTACGCTAGGCCATAATCGGATCCATTGCTTTGGTTTACAGGCATGTCTCCTCAAAAGCCTGGATTCCAATACAAGCATAAGTGGTTTGCTGAGGCACCCATCAGAACAAATCTCGTCTCCACAAGGAAACTTGTGCATGGGATCTATGTCAAAAGCTTAGGAGAATACTACAGGGTCCCTGTGCCACCGCCCCATTCCAAGGCCCTCATGGACACAAACACACATTAGGCCCCATTCTCAGGAAAGTCTATTTCAACTAAGCCACCCAGGTTGCTCCCGCAGAGTCATCCGATCTCAAATGTATAGTTGCTAGGAGACAATTGGAATGCGAGGCGGGCTTCCCTGGCATCCATCTTCCAACGGTGCTCTGGAGTTAATCCATATGGGATGTCCTGGAGCTGCCCAACATGTCTCAATTGTCCCCAGAAGGAATCCTTGAAGGGGGCATTCCACAACTCCCAACATGGGAAAAACTCCATGGCCTTGAGATTCCGCTCCGTTCATGAAGGGGCAGTCATGCACAGAAACTCCAACCTGAGCCAACGTCTGATCCTCGCCGTGACTTCAGATGTATGAGATATTGGTTCAGATCTGCAGGGGGTACCTGCCGCGCCCTCGGCCTGATGTCCAAGTCAACTTGTGTTCTCAAACTTTTGTCCTCACACTCCTGGCCGAGAAGACCGCAAGTTTGGCAATTCCGGACCCACAATGCAGCACTCCGCCTGCACTCTAGAAAAAATATCTTGCCTAATGAGCTGCCCAGGCACCTCAAATGTGGATAAACCTACACGGCACTCGACTGTACCCAAATTATATAGTCTAACCTGAGCTCTAATGCACTCTCTGACACAACCTGAGCCTGAACCTCCAGATCAACATCCAGGCAGCTGACCACACACTGAGCACATCAGAGCCGCCATGGCCTTAGGTCATCATCTCTACCCAACTGCGGTTTTCAGGCTTCAGAACCTAGTCCTTATCTCCAATCACTGCCCAGGGTTGAAAATGATGCAGAAATCACACCTTCCCCATGGAAAGAGACCTTGTGATTGGCATGTTGTACAAAGTCCCGTGTAGTTGAAATTAGTGTGGCCCATGAGGCCCCGCCCATGCTCGCGGGCCACATTGGTCACAAACACACATTGTGACCCTCAGCCTGAGCCGAGTCCTCATAAGGCCTCTCAGTGGCTGGATGAAGAGACAGCTTATTGGGCATGCCATGCCCCTAGGCCCCAATTTTTAACCATAGTTTGGGTTGTCCCTTCACTCTTCCCCAGGTCTCTGCTTTGGAATTCCTCTTTTGTTCGGACACTTGAGGTAATAAACCTGAAAGGAGACCTCCCATCCCACAGATTGACGAAAAACAATTGGGACCGGGCCAAAACCACAGAGAGGAAGATTCGTCCATGGCCCATGAGGCCTCCCCACATTCCACGGCCATCGTTGATACAAAATACAGATACTAAAGCCTGAGCAAGTGCCTCAGACTTGCTCTTTCTTCATATCCTGAAGAGTTCTTCTCATGGTTTGTAGATTGGGCCTGCCATTCCTACGTCCCCAAACCTAAGCTGAGTTTGTGTTTTCAGACTTCTGTCCTCAAAGTCCTGGGCCAAACACCCTCCAGGCTGGGGCCCCTGGAGCCATACATTAGGACTGTGCCTACCCAATCTATGGGAATTCTGCCCATTCCATTGTCCAAAATCGTACAAATTCGGAGAACACTCCAAAGTCCCAGGGGCCATCCCAATAGTGTAGGACTCCGGGGACAAACAAGGGTGGTCTGACAACAGGTGAGCATCTACCTCCACTCATTCCATAGATGGATATCCCCAGAGAAGAAGATTGAACCAGACAGGACCCTAGGCCATAATTGGATCCATTGCTTTGGTTTGCAGGCATGTCTCCTCAAAAGCCTGGTATCCAATACGAGCGTAAGGGGTTTCCGGAGGCACCCATCAAAACAAATCTAGTCTCCACAAGGAAACTTGTGCATGGGAGCTATGTCAAAAGCTTAGGAGAATACTTAGGGTCCCGGTGCCACCGCCCCATTCCAAGGCCCTAATGGACACAAACACACATTAGGCCCCATCCTCAGGAAAGTCCATTTCAACTCAGCCACCCCGGTTGCTCCCGCAGAGCCATCCGATTTCAACTGTCTTGTTGCTAGGAGACAATTGGAATGCGAGGCAGGCTTCCCTGGCATCCATCCTCCAACTGTGCTCTGCAGTCATTCCATATGGGATGTCCTGGAGCTGCCCAACAGGTCTCAATTGTCCCGCAGAAGGAATCCTTGAAGGGGGCATCCCACAACTCCCAACGTGGGAAAACCTCCAGGCCCTTGAGATTCCGCTCCGTTCATGAAGGATAGTCATGCACAGAAACTCCAACCTGAGCCAACGTCTGATACTCGCCGTGATTTCAGATGCTTGAGATATTGGTTCAGATCTGCAGGGGGTACCTGCAGTGCCCTCGGCCAGAAGCCCAAGTCGAGCTTGTGTTCTCAGACTTCTGTCCTCACACTCCTGGCCCAGAAGCCCTCAAGTTTGGCAATTCCGGACCCACAATGCAGCACTCTGCCTGCCCTCTAGAAAAAATATCTTCCCTAATGAGCTGCCTGGACACCTCAAATGAGGATAAACCTACAAGGCACTCGAATGTACCCAAATTATATAGTCTAACCTGGGCACTAATGCACTGTCTGACACAACCTGAGCCAGAACCTCCTGACCAACACCCAGGCAGCTGACCACACAGTGAGCCTATCAGACCCGCCATGCACTTAGGTGGTCATCTCATCCCAACAGCGGTTTTTCGGGCTTCAGAACCTAGGCCTTATCTCCAACCACGGCCCATGGTTGAAAATGATGCAGAAATCAGAACACCCTTCCCATGGTTAGAGACCTTGTGATTGGCAAGTTGTCCAAAGTCCAGTGTAGTTGAAACCAGTGTGGCCCATGAGGCCCCGCCCATGCTCGCAAAACCACATTGGTCACAAACACACATTGTGACCCTAAGCCTGAGCCCAGTCCTCAAGTACGGCCTCTCAGTGGCTAGATGAAGAGACAGCATATTGGGCGTGCCATGCCCCTAGGCCCCAATTTTTAAACATAGTTTGGGTTGTCCCTTCACTCTTCCCCAGCACTCTGTTTTGGAATTCCGCTTATGTTCAGACACCTGAGTTAATAAACCTGAAAGGAGACCTCCCATTCCACAGATTTATGAAAAACAATTGGGACTGGGCCAAATCCACAGAGAGGAAGATTCGTCCATGGGCCATGAGGCCTCCCCAAATTCCACGGCCATCATTGATACAAAATCCAAAGACAAAAGCCTGAGCAAGTACCTCAGACTCGCTCTTTCTTCATATTCTGAAGAGTTCTTCTCATGGTTTGTAGATTACGCCTGCCATACCTACGTCCCCAAACCTAAGCTGAGTTTCTGTTTTCAATCTTCTGTTCAAAGTCCTGGGCCACACACCCTCCAGGCTGGGGCGCCAGGAGCCACACATTAGTACTGTGCCTACCCAATCCATGGGAATTCTGCCCATTCCATTGTCCCAAATCATACAAATTAGGAGAACCCTCCAAAGTCCCCGAGGCCCTCCCAATAGTGTATGTCTCCGGGGACAAACAGGGCGGTCTGAAACCAGGTGATCATCTACCTCCACTCATTCCATAGATGGAGAACCCCAGAGAAGAAGATTGAACCAGACAGGACCCTAGGCCATAATCGGGTCCATTGCTTTGGTTTACAGGCATGTGTCCTCAAAAGCCTGGATTCCAATACCAGCATAAGGGGTTTCCTGAGGCACCCATCAGAAAAAATCTCGTCTCCACACGGAAACTTTTGCATGGGAGCTATGTCAAAAGCTTAGGAGAATACTTCAGGGTCCCGGTGCCACCGCCCTAATCCAAGGCCCTCATGGACACAACACACATTAGGCCCCATCCTCAGGAAAATCCATTTCAACTCAGCCACCTCGGTTGCTCCCACAGAGCCACCGATCTCAACTCTATTGTTGCTAGGAGACATTTGTAATGCGAGGCGGGCTTCCCTGGCATCCATCCTCCAACGGTGCTCTGGAGTCATTCCATATGGGATGTCCTGGAGCTGCCCAACAGGTCTCAATTGTCCCACAGAAGGAATCCTTTAAGAGGGCATTCATAAACTCCCAACGTGGGAAAACCTCCATGGCCTTGAGATTCCTCTCCGTTCATGAAGGGGCAGTTATGCTCAGAAACTCCAACCTGAGCCAACGTCTGATCCTCGCCTTGGCTTCAGATGCTTGAGATATTGGTTCCGATCTGCAGGGGGTACATGCCGTGCCCTCGGCCTGAAGCCCAAGTCTAGCTTGTGTTCTCAGACTTCTGTCCTCACACTCCTGGCCCAGAAGCTCTCAAGTTTGGCAATTCCGGACCCACAATGCAGCACTCTGCCTGCCCTCTAGAAAAAACATCTTGCCTAATGAGCTGCCCAGGAACCTAAAAGGGGGATAAACCTACACGGCACTCGACTGTACCCAAATTATATAGTCTAACCTGGTCACTAATGCACTGTCTGACACACCCTGAGCTAGAACCTCCTGACCAAAACCCAGGCAGATGAATGCACACTGAGCGTATGAGACCCACCATGGCCTTAGGTCGTCATCTCTTCCCAACTGCGATTTTTCAGGCTTCAGAACCTAGACCTTATCTCCAACCACTGCCCATGGTTGAAAATGATGCAGAAATCAGAACACCTTCCCCATGGCAAGAGACCTTGTGATTGGCATGTTGTCCAAAGTCCAGTGTAGTTGAAACCAGTGTGGCCCATGAGGCCCCGCCCATGCTCGCGGGCCACATTGGTCACAAACTCACATTGTGACCCTCAGCATGAGCCCAGTCCTCAAGTCAGGCCTCTCAGTGGCTGGATGAAGAGACAGCATATTGGGCCTGCCATGCCCCTAGTCCCCAATTTTTAACCATAGTTTGGGTTGTCCCTTCACTCTTTCCCAAGGCTCTGCTTTGGAATTCCTCTTTTGTTCGGACACCTGAGTTAATGAACAGGAAAGGAGACCTCCCATCCCACAGATTGACGAAAAACAATTGGGACGGGGCCAAATCCACAGAGAGGAAGATTCGTCCATGGCCCATGAGGCCTCCCCACATTCCACGGCCATCGTTGATATAAAAGGCAGAGGCAAAACCTGATCAAGTGCCTCACACTCGCTCTTTCTTCATATCCTGAAGAGTTCTTCTCATGGTTTGTAGATTGGGCCTGCATACCTACGTCCCCAAACCTGAGCTGAGTTTGTGTTTTTAGAATACTGTCCTCAAAGTCCTTTGCCACACACCCTCCAGGCTGGGTCCCCTGGAGCCACACATTAGGACTGTGCCTACTCAATCCATGGGAATTCTTCCCATCCATTGTCCAAAATCGTACAAATTCGGAGAACTCTCCAAAGTCCCCGAGGCCATCCCAATAGTGTAGGTTTCCGGGGACAAACAAGGGCGGTCTGACACCAGGTGAGCATCTACCTCCACTCATACCATACATGGATGTCCCCAGAGAAGAAGATTGAACCAGACAGTACGCTAGGCCATAATCGGATCCATTGCTTTGGTTTACAGGCATGTCTCCTCAAAAGCCTGGATTCCAATACAAGCATAAGTGGTTTGCTGAGGCACCCATCAGAACAAATCTCGTCTCCACAAGGAAACTTGTGCATGGGATCTATGTCAAAAGCTTAGGAGAATACTACAGGGTCCCTGTGCCACCGCCCCATTCCAAGGCCCTCATGGACACAAACACACATTAGGCCCCATTCTCAGGAAAGTCTATTTCAACTAAGCCACCCAGGTTGCTCCCGCAGAGTCATCCGATCTCAAATGTATAGTTGCTAGGAGACAATTGGAATGCGAGGCGGGCTTCCCTGGCATCCATCTTCCAACGGTGCTCTGGAGTTAATCCATATGGGATGTCCTGGAGCTGCCCAACATGTCTCAATTGTCCCCAGAAGGAATCCTTGAAGGGGGCATTCCACAACTCCCAACATGGGAAAAACTCCATGGCCTTGAGATTCCGCTCCGTTCATGAAGGGGCAGTCATGCACAGAAACTCCAACCTGAGCCAACGTCTGATCATCGCCGTGACTTCAGATGTATGAGATATTGGTTCAGATCTGCAGGGGGTACCTGCCGCGCCCTCGGCCTGATGTCCAAGTCAACTTGTGTTCTCAAACTTTTGTCCTCACACTCCTGGCCGAGAAGACCGCAAGTTTGGCAATTCCGGACCCACAATGCAGCACTCCGCCTGCACTCTAGAAAAAATATCTTGCCTAATGAGCTGCCCAGGCACCTCAAATGTGGATAAACCTACACGGCACTCGACTGTACCCAAATTATATAGTCTAACCTGAGCTCTAATGCACTCTCTGACACAACCTGAGCCTGAACCTCCAGATCAACATCCAGGCAGCTGACCACACACTGAGCACATCAGAGCCGCCATGGCCTTAGGTCATCATCTCTACCCAACTGCGGTTTTCAGGCTTCAGAACCTAGTCCTTATCTCCAATCACTGCCCAGGGTTGAAAATGATGCAGAAATCACACCTTCCCCATGGAAAGAGACCTTGTGATTGGCATGTTGTACAAAGTCCCGTGTAGTTGAAATTAGTGTGGCCCATGAGGCCCCGCCCATGCTCGCGGGCCACATTGGTCACAAACACACATTGTGACCCTCAGCCTGAGCCGAGTCCTCATAAGGCCTCTCAGTGGCTGGATGAAGAGACAGCTTATTGGGCATGCCATGCCCCTAGGCCCCAATTTTTAACCATAGTTTGGGTTGTCCCTTCACTCTTCCCCAGGTCTCTGCTTTGGAATTCCTCTTTTGTTCGGACACTTGAGGTAATAAACCTGAAAGGAGACCTCCCATCCCACAGATTGACGAAAAACAATTGGGACCGGGCCAAAACCACAGAGAGGAAGATTCGTCCATGGCCCATGAGGCCTCCCCACATTCCACGGCCATCGTTGATACAAAATACAGATACTAAAGCCTGAGCAAGTGCCTCAGACTTGCTCTTTCTTCATATCCTGAAGAGTTCTTCTCATGGTTTGTAGATTGGGCCTGCCATTCCTACGTCCCCAAACCTAAGCTGAGTTTGTGTTTTCAGACTTCTGTCCTCAAAGTCCTGGGCCAAACACCCTCCAGGCTGGGGCCCCTGGAGCCATACATTAGGACTGTGCCTACCCAATCTATGGGAATTCTGCCCATTCCATTGTCCAAAATCGTACAAATTCGGAGAACACTCCAAAGTCCCAGGGGCCATCCCAATAGTGTAGGACTCCGGGGACAAACAAGGGTGGTCTGACAACAGGTGAGCATCTACCTCCACTCATTCCATAGATGGATATCCCCAGAGAAGAAGATTGAACCAGACAGGACCCTAGGCCATAATTGGATCCATTGCTTTGGTTTGCAGGCATGTCTCCTCAAAAGCCTGGTATCCAATACGAGCGTAAGGGGTTTCCGGAGGCACCCATCAAAACAAATCTAGTCTCCACAAGGAAACTTGTGCATGGGAGCTATGTCAAAAGCTTAGGAGAATACTTAGGGTCCCGGTGCCACCGCCCCATTCCAAGGCCCTAATGGACACAAACACACATTAGGCCCCATCCTCAGGAAAGTCCATTTCAACTCAGCCACCCCGGTTGCTCCCGCAGAGCCATCCGATTTCAACTGTCTTGTTGCTAGGAGACAATTGGAATGCGAGGCAGGCTTCCCTGGCATCCATCCTCCAACTGTGCTCTGCAGTCATTCCATATGGGATGTCCTGGAGCTGCCCAACAGGTCTCAATTGTCCCGCAGAAGGAATCCTTGAAGGGGGCATCCCACAACTCCCAACGTGGGAAAACCTCCAGGCCCTTGAGATTCCGCTCCGTTCATGAAGGATAGTCATGCACAGAAACTCCAACCTGAGCCAACGTCTGATACTCGCCGTGATTTCAGATGCTTGAGATATTGGTTCAGATCTGCAGGGGGTACCTGCAGTGCCCTCGGCCAGAAGCCCAAGTCGAGCTTGTGTTCTCAGACTTCTGTCCTCACACTCCTGGCCCAGAAGCCCTCAAGTTTGGCAATTCCGGACCCACAATGCAGCACTCTGCCTGCCCTCTAGAAAAAATATCTTCCCTAATGAGCTGCCTGGACACCTCAAATGAGGATAAACCTACAAGGCACTCGAATGTACCCAAATTATATAGTCTAACCTGGGCACTAATGCACTGTCTGACACAACCTGAGCCAGAACCTCCTGACCAACACCCAGGCAGCTGACCACACAGTGAGCCTATCAGACCCGCCATGCGCTTAGGTGGTCATCTCATCCCAACAGCGGTTTTTCGGGCTTCAGAACCTAGGCCTTATCTCCAACCACGGCCCATGGTTGAAAATGATGCAGAAATCAGAACACCCTTCCCATGGTTAGAGACCTTGTGATTGGCAAGTTGTCCAAAGTCCAGTGTAGTTGAAACCAGTGTGGCCCATGAGGCCCCGCCCATGCTCGCAAAACCACATTGGTCACAAACACACATTGTGACCCTCAGCCTGAGCCCAGTCCTCAAGTACGGCCTCTCAGTGGCTAGATGAAGAGACAGCATATTGGGCGTGCCATGCCCCTAGGCCCCAATTTTTAAACATAGTTTGGGTTGTCCCTTCACTCTTCCCCAGCACTCTGTTTTGGAATTCCGCTTATGTTCAGACACCTGAGTTAATAAACCTGAAAGGAGACCTCCCATTCCACAGATTTATGAAAAACAATTGGGACTGGGCCAAATCCACAGAGAGGAAGATTCGTCCATGGGCCATGAGGCCTCCCCAAATTCCACGGCCATCATTGATACAAAATCCAAAGACAAAAGCCTGAGCAAGTACCTCAGACTCGCTCTTTCTTCATATTCTGAAGAGTTCTTCTCATGGTTTGTAGATTACGCCTGCCATACCTACGTCCCCAAACCTAAGCTGAGTTTCTGTTTTCAATCTTCTGTTCAAAGTCCTGGGCCACACACCCTCCAGGCTGGGGCGCCAGGAGCCACACATTAGTACTGTGCCTACCCAATCCATGGGAATTCTGCCCATTCCATTGTCCCAAATCGTACAAATTAGGAGAACCCTCCAAAGTCCCCGAGGCCCTCCCAATAGTGTATGTCTCCGGGGACAAACAGGGCGGTCTGACACCAGGTGATCATCTACCTCCACTCATTCCATAGATGGAGAACCCCAGAGAAGAAGATTGAACCAGACAGGACCCTAGGCCATAATCGGGTCCATTGCTTTGGTTTACAGGCATGTGTCCTCAAAAGCCTGGATTCCAATACCAGCATAAGGGGTTTCCTGAGGCACCCATCAGAAAAAATCTCGTCTCCACACGGAAACTTTTGCATGGGAGCTATGTCAAAAGCTTAGGAGAATACTTCAGGGTCCCGGTGCCACCTCCCTAATCCAAGGCCCTCATGGACACAACACACATTAGGCCCCATCCTCAGGAAAATCCATTTCAACTCAGCCACCTCGGTTGCTCCCACAGAGCCACCGATCTCAACTCTATTGTTGCTAGGAGACATTTGTAATGCGAGGCGGGCTTCCCTGGCATCCATCCTCCAACGGTGCTCTGGAGTCATTCCATATGGGATGTCCTGGAGCTGCCCAACAGGTCTCAATTGTCCCACAGAAGGAATCCTTTAAGAGGGCATTCATAAACTCCCAACGTGGGAAAACCTCCATGGCCTTGAGATTCCTCTCCGTTCATGAAGGGGCAGTTATGCTCAGAAACTCCAACCTGAGCCAACGTCTGATCCTCGCCTTGGCTTCAGATGCTTGAGATATTGGTTCCGATCTGCAGGGGGTACATGCCGTGCCCTCGGCCTGAAGCCCAAGTCTAGCTTGTGTTCTCAGACTTCTGTCCTCACACTCCTGGCCCAGAAGCTCTCAAGTTTGGCAATTCCGGACCCACAATGCAGCACTCTGCCTGCCCTCTAGAAAAAACATCTTGCCTAATGAGCTGCCCAGGAACCTAAAAGGGGGATAAACCTACACGGCACTCGACTGTACCCAAATTATATAGTCTAACCTGGTCACTAATGCACTGTCTGACACACCCTGAGCTAGAACCTCCTGACCAAAACCCAGGCAGATGAATGCACACTGAGCGTATGAGACCCACCATGGCCTTAGGTCGTCATCTCTTCCCAACTGCGATTTTTCAGGCTTCAGAACCTAGACCTTATCTCCAACCACTGCCCATGGTTGAAAATGATGCAGAAATCAGAACACCTTCCCCATGGCAAGAGACCTTGTGATTGGCATGTTGTCCAAAGTCCAGTGTAGTTGAAACCAGTGTGGCCCATGAGGCCCCGCCCATGCTCGCGGGCCACATTGGTCACAAACTCACATTGTGACCCTCAGCATGAGCCCAGTCCTCAAGTCAGGCCTCTCAGTGGCTGGATGAAGAGACAGCATATTGGGCCTGCCATGCCCCTAGTCCCCAATTTTTAACCATAGTTTGGGTTGTCCCTTCACTCTTTCCCAAGGCTCTGCTTTGGAATTCCTCTTTTGTTCGGACACCTGAGTTAATGAACAGGAAAGGAGACCTCCCATCCCACAGATTGACGAAAAACAATTGGGACGGGGCCAAATCCACAGAGAGGAAGATTCGTCCATGGCCCATGAGGCCTCCCCACATTCCACGGCCATCGTTGATATAAAAGGCAGAGGCAAAACCTGATCAAGTGCCTCACACTCGCTCTTTCTTCATATCCTGAAGAGTTCTTCTCATGGTTTGTAGATTGGGCCTGCATACCTACGTCCCCAAACCTGAGCTGAGTTTGTGTTTTTAGAATACTGTCCTCAAAGTCCTTTGCCACACACCCTCCAGGCTGGGTCCCCTGGAGCCACACATTAGGACTGTGCCTACTCAATCCATGGGAATTCTTCCCATCCATTGTCCAAAATCGTACAAATTCGGAGAACTCTCCAAAGTCCCCGAGGCCATCCCAATAGTGTAGGTTTCCGGGGACAAACAAGGGCGGTCTGACACCAGGTGAGCATCTACCTCCACTCATACCATACATGGATGTCCCCAGAGAAGAAGATTGAACCAGACAGTACGCTAGGCCATAATCGGATCCATTGCTTTGGTTTACAGGCATGTCTCCTCAAAAGCCTGGATTCCAATACAAGCATAAGTGGTTTGCTGAGGCACCCATCAGAACAAATCTCGTCTCCACAAGGAAACTTGTGCATGGGATCTATGTCAAAAGCTTAGGAGAATACTACAGGGTCCCTGTGCCACCGCCCCATTCCAAGGCCCTCATGGACACAAACACACATTAGGCCCCATTCTCAGGAAAGTCTATTTCAACTAAGCCACCCAGGTTGCTCCCGCAGAGTCATCCGATCTCAAATGTATAGTTGCTAGGAGACAATTGGAATGCGAGGCGGGCTTCCCTGGCATCCATCTTCCAACGGTGCTCTGGAGTTAATCCATATGGGATGTCCTGGAGCTGCCCAACATGTCTCAATTGTCCCCAGAAGGAATCCTTGAAGGGGGCATTCCACAACTCCCAACATGGGAAAAACTCCATGGCCTTGAGATTCCGCTCCGTTCATGAAGGGGCAGTCATGCACAGAAACTCCAACCTGAGCCAACGTCTGATCCTCGCCGTGACTTCAGATGTATGAGATATTGGTTCAGATCTGCAGGGGGTACCTGCCGCGCCCTCGGCCTGATGTCCAAGTCAACTTGTGTTCTCAAACTTTTGTCCTCACACTCCTGGCCGAGAAGACCGCAAGTTTGGCAATTCCGGACCCACAATGCAGCACTCCGCCTGCACTCTAGAAAAAATATCTTGCCTAATGAGCTGCCCAGGCACCTCAAATGTGGATAAACCTACACGGCACTCGACTGTACCCAAATTATATAGTCTAACCTGAGCTCTAATGCACTCTCTGACACAACCTGAGCCTGAACCTCCAGATCAACATCCAGGCAGCTGACCACACACTGAGCACATCAGAGCCGCCATGGCCTTAGGTCATCATCTCTACCCAACTGCGGTTTTCAGGCTTCAGAACCTAGTCCTTATCTCCAATCACTGCCCAGGGTTGAAAATGATGCAGAAATCACACCTTCCCCATGGAAAGAGACCTTGTGATTGGCATGTTGTACAAAGTCCCGTGTAGTTGAAATTAGTGTGGCCCATGAGGCCCCGCCCATGCTCGCGGGCCACATTGGTCACAAACACACATTGTGACCCTCAGCCTGAGCCGAGTCCTCATAAGGCCTCTCAGTGGCTGGATGAAGAGACAGCTTATTGGGCATGCCATGCCCCTAGGCCCCAATTTTTAACCATAGTTTGGGTTGTCCCTTCACTCTTCCCCAGGTCTCTGCTTTGGAATTCCTCTTTTGTTCGGACACTTGAGGTAATAAACCTGAAAGGAGACCTCCCATCCCACAGATTGACGAAAAACAATTGGGACCGGGCCAAAACCACAGAGAGGAAGATTCGTCCATGGCCCATGAGGCCTCCCCACATTCCACGGCCATCGTTGATACAAAATACAGATACTAAAGCCTGAGCAAGTGCCTCAGACTTGCTCTTTCTTCATATCCTGAAGAGTTCTTCTCATGGTTTGTAGATTGGGCCTGCCATTCCTACGTCCCCAAACCTAAGCTGAGTTTGTGTTTTCAGACTTCTGTCCTCAAAGTCCTGGGCCAAACACCCTCCAGGCTGGGGCCCCTGGAGCCATACATTAGGACTGTGCCTACCCAATCTATGGGAATTCTGCCCATTCCATTGTCCAAAATCGTACAAATTCGGAGAACACTCCAAAGTCCCAGGGGCCATCCCAATAGTGTAGGACTCCGGGGACAAACAAGGGTGGTCTGACAACAGGTGAGCATCTACCTCCACTCATTCCATAGATGGATATCCCCAGAGAAGAAGATTGAACCAGACAGGACCCTAGGCCATAATTGGATCCATTGCTTTGGTTTGCAGGCATGTCTCCTCAAAAGCCTGGTATCCAATACGAGCGTAAGGGGTTTCCGGAGGCACCCATCAAAACAAATCTAGTCTCCACAAGGAAACTTGTGCATGGGAGCTATGTCAAAAGCTTAGGAGAATACTTAGGGTCCCGGTGCCACCGCCCCATTCCAAGGCCCTAATGGACACAAACACACATTAGGCCCCATCCTCAGGAAAGTCCATTTCAACTCAGCCACCCCGGTTGCTCCCGCAGAGCCATCCGATTTCAACTGTCTTGTTGCTAGGAGACAATTGGAATGCGAGGCAGGCTTCCCTGGCATCCATCCTCCAACTGTGCTCTGCAGTCATTCCATATGGGATGTCCTGGAGCTGCCCAACAGGTCTCAATTGTCCCGCAGAAGGAATCCTTGAAGGGGGCATCCCACAACTCCCAACGTGGGAAAACCTCCAGGCCCTTGAGATTCCGCTCCGTTCATGAAGGATAGTCATGCACAGAAACTCCAACCTGAGCCAACGTCTGATACTCGCCGTGATTTCAGATGCTTGAGATATTGGTTCAGATCTGCAGGGGGTACCTGCAGTGCCCTCGGCCAGAAGCCCAAGTCGAGCTTGTGTTCTCAGACTTCTGTCCTCACACTCCTGGCCCAGAAGCCCTCAAGTTTGGCAATTCCGGACCCACAATGCAGCACTCTGCCTGCCCTCTAGAAAAAATATCTTCCCTAATGAGCTGCCTGGACACCTCAAATGAGGATAAACCTACAAGGCACTCGAATGTACCCAAATTATATAGTCTAACCTGGGCACTAATGCACTGTCTGACACAACCTGAGCCAGAACCTCCTGACCAACACCCAGGCAGCTGACCACACAGTGAGCCTATCAGACCCGCCATGCGCTTAGGTGGTCATCTCATCCCAACAGCGGTTTTTCGGGCTTCAGAACCTAGGCCTTATCTCCAACCACGGCCCATGGTTGAAAATGATGCAGAAATCAGAACACCCTTCCCATGGTTAGAGACCTTGTGATTGGCAAGTTGTCCAAAGTCCAGTGTAGTTGAAACCAGTGTGGCCCATGAGGCCCCGCCCATGCTCGCAAAACCACATTGGTCACAAACACACATTGTGACCCTCAGCCTGAGCCCAGTCCTCAAGTACGGCCTCTCAGTGGCTAGATGAAGAGACAGCATATTGGGCGTGCCATGCCCCTAGGCCCCAATTTTTAAACATAGTTTGGGTTGTCCCTTCACTCTTCCCCAGCACTCTGTTTTGGAATTCCGCTTATGTTCAGACACCTGAGTTAATAAACCTGAAAGGAGACCTCCCATTCCACAGATTTATGAAAAACAATTGGGACTGGGCCAAATCCACAGAGAGGAAGATTCGTCCATGGGCCATGAGGCCTCCCCAAATTCCACGGCCATCATTGATACAAAATCCAAAGACAAAAGCCTGAGCAAGTACCTCAGACTCGCTCTTTCTTCATATTCTGAAGAGTTCTTCTCATGGTTTGTAGATTACGCCTGCCATACCTACGTCCCCAAACCTAAGCTGAGTTTCTGTTTTCAATCTTCTGTTCAAAGTCCTGGGCCACACACCCTCCAGGCTGGGGCGCCAGGAGCCACACATTAGTACTGTGCCTACCCAATCCATGGGAATTCTGCCCATTCCATTGTCCCAAATCGTACAAATTAGGAGAACCCTCCAAAGTCCCCGAGGCCCTCCCAATAGTGTATGTCTCCGGGGACAAACAGGGCGGTCTGACACCAGGTGATCATCTACCTCCACTCATTCCATAGATGGAGAACCCCAGAGAAGAAGATTGAACCAGACAGGACCCTAGGCCATAATCGGGTCCATTGCTTTGGTTTACAGGCATGTGTCCTCAAAAGCCTGGATTCCAATACCAGCATAAGGGGTTTCCTGAGGCACCCATCAGAAAAAATCTCGTCTCCACACGGAAACTTTTGCATGGGAGCTATGTCAAAAGCTTAGGAGAATACTTCAGGGTCCCGGTGCCACCTCCCTAATCCAAGGCCCTCATGGACACAACACACATTAGGCCCCATCCTCAGGAAAATCCATTTCAACTCAGCCACCTCGGTTGCTCCCACAGAGCCACCGATCTCAACTCTATTGTTGCTAGGAGACATTTGTAATGCGAGGCGGGCTTCCCTGGCATCCATCCTCCAACGGTGCTCTGGAGTCATTCCATATGGGATGTCCTGGAGCTGCCCAACAGGTCTCAATTGTCCCACAGAAGGAATCCTTTAAGAGGGCATTCATAAACTCCCAACGTGGGAAAACCTCCATGGCCTTGAGATTCCTCTCCGTTCATGAAGGGGCAGTTATGCTCAGAAACTCCAACCTGAGCCAACGTCTGATCCTCGCCTTGGCTTCAGATGCTTGAGATATTGGTTCCGATCTGCAGGGGGTACATGCCGTGCCCTCGGCCTGAAGCCCAAGTCTAGCTTGTGTTCTCAGACTTCTGTCCTCACACTCCTGGCCCAGAAGCTCTCAAGTTTGGCAATTCCGGACCCACAATGCAGCACTCTGCCTGCCCTCTAGAAAAAACATCTTGCCTAATGAGCTGCCCAGGAACCTAAAAGGGGGATAAACCTACACGGCACTCGACTGTACCCAAATTATATAGTCTAACCTGGTCACTAATGCACTGTCTGACACACCCTGAGCTAGAACCTCCTGACCAAAACCCAGGCAGATGAATGCACACTGAGCGTATGAGACCCACCATGGCCTTAGGTCGTCATCTCTTCCCAACTGCGATTTTTCAGGCTTCAGAACCTAGACCTTATCTCCAACCACTGCCCATGGTTGAAAATGATGCAGAAATCAGAACACCTTCCCCATGGCAAGAGACCTTGTGATTGGCATGTTGTCCAAAGTCCAGTGTAGTTGAAACCAGTGTGGCCCATGAGGCCCCGCCCATGCTCGCGGGCCACATTGGTCACAAACTCACATTGTGACCCTCAGCATGAGCCCAGTCCTCAAGTCAGGCCTCTCAGTGGCTGGATGAAGAGACAGCATATTGGGCCTGCCATGCCCCTAGTCCCCAATTTTTAACCATAGTTTGGGTTGTCCCTTCACTCTTTCCCAAGGCTCTGCTTTGGAATTCCTCTTTTGTTCGGACACCTGAGTTAATGAACAGGAAAGGAGACCTCCCATCCCACAGATTGACGAAAAACATTTGGGACCGGGCCAAATCCACAGAGAGGAAGATTCGTCCATGGCCCATGAGGCCTCCCCACATTTCACGGCCATCGTTGATATAAAAGGCAGAGGCAAAACCTGATCAAGTGCCTCACACTCGCTCTTTCTTCATATCCTGAAGAGTTCTTCTCATGGTTTGTAGATTGGGCCTGCATACCTACGTCCCCAAACCTGAGCTGAGTTTGTGTTTTTAGAATACTGTCCTCAAAGTCCTTTGCCACACACCCTCCAGGCTGGGTCCCCTGGAGCCACACATTAGGACTGTGCCTACTCAATCCATGGGAATTCTTCCCATCCATTGTCCAAAATCGTACAAATTCGGAGAACTCTCCAAAGTCCCCGAGGCCATCCCAATAGTGTAGGTTTCCGGGGACAAACAAGGGCGGTCTGACACCAGGTGAGCATCTACCTCCACTCATACCATACATGGATGTCCCCAGAGAAGAAGATTGAACCAGACAGTACGCTAGGCCATAATCGGATCCATTGCTTTGGTTTACAGGCATGTCTCCTCAAAAGCCTGGATTCCAATACAAGCATAAGTGGTTTGCTGAGGCACCCATCAGAACAAATCTCGTCTCCACAAGGAAACTTGTGCATGGGATCTATGTCAAAAGCTTAGGAGAATACTACAGGGTCCCTGTGCCACCGCCCCATTCCAAGGCCCTCATGGACACAAACACACATTAGGCCCCATTCTCAGGAAAGTCTATTTCAACTAAGCCACCCAGGTTGCTCCCGCAGAGTCATCCGATCTCAAATGTATAGTTGCTAGGAGACAATTGGAATGCGAGGCGGGCTTCCCTGGCATCCATCTTCCAATGGTGCTCTGGAGTTAATCCATATGGGATGTCCTGGAGCTGCCCAACATGTCTCAATTGTCCCCAGAAGGAATCCTTGAAGGGGGCATTCCACAACTCCCAACATGGGAAAAACTCCATGGCCTTGAGATTCCGCTCCGTTCATGAAGGGGCAGTCATGCACAGAAACTCCAACCTGAGCCAACGTCTGATCCTCGCCGTGACTTCAGATGTATGAGATATTGGTTCAGATCTGCAGGGGGTACCTGCCGCGCCCTCGGCCTGATGTCCAAGTCAACTTGTGTTCTCAAACTTTTGTCCTCACACTCCTGGCCGAGAAGACCGCAAGTTTGGCAATTCCGGACCCACAATGCAGCACTCCGCCTGCACTCTAGAAAAAATATCTTGCCTAATGAGCTGCCCAGGCACCTCAAATGTGGATAAACCTACACGGCACTCGACTGTACCCAAATTATATAGTCTAACCTGAGCTCTAATGCACTCTCTGACACAACCTGAGCCTGAACCTCCAGATCAACATCCAGGCAGCTGACCACACACTGAGCACATCAGAGCCGCCATGGCCTTAGGTCATCATCTCTACCCAACTGCGGTTTTCAGGCTTCAGAACCTAGTCCTTATCTCCAATCACTGCCCAGGGTTGAAAATGATGCAGAAATCACACCTTCCCCATGGAAAGAGACCTTGTGATTGGCATGTTGTACAAAGTCCCGTGTAGTTGAAATTAGTGTGGCCCATGAGGCCCCGCCCATGCTCGCGGGCCACATTGGTCACAAACACACATTGTGACCCTCAGCCTGAGCCGAGTCCTCATAAGGCCTCTCAGTGGCTGGATGAAGAGACAGCTTATTGGGCATGCCATGCCCCTAGGCCCCAATTTTTAACCATAGTTTGGGTTGTCCCTTCACTCTTCCCCAGGTCTCTGCTTTGGAATTCCTCTTTTGTTCGGACACTTGAGGTAATAAACCTGAAAGGAGACCTCCCATCCCACAGATTGACGAAAAACAATTGGGACCGGGCCAAAACCACAGAGAGGAAGATTCGTCCATGGCCCATGAGGCCTCCCCACATTCCACGGCCATCGTTGATACAAAATACAGATACTAAAGCCTGAGCAAGTGCCTCAGACTTGCTCTTTCTTCATATCCTGAAGAGTTCTTCTCATGGTTTGTAGATTGGGCCTGCCATTCCTACGTCCCCAAACCTAAGCTGAGTTTGTGTTTTCAGACTTCTGTCCTCAAAGTCCTGGGCCAAACACCCTCCAGGCTGGGGCCCCTGGAGCCATACATTAGGACTGTGCCTACCCAATCTATGGGAATTCTGCCCATTCCATTGTCCAAAATCGTACAAATTCGGAGAACACTCCAAAGTCCCAGGGGCCATCCCAATAGTGTAGGACTCCGGGGACAAACAAGGGTGGTCTGACAACAGGTGAGCATCTACCTCCACTCATTCCATAGATGGATATCCCCAGAGAAGAAGATTGAACCAGACAGGACCCTAGGCCATAATTGGATCCATTGCTTTGGTTTGCAGGCATGTCTCCTCAAAAGCCTGGTATCCAATACGAGCGTAAGGGGTTTCCGGAGGCACCCATCAAAACAAATCTAGTCTCCACAAGGAAACTTGTGCATGGGAGCTATGTCAAAAGCTTAGGAGAATACTTAGGGTCCCGGTGCCACCGCCCCATTCCAAGGCCCTAATGGACACAAACACACATTAGGCCCCATCCTCAGGAAAGTCCATTTCAACTCAGCCACCCCGGTTGCTCCCGCAGAGCCATCCGATTTCAACTGTCTTGTTGCTAGGAGACAATTGGAATGCGAGGCAGGCTTCCCTGGCATCCATCCTCCAACTGTGCTCTGCAGTCATTCCATATGGGATGTCCTGGAGCTGCCCAACAGGTCTCAATTGTCCCGCAGAAGGAATCCTTGAAGGGGGCATCCCACAACTCCCAACGTGGGAAAACCTCCAGGCCCTTGAGATTCCGCTCCGTTCATGAAGGATAGTCATGCACAGAAACTCCAACCTGAGCCAACGTCTGATACTCGCCGTGATTTCAGATGCTTGAGATATTGGTTCAGATCTGCAGGGGGTACCTGCAGTGCCCTCGGCCAGAAGCCCAAGTCGAGCTTGTGTTCTCAGACTTCTGTCCTCACACTCCTGGCCCAGAAGCCCTCAAGTTTGGCAATTCCGGACCCACAATGCAGCACTCTGCCTGCCCTCTAGAAAAAATATCTTCCCTAATGAGCTGCCTGGACACCTCAAATGAGGATAAACCTACAAGGCACTCGAATGTACCCAAATTATATAGTCTAACCTGGGCACTAATGCACTGTCTGACACAACCTGAGCCAGAACCTCCTGACCAACACCCAGGCAGCTGACCACACAGTGAGCCTATCAGACCCGCCATGCGCTTAGGTGGTCATCTCATCCCAACAGCGGTTTTTCGGGCTTCAGAACCTAGGCCTTATCTCCAACCACGGCCCATGGTTGAAAATGATGCAGAAATCAGAACACCCTTCCCATGGTTAGAGACCTTGTGATTGGCAAGTTGTCCAAAGTCCAGTGTAGTTGAAACCAGTGTGGCCCATGAGGCCCCGCCCATGCTCGCAAAACCACATTGGTCACAAACACACATTGTGACCCTCAGCCTGAGCCCAGTCCTCAAGTACGGCCTCTCAGTGGCTAGATGAAGAGACAGCATATTGGGCGTGCCATGCCCCTAGGCCCCAATTTTTAAACATAGTTTGGGTTGTCCCTTCACTCTTCCCCAGCACTCTGTTTTGGAATTCCGCTTATGTTCAGACACCTGAGTTAATAAACCTGAAAGGAGACCTCCCATTCCACAGATTTATGAAAAACAATTGGGACTGGGCCAAATCCACAGAGAGGAAGATTCGTCCATGGGCCATGAGGCCTCCCCAAATTCCACGGCCATCATTGATACAAAATCCAAAGACAAAAGCCTGAGCAAGTACCTCAGACTCGCTCTTTCTTCATATTCTGAAGAGTTCTTCTCATGGTTTGTAGATTACGCCTGCCATACCTACGTCCCCAAACCTAAGCTGAGTTTCTGTTTTCAATCTTCTGTTCAAAGTCCTGGGCCACACACCCTCCAGGCTGGGGCGCCAGGAGCCACACATTAGTACTGTGCCTACCCAATCCATGGGAATTCTGCCCATTCCATTGTCCCAAATCATACAAATTAGGAGAACCCTCCAAAGTCCCCGAGGCCCTCCCAATAGTGTATGTCTCCGGGGACAAACAGGGCGGTCTGACACCAGGTGATCATCTACCTCCACTCATTCCATAGATGGAGAACCCCAGAGAAGAAGATTGAACCAGACAGGACCCTAGGCCATAATCGGGTCCATTGCTTTGGTTTACAGGCATGTGTCCTCAAAAGCCTGGATTCCAATACCAGCATAAGGGGTTTCCTGAGGCACCCATCAGAAAAAATCTCGTCTCCACACGGAAACTTTTGCATGGGAGCTATGTCAAAAGCTTAGGAGAATACTTCAGGGTCCCGGTGCCACCGCCCTAATCCAAGGCCCTCATGGACACAACACACATTAGGCCCCATCCTCAGGAAAATCCATTTCAACTCAGCCACCTCGGTTGCTCCCACAGAGCCACCGATCTCAACTCTATTGTTGCTAGGAGACATTTGTAATGCGAGGCGGGCTTCCCTGGCATCCATCCTCCAACGGTGCTCTGGAGTCATTCCATATGGGATGTCCTGGAGCTGCCCAACAGGTCTCAATTGTCCCACAGAAGGAATCCTTTAAGAGGGCATTCATAAACTCCCAACGTGGGAAAACCTCCATGGCCTTGAGATTCCTCTCCGTTCATGAAGGGGCAGTTATGCTCAGAAACTCCAACCTGAGCCAACGTCTGATCCTCGCCTTGGCTTCAGATGCTTGAGATATTGGTTCCGATCTGCAGGGGGTACATGCCGTGCCCTCGGCCTGAAGCCCAAGTCTAGCTTGTGTTCTCAGACTTCTGTCCTCACACTCCTGGCCCAGAAGCTCTCAAGTTTGGCAATTCCGGACCCACAATGCAGCACTCTGCCTGCCCTCTAGAAAAAACATCTTGCCTAATGAGCTGCCCAGGAACCTAAAAGGGGGATAAACCTACACGGCACTCGACTGTACCCAAATTATATAGTCTAACCTGGTCACTAATGCACTGTCTGACACACCCTGAGCTAGAACCTCCTGACCAAAACCCAGGCAGATGAATGCACACTGAGCGTATGAGACCCACCATGGCCTTAGGTCGTCATCTCTTCCCAACTGCGATTTTTCAGGCTTCAGAACCTAGACCTTATCTCCAACCACTGCCCATGGTTGAAAATGATGCAGAAATCAGAACACCTTCCCCATGGCAAGAGACCTTGTGATTGGCATGTTGTCCAAAGTCCAGTGTAGTTGAAACCAGTGTGGCCCATGAGGCCCCGCCCATGCTCGCGGGCCACATTGGTCACAAACTCACATTGTGACCCTCAGCATGAGCCCAGTCCTCAAGTCAGGCCTCTCAGTGGCTGGATGAAGAGACAGCATATTGGGCCTGCCATGCCCCTAGTCCCCAATTTTTAACCATAGTTTGGGTTGTCCCTTCACTCTTTCCCAAGGCTCTGCTTTGGAATTCCTCTTTTGTTCGGACACCTGAGTTAATGAACAGGAAAGGAGACCTCCCATCCCACAGATTGAAGAAAAACATTTGGGACCGGGCCAAATCCACAGAGAGGAAGATTCGTCCATGGCCCATGAGGCCTCCCCACATTCCACGGCCATCGTTGATATAAAAGGCAGAGGAAAAACCTGATCAAGTGCCTCACACTCGCTCTTTCTTCATATCCTGAAGAGTTCTTCTCATGGTTTGTAGATTGGGCCTGCATACCTACGTCCCCAAACCTGAGCTGAGTTTGTGTTTTTAGAATACTGTCCTCAAAGTCCTTTGCCACACACCCTCCAGGCTGGGTCCCCTGGAGCCACACATTAGGACTGTGCCTACTCAATCCATGGGAATTCTTCCCATCCATTGTCCAAAATCGTACAAATTCGGAGAACTCTCCAAAGTCCCCGAGGCCATCCCAATAGTGTAGGTTTCCGGGGACAAACAAGGGCGGTCTGACACCAGGTGAGCATCTACCTCCACTCATACCATACATGGATGTCCCCAGAGAAGAAGATTGAACCAGACAGTACGCTAGGCCATAATCGGATCCATTGCTTTGGTTTACAGGCATGTCTCCTCAAAAGCCTGGATTCCAATACAAGCATAAGTGGTTTGCTGAGGCACCCATCAGAACAAATCTCGTCTCCACAAGGAAACTTGTGCATGGGATCTATGTCAAAAGCTTAGGAGAATACTACAGGGTCCCTGTGCCACCGCCCCATTCCAAGGCCCTCATGGACACAAACACACATTAGGCCCCATTCTCAGGAAAGTCTATTTCAACTAAGCCACCCAGGTTGCTCCCGCAGAGTCATCCGATCTCAAATGTATAGTTGCTAGGAGACAATTGGAATGCGAGGCGGGCTTCCCTGGCATCCATCTTCCAATGGTGCTCTGGAGTTAATCCATATGGGATGTCCTGGAGCTGCCCAACATGTCTCAATTGTCCCCAGAAGGAATCCTTGAAGGGGGCATTCCACAACTCCCAACATGGGAAAAACTCCATGGCCTTGAGATTCCGCTCCGTTCATGAAGGGGCAGTCATGCACAGAAACTCCAACCTGAGCCAACGTCTGATCCTCGCCGTGACTTCAGATGTATGAGATATTGGTTCAGATCTGCAGGGGGTACCTGCCGCGCCCTCGGCCTGATGTCCAAGTCAACTTGTGTTCTCAAACTTTTGTCCTCACACTCCTGGCCGAGAAGACCGCAAGTTTGGCAATTCCGGACCCACAATGCAGCACTCCGCCTGCACTCTAGAAAAAATATCTTGCCTAATGAGCTGCCCAGGCACCTCAAATGTGGATAAACCTACACGGCACTCGACTGTACCCAAATTATATAGTCTAACCTGAGCTCTAATGCACTCTCTGACACAACCTGATCCTGAACCTCCAGATCAACATCCAGGCAGCTGACCACACACTGAGCACATCAGAGCCTCCATGGCCTTAGGTCATCATCTCTACCCAACAGTGGTTTTCAGGCTTCAGAACCTAGTCCTTATCTCCAATCACTGCCCAGGGTTGAAAATGACGCAGAAATCACACCTTACCCATGGAAAGAGACCTTGTGATTGGCATGTTGTCCAAATCCCGTGTAGTTGAAATTAGGGTGGCCCATGAGGCCCCGCCCATGCTCGCGGGCCACATTGGTCACAAACACGCATTGTGACCCTCAGCCTGAGCCGAGTCCTCAAGTAAGGCCTCTCAGTGGCTGGATGAAGAGACAGCATATTGGGCGTGCCATGCCCCTAGGCCCCAATTTTTAACCCTAGTTTGGGTTGTCCCTTCACTCTTCCCCAGGGCTCTGCTTTGGAATTCCTCTTTTGTTCGGATACCTGATGTAATAAACCCAAAAGGAGACCCTCCATCGCACAGATTGACGAAAAACAATTGGGACCGGGCCAAATCCACAAAGAGGAAGATTCGTCCATGGCCCATGAGGCCTCCCCACATTCCATGGCTACCGTTGATAAAAATCCAGAGACAAAATCCTGAGCAAGCGCCTAAGACTCGATCTTTCTTCATTTCCTGAAAAGTTTTTCTCATGGATTGTATATTGGACCTGCCATACACATCCCCAAACCTAAGCTGTGTTTGTGTATTTTGACTTCAGTCCTCAATGTCCTGGGCCAGACACCCTCCAGGCTGGGGCCCCTGGAGCCATACATTAGGACTGTGCCTACCAAATACATGGGAATTCTGCCCATTCCATTGTCCAAAATCGTACAAATTCGGAGAACACTCCAAAGTCCCAGGGGCCATCCCAATAGTGTAGGACTCCGGGGACAAACAAGTGCGGTCTGACACCAGGTGAGCATCTACCTCCACTCATTCCATAGATGGATATCCCCTGAGAAGAAGATTGAACCAGACAGGACCCTAGGCCATAATTGGATCCATTGCTTTGGTTTGCAGGCATGTCTCCTCAAAAGCCTGGTATCCAATACGAGCGTAAGGGGTTTCCGGAGGCACCCATCAAAACAAATCTAGTCTCCACAAGGAAACTTGTGCATGGGAGCTATGTCAAAAGCTTAGGAGAATACTTAGGGTCCCGGTGCCACCGCCCCATTCCAAGGCCCTAATGGACACAAACACACATTAGGCCCCATCCTCAGGAAAGTCCATTTCAACTCAGCCACCCCGGTTGCTCCCGCAGAGCCATCCGATTTCAACTGTCTTGTTGCTAGGAGACAATTGGAATGCGAGGCAGGCTTCCCTGGCATCCATCCTCCAACTGTGCTCTGCAGTCATTCCATATGGGATGTCCTGGAGCTGCCCAACAGGTCTCAATTGTCCCGCAGAAGGAATCCTTGAAGGGGGCATCCCACAACTCCCAACGTGGGAAAACCTCCAGGCCCTTGAGATTCCGCTCCGTTCATGAAGGATAGTCATGCACAGAAACTCCAACCTGAGCCAACGTCTGATACTCGCCGTGATTTCAGATGCTTGAGATATTGGTTCAGATCTGCAGGGGGTACCTGCAGTGCCCTCGGCCAGAAGCCCAAGTCGAGCTTGTGTTCTCAGACTTCTGTCCTCACACTCCTGGCCCAGAAGCCCTCAAGTTTGGCAATTCCGGACCCACAATGCAGCACTCTGCCTGCCCTCTAGAAAAAATATCTTCCCTAATGAGCTGCCTGGACACCTCAAATGAGGATAAACCTACAAGGCACTCGAATGTACCCAAATTATATAGTCTAACCTGGGCACTAATGCACTGTCTGACACAACCTGAGCCAGAACCTCCTGACCAACACCCAGGCAGCTGACCACACAGTGAGCCTATCAGACCCGCCATGCGCTTAGGTGGTCATCTCATCCCAACAGCGGTTTTTCGGGCTTCAGAACCTAGGCCTTATCTCCAACCACGGCCCATGGTTGAAAATGATGCAGAAATCAGAACACCCTTCCCATGGTTAGAGACCTTGTGATTGGCAAGTTGTCCAAAGTCCAGTGTAGTTGAAACCAGTGTGGCCCATGAGGCCCCGCCCATGCTCGCAAAACCACATTGGTCACAAACACACATTGTGACCCTCAGCCTGAGCCCAGTCCTCAAGTACGGCCTCTCAGTGGCTAGATGAAGAGACAGCATATTGGGCGTGCCATGCCCCTAGGCCCCAATTTTTAAACATAGTTTGGGTTGTCCCTTCACTCTTCCCCAGCACTCTGTTTTGGAATTCCGCTTATGTTCAGACACCTGAGTTAATAAACCTGAAAGGAGACCTCCCATTCCACAGATTTATGAAAAACAATTGGGACTGGGCCAAATCCACAGAGAGGAAGATTCGTCCATGGGCCATGAGGCCTCCCCAAATTCCACGGCCATCATTGATACAAAATCCAAAGACAAAAGCCTGAGCAAGTACCTCAGACTCGCTCTTTCTTCATATTCTGAAGAGTTCTTCTCATGGTTTGTAGATTACGCCTGCCATACCTACGTCCCCAAACCTAAGCTGAGTTTCTGTTTTCAATCTTCTGTTCAAAGTCCTGGGCCACACACCCTCCAGGCTGGGGCGCCAGGAGCCACACATTAGTACTGTGCCTACCCAATCCATGGGAATTCTGCCCATTCCATTGTCCCAAATCATACAAATTAGGAGAACCCTCCAAAGTCCCCGAGGCCCTCCCAATAGTGTATGTCTCCGGGGACAAACAGGGCGGTCTGACACCAGGTGATCATCTACCTCCACTCATTCCATAGATGGAGAACCCCAGAGAAGAAGATTGAACCAGACAGGACCCTAGGCCATAATCGGGTCCATTGCTTTGGTTTACAGGCATGTGTCCTCAAAAGCCTGGATTCCAATACCAGCATAAGGGGTTTCCTGAGGCACCCATCAGAAAAAATCTCGTCTCCACACGGAAACTTTTGCATGGGAGCTATGTCAAAAGCTTAGGAGAATACTTCAGGGTCCCGGTGCCACCGCCCTAATCCAAGGCCCTCATGGACACAACACACATTAGGCCCCATCCTCAGGAAAATCCATTTCAACTCAGCCACCTCGGTTGCTCCCACAGAGCCACCGATCTCAACTCTATTGTTGCTAGGAGACATTTGTAATGCGAGGCGGGCTTCCCTGGCATCCATCCTCCAACGGTGCTCTGGAGTCATTCCATATGGGATGTCCTGGAGCTGCCCAACAGGTCTCAATTGTCCCACAGAAGGAATCCTTTAAGAGGGCATTCATAAACTCCCAACGTGGGAAAACCTCCATGGCCTTGAGATTCCTCTCCGTTCATGAAGGGGCAGTTATGCTCAGAAACTCCAACCTGAGCCAACGTCTGATCCTCGCCTTGGCTTCAGATGCTTGAGATATTGGTTCCGATCTGCAGGGGGTACATGCCGTGCCCTCGGCCTGAAGCCCAAGTCTAGCTTGTGTTCTCAGACTTCTGTCCTCACACTCCTGGCCCAGAAGCTCTCAAGTTTGGCAATTCCGGACCCACAATGCAGCACTCTGCCTGCCCTCTAGAAAAAACATCTTGCCTAATGAGCTGCCCAGGAACCTAAAAGGGGGATAAACCTACACGGCACTCGACTGTACCCAAATTATATAGTCTAACCTGGTCACTAATGCACTGTCTGACACACCCTGAGCTAGAACCTCCTGACCAAAACCCAGGCAGATGAATGCACACTGAGCGTATGAGACCCACCATGGCCTTAGGTCGTCATCTCTTCCCAACTGCGATTTTTCAGGCTTCAGAACCTAGACCTTATCTCCAACCACTGCCCATGGTTGAAAATGATGCAGAAATCAGAACACCTTCCCCATGGCAAGAGACCTTGTGATTGGCATGTTGTCCAAAGTCCAGTGTAGTTGAAACCAGTGTGGCCCATGAGGCCCCGCCCATGCTCGCGGGCCACATTGGTCACAAACTCACATTGTGACCCTCAGCATGAGCCCAGTCCTCAAGTCAGGCCTCTCAGTGGCTGGATGAAGAGACAGCATATTGGGCCTGCCATGCCCCTAGTCCCCAATTTTTAACCATAGTTTGGGTTGTCCCTTCACTCTTTCCCAAGGCTCTGCTTTGGAATTCCTCTTTTGTTCGGACACCTGAGTTAATGAACAGGAAAGGAGACCTCCCATCCCACAGATTGAAGAAAAACATTTGGGACCGGGCCAAATCCACAGAGAGGAAGATTCGTCCATGGCCCATGAGGCCTCCCCACATTCCACGGCCATCGTTGATATAAAAGGCAGAGGAAAAACCTGATCAAGTGCCTCACACTCGCTCTTTCTTCATATCCTGAAGAGTTCTTCTCATGGTTTGTAGATTGGGCCTGCATACCTACGTCCCCAAACCTGAGCTGAGTTTGTGTTTTTAGAATACTGTCCTCAAAGTCCTTTGCCACACACCCTCCAGGCTGGGTCCCCTGGAGCCACACATTAGGACTGTGCCTACTCAATCCATGGGAATTCTTCCCATCCATTGTCCAAAATCGTACAAATTCGGAGAACTCTCCAAAGTCCCCGAGGCCATCCCAATAGTGTAGGTTTCCGGGGACAAACAAGGGCGGTCTGACACCAGGTGAGCATCTACCTCCACTCATACCATACATGGATGTCCCCAGAGAAGAAGATTGAACCAGACAGTACGCTAGGCCATAATCGGATCCATTGCTTTGGTTTACAGGCATGTCTCCTCAAAAGCCTGGATTCCAATACAAGCATAAGTGGTTTGCTGAGGCACCCATCAGAACAAATCTCGTCTCCACAAGGAAACTTGTGCATGGGATCTATGTCAAAAGCTTAGGAGAATACTACAGGGTCCCTGTGCCACCGCCCCATTCCAAGGCCCTCATGGACACAAACACACATTAGGCCCCATTCTCAGGAAAGTCTATTTCAACTAAGCCACCCAGGTTGCTCCCGCAGAGTCATCCGATCTCAAATGTATAGTTGCTAGGAGACAATTGGAATGCGAGGCGGGCTTCCCTGGCATCCATCTTCCAATGGTGCTCTGGAGTTAATCCATATGGGATGTCCTGGAGCTGCCCAACATGTCTCAATTGTCCCCAGAAGGAATCCTTGAAGGGGGCATTCCACAACTCCCAACATGGGAAAAACTCCATGGCCTTGAGATTCCGCTCCGTTCATGAAGGGGCAGTCATGCACAGAAACTCCAACCTGAGCCAACGTCTGATCCTCGCCGTGACTTCAGATGTATGAGATATTGGTTCAGATCTGCAGGGGGTACCTGCCGCGCCCTCGGCCTGATGTCCAAGTCAACTTGTGTTCTCAAACTTTTGTCCTCACACTCCTGGCCGAGAAGACCGCAAGTTTGGCAATTCCGGACCCACAATGCAGCACTCCGCCTGCACTCTAGAAAAAATATCTTGCCTAATGAGCTGCCCAGGCACCTCAAATGTGGATAAACCTACACGGCACTCGACTGTACCCAAATTATATAGTCTAACCTGAGCTCTAATGCACTCTCTGACACAACCTGATCCTGAACCTCCAGATCAACATCCAGGCAGCTGACCACACACTGAGCACATCAGAGCCTCCATGGCCTTAGGTCATCATCTCTACCCAACAGTGGTTTTCAGGCTTCAGAACCTAGTCCTTATCTCCAATCACTGCCCAGGGTTGAAAATGACGCAGAAATCACACCTTACCCATGGAAAGAGACCTTGTGATTGGCATGTTGTCCAAATCCCGTGTAGTTGAAATTAGGGTGGCCCATGAGGCCCCGCCCATGCTCGCGGGCCACATTGGTCACAAACACGCATTGTGACCCTCAGCCTGAGCCGAGTCCTCAAGTAAGGCCTCTCAGTGGCTGGATGAAGAGACAGCATATTGGGCGTGCCATGCCCCTAGGCCCCAATTTTTAACCCTAGTTTGGGTTGTCCCTTCACTCTTCCCCAGGGCTCTGCTTTGGAATTCCTCTTTTGTTCGGATACCTGATGTAATAAACCCAAAAGGAGACCCTCCATCGCACAGATTGACGAAAAACAATTGGGACCGGGCCAAATCCACAAAGAGGAAGATTCGTCCATGGCCCATGAGGCCTCCCCACATTCCATGGCTACCGTTGATAAAAATCCAGAGACAAAATCCTGAGCAAGCGCCTAAGACTCGATCTTTCTTCATTTCCTGAAAAGTTTTTCTCATGGATTGTATATTGGACCTGCCATACACATCCCCAAACCTAAGCTGTGTTTGTGTATTTTGACTTCAGTCCTCAATGTCCTGGGCCAGACACCCTCCAGGCTGGGGCCCCTGGAGCCATACATTAGGACTGTGCCTACCAAATACATGGGAATTCTGCCCATTCCATTGTCCAAAATCGTACAAATTCGGAGAACACTCCAAAGTCCCAGGGGCCATCCCAATAGTGTAGGACTCCGGGGACAAACAAGTGCGGTCTGACACCAGGTGAGCATCTACCTCCACTCATTCCATAGATGGATATCCCCTGAGAAGAAGATTGAACCAGACAGGACCCTAGGCCATAATTGGATCCATTGCTTTGGTTTGCAGGCATGTCTCCTCAAAAGCCTGGTATCCAATACGAGCGTAAGGGGTTTCCGGAGGCACCCATCAAAACAAATCTAGTCTCCACAAGGAAACTTGTGCATGGGAGCTATGTCAAAAGCTTAGGAGAATACTTAGGGTCCCGGTGCCACCGCCCCATTCCAAGGCCCTAATGGACACAAACACACATTAGGCCCCATCCTCAGGAAAGTCCATTTCAACTCAGCCACCCCGGTTGCTCCCGCAGAGCCATCCGATTTCAACTGTCTTGTTGCTAGGAGACAATTGGAATGCGAGGCAGGCTTCCCTGGCATCCATCCTCCAACTGTGCTCTGCAGTCATTCCATATGGGATGTCCTGGAGCTGCCCAACAGGTCTCAATTGTCCCGCAGAAGGAATCCTTGAAGGGGGCATCCCACAACTCCCAACGTGGGAAAACCTCCAGGCCCTTGAGATTCCGCTCCGTTCATGAAGGATAGTCATGCACAGAAACTCCAACCTGAGCCAACGTCTGATACTCGCCGTGATTTCAGATGCTTGAGATATTGGTTCAGATCTGCAGGGGGTACCTGCAGTGCCCTCGGCCAGAAGCCCAAGTCGAGCTTGTGTTCTCAGACTTCTGTCCTCACACTCCTGGCCCAGAAGCCCTCAAGTTTGGCAATTCCGGACCCACAATGCAGCACTCTGCCTGCCCTCTAGAAAAAATATCTTCCCTAATGAGCTGCCTGGACACCTCAAATGAGGATAAACCTACAAGGCACTCGAATGTACCCAAATTATATAGTCTAACCTGGGCACTAATGCACTGTCTGACACAACCTGAGCCAGAACCTCCTGACCAACACCCAGGCAGCTGACCACACAGTGAGCCTATCAGACCCGCCATGCGCTTAGGTGGTCATCTCATCCCAACAGCGGTTTTTCGGGCTTCAGAACCTAGGCCTTATCTCCAACCACGGCCCATGGTTGAAAATGATGCAGAAATCAGAACACCCTTCCCATGGTTAGAGACCTTGTGATTGGCAAGTTGTCCAAAGCCCAGTGTAGTTGAAACCAGTGTGGCCCATGAGGCCCCGCCCATGCTCGCAAAACCACATTGGTCACAAACACACATTGTGACCCTCAGCCTGAGCCCAGTCCTCAAGTACGGCCTCTCAGTGGCTAGATGAAGAGACAGCATATTGGGCGTGCCATGCCCCTAGGCCCCAATTTTTAAACATAGTTTGGGTTGTCCCTTCACTCTTCCCCAGCACTCTGTTATGGAATTCCGCTTATGTTCAGACACCTGAGTTAATAAACCTGAAAGGAGACCTCCCATTCCACAGATTTATGAAAAACAATTGGGACTGGGCCAAATCCACAGAGAGGAAGATTCGTCCATGGGCCATGAGGCCTCCCCAAATTCCACGGCCATCATTGATACAAAATCCAAAGACAAAAGCCTGAGCAAGTACCTCAGACTCGCTCTTTCTTCATATTCTGAAGAGTTCTTCTCATGGTTTGTAGATTACGCCTGCCATACCTACGTCCCCAAACCTAAGCTGAGTTTCTGTTTTCAATCTTCTGTTCAAAGTCCTGGGCCACACACCCTCCAGGCTGGGGCGCCAGGAGCCACACATTAGTACTGTGCCTACCCAATCCATGGGAATTCTGCCCATTCCATTGTCCCAAATCGTACAAATTAGGAGAACCCTCCAAAGTCCCCGAGGCCCTCCCAATAGTGTATGTCTCCGGGGACAAACAGGGCGGTCTGACACCAGGTGATCATCTACCTCCACTCATTCCATAGATGGAGAACCCCAGAGAAGAAGATTGAACCAGACAGGACCCTAGGCCATAATCGGGTCCATTGCTTTGGTTTACAGGCATGTGTCCTCAAAAGCCTGGATTCCAATACCAGCATAAGGGGTTTCCTGAGGCACCCATCAGAAAAAATCTCGTCTCCACACGGAAACTTTTGCATGGGAGCTATGTCAAAAGCTTAGGAGAATACTTCAGGGTCCCGGTGCCACCGCCCTAATCCAAGGCCCTCATGGACACAACACACATTAGGCCCCATCCTCAGGAAAATCCATTTCAACTCAGCCACCTCGGTTGCTCCCACAGAGCCACCGATCTCAACTCTATTGTTGCTAGGAGACATTTGTAATGCGAGGCGGGCTTCCCTGGCATCCATCCTCCAACGGTGCTCTGGAGTCATTCCATATGGGATGTCCTGGAGCTGCCCAACAGGTCTCAATTGTCCCACAGAAGGAATCCTTTAAGAGGGCATTCATAAACTCCCAACGTGGGAAAACCTCCATGGCCTTGAGATTCCTCTCCGTTCATGAAGGGGCAGTTATGCTCAGAAACTCCAACCTGAGCCAACGTCTGATCCTCGCCTTGGCTTCAGATGCTTGAGATATTGGTTCCGATCTGCAGGGGGTACATGCCGTGCCCTCGGCCTGAAGCCCAAGTCTAGCTTGTGTTCTCAGACTTCTGTCCTCACACTCCTGGCCCAGAAGCTCTCAAGTTTGGCAATTCCGGACCCACAATGCAGCACTCTGCCTGCCCTCTAGAAAAAACATCTTGCCTAATGAGCTGCCCAGGAACCTAAAAGGGGGATAAACCTACACGGCACTCGACTGTACCCAAATTATATAGTCTAACCTGGTCACTAATGCACTGTCTGACACACCCTGAGCTAGAACCTCCTGACCAAAACCCAGGCAGATGAATGCACACTGAGCGTATGAGACCCACCATGGCCTTAGGTCATCATCTCTTCCCAACTGCGATTTTTCAGGCTTCAGAACCTAGACCTTATCTCCAACCACTGCCCATGGTTGAAAATGATGCAGAAATCAGAACACCTTCCCCATGGCAAGAGACCTTGTGATTGGCATGTTGTCCAAAGTCCAGTGTAGTTGAAACCAGTGTGGCCCATGAGGCCCCGCCCATGCTCGCGGGCCACATTGGTCACAAACTCACATTGTGACCCTCAGCATGAGCCCAGTCCTCAAGTCAGGCCTCTCAGTGGCTGGATGAAGAGACAGCATATTGGGCCTGCCATGCCCCTAGTCCCCAATTTTTAACCATAGTTTGGGTTGTCCCTTCACTCTTTCCCAAGGCTCTGCTTTGGAATTCCTCTTTTGTTCGGACACCTGAGTTAATGAACAGGAAAGGAGACCTCCCATCCCACAGATTGACGAAAAACAATTGGGACCGGGCCAAATCCACAGAGAGGAAGATTCGTCCATGGCCCATGAGGCCTCCCCACATTCCACGGCCATCGTTGATATAAAAGGCAGAGGAAAAACCTGATCAAGTGCCTCACACTCGCTCTTTCTTCATATCCTGAAGAGTTCTTCTCATGGTTTGTAGATTGGGCCTGCATACCTACGTCCCCAAACCTGAGCTGAGTTTGTGTTTTTAGAATACTGTCCTCAAAGTCCTTTGCCACACACCCTCCAGGCTGGGTCCCCTGGAGCCACACATTAGGACTGTGCCTACTCAATCCATGGGAATTCTTCCCATCCATTATCAAAATCGTACAAATTCGGAGAACTCTCCAAAGTCCCCGAGGCCATCCCAATAGTGTAGGTTTCCGGGGACAAACAAGGGCGGTCTGACACCAGGTGAGCATCTACCTCCACTCATACCATACATGGATGTCCCCAGAGAAGAAGATTGAACCAGACAGTACGCTAGGCCATAATCGGATCCATTGCTTTGGTTTACAGGCATGTCTCCTCAAAAGCCTGGATTCCAATACAAGCATAAGTGGTTTGCTGAGGCACCCATCAGAACAAATCTCGTCTCCACAAGGAAACTTGTGCATGGGATCTATGTCAAAAGCTTAGGAGAATACTACAGGGTCCCTGTGCCACCGCCCCATTCCAAGGCCCTCATGGACACAAACACACATTAGGCCCCATTCTCAGGAAAGTCTATTTCAACTAAGCCACCCAGGTTGCTCCCGCAGAGTCATCCGATCTCAAATGTATAGTTGCTAGGAGACAATTGGAATGCGAGGCGGGCTTCCCTGGCATCCATCTTCCAATGGTGCTCTGGAGTTAATCCATATGGGATGTCCTGGAGCTGCCCAACATGTCTCAATTGTCCCCAGAAGGAATCCTTGAAGGGGGCATTCCACAACTCCCAACATGGGAAAAACTCCATGGCCTTGAGATTCCGCTCCGTTCATGAAGGGGCAGTCATGCACAGAAACTCCAACCTGAGCCAACGTCTGATCCTCGCCGTGACTTCAGATGTATGAGATATTGGTTCAGATCTGCAGGGGGTACCTGCCGCGCCCTCGGCCTGATGTCCAAGTCAACTTGTGTTCTCAAACTTTTGTCCTCACACTCCTGGCCGAGAAGACCGCAAGTTTGGCAATTCCGGACCCACAATGCAGCACTCCGCCTGCACTCTAGAAAAAATATCTTGCCTAATGAGCTGCCCAGGCACCTCAAATGTGGATAAACCTACACGGCACTCGACTGTACCCAAATTATATAGTCTAACCTGAGCTCTAATGCACTCTCTGACACAACCTGATCCTGAACCTCCAGATCAACATCCAGGCAGCTGACCACACACTGAGCACATCAGAGCCTCCATGGCCTTAGGTCATCATCTCTACCCAACAGTGGTTTTCAGGCTTCAGAACCTAGTCCTTATCTCCAATCACTGCCCAGGGTTGAAAATGACGCAGAAATCACACCTTACCCATGGAAAGAGACCTTGTGATTGGCATGTTGTCCAAATCCCGTGTAGTTGAAATTAGGGTGGCCCATGAGGCCCCGCCCATGCTCGCGGGCCACATTGGTCACAAACACGCATTGTGACCCTCAGCCTGAGCCGAGTCCTCAAGTAAGGCCTCTCAGTGGCTGGATGAAGAGACAGCATATTGGGCGTGCCATGCCCCTAGGCCCCAATTTTTAACCCTAGTTTGGGTTGTCCCTTCACTCTTCCCCAGGGCTCTGCTTTGGAATTCCTCTTTTGTTCGGATACCTGATGTAATAAACCCAAAAGGAGACCCTCCATCGCACAGATTGACGAAAAACAATTGGGACCGGGCCAAATCCACAAAGAGGAAGATTCGTCCATGGCCCATGAGGCCTCCCCACATTCCATGGCTACCGTTGATAAAAATCCAGAGACAAAATCCTGAGCAAGCGCCTAAGACTCGATCTTTCTTCATTTCCTGAAAAGTTTTTCTCATGGATTGTATATTGGACCTGCCATACACATCCCCAAACCTAAGCTGTGTTTGTGTATTTTGACTTCAGTCCTCAATGTCCTGGGCCAGACACCCTCCAGGCTGGGGCCCCTGGAGCCACACATTAGGACTGTGCCTACCAAATACATGGGAATTCTGCCTACTCCATTTTCCAAATTCGTAGATATTAGGAGAACTCTCCAAAGTCCCCGAGGCCATCCCAATAGTGTAGGTCTCCGGGGACAAACAAGTGCGGTCTGACACCAGGTGAGCATCTACCTCCACTCATTCCATAGATGGATATCCCCTGAGAAGAAGATTGAACCAGACAGGACCCTAGGCCATAATCGCATCCATTGCTTTGGTTTACAGGCATGTCTCCTCAAAGCCTGGATTCCAATACCAGCATAGGGGGTTTACTGAGGCACCCATCAGAACAAATCCCGTCTCCACAAGGAAACCTGTGCTTGGGAGCTATGTAAAAGCTTAGGAGAATACTTCAGGGTCCCGAATCAACCGCCCCATTCCAAGGCCATCATGGACACAAACACACATTAGGCCCCATCCTCAGGAAAGTCCATTTCAACTCAGCCACCCCGGTTGCTCCGACATAGCAATCCGATCTCAACTGTCTTGTTGCTAGGAGACAATTGGAATGCAAGGCGGCTTCCCTGGCATCCATCCTCCAAGGGTGCTCTGGAGTCATTCCATATGGGATGTCCTGGACCTGCCCAACAGGTGTCAATTGTCCAGCAGAAGGAATCCTTGAAGGGGGCATCCCACAACTCCCAACGTGGGAAAACCTTCATAGACTTGAGATTTTGCTCCGTTCAAGAAGGGGCAATCCTGCACACAAACTCCAACCTGAGCCAACGTCTAATCCTCGCCGTGACTTCAGATGCATGAGATATTGGTTCAGATCTGCAAGGGGTACCTGCCGTGCCCTCGGCCCGAAGCCCAAGTCTAGCTTGTGTTCTCAGACTTCTGTCCTCACCCTCCTGGCCCAGAAGCCCTCAAGTTTGGCAATTCCGGACCCACAATACAGTACTCTTCCTGCCCTCTAGAAAAAATATCTTGCCTAATGAGCTGCCCAGGCACCTCAATGAGGATAATCATACACGGCACTCGACTGTACCCAAATTATATAGTTTAACCTGAGCTCTAATGCACTCTCTGACACAAACTGAGCCCAAACCTCCTGACCAACACCCAGCCAGCTGACCGCACAGTGAGCACATCAGACCGCCATGGCCTAGGTCATCATCTCATCCCAATTGCGGTTTTCAGGCTTCAGAACTAGACCTTATCTCGAAACACTGCCCAGGGTTGAAAATGTTGCAGAAATCAGAACTCCTTCCCCATGGCAAGAGACCTTGTGATTGGCATGTTGTCCAAAGTTCAGTGTAGTTGAAACCAGTGTGGCCCATGAGGCCCCGCCCATGCTCACAGGCCAAATTGGTCACAAACACACATTGTGGCCCTCAGCCTGAGCCGAGTCCTCAAGTAAGGCCTCTCAGTGTCTGGATGAAGAGAAAGCTATCGGGCCTGACATGCCCCTAGGCTCCAATTTTTAACCATAGTTTGGGTTGTCCCTTCACTCTTCCCCAGGGCTCTGCTTTGGAATTCTTCTTTGTTTGGGACACGTTAGATAACAAACCCGAAAGGAGACATCCATCCCACAGATTGACAGAAAACAAATGGGACCGGGCCAAATCCACAGAGAGGAAGATTCATCCATGGCGCATGAGGCCTCCACACATACCACGGCATTCGTTGAATCAAAATCCAGAGACAAAAGCCTGAGCAAGGGCCTCAGACTCTATCTTTCTTCATTTCTTGAAGAGTTCTTCTCATGGTTTGTAGATTGGGCCTGCCATACCTACGTCCCCATGCTTAAGCTGAGTTTGTGTTTTCAGACTTCTGTCCTCAAAGTCATGAGCCACACCCCTACAGGCTGGGGCTCCTGGAGCCACAAATAGGACTGTGCCTACCCAATCCATGAGACTTCTGCCCATTCCATTTTCCAAAATCGTACAATTTAGGAGTAACCTCCAAATTCCGAGGCCATCTCAATTGTGTAGGTCTCCGGAGAAAAACAAGGGCGGTGTGATACCAGCTGAGCACCTACCTCCACTCATACCATAGATGGATATACCCAGAGAAGAAGATTGAACCAGACAGTACGCTAGGCCATAATCGGATCCATTGCTTTGGTTTACAGGCATGTCTCCTCAAAATCCTGGATTCCAATACAAGCATAAGTGGTTTGCTGAGGCACCCATCAGAACAAATCTCGTCTCCACAAGGAAACTTGTGCATGGGATCTATGTCAAAAGCTTAGGAGAATACTTCAGGGTCCCGGTGCCACAGCCCCATTCCAAGGCCCTCATGGACACAAACACACATTAGGCCCCATTCTCAGGAAAGTCTATTTCAACTAAGCCACCCCGGTTGCTCCCGTAGAGTCATCCGATCTCAACTGTATTGTTGCTAGGAGACAATTGGAATGCGAGGCGGGCTTCCCTGGCATCCATCTTCCAACGGTGCTCTGGAGTTAATCCATATGGGATGTCCTGGAGCTGCCCAGCATGTCTCAATTGTCCCCCAAAAGGAATCCTTGAAGGGGGCATCCCACAACTCCCAACATGGGAAAACCTCCATGGCCTTGAGATTCCGCTCCGTTAAAAAGGGGCAGTCATGCACAGAAACTCCAACCTGAGCCAACGTCTGATCCTCGCCGTGACTTCAGATGTATGAGATATTGGTTCAGATCTGCAGGGGGTACCTGCCGTGCCCTCGGCCTGATGTCCAAGTCAACTTGTGTTCTCAAACTTTTGTCCTCACACTCCTGGCCGAGAAGACCGCAAGTTTGGCAATTCCGGACCCACAATGCAGCACTCTGCCTGCACTCTAGATAAAATATCTTTCCTAATAGGCTGCCCAGGCACCTCAAATTTGGATAAAACTACACGGCACTCGACTGTACCCAAATTATATAGTCTAACCTGAGCTCTAATGCACTCTCTGACAAAACCTGAGCCTGAACCTCCAGATCAACATCCAGGCAGCTGACCACACACTGAGCACATCAGACCCGCCATGGGCTTAGGTCATCATCTCTAACCAACTGCGGTTTTCAGGCTTCAAAACCTAGACCTTATCTCCAACCACTGCCCAGGGTTGAAAATGATGCAGAAATCACACCTTCCCCATGGAAAGAGACCTGTGATTGGCATGTTGTCCAAAGTCCCGTGTAGTTGAAATCAGTGTGGCCCATGAGGCCCCGCCCATGCTCGCGGGCCACATTGGTCATAAACACACATTGTGACCCTCAGCCTGAGCCGAGTCCTCAAGTAAGTCCTCTCAGTGGCTGGATGAAGAGACAGCATATTGGGCGTGCCATGCCCCTAGGCCCCAATTTTTAACCCTAGTTTGGGTTGTCCCTTCACTCTTCCCCAAGGCTCTGCTTTGGAATTCCTCTTTTTGTGGGACACCTGTGGTAATAAACCTGAAAGGAGACCTCCCATCCCACAGATTGACGAAAAACAATTGGGACCGGGGCATATCCACAGAGAGGAAGATTCATCCATGACCCATGAGGTCTCCCCACATTCCACGGCCACCGTTGATACAAAATCCAGAGACAAAATCCTGAGCAAGCGCCTAAGACTCGCTCTTTCTTCATTTCCTGAAAAGTTCTTCTCATGGTTAGTATATTGGGCCTGCCATACCTACGTCCCCAAACCTAAGCTGAGTTTGTGTATTCTGACTTCAGTCGTCAAAGTCCTGGGCCACACAACCTCCAGGCTGGGGCCCCTGGAGCCACACATTAGGTCTGTGCCTACCAAATACATAGGAATTCTGCCCACTCCATTTTCAAAAATCGTACAAATTAGGAGAACTCTCCAAATTCCTCGAGGCCATCCCAATAATGTAGGTCTCCGGGGACAAACAAGGGTGGTCTGACACCACTGAGCATCTCCCTCCACTCATACCATAGATGGATGTCCCCAGAGAAGAAGATTGAACCAGACAGGACCCTAGGACATAAACGGATCCATTGCTTTGGTTTACAGGCATGTCTCCTCAAAAGTCTGGATTCCATGACCAGCTTAGGGGTTTTTCTGAGGCACCCATCAGAACAAATCTCATATCCACTAGGAAACTTGTGCATGGGAACTATATCAAAAGCTTAGGAGAACACTTCATGGTCCCGGTGCCACTGCCCTATTCCAAAGCCCTCATGGACACAAACAAATTTAGGCCCCATCCTCAGGAAAGTCCATTTCAACTCAGCCACCCCGGTTGCTCCGGCAGAGCCATCCGATCTCAAGTGTCTTGTTGCTAGGAGACAATTAGAATGCGATGCAGGCTTCCCTGGCATCCATCCTTGAACGGTGCTCTGGATTCGTTCCATATCGGATGTCCTGGAGCTGCCCAACATGTCTCAATTGTCCCGCAGAAGGAATACTTGAAGGGGGTATCCCACAACTCCCAAAGTGGGAAAACCTCCATGGCCTTGAGATTCCGCTCCGTTCATGAAGGGGCAGTCATGCACCCGATACTCCAATCTGAGCCAACGTCTGATCCTCGCCGTGACTTCAGATGCATGAGATATTGTTTCAGATCTGCAGGAGTACCTGCCGTGCCCTGGCCGAAGGCCAATCTAGCTTGTGTTCTGTCCTCACACTCCTGGCCCAGAAGACCTCACGTTTGGCAATTCCAAACTCACAATGCAGCACTCTGTCTGTCCTCTAGAAAAAAATACTTTGCCTAATGAGCTGCCCAGGTACCTCAAATGAGGATAAACCTACACGGCACTCGACTATACCCAAATTATATAGTCTAACCTGAGCACTAATGCACTCTCTGACACAACCTGAGCCCGAACCTCCTGACCAACACCCAGGCAGCTGACCGCACAGTGAGCACATCAGACCCACCAAGGCCTTAGGTCGTCATCTATTCCCATTTGCGGTTTTCATGCTTCAGAACCTACACCATATCGCCAACCACTGCCCTGGGTTGAAAATGATGCAGAAATCAGAACTCTTTCTCCATGGCAAGAGAGCTTGTGCTTGGAATGTTGTCCAAAGTTCAGTGTCGTTGAAACCAATGTGGCCCATGAGACCCCGCCCATGATCGTGGGCCACTATGGTCACAAACACACATTGTGACCCTCAGCCTGAGCCCAGTCCTCAAGTAAGGCCTCTCAGTGGCTGGATGAAGAGACAGCATATAGGTCCTGCCATGCCCCAAGCCACAATTTTAACCATAGTTTGGGTTGTCCCTCCACTGTTCCCCAGGGCTCTGCTTTGGAATTCCTTTTTGGTTGGGACACCTGAGGTAACAAACCTGAAAGGAGACCTCCCATCCCAGAGATTGATGAAAAAGAATTCTGACCTGACCAAATCCACAGAGAGGAAGATTTGTCCATGGCCCATGAGGCCTCCCCACTTTCCACGGCCATCGTTGATTCAAAATCCATAGACAAAATCCTGAGCAAGCGCCTCTGACTCTTTCTTCATACCCTGAAGAGTTCTTCTCATGGGTTTTTAAATTGGGCCTGCCATATCTACGTCCCAAACCTAAGCCGAGATTGTATTTTCAGGTTTCTTTCCTCAAAGTCCTGGGGCACACCCTCCCGGCAGGAACCCCTGGAGCCACACATTAGACTGTGCCTACCCAATCCATGGGAATTCTGCCCATTCCATTGTCCAGAATCGTACAAATCAGGAGATCCCTCCAAAGTCCCGGAGGCCATCCCAATATTGTAGGTCTCCTGGGACAAACAAGGGCGGTCTGAAAGCAGCTGAGCATCTACCTCCACTCATATCATAGATGGATGTCCCCAGAGAAGAAGATTGAACCAGACAGGAACCTAGGCCATAATCGGATCCATTGCTTTGGTTTACAGGCATGTCTCCTCAAAAGCCTGGATTCCAATACAAGCATAGGGGGTTTCCTGAGGCACCCATCAGAACAAATCTCAACTCCACAAGGAAACTTGTGCTTGGGAGCTATGTCAAAAGCTTAGGAGAATAATTCAGGGTCCCGGTGCCACCACCCCATTCCAAGGCCCTCATGGACACAAACACACATTAGGCCCAATCCTCAGGAAAGTCCATTTCAACTCAGCCACCCCGGTTGCTCCCGCAGAGCTATCCGATCTCAACTGTCTTGTTGTTAGGAGAAAATTGTAATGCGAGGCAGGCTTCCCTGGCATCCATCCTCGAACGGTGCTCTCGAGTCATTCCATATTGGATATCCTGGAGGTGCCCAACAGGTCTCAATTGTCCCGCAGAAGGAATCCTTAAAGGGGGCATCCCAAAACTCCCAACGTGGGAAAACCTCCATGGCCTTGAGATTCTGCTCCGTTCATGAAGGGGAAGTCATGCACAGAAACTCCAACCTGAGCCATCGTCTGATCCTCGCTGATACATCAGATACTTGAGATATTAGTTCAGATCTGCAGGGGGTAACTGCCATGCCGTCGGCCTGAAGCCCAAGTCTAGCTTGTATTCTCAGACTTCTGTCCTCACGCTCCTGACCTAGAAGTCCTCAAGTTTGGCAATTCTGGACCCACAATGCAGCACTCTGCCTGCCCTCAAAAAAAAAATATCTTGCCTAATGAGCTGCCCAGGCACCTCAAATGAGCATAAACCTACACGGCACTCGACTGTACCCAAATTATATAGTCTACCCTGACCACTAATGTACTCTCTGACACAACCTGAGCGCAAACCTCCTGACCAACACCCAGGCAGCTGACTGCACAGTGAGCATATCAGACCCGCCATGGCCTTATGTCGTCATCTATACCCAACTGCGGATTTCAGGCTTTAGAACCTAGACCTTATCTCCAACCACTGCCCAGGGTTGAAAATGATGCAGAAATCAGAACTCTTTTCCCATGGCAAGAGACTTTGTGCTTGGAATGTTGTCCAAAGTTCAGTGTATTTGAAACCAGTGCGGCCCATTAGGCCCCGTCCATGCTCACGGGCCACATTGGTCACAAACACACATTTTGACCCTCAGCCTGAGCCCAGTACTCAAGTAAGGCCTCTCAGTGGCTAGATGAAGAGAGAGCATATTGGGCCTGCCATGCCACTAGGCCCCAATTTTTAACTATAATTTGGGTTGTCCCTTCACTCTTCCCCAAGGACAATTTGGAATTCCTCTTTGTTTGGGACACCTAAGTTAACAAACCGGAAAGGAGACCTCCCATCCCACAGCTTGACGAAAAACAATTGGGACCGGGCCAAATCCACACAGAGGAAGATTCGTCCATGGCCCATGAGGCCTCCCCACAGTTCACGGCCATCGTTGATATAAAATCCAGAGACAAAAGCCTGAGCAAGCACCTCAAACTCGCTCTTTCTTCATATCCTGAAGAGTTCTTCTCATGGATTGTAGATTGGGCCTGCCCTACCTACGTCCCCAAACCTAAGCTGAGTTTGTGTTTTCAGATTCTGTCCTCAAAGTCCTGGGACACACACCCTCCAGGCTGGGGCCCCTGGAGCCACACATTAGGACTGTACCTACCCGATCCATGGGAATTCAGCCCATTCCACTGTCCAAAATCGTACAAATTTGGACAACACTCCAAAGTCCCCGAGGCCATCCCAATAGTGTAGGATTCCAGGAAAAACAAGGGCGGTCTGACACCAGCTGAGCATCTACCTCCACTCATACCATAGATAGATGTTCCCAGAGAAGAATATTGAACCAGACTGGACCCTAGGCCTTAATCGGATCCATTGCTTTGGTTTACAGGCATGTCTCCTCAAAAGCCTGGATTCCAATATCAGCATAGTGGGTTTTCTGAGCCACCCATCAGAACAAATCTCGTCTCCACAAGGAAACTTGTGCATGGGAGATATGTCAAAAGCTTAGGAGAATACTTCAGTGTCCTGGTGCCACCGCCCCATTCCAAGGCCCTCATGGACACACACACACACATTAGGCCCCATCCTCAGGAAAGTCCATTTTAATTCAGGCACCCCGGTTGCTCTCACAGAGCTATCCGATCTCAACTGTCTTGTTGCTAGGAGAAATTGGAATGAGAGGCTGCCTTTCCTGGCATCCATTCTCGAACGGCGCTCTGGAGTCATTCCATATGGGATGTCCTGGAGCTCCCCAACAGGTCTCAAATGTCGCACAGGAGGAATCCTTGAAGGGGGAATCACACAACTCACAACGTGGGAAAACCTCCATGGCCTTGAGATTCCGCTCCGTTCATGATGGGGCAGTCATGCACAGAAACTCCAACCTGAGCCAACGTCTGATCCTCGCCATTACTTCAGATACTTGAGATATTAGTTCAGATCTGCAGGGGGTACCTACCGTGCCCTCGGCCTGAAGCCCAAGTCTAGCTTGTATTCTCAAACTTCTGTCCTCACACTCCTGACCTAGAAGTCCTCAAGTTTGTATATTCCGGACCCACAATGCAGCACTCTGCCTGCCCTCTAGAAAAAATATCTTGCCTAATGAGCTGCCCAGGCACCTCAAATGAGCATAAACCTACAGGGCACTCGACTGTACCCAAATTATATAGTCTAACCTGACCACTAATGTACTCTCTGACACAACCTGAGCGCAAACCTCCTAACCAACACCCAGGCAGCTGACCGCACAGTGAGCATATCAGACCCGCCATGGCCTTATGTCGTCATCTATACCCAACTGCAGTTTTCAGGCTTCAGAACCTACACCTTATCTCCAACCACTGCCCAGGGTTGAAAATGATGCAGAAATCAGAACTCTTTATCCATGGCAAGAGAGCTTGTGCTTGGAATGTTGTCCAAAGTTCAGTGTAGTTGAAACCAGTGTGGCCCATGAGACCCCGCCCATGATCGCGGGTCACATTGGTCACAAACACAGCCTGAGCCCAGTCCTCAAGTAAGGCCTCTCAGTGGCTGGATGAAGAGACAGCATATAGGGCCTGCCATGCCCCTAGCCACAATTTTTAACCATAGTTTGGGTTGTCCCTTCACTCTTCCCCAGGGCTCTGCTTTGGAATTCCACTTTGGTTGGGACACCTGAGGTAACAAACCTGAAAGGAGATTGATGAAAAAGAATTCGGACCGGACCAAATCCACAGAGAGGAAGATTCATCCATGGCCCATGAGGCCTCCAACATTCCACGGCCATCGTTGATAAAAAATCCAGAGACAAAATCCTGAGCAAGCACCTCTGACTCGCTCTTTTTCATATTCTGAAGAGTTCTTCTCATGGGTTTTTAGTTTGGGCCTGCCATACCTTCGTCCCAAACCTAAGCCGAGTTTGTGTTTTCAGATTTCCGTCCTCAAAGACCTGGGGCAAACCCTCCCGGCTGGAGCTTCTGGAGCCACACATTAGACTGTGCCTACCAATCCATGGGAATTCTGCCCATACCATTGCCAAGAATCGTACAAATCAGGAGATCCCTCCAATGTCCCAAAGGCCATCCCAATAGTATAGGTCTCCTGGGACAAACAAGGGCAGTCTGACAGCAGCTGAGCATCTACATCCACTCATATCATAGATGGATGTCCCCAGAGAAGAAGATTGAACCAGACAGGAACCTAGGCCAAATCGGATCCATTGCTTTGGTTTACAGTCATGTCTCCTCAAAAGCCTGGATTCCAATACGAGCATAGGGGGTTTCCTGAGGCACCCATCAGAACAAATCTCGCCTCTACAAGGAAACTTGTCCATGGGAGCTATGTCAAAGCTTAGGAGAATACTTCAGGTTCCTGGTGCCACCGCCCCATTCCAAGGCCCTCATGGACACAAACACACATTAGGCCCCATCCTCAGGAAAGTCCATTTCAACTCAGCCACCCCGGTTGCTCCCGCAGAGCTATCCGATCTCAACTGCCTGTTGTTAGAAAAAAAATTGGAATGCGAATCTGGCTTCCCTGGCATCCATCCTCGAACGGTGCTCTGGAGTCATTCCATATTGGATATCCTGGAGCTGCCCAACAGGTCTCAATTGTCCCGCAGAAGGAATCCTTGAAGGGGGCATCCCAGAACTCCCAACGTGGGAAAACCTACATGGCCTTGAGATTCCATTCCGTTCATGAAGGGGCAGTCATGCACAGAAACTCCAACCCGAGCCAACGTCTGATCCTCGCCATTACTTCAGATACTTGAGATATTAGTTCAGATCTGCAGGGGGTACCTACCCTGCCCTCGGCCTGAAGCCCAAGTCTAGCTTGTATTCTCAAACTTCTGTCCTCACACTCCTGACCTAGAAGTCCTCAAGTTTGTATATTCCGGACCCACAATGCAGCACTCTGCCTGCCCTCTAGAAAAAATATCTTGCCTAATGAGCTGCCTGGACACCTCAAATGAGGATAAACCTACACTGCACTCGACTGTACCCACATTATATAGTCTAACCTGAACACTAATGCACTGTCTGACACAACCTGAGCCCGAACCTCCTGACCCACACCCAGGCAGCTGACCGCACAGTGAGCACATCAGACCCGTCATGGCCTTAGGTTGTCATCTCTTCCCAACTGCCGTTTTCATGATTCAGAACCTCGACCTTATCTCCAACCACTGCCCAGGGTTGAAAATGATGCAGAAATCAGAACACCTTCCCCATGGCAAGAGACCTTGTGATTGGCATCTTGTCCAAAGTTCAGTGTAGTTGAAACCAGTGTAGCCCATGAGGCCCCGGCCATGCTCGTGGGCCACATTGGTCACAAACATACATTGTGACTCTCAGCCTGAGCCCAGTCTTCAAGTAAGACCTCTCAGTGGCTGGATAAAGAGACAGCATATTGGGCGTGCCATGCCCCTAGGCCCCAATTTTAACCATAGTTTGGGTTGTCCCTTTACTCATCCCTAGGGCTCTGCTTTGGATTTCCTCTTTGGTTGTTACACTTGAGGTAACCAACCTTAAAGGAGACCTCCCATCCCACTGCTTGACGAAAAACAATTGGGACCAGAACAAATCCACAGAGAGGAAGATTCATCCATGGCCCATGAGGCCTCCCCACATTCGACGGCCATCGTTGATACAAAATCCAGAGACGAAAGCCTGAGCAAGCGCCTCAGATTAATTCTTTCTTCATATCCTGAAGAGTTCTTCTCATGGTTTGTAGATTGGGCCTGCCATACCCACGTCCCCAAACATATGCTGAGTTTGTGTTTTCAGACTTCTGTCCTCAAAGTCCTGGGCCAAACACCCTCCTGGCTGGGGCCCCTAGAGCCACTAATTAGGACTGTGTCTACCAAATACATGGGAATTCTGCCCATTCCATTGTTGAAATCGTACAAATTAGGAGAACCCCCCAAAATCCCCGAGGCCATCCCAATAGTATAGGTCTCCGGGGACAAAAAAGGGCAGTCTGACAGCAGCTGAGAATCTACCTCCACTCATACCATAGATGGATGTCCCCAGAGAAGAAGATTGAACCATACAGGACCCTAGGCCATTATCGGATCCATTGCTTTGGTTTACAGGCATGTCTCCTCAAAAGCCTGGATTCCAATACCAGCATAAGGGGTTTCCAAGGCACCCATCAGAACAATTATCCTCTCCACAAGGAAACTTGTGCATGGGAGCTATGCCAAAAGCTTAGGAGAATACTTCAGGGTCCCGGTGCCACCGCCCTATTCCAAGGCCCTCATGGACACAAACACACATTAGGTCCCATCATCAGGAAAGTCCATTTCAACTCAGCCACCCCGGTTGCTCGCCCAGAGCCATCTGATCTCAACTGTCTTGTTGCTAGGAGACAATTGTAATGGGATGCGGCTACCCTGGCATCCATCCTCGAAAGGTGCTCTGGAGTCATTCCAAATGGGATATCCTGGAGCTGCTCAACAGGTCTCAAATGACCCACAGATATAATTCTTAAAAGGGGCATCCCACAACTCCCAACGTGGGAAAACCTCCATGGCCTTGAGATTCCGCTCCGTTCATGAAGGGGCAGTCATGCACAGAAACTCCAACCTGAGCCAACGTCTGTTCCTCGCGGTGATTTCAGATGCTTGAGATATTGGTTCAGATCTGCAGGGGGTACCTGCAGTGCCCTCGGCCAGAAGCCCAGGTCGAGCTTGTGTTCTCAGACTTCTGTCCTCACACTCCTGGCCCAGAAGCCCTCAAGTTTGGCAATTCCGGACCCACAATGCAGCACTCTGCCTGCACTCTATGAAAAATATCTTGCCTAATGAGCTGCCCAGGCACCTCAAAAGAGGATAAACCTACACGGCACTCGACTGTACCCAAATTATATAGTCTAACCTGAACACTAATGCACTGTCTGACACAACCTGAGCCCGAACCTCCTGACCAACACTCAGGCAGCTGACCGCACAGTGAGCACATCAGACTTGCCATGGCCTTCGTTCGTCATCCCTTCCCAACTGCGGTTTTCAGGTTTCAGAACCTAGACCTTATCTCCAACCACTGCCCAGGGTTGAAAATGATGCAGAAATCAGAACTCCTTCCCCATGGCAAGAAACCTTGTTATTGGCATGTTGTCCAAAGTTCAGTGAAGTTGAAACCAGTGTGGCCCATGAGGCCCCGCCCATGCTCGTGGGCTACATTGGTCATAAACACACATTGTGACCCTCAGCTTTAGACCAGTCCTCAATTAAGGGCTCTCAGAAGCTGGATGTATAGACAGCATATTGGGCCTGCCATGCCACTAGGCCCCAATTTTTAACCATAGATTGGCTTGTCCCTTCACTCTTCCTGTTGGCTCTGCTTTGGAATGCCTCTTTTGTTGGGACACCTGAGGTAACAAACCTGAAAGGAGACCCCCCCATCCCACAGCTTGACGAAAAACAATTGGGACCGGGCCAAATCCACAGAGAGGAAGATTCGTCCATGGCCCATGAGACCTCCCCACATTCCACGGCCATCGTTGATACAAAATCCAGATACAAAAGCATGAGCAAGCGCCTCAGATTTGGTCTTTCTTAATATCCTGAGGAGTTCTTCTAATGGTTTGTAGATTGGGCCACCCATACGTACGTCCCCAACCTATGCTGAGTTTGTGTTTTCAGACTTCTGTCCTCAAAGTCCTGGGTCACACACCCTCCAGGCTGGGGCCCCTGGAGCCACTCATTAGGACTGTTCCTAACAAATCCATGGGAATTCTGCACATTCCATTGTCTAAAATCGTACAAAATAAGAGGACCCTACAAATTATTGAGTCCCTGCTTATAGTGTAGGTCTCCCGGGACAAACAAGGGCGGTCTGACACCAGCTGAAATCTACCTCCACTCATACCATAGATGGATGTCCCCAGAGAAGAAATTGAACTACACAGGACCCTAGGCCATAATCGGAACCATTGCTTTGGTTTACAGGCATGTCTCCTCAAAAGTCTGGAATCCAATACCAGCATAGGGGATTTCCGGAGGCACCCATCAGAACAAATCTCGTCTCCACAAGGAAACTTGTGCATTGGAGCTATGTCAAAAGCTTTGGAGAATACTTCAGGGTCCCGGTGCCACTGACCCATTCCAAGGCCCTCATGGACACAAATACACATTAGGACCCATCCTCAGGAATGTCCATTTCAACAGCCACCCTTGTTGTTCCCGCAGAGCTATCCGATCTCAACTGTATTGTTTCTAGGAGACAATTGGAATGCGAGGCGGGCTTCCCTGGCATCCATCCTCCAATGCTGCTCTGGAGTCATTCCATATGGCATGTCCTGGAGCTGCCCAACAGGTCTCAATTGTCAGGCAGAAGGAATCCTTGAAGGGGGCATCCCAAAACTCCCTACGTGGGAAAACCGCCAAGGCCTTGAGATTCCGCTCCGTTCATGAAGGGGCAGTCATGCACAGAAAATCCAACCTGAGCCAACGTCTGATCCTCGCCGTGACTTCAGATGCTTGAGATATTGGTTCAGATCTGCGGGTGTACCTTCTGTGTCCTCGGCCTGAAGCCCAATTCGAGCTTGTGTTCTCAGACTTCTGTCCTCACACTCCTGGCCCAGAAGCCCTCATGTTTGGCAATTCCGGACCCACAATGCAGCACTCTGCCTGCCCTCTAGAAAAAATATCTTTCCTAATGAGCAGCCCAGGCTCCTCAAATGAGAATAAATCTACACGGCACTCGACGGTACCCAAATTATATAGTCTAACTAGGGCACTAATACACTGTCTGACACAACCTGAAGCTGAGCCTCCTGACCAAGACCCAGCAGCTGACCGCACAGTGAGCACATCAGTCCTGCCAAGGCCTAGGTCGTCATCTCTTCCCAACTGCGGTATTCAGGCTTCAGAACCTAGACCTTATCTCCAACCACTGCCCAGGGTTGAAAATGATGCAGAAATCAGAACTCCTTCACCATGGCAAGAGACCTTCTGATTGGCATCTTGTCCAAAGTTCAGTGTAGTTGAAACCAGTGTAGCCCATGAGCACCCGGCCATGCTCGCGGGCCACATTGGTCACAAACACACATTGTGACTCTCAGCTCAGCCCAGTCCTCAAGTAAGTCCTCTCAGTGGCTGGATGGAGAGACAGCATATTGGGCCTGCCATGCCCATATGCCCCAATTTTTAACCATAGTTTGGGTTGTCCCTTCACTCTTCCCTAGGTCTCTGGTTTGCAATTTCTCTTTGGTGGGGGCACATTAGGTAACAACACTGAGAGGAGACCTCCCATCCCACAGCTTGACGAAAAACAATTGGGACTGGACCAAATCCACAGATAGGAAGATTCGTCCATGGACCATGAGGCCTCCCCACATTCCACTGCCATCGTTGATACAAAATCCAGAGACAAAAGCCTGAGGAAGTGCCGCAGATTCGCTCTTTCTTCATATCCTGAAGAGTTCTTCTCATGGTTTGTAGATTCGGCCTGCCATACCTACGTCCCCAAACCTAAGCTGAGTTTGTGTTTTCAGACTTCTGTCCTCAAAGTCCTGGGCCACACACCCTCCAGGCTGGGGCCCCTGGAGCCACATATTAGGACTGTGCCTACCCAATACGTGGGAATTCTGCCCACTACATTTTCCAAAATCGTACAAATTAGCAGAACTCTCCAATGTACCCGAGGCCATCCCAAAAGTATAGGTCTCCCTGCATAAACAAGGGCGGTCTGACACCAGCTGAAATCTACCTCCACTCATACCATAGATGGATGTCCCCAGAGAAGAAATTGAACTACACAGGACCCTAGGCCATAATCGGAACCATTGCTTTGGTTTACAGGCATGTCTCCTCAAAAGTCTGGAATCCAATACCAGCATAGGGGGTTTCCGGAGGCACCCATCAGAACAAATCTCGTCTCCACAAGGAAACTTGTGCATTGGAGCTATGTCAAAAGCTTGGGAGAATACTTCAGGGTCCCGGTGCCACCGCCCCATTCCAAGGCCCTCATGGACACAAACACACATTAGGACCCATCCTCAGGAATGTCCATTTCAACAGCCACCCTTGTTGTTCCCGCAGAGCTATCCGATCTCAACTGTATTGTTTTTAGGAGACAATTGGAATGCGAGGCGGGCTTCCCTGGCATCCATCCTCCAACGCTGCTCTGGAGTCATTCCATATGGCATGTCCTGGAGCTCCCCAACAGGTCTCAATTGTCAGGCAGAAGGAATCCTTGAAGGGGGCATCCCACAACTCCCTACGTGGCAAAACCTCCAAGGCCTTGAGATTCCGCTCCGTTCATGAAGAGGCAGTCATGCACAGAAACTCCAACCTGAGCCAACGTCTGATCCTCGCTGTGACTTCAGATGCTTGAGATATTGGTTCAGATCTGCGGGTGTACCTTCTGTGTCCTCGGCCTGAAGCCCAATTCGAGCTTGTGTTCTCAGACTTCTGTCCTCACACTCCTGGCCCAGAAGCCCTCAAGTTTGGCAATTCCGGACCCACAATGCAGCACTCTGCCTGCCCTCTAGAAAAAATATCTTGCCTATTGAGCTGCCCAGGCACCTCAAATGAGGATAAACCTACACGGAACTCGACTGTACCCAAATGATATAGTCTATCCTGGGCACTAATACACTGTCTGACACAACCTGAAGCTGAGCCTCCTGACCAAAACCCAGGCAGCTGACCGCACAGTGAGCAAATCAGACCTGCCATGGTTTTAGTTCGTCATCTCTTCCTAACTACGGTTCAGGACTCAGAATCTAGACATTATCTACAACCACTGCCCAGGGTTGAAAATAATGCAGAAATCAGAACTCCTTCCCCATGGCAAGAGACCTTTTGATTGGCATGTTGTTCAAAGTTCAGTGTAGTTGAAAAAAGTGTGGCCCATGAGGCCCCGCCCATGCTCGCGGGGAAAATTGATCACAAACAAACATTGTGACCCTCAGCCTTAGCTCAGTCCTCAAGTAAGGCCTCTCAGTGGCTGGATGAAGAGACAGCATATTGGGCCTGCCATGCCCCTAGGCCGCAATTTTTACCATAGTTTGGGTTGTACCTTCACTCTTTCACAGGGCTCTGCTTTGGAATTCCTCTTTTGTTCGACACCTGAGGTAATGAAACTGAAAGGAGTCTTCCCATTCCACAGATTGACGTAAAACAATTTGGGTCGGGCCAAATCCACAGAGAGGAAAATTCGTCCATGGCCCATGAGGACTCCCCACATTCCACGGCCATCGATGATACAAAATCCAGAGACTAAAGGCTGAGCAAGTTCCTCAGAATCACTCTTTCTTCATATCCTGAAGAGTTCTTCTCATGGTTTGTAGATTGGGCTGCCATACCTACGTCCCCAAACCTAACCTGAGTTTGGGTTTTCAGACTTCTGTCCTCAAAGTCCTGGGCCACACACCGTCAAGGCTGGGGCCCCTGGAGCCACACATTAGGACTGTGCCTGCCCAATCCATGGGAATTCTCCCCATTCCATTGTCCAAAATCTTAAAAATTAAGAGAACTCTCCAAAGACCCCGAGGCCATCCCAATAGTGTAGGTCTCCGGGGACAAACAAGGGAGGTCTGACACCAGTTGAGCATCTACCTCCACACATTCCTTCGATGGATATCACCAGAGAATAAGATTGAACCAGACAGGACCCTAGGCCATAATCGGATCCATTGATTTGGTTTACAGGCATGTCTCCTCAAAAGCCAGGATTCCAATACCAGCATAAGGGGTTCCCGAGGCACCCATCAGAACAAATCTCGTCTCCAAAAGGAAACTTGTGCATGGGAGCTATGTCAAAAGCTCAGGAGAATACTTCAGGGTCCCGGTGCCACCGCCCCATTCCAAGGCCCCCATGGACACAAACACACATTAGACCCCAAGCTCAGGAAAGTCCATTTCATCTAGGCCACCCCGGTTGCTCCCACAGAGCCATCCGATCTCAAATGTATTGCTAGGAGACAATTGGAATGCGAGGCAGGCTTCCGGCCATCCATCCTCCAATGGTGCGATGGAGTCATTCCATATGGGATGTCCTGGAGCTGCCCAACAGGTCTCAATTGTCCTGCAGAAGGAATCCTTGAAGGGGGCATCCCACAACTCCCAACGTGGGAAAACCTCCATGGCCTTGAGATTCCGCTCCGTTCATGAAGGGTCAGTCATGCAGAGAAACTCCAACCTGAGCCAACGTCTGATCCTCGCCGTGACTTCAGATGCTTGAGATATTTGTTCAGATCTGCGGGTGTACCTGCCGTGTCCTCGGCCTGAAGCCAAAGTCGAGCTTGTGTTCTCAGACTCCTGTCCTAACACTCCTGGCCCAGAGGCCCTCACTTTTGTCAATTTCGGAACCACAATGCAGCACTCTGCCTGCCCTCTAGAAAAAATATCATGCCTAATGAGCTGCCCAGGCACCGCAAATGAGGATAAACCTACACGGCACTCGACTGTACCAAATTTTATAGTCTAACCTGGGCACTAATGCACTGTCTGACACAACCTGAGCCAGAACCTCCTGACCAAAACCCAGGCAGCTGACCGCTCACTGAGCTTATCAAACCCGCCATGGCCTTAGGTCGTCATCTCTTCCCAACTGCTGCTTTTCAGGCTTCAGGACCTAGACGTTATCTCCAACCACTGCCCAGGGTTGAAAATGATGCAGAAATCAGAACACCTTCCCCATGGCAAGAGACCTTGTGATTGGCATGTTGTCCAAATTCCAGTGTAGTTGAAACCAGTGTGGCCCATGAGCCGCGCCCATGCTCGCAGGCCACATTGGTCACAAACACACATTGTGACCCTCAGCCTGTGCCCAGTTATCAAGTAAGGCCTCAGTTGCTGGATGAAGAGACAGCATATTGGGCCTGCCATGCCCGTAGGCCCCAATTTTTAACCATAGTTTGGTTTGTCCCTTCACTCTTCCCCAGGCCTCCTCTTGGAATTCCTCTTTGGTTCGGACACCTGAGGTAATAAACCTGAAAGGAGACCTCCCTTCCCACAGATTGACGAAAAAAATTGGGACTGGGCCAAATCCACAGAGAGGAAGATTCGTCCATGGCCCATGAGGCCTACCAACATTCCACGGCCATCGTTGATACAAAATCCAGAGACAAACGCCTGAGCAATTCCTCAGAATCGCTCTTTCTTCATCAACTGAAGAGTTCTTCTCATGGTTTGTAGATTGGGCCTGCCAAACCTACGTCCCCAAACCTAAGCTGAGTTTGTGTTTTCAGAATTCTGTCCTCAAAGTCCTGGGCCACACACCCTCCAGGCTGGGGCCCCTGGAGCCACACATTAGGACTGTGCCTACCCAATCCATGGGAATTCTGCCCATTCCATTGTCCAAAATCATACGAATTAGGAGAACTCTCCAAAGTCCCCGAGGCCATCCCAATACTGTAGGTCTCCGGGGACAAACAAGGGCGGTCTGACACCAGGTGAGCATCTACCTCCACTCATTCCATAGATGGATATCCCCAGAGAAGAAGATTGAACCAGACAGGCCGTAGGCCATAATCGGATCCATTGCTTTCGTTTACAGGCATGTCTCCTCAAAAGCCTGAATTCCAATACCATCATAAGGGGTTTCCTGAGGCACCCATCAGAACAAATCTCGTCTCCAAATTGAAACTTGTGCATGGGAGCTATGTCAAAAGCTTAGGAGAATACTTCAGGGTCCTGGTGCCACCTCCCCATTCCAAGGCCCTCATGGACACAAACACATATTAGGCCCCATCCTCAGGAAAGTCCATTTCAACACAGCCACCAAGGTTTCTCCCGCAGAGCCATCCGATCTCAACTCTCTTGTTGCTATGAGACAATTGGAATGCGAGGCGGGCTTCCCTGGCATCCATCCTCCAAAGTTGCTCTGGCGTCATTCCATATGGGATGTCCTGGAGCTGCCCAACATGTCTCTATTATCCCGCAGAAGGGATCCTTGAAGGGGGCATCCCACAACCCCAACGTTGGAAAACCTGCATGGCCTTGAGATTCCGCTCTGTTCATGAAGGGGCAGTCTTGCACAGAAACTCCAATCTGATCCAACGTCTGATCCTTGCCGTGACTTCAGATGCATGAGATATTGGTTCAGATCTGCAGGGGGGTAACTGCCATGCCCTCGGCCTGAAGCCCAAGTGTAGCTTGTGTTCTCAGACTTCTGTCCTCACACTCCTGGCCCAGAAGCCCTCAAGTTTGGCAATTCCGGACCCACAATGCAGCACTCTGCCTGCCCTCTAAAAAAATATCTGGCCTAATGAACAGCCCAGGCACCTCAAATGAGGATAAACCTACACGGCACTCGACTGTACCCAAAATATATAGTCTAACCTGAGCACTAATGCACTGTGTGACACAAATGAGCCCGAACCTCCTGACCAACACCCAGGCGGCTGACCGCACAGTGAGCACTTCAGACCCGCCATGGCCTTTGGTCGTCATCTCTTCCCAAGTGCGTTTTTCATGCTTCGGAACCTAGACCTTATTTCCAACCACTGCCCAGGTTTGAAAATGATGCAGAAATCAGAAATCCTTACCCATGGCAAGAGAGCTTGTGATTGGTATGTTGTCCAAAGTCCAGTGCAGTTGAAACCAGTGTGGCCCATGAGGCCCCGCCCATGCTCCCGGGACACATTGGTCACAAACACACATTGTGACCCTAAGCCTGAGACCAGTCTTCAAGTAAGGTCTCTCAGTGGCTGATGAAGAGACAGCATATTGGGCCTTGCATGCCCCTAGGCCCAAATTTTTAACCATATTTGGGTTGTCCCTTCTCACTTCCCTAGGGCTCTGCTTGGAGTTCCTCTTTCTTTGGGACACCTAAGGTAACAAACCTGAAAGGGGACCTCCATCACACAGCTTGACGAAAAACAATTGGGACCGGGCCAAATCCACAGAGAGGAATATTCGTCCATGTCCCATGATGCCTCCCCATATACCACGGACATCGTTGATACAAAATCCAGAGACAAAAGCCTGAGCAAGCGCCTCAGACTCGCTCTTTCTTCATATCCTGAAGAGTTCTTCTCATGGTTTGTAGATTGGTCCTGCCATACCTACGTCCCCAAACTTAAGCTGAGTTTGTGTTTTCAGACTTCTGTCCTCAAAGTCCTGGGCCACACACCCTCCAGGCTGGGGCCCCTGGAGCCACACATTAGGACTGTGCCTACCAATCCATGAGAATTCTGCCCATTCCATTGTCCAAAATCGTACAAATTAGGAGAAACCTCCAAAGTCCCTGAGGCCATCCCAATTGTGTAGGTCACCCGGAACAAAGATGGGTTGTCTGACACCAGCTGATAATCTACCACCACTCAGACTATACATGGATGTCCCCAGAGGAGAAGATTGAACCACACAGGACCCTAGGCTATAATAGGATCCAATGCCTTGGTTTACAGGCATGTCTCCTCAAAAGCCTGATTCCAATACGAGCATAGGGGTTTTGCTGAGGCACCTAGCAGAATTCATCTCGTCTCCACAAGGAAACCTGTGCATGGGAGCCATCCAAAGCATAGGAGAGTACTCAGGGTCCCGGTGCCACCGCCCCATTCCAAGGCCCTCATGGACACAAAAACACATTAGGAACCATCCTCAGGAAAGTCCATTTCAACTCAGCCACCCCGGTTGCTCCCACAGAGCCATCAGCTCTAAACTGTCTTGTTGCCAGGAGACAATTGGAATGCGAGGCGGGCTTCCCAGGCATCCATCCTCGAACTGTGCTCTGGAGTCATTCCATATGGGATGTCCTGGAGCTGTCCAACAGGTCTCAATTGTCCCGCAGAAGGAATCCTTGAAGGGGGCATCCCACAACTCCCAACGTGGGAAAACTTCAGTGGCCTCAGATTCCGCTCCCTTCATGAAGCGGCCGTCATGCACGGAAACTCCGACCTGAGCCAACGTCTGACCTCGCCCTGACTTCAGATGCATGAGTATTGTTTCAGATCTGCAGGGAGTACCTGCCGTGCCCTCGGCCTGAAACCCAAGTCTAGCTTGTCTTCTCAGACTTCCGTCCTCACACTCCTGCCCCCGAAGCCCTCAAGTTTGGCAATAACGGACCCACAATGCAGCACTCTGCCTGCCCTCTACAAAAAAATTATTGCCTCATGAGCTGCCCAGGCACCTTCAATGAGGATAAACCTCCACAGCACTCGATTTCACCCAAATTATATAGTCTAACCTGGGCACTAATGCACTGTCGGACACAACCTGAGCCCGGACCTCCTGACCAACACCCGGAAAGCAGACCGCACACTGAGCACATAAGACCCGCCATGGCCTTAGGTCATCATCTCTTCCCTACCTCCGTTTTCAGGCCTCAGAACCGAGACATTATCTCCAATCACTGCCCAGGGGTGAGTTTGATGCAGAAATCAGAATACCTCCTTACCCATGGTAAGAAACGTTGTGGTTGGCATGTCGTCCAACGTTCAGTGTAGGAGAAACCAGCATTCACCCTGAGGCCCCGCCCATTCTTGAGTGCGACAAGGGCATATACATGCATTGTGACCCTCAGCATGAGTCCTGTCCTCTAGTAAGTCGTCTCTGTGACTGGAACTTTAGATGTGATAATGGGCTTGATATGTCCCTAAGCCCCAATTTTTAACTAGATTTCTGATTGCCCAGTCACCCCCCCCCCAGGGCTTTACTCTGGAATCCCTCATTCGGTGGGACACCTGAGGTTAAAAAGAAAACAACATCAAAAAAAAAAAAACAAAAACAAAAAAAAAAGAATTCTTCCATCCCACAGAGTGACCCCAAACGCTTTGGACTGGACCAAACCACCAGGAAGTACGACTCGTCCACTTCCCATGAGGTCATCCAGAAATTTCACGACCATGAGTGACACGATATCCAGAGACAAAAACTTGAGCAAGAGCCTAACACTCACCTTTTTCTCAAATCCCGAAATGTTCTCCTCATGTTCTGTAGATAAGTCCTGCCATACCTATGACCTGAAACATAAGCCAAGTTTGTGTTTTCAGACAACGATCCAAAAAGCCCTGGCCTACACAACCTACAAGCTCAGGCCCCTGAAGCCAAACCTGAGGACTGTACTTGCCCTCTCCAAGGGAATTGTCTGTGCCTATTCCAATGGCCACATCCCTTCTAATAGGATAAACCTCCACAGTCCCTGATCCATCTCATTATTGGTGGCTTTCCAGGTAAAACAGGGGCAATCTGAGCCCATCTGAGCACCTACCTGTACTCAGACCCATAGACAGATGTCCCCAGAGGTAAAAAGGAAAGAACAGGCCCCTAGGCACTAATCATATCCATTGCTTTTGTTTCCAGGCATCTCTCCTCAGAGGCCTGGATTTCAAAACCAGCATATGGCTGTTTCTTGACTCACCCATCAGAAAACATCTCATCTACACATGGGAAACTTGCACGTTGGAGCTGTGTCAAAGCCTCTGTTTAGGAGAACCCTTCAGGGCCCCAGTGCCACCGCTTCATTCCAAGGTCTCCATAGACACAAAAGCACATTAGGACCCATCCATAGGAGAGTCCATTTCAACTCAGCCTCCTCGGTTGATCCCCCAGATCCAGCAGATCTAACATGTCTTGTTTCTAGGAAACAATTGGAATGCGATGTGGGCTACCCAGCCATGCATCCTTAGAACCCTGCTCAGAATCATTGGCCTGGAGCCAAACAACAGGTCTCAATTGTCCTGCAGAAGACACTTTGCAGTTTGGAGCTTCTCACAAATCCCATCGTGGGAAAACTCCCATGGCCTCGTGATGCCGCCCCTTCGTGAAGGGGCCATCAATGACAGAAACACCAACTTGAGCGATCGTCTGATTCTCGCCCTGACTTCAGATGCACGAGATCTCGATTCAGGTCTGTAGATTGTGCCATCGCTGATACAAAATCCAGAGACAAAAACCTGAGCAAGCGCCTCAGACTCGCACTTTCTTCATATCCTGAAGAGTTCTTCTCATGGTTTGTAGATCGGATCTGCCATACCAACGTCCCCAAACATAAGCTGAGTTTGTGTTTTCAGACTTCTGTCCTCAAAGTCCAGGGCCACACACCCTCCAGGCTGGGGCCCCTGGAGCCACACATTAGGACTGTGTTTACCAATCCATGGGAATTCTGCCCATTCCATTGTCCAAAATCGTACAAATTAGGAGAAACCTCCAAAGTCCCTGAGGCCATCCCAATCGTGTAGGTCGCCCGGAACAAACAAGGGCTGTCTGACACCAGCTGATAATCTACCTCCACTCATACCATAAATGGATGTCCCCAGAGGAGAAGATTGAACCAGACAGGACCCTAGGCCATAATAGGATCCATTGCCTTGGTTTACAGACATGTCTCCTCAAAAGCCTGATTCCAATACGAGCATAGGGGTTTTGCTGAGGCACCCAGCAAAACTCATCTCGTCTCCACAAGGAAACCTGTGCATGGGAGCCATGTCCAAAGCATAGGAGAGTACTCAGGGTCCCGGGGCCTCCGCCCCATTCCAAGGCCCTCATGGACACAATAACACATTAGGACCCATCCTCAGGGGAGTCCATTTCAACTCAGCCACCCCGGTTGCTCCCGCAGAGCCATCAGATCTAAACTGTCTTGTTGCTAGGAGACAATTGGAATGCGAGGCGGGCTTCCCAAGCATCCATCATCGAACGGTGCTCTGGAGTCATTCTATATGGGATGTCCTGGAGCTGTCCAACAGGTCTCAATTGTCCCGCAGAAGGAATCCTTGAAGGGGGCATCCCACAACTCCCAACGTGGGAAAACTTCAGTGTCCTCGAGATTCCCCTCCCTTCATGAAGCGGCCGTCATGCACGGAAACTCCGACCTGAGCCAACGTCTGATCCTCGCCCTGACTTCAGATGCATGAGTATTGGTTCAGATCTGGAAGGGGTACCTGCCGTGCCCTCGGCCTGAAACCCAAGTCTAGCTTGTCTTCTCAGACTTCCGTCCTCACACTCCTGCCCCCGAAGCCCTCAAGTTTGGCAATTCCAGACCCAAAATGCAGCACTCTGCCTGCCCTCTAGAAAAAAATTATTGCCTCATGAGCTGCCCATGCACCTTCAATGAGGAAAACCTCCACAGCACTCGATTTACCCAAATAATATAGTCTAACCTGGGCACTAATGCACTGTCGGACACAACCTGAGCCCGGACCTCCTGACCAACACCCGGAAAGCAGACCGCACACTGAGCACATAAGACCCGCCATGGCCTTAGGTCATCATCTTTTCCCTACCTCAGTTTTCAGGCCTCAGAACCGAGACATTATCTCCAATCACTGCCCAGGGGTCAGTGTGATGCAGAAATCAGAACACCTCCTTACCCATGGTAAGAAACCTTGTGGTTGGCACGTCGTCCAATGTTCAGTGTAGGAGAAACCAGCATTCACCCTGAGGCCCCGCCCATTCTTGAGTGCGACAAGGGCATAAACATGCATTGTGACCCTCAGCATGAGTCCTGTCCTCTAGTAAGTCCTCTCAGTGACTGGACCATTAGATGTCATAATGGGCTTGATATGTTCCTAGGCCCCAATTTTTAACCAGATTTCTGATTGTCCAGTCACCCCCACCCCAGGGCTCTACTCTGGAGTCCCTCATTTGGTGCGACACCTGAGGTTAAAAAGAAAACAACATCAAAAAAAAAAAAAAACGGACTTCTTCCATCCCACAGTGTGACCCCAAACGCTTTGTTGGACCAAACCACCAGGGAGTAAGACTCGTCCATTTCCCATGAAGTCACCCAGAAATTTCACGACCATGAGTGACACGATATCCAGAGACAAAAACTTGAGCAAGAGCCTCACACTCGCCCTTTTCTCAAATCCCAAAAAGTTTTCCTCATGGTCTGTAGATAAGTCCTGCCATCCCTATGACCTGAAACATAAGCCAAGTTTGTGTTTTCAGACAACTGTCCAAACAGTCCTGGTCTACTCAACCTACAGGCTCAGGCCCCTGGAGCCAAACCTGAGGACTGTACTTGCCCTCTCCAAGGGAATTGTGTGTGCCCATTCCAATGGCTACATCCCTTCTAATAGGATAAACCTCCAAAGTCCCTGATCCATCTCATTAGTGGTGGCTTCCCAGGTAAAACAGGGGCAATCTGAGCCCATCTGAGCACCTACCTGTACTCAGACCCATAGACAGATGTCCCCAGAGGTTAAAAGGAAAGAACAGGCCCCTAGGCACTAATCATATCCATTGCTTTTGTCTCCAGGCATCTCTCCTCAGAGGCCTGGATTTCAAAACCATCATATGGCTGTTTCTTGACTCACCCATCAGAAAACATCTCATCTACACATGGGAAACTTGCACTTTGGAGCTGTGTCAAAGCCTCTGTTTAGGAGAATCCTTCTGGGCCCCAGTGCCACCTCTTCATTCCAAGGTCTCCAAAGACACAAAAGCACAATAGGACCCATCTACAGGAGAGTCCATTTCAACTCAGCTTCCTCGGTTTCTCCCCTAGATCCAGCAGAACTAACCTGTCTAGTTGCTAGGAGACAATTGGAATGTGAGGTGGGCTACCCAGCCATCCATCCTTAGAACCCTGCTCAGAATCATTAGTCTGGAGCCAACAACAGGTCTCAATTGTCCTGCAGAAGACACTTTGCAGTTTGGACCTTCTCACAATTCCCATTGTGGGAAAACCGCCATGGCCTCGTGATCCCCCCCTTCATGAGGGCGCTATCAGGGTCAGAAATTCCAACCTGAGCGATCGTCTGATCCTCGCCATGACTTCAGATGCACGAGATCTCTATTCAGTTCTGTAGATTGTGCCTGCCATGTCCTCACCCAGAAACCTAAGCCTAGCTTGTGTTCTCAGACTTCTTTCCTCAGACTACTGACCAAGAAGCCCTCCAATTTGGCAATCCAGAACTACAAAGCAGCACTCTGCCTGCCCTCCAGAAGAAACACATTGCCCTCTGGGGCTACCAAGTAACCCCAAGTGAGGATCAACCTGCACCTACCTTGGCTGTACCCCAAATACATAGGCTGACCAGGGCACTAATGCCCTTTCTGACACAGCCTGAGCCTAGAACTCCTGGCCCCACCAAGACAGCTGGCCGCACACTGAGCACATCGAGCCGCCATGGCCTTAGAACGTCATCTCTTTCCACCTCGGTTTTCAGGCTTTAGAACCTAGACCTTATCTCTATTCACTGCCTAGGTCTGAACGTAATGCAGAAATCAGAAATCCTTCCCCAGGGCAAGAAACCTTGTGGTTGGCATGTTGTGCAACGTTCAGTGTAGTTGAAACCAGTGTGGCACATGAGGCCCCGCGCATGCTTGCTTTCCAAGCCCCCATACACCCAATCCTCACCAGTGTTTGAGTTTTCCGGTCACCCCGCCCGTACCTGGGGCTCTGCTCTGGAATCCCTTTCTTGGAGAGACACATGAGCCAGAAAACACAACTCCACCCTTCCCACAAAATGACCCCAAACTCTTGGGAGCTGGGACAAATACCCAGAGAGGGATACTCGTCCATAGTCCCTGAGGCAACCCCTCCTATCCACGGCTATCCCGGACACAACATCCAGAGACAAAAGCCTGAAGGAACGCCTCCCACTCGCCCTTGTTTCAGAGGCCCAGGAGCTCCCTCTTGGGCTGTACATCCGGCCTGCCATACGCTAGGCGCCACGCATAAGCTGAGTTTGTGTTTTCAGACTTCTGTGCCCACAGCCTGGACCCACACAACCTCCAGGCTAGGGCCTCTGGAGCCACAGCGAAAGATTGTGCCTGCCCTCTCCAAGGAAATTGTGCCCAATCCATTGACCACAACCCTACAGGTTAGGGAAAAGCTCCAAGGCCCCTGAGGTCATCAATAGTGTAGGCCACCCTGGACTAAGAGGGGCTCTCTGACACCAGCGGAGCATCTATATCCACTTAGACTCTCAGACAGTGTCCCCAGAGACAGAAGGTTGAAATGGACAGGCCTCCAGGCCCCCGCTTCATGAAGGTGCCATCATAGACACATACGCCAGCCTCAGCCAACATCTGATCCTCAGCCTGACTTCAGATGCAGGAGATTTTGATTCAGCCTCTGCAGAGTGGGCCTGCTCTGCCCTTGGCTCCAATCCTCACCCTAGCTTGTGTTTTCAGACTTCCGTCCTCACACTCCTGGCCCACAAACCCTCCCTACTGGGAATTCTGGGGCCACAATGAAGCACTCTGCCTGCCACCCAGGAGAAAAACATTGTCTATGGTGCTGCCCAGAAACCCCAAATGAGGATCAAACTGTTTGGCCCTCGGCAACACCCCAATTGCATAGGCTACCTTAAACACTAATGCTCTTTCGCAAATAGCCTGAGCCCAGACCTTCCAACAGACACCGAAACAGCTGGCTGCACACCCAGCACATTGGACCCGCCACTGCCTTAGTCCACCATCCATTCCCAACCTGGGTTTTCAGTCTTCGGATCCTAGACTTATCTCCAATCCCTGCACAGGGGGGAACCTGATGCACAAGTCAGAACCCCTCCTTCCCCATGGCAAGAAACCTTGCTGCTGGCAGTGAGTCCAACCTTCAGTGTAGAAAAAAACGGCATGGCCCATGAGGCCACGACCATGCGTGAGCGCCGCCTTGGGCACCAACACACATTGTAACCCTCAGCGTGAGTTCCTTATTCAAGTAACGCCTCTCAGTGACTGGACCAAGAGCCCGCATATGTGGCTTGCCATGCCCATAGGCACCCAGGACTAACTAGATGGTGTGTATTCCAGTTGAGGGATCCCATTGCTTTGCTCTAGAGTCCCTCTCTTGGGGGGTCCCTTGTGGCAGAAAACAGTACTCTTCCCTTCCCACAGAATGAACCAAAACACTTGGGAGCTTGGACAATCCCCCGAGAGGAAGGGTCTTCCTCAGCCCCTGAAGCAACCCCTACCCTGAACGGCCACTGTGAACGCAACACCCAGAGACAAAAGCCTGAGCAACTGCCTCCCACTTGCCCTCCTTTGATATCCAGAGGATCTCCCCTCACGGAGTGGTGATCAGGCCTGCCATTACCTTGGCCCCTAGCTGAACCAAGTTTGCTTTTTCAGACATCTGTCCCCACAGCCCTGGCAAAAACAGCCTCTAGGCTGGGTCCTCTGGAGCATTACCACAGGAACGTGCCTGCTCTCTCCTGGGAAACTGTGTCCATTCCTTTGGCGTCACACCTCCAGAATATAAGAAACCTCAAGGCCCCCGAGGACATCCCACTACTGGGAGCCTCCCTGGACACACAGAGGCATTCTGACACAAGCTGAGCAGCTACCTCCACGAAGGCATGCATACAGATGTCAACAGAGATAGAAGGTTGAGCTGGACAGGCCCTTAGGGCCTAATCTCAACTCTTGCTTTGTTTTCCAGGTGTCACTCCTCAGAGGCTTTGGTTCGAAGAACAGGATATGGGGCTTTCCTGAGGCACTGAACAGAACTCCTCTCGTCTCCACATGGGAAGCTTCCTTGTTGAAGCCATGTCAAACACCTCAGGTTGGAGAATCCTGCAGAGTCCCTGAGCCACTTCCACATTCCAAGGTCTCCCTGGCCACCAAGCCACAGTAGGACTCATCTTCAGGAGAGTCCATTTCAACTCTCCCCTCTGGGTAGCTCACCCAGGAGCCCACAGATTGAGCCAACCTTGTCCTGACTAAACAGTGGGAATATGAGGTGGCGTTCCCAGGCATCCATGCTTAGACACCTGCTCTCGAGTCTTTCCGTATGGGGCCTCCTGGAACCATCCAAGAGGACTCGACAGTCGTGCAGAAGGAAACCTTGAGGTTTGGAGTAGTTCACAAATCCCATCGTAGGCAAACATCCCTGGCCTCATGAAAAACCCACACCCTTCAGGAAGATGCCATGCTGGACAAAAACTCTAGCCTGAGGCACGTCTCATATTTGACATGACCTCAAAGCAGGAGATATCGATTCAGCCTCTGCAGTGTGGGCCTGCCATGCCCTCGGTCCCAAACCTCACGCTAGCTTGTGTTTTCAGACTTGCTTCCTCACACTCCTGGCAAACAAGCCCTCCGGACTATGAACTCCAGAACCACAACCCAGCCCAGTGTCTGCCCAATGGAAGAAAAACGTTTCCCTCTTGGGTTCTCCAGAAAACCCAGATGAGGATCAACCTGCTCGGGCTTCGATGGTCCCCGAAATGGATAGGCTGCTCTGGGCACTCATGCTCTGTCTGACACAGCCTGAAGCTAGATGTCCAGACAGACAAGGAGACAGCTGGCCGCATACCCAGCACTTCGGACACGCCATGGTCTTATGCAGTCAATTCTTCCTAACCTTAGTTTTCAGATATCTGAACCTAGACATTATATCAATTCTCCACACAACTGGGTATCGCAGGCACAAAACAGAACTCCTCCTTCCCCATGGTTGTAAAGCTTGCTCTTGGCATGGAATCACAACTTCAGGGTGGGAGAAACCTTCCTGGTCCCTGATGCCACGCCCAAACTTGAGTGCTGCTTGGGCACAAATTCACACTGTGACCCTCAGCATGAGCCCCATGTCAAAGAAAGGCCTGTCAGGGCCTGGACCAAGAGCCCACATATGGGGCTTGCAAAGCCCATATGCTCCCAATCCTCACCAGTGTTTGAGTTTACCAGTCGCCCAGCCCATACCAGGGGCTCTGCTCTGGAATCCCTTTCTTGGAGAGACACATGAGCCAGAAAACACGACTCCACCCTTACCACAAAATGACCCCAAACTCTTGGGAGCTGGGACAAATCCCCAAAGAGAGATACTCGTGCACAGTCCCTGAGGCCACCCCTCCTATCCACGGCTATCCCGGACACAACATCCAGAGACAAAAGCCTGAAGGAACGCCTCCCACTCGCCCTTGTTTAAGAGGCCCAGGAGCTCCCTCTCGGGCTGTACATGCGGCCTGCCATACGCTAGGCGCCACGCATAAGCTGAGTTTGTGTTTTCAGACTTCTGTGCCCACAGCCTGGACCCACACAACCTCCAGGCTAGGGCCTCTGGAGCCACAGCGAAAGATTGTGCCTGCCCTCTCCAAGGAAATTGTGCCCAATCCATTGACCACAACCCTACAGGTTAGGGAAAAGCTCCAAGGCCCCTGAAGTCATCAATAGTGTAGGCCACCCTGGACTAAGAGGGGCTCTCTGACACCGGTGGAGCATCTATATCCACTTAGACTCTCAGACAGTGTCCCCAGAGACAGAAGGTTGAAATGGACAGGCCCCCAGGCCCTAATCTGAACCTTAGATTTGGTTTCCATGTGTCCGTCCTCAGAGGACTGTTTTCGTAGACCAGCACACGGGGCTTTTCTGAGGCACCAAAGAAACCTCTCTCGTCTCCACATGGGGAGCTTACTTACTGGGGACGTATCAAACCCTTCAGGTAGGAGAGTTCCGCAGGGCCACTGAACAACCTGCACATTCCAAGGTCTCCATGGACACAAACGCAAATTACGACGCATCCTCAGGAGAGGCCATTTCAACGTAGCCCCCTGGGTAGCGTGCCCCAGAGGCAGCAGATCAAACATATCTTGTGGCTAATGGCCAAAGGGAATGCGAGGCATGCTGTTCAGGGATCCATCCTTCGAACCCTGTTCTCCACTACTTCCGTATCCTATGTCCTGGAGCCATGCAACAGGACTCGAATGTCCCGCAGAAGGAAACCTTGTGGTTGGGGTAACCTCCAAACTCAGCGTGGGAAAACTTCCTTGGCCTCATGAGGCCCCTGCTTCATGAAGGTGCCATCATGGACACATACTCCAGCCTCAGCCAACGTCTGATCCTCAGCCTGACTTCAGATGAAGGAGATTTTGATTCAGCCTCTGCAGAGTGGGCCTGCTCCGCCCTTGGCTCCAATCCTCACCCTAGCTTGTGTTTTCAGACTTCTGTCCTCACATTCCGGGCCCATTAACCCACCCTCCTGGGAATTCTGGGGCCACAATGAAGCACTCTGCCTGCCTCCCAGGAGAAAAATATTGTCTATGGTGCTGCCCAGAACCCCAAATGAGGACCAAAGAGCTTGGCCGTCGGCAACACCCCAATTGCATAGGCTACCTTAAACACTGATGCTCTGTCGCAAATAGCCTGAGCCCAGACCTTCCATCAGACACCGACACAGCTGGCTGCACACCTAGCACATTGGACCACAGGACCGTGCCTGCTCTCTCCTGGAAAACTGTGTCCATTCCTTTGGCGTCACACCTCCAGAATATGAGAAACCTCAAGGACATCCCACTACTGGGAGCCTCCCTGGAGACACAGGGGCATTCGGACACAAGCTGAGCAGCTACTTCCACCAAGGCATGCACACAGATGTCAACAGAGATAGAAGGTTGAGCCGGACAGGCCCTTAGGCCCTAATCTCAACTCTTGCTTTGGTGTCCAGGTGTCACTCCTCAGAGGCTTTGGTTTGAAGAACAGGATATGGGGCTTTCCTGAGGCACTGAACATAACACCTCTCGACTCCACATGAAAGCTTCCTTGTTGGAGCCATGTTAAACACCTCAGGTTGGAGAATCCTGCAGAGTCCTGAGCCCCCTCCACATTCCAAGTTCTCCCAGGCCACCAAGCCACAGTAGGACTCATCTTCAGGAGAGTCCATTTCAACTCTCCCCTCTGGGTAGCTCACCCAGGAGCCCGCAGATTGAGCCTGACTTGTCCTGACTAAAGAGTGGGAATATGATGTGGCGTTCCCAGGCATCCATGCTTAGACACCTGCTCTCGAGTGTTTCCATATGGGACCTCCTGGAACCATCCAATAGGACTCGACTGTCGTGCAGAAGGAAACCTTGAGGTTTGGAGTAGTTCACAAATCCCATCGTAGGCAAACATCCCTGGCGTCATGAAGCCCCTACACCCTTAAGGAAGAGGCCATGCTGGACAAAAACTCTAGCCTGAGGCACGTCTCATAGTTGACATGACCTCAGTGCAGGAGATCTCGATACAGCCTCTGCAGAGTGGGCCTGCTCTGCCCTTGGTCCCAAACCTCAGGCTAGCTTGTGTTTTCAGACTTCCTTCCTCACACTCCTGGCAAACAAGCCCTCCGGACTAGGAACTCCAGAACCACAATCCAGCCCAGGGTCTGCCCAAAGGAAGAACAACGTTTCCCTGTGGGGTTCTCCAGAAAACCCATATGAGGATCAACCTGCTCGGGCCTCGACGGTACCCGACCTGGATAGGCTGCTCTGGGCACTTATGCTCCATCTGACACAGCCTGATGCCACACGTCGAGACAGACAAGGAGACAGCTGGCCACACACCCAGCACTTCGGACACGCCATGGTCTTATACCGTCACCTCTTCCTAACCTTGGTTTTCAGATATCTGAACCTAGACATTATATCAATTCTCCACACAGCTGGGTATCGCAAGCACAAAAGAGAACTCCTCCTTCCCCATGGTTGTAAAGCTTGCTCTTGGCATGGAGTCACACCTTCAGGGTGAGAGAAACCTTCATGGCCCCTGATTCCACGCCCAACCGTGAGTGCAGCAGCACAAATTCACACTGTGACCCTCAGTGTGAGCCCCATGTCAAAGTAAGGCCTGTCAGGGCCTGGACCAAGAGCCCATATATGGGGCTTGCCAGGCCGCTATGCACCCAATCCTCACCTTGTTTGAGTTTTCCAGTCTCCCCGCCCGTACCTGGGGCTCTGCTCTCGAATCCCTTTCTTGGAGAGACACATGAGCCAGACAACACGACTCCACCCTTCCCACAAAATGACCCCAAACTCTTGGGAGCTGTGACAAATACCCAGAGAGGGATACTCGTCCATATTCCCTGAGGCCACCCGTCCAATCCACGGCTATCCCGGACACAACATCCAGAGACAAAAGCCTGAAGGAACGCCTCCCACTCGCCCTTGTTTCAGAGGCCCAGGAGCTCCCTCTTGGGCTGTACATCCGGCCTGCCATACCCTAGGCGCCACTCATAAGCTGAGTTTGTGTTTCCAGACATCTGTGCCCACAGCCTGGACCCAAACAACCTCCAGGCTAGCCTCCATTACAAGGCTCTCATGGACACAAACACACATTAGGCCCCATCCTCAAGAAAGTCCATTTCAACTCAGCCACCCCGGTTTCTCCCGCAGAGCCATCAGATCTCAACTGTCTAGTCCCTTCTCTCTTCCCCAGGGCTCTGCTTTGGAATTCCTATTTGTTTGGGGCACCTGAGGTATCAAACCTGAAAGGAGACCTCCCATCCCACAGATTGACGAAAAATCATTGGGACTGGGCCATATCCACAGAGAGGAAGATTTGTCCATGGCCCAGGAGGCCTCCCCACATTCCAAGGCCATGGTTGATACAAAATCCAGAGACAAAAGCCTGAGCAAGCGCCTCAGACTCGCTCTTTCTTCATATCCTGAAGTTTTATTCTCTTGGTTTGTAGATTGGGCCTGCCATACCGACGTCCCCAAACCTAAGCTGAGTTTGTGTTTTCAGCTTTCTGTCCTCAAATTCCAGGGCCACACACCCTCCAGGATGGGGCCCCTGGAGCCACACATTAGGACTGTGCTTACCCCATGCATGGAAATTCTGCCCATTCCATTGTTCAATATCGTACATATTAGGAGAACCCTGCAAAGTCCCCGAGGCCATCCCAAGAGTGTAGGTCTCCCGGGACAAACAAGGGCTGTCTGACACCAGCTGAGCATCTATCTCCACACATGACATAGATGGATGTCCCCAGAGAAGAAGATGGAACCAGACATGACCCTAGGCCATAATCGGATCCAAGCTTTGGTTTACAATCATGTCTCCTCAAAAGCCTGAATTCCAATACAAGCATAGGGGGTTTCCTGAGGCACCCATCAGAACAAACCTCATCTGCACAAGGATACTTGAGCATGGGTGCTATGTCAAAAGTTTAGGAGAATACTTCAGGGTCCCGGTGCCACCGCCCCATTCCAAGGCCCCCATGGACACAAACACACTTTAGGACCTTACCTCGGGAAAGTCCATTTCAACTCAGCCTTCCCGGTGTCTCCCGCAGAGCCATCAGATCTCAACTTTCTTGTTGTTAGGAGACAATTGGAATGCGAGGCAATCTTCCCTGGCATCCATCCTCGAACAATGCTCTGGAGTCATTCCATAGGAAATGTCCTGGAGCTGCCCAACAGGTCTCAAATGTCCCGAATAAGGAATCCTTGAAGGGGGCATCGAACTACTCCCAACGTGGGAAAACGTTAACAGCCTTAAGACTTTGCTTCGTTCATGAAGGGGCAGTCATGCACAGAAACTCCAACCTGAGCCAAGTCTGATCCACGCCGTGACTTCAGATGCATGAGATATTGGTTCATACCTGCAGGGGGTACCTGCCCTGCCCTCGGCCTGACATCGGAGTCTAGCTGGTGTTCTCAGATTTCTGTCCTCACACTACTGGCCCCGAAGCCCTCACTTTTGGCAATTCTGGACCCACAATGCAGCACTCTGCCTGCCCTCTAGAAAAAATATCTTGCGTACTTAGCTGCCCAGGCACCACAAATGAGGATAAAACTACACGGCACTCGACTGTAACAAAATTATAAAGTCGAACCTGGACACTAATGCAATGTCTGACACAACCTGAGCCGGAACCTCCTGACCAACAACCAGGCAGCTGACCGCACACTGAGCATATCAGACCCACCATGGCCTTAGGTCATCATCTCTTCCCAACTGCGGTTTTCAGGATTTAGAACCTAGACCTTAAATCCACCCACTTCCCAGGGTTGAAAATGATGCAGAAATCAGACCTCCTTCCCCATGGCAAGAAACCTTGTGATTGGCATGTTGTCCAAAGTTCAGTGAAGTTGAAACCAGTGTGGCCCATGTGGCCCCGCCCATGCTCGCAGGCCAATTGGTCACAAATACACATTTTGACTCTCAGCCTGAGTCCAGTCCTAAAGTAAGGCCTCTCAGTGGCTGGATGAAGAGACAGCATATTGGGCCTGCCATGCCCCTAGGCCCAAATTTTTAACCATAATTGGGTTGTCCCTACACTCTTCCCCAGGGCTCTACTTTGGAATTCCTCTTTGGTTGAGACACCTGAGGTAACAAACCTGAAAGGAGACCTCCCATCCCACAGATTGTGGAAAAACCACTGGGACCGGGCCATATCCACAGAGAGGAAGATTCGCCCATGGCCCATGAGGCCTCCCCACTTTCCACGGCCATAGTTGATACAAAATCCAGAGACAAAAGCCTGAGCAAGCGCCTCAGACTCACTCTTTCTTCATATCCTGAAGAGTTGTTCTCATGGTTTGAGATTGGGCCTGCCATACCTACGTCCCCAAACCTAAGCTGAGTTTGTGTTTTCAGACTTCTGTCCGCAAAGTCCTGGGCCACACACCCTCCAGGCTGGGGCCCCTGGAGCCTCACATTAGGACTGTGCTTACCCCATGAATGGGAATTCTGCCCATTCCATTGTCCAAAATCGTACATATTAGGAGAACCCTCCAATTCCCCGAGGCCATCCCAATAGTGTAGGTCTCCCGGGACAAACAAGGGCGGTCTGACACCAGCTGAGCATCTACCTCCACTCATACCATAGATGGATGCCCCAGAGAAGAAGATTGAACCAGACAGGACCCTAGGCCATAAAGGATCAGTTGCTTTGGTTTACAGGCATGTATCCTCAAAAGCCTGGACTCCAATAAGAGCATAGGGGGTTTCCTGAGGCACCCATCAGGTTAAATCTCGTCTCCACGAGGAAACTTGTGCATGGGAGCTATGTCAAAAGCTAAGGAGAATACTTCAGGGTCCCGGTGCCACCGCCCCATTCCAAGGCCCTCGTGGACACAAACACACATTAGGCCACATCCTCATGAAAGTCCATTTCAACTCAGCCAACCTGGTTGCTCCCGCAGAGCCAGAAGATCTCAACTGTCTTGTTGCTAGGAGACAATTGGAATGCGAGGCGGGCTTCCCTGGCATCCATCCTCGAACGATGCTCTGGAGTCTTTCCATATGGGACGTCCTGGAGCTGCCCATCAGGTCTCAATTGTCCCGCAGAAGGAATCCTTGAAGGGGGCATCCCACAACTCCCAACGTGGGAAAACCTCCATGGCCTTGAGATTCCGCTCCTTTCATGGAGGGGCAGTCATGCACAGAAACTCAAACCTGAGCCAACGTCTGATCCTCGCCGTGAGTTCAGATGCATGAGATAATGGTTCAGATCTGAAGGGGGTACCTGCCGTGCCCTCGGCCTCAAGCCCAAGTCTAGCTTCTGTTCTCAGACTTCTGTCCTCACACTCCTGGCCCAGAATCCCTCAAGTCTGGCAATTCCGGACACATATGCAGCACTCTGCTTGACCTCTAGAAAAAATTTATTGCTTAAGAGCTGCCCAGGCACCTTAAATGAGGATAAACCTACACGGCACTCGACTGTACTCAAATATATAGTCTAACATGGGCATAATGCACTGTCTGACACAACCTGAGCCCAACCTCCTGACCAACACCCAGACAGCTGACTGCACACTGAGCAAATCAGACCCGCCAAGGCCTTAAGTCCTCATCTCTACCCAACTGCGGTTTTCAGGTTTCAGAACCTAGACCTTATCTCCAACCACTGCCCAGGGTTGAAAATGATGCAGAAATCAGAATTCCTTCCCCATGGCTAGACACCTTGTGATTGGCATGTGGTCCAATGTACAGTGTAGATGAAACCAGTGTTGCCCATGTGGCCCCGCCCATGTACGCAGGCCACATTGGTCCCAAACACACATTGTGACCCTCAGCCTGAACCCAGTCCTCAAGTAAGGCTTCTAAGTGGCTATTGAAGGGACAGCATATTGGGCATGCCCTGCCCCTAGGCCCCAATTTTTAAGCAGAGTTTGGGTAGCCCCTTCACTCTTCTACAGTGCTCTGCTTTGGAATTCCTCTTTGGTTGGGACACCTGAGGTAACAAACCTGAAAGGAGACCTCCCATCCAACAGATTGACGAAAAACAATTGGGCCGTGCCTAATCCACAGAGATGAAGATTCGTCCATGGCCCATGAGGTCTCCGCACATTCCACGGCTATTGATACATAATCCAGAGACAAAAGCCTGAGCAAGCGCCTCAGACTCGTTCTTGCTTCAGATACTGAAGTGTTCTTCACATGGTTTGTAGATTTGGCCTGCCATACCTACGTCCCCAAACCTAAGCTGAGTTTTTGTTTTCAGACTTCTGTCCTCAAAGTCCTGGGCCACAAAACCTCCAGGCTGTGGCCCCTGAGTCACATATTAGGACTGTGCCTACACAATCCATTGGAATTCTGCCCATTCCATTGTCCAAAATCGTACAAATCAGGAGAACCTTCCAAAGTCCCCGAGGCCATCCCAATAGTGTAGGTCTCCCGGGACAAACAAGGGCGGTCTGACACCAGCTGAGCATCTACCTCCACTCATACCATAGATGGATATCCCCAAAGAAGAAGATTGAACCAGACAGGACCCTAGGCCATAATCGGATGCATTGCTTTGGTTTACAGGCATGTCTCCTCAAAGGACTGGATTCCAATACCAGCAAAGCGGGTTTCCTGAAGCACCCATGAGAACAAATCTCATCTCCACAAGAAAACTTGTGCATGGGAGCTATGTCAAAAGGTTAGTAGAATACTTCAGGGTCACTGTGCCACCGCCCCAAACCAAGGCCATCATGGACCCAAACACACATTATGCCCCATCCTCAGGAAAGACCATTTCTTTTTTTTTCTATTTAAGATTTCTTTTATTTATTTGACAGACAAAGATCACAAGCAGGCAGAGAGGCAGGCAGAGAGAGAGTAGGAGGTAGGCTCCCTGCTAAGCAGAGAGCCTGATATGAGGCTTGATCGAGAACTCTGAGATCATGACTTCAGCCAAAGGCAGCAGCTTAACCCACTGAGACACCCAGGAGACCCATTATAGTCCATTTCAATTCAGCCACCCCGGTTGCTCCCGCAGAGCCATCTGATCTACACTGTCTTGTTGCTATTAGCCAATTGGAATGCGAGGCGGGCTTCCCTGGAATCCATCCACGAACGGTGCTCTGGAGTCATTCCATATGAGATGTACTGGATCTGCCCAACAGGTCTCAATTGTCCCGCAGAAGGAATCCTTGAAGGGGGCATCCCACAACTCCCAACGTGGAAAAACCCCCATGGCCTTGAGATTCCGCTCCGTTCATGAAGGGGCAGTCATGCACAGAAATTCCAACCTGAGCCAACGTCTGATCCTCGCCGTGACTTCAGATGCATGAGATATTGGTTCAGATCTGCAGGGGGTACCTGCCGTGCCCTCGGCCTGAAGCCCAAGTCTAGCTTGTGTTCTCAGACTACTGTCCTCACACTACTACCCAGAACCCCTCAAGTCTAGCAATTCCGGACCCACAATGCACCAGACTGCCAGCACTCTAGAAAAAATATATTTCCTAATGAGTTTCCGAGGAATCTCAAATGATGATAAACATACATGGCACTCGACTGTACACAAATTATGTAGGCTAACCTGGGCACTAATGCACTCTGACCCAACCTGTGCCTGAACCTCTTGACCAACACCCAGGCAGCTGACCGTACACTGAGCACATCAGACCCGACATGGCCTTAGGTCTTCATCTCCTCCCAACTGCGATTTTCAGGCTTCAGAACCTAGACATTATCTCCAACCACTGCCCAGGGTTGAAAATGATGCAGAAATCAGAACTCCTTTCCCATGGCAAGAATCCATGTGATTGGCATGTTGTCCAAAGTTCAGTGTAGTTGAAACCAGTGTGGCCCATGATCCCCGGGGATGCTTGTTGGCCACATTGGTCACAAACACACATTGTGACCCTCAGCCTGAGCCAAGTCCTCAAGTAAGGCCTCTTAGTGGCTGGATGAAGTGACAGTATATTGGGCCTGCCATGCCCCAAGGCACCAATTTTAGCCATAGTTTGGGTTGTCCCTTCACTCTTCCCCAGGGATCTGCTTTGGATTTCCTCTTTTGTTGGGACACTGAGGTAACAAACCTGAAAGGAGACCTCCCATCCCAGAGATTGACGAAAAACCATTGGGACTGGGCCAAATCCACAAAGAGGAAGATTCGTCCATGGCACATGAGGAATCCCCACATTCCACGGCCACCGTTGATACAAAATCCAGAGACAAAAGCCTGAGCAAGCGCCTCAGACTAGCTCTTTCTTCATACCCTGAAGATTTCTTCTCATGGTCTGTAGATTGGGCCTGCCATTCCTACGTCCCCAAACCTAAGGTGAGTTTGTGTTTTCAGACTTGTGTCCTCAAAGTCCTGGGACACACACCGTAAAGGCTGGTGCCCCTGGAGCCACACAGTAGGACTGGGCCTACCCAATCCATGGGAATTCTGCGCATTCCATTGTTCAAAATCTTACAAATCAGGAGAACCCTCCAAAGTCCCCGAGGCCATCCCAATAGTGTAGGTCTCCCGGGACAAACAAGGGCGGTCTGACACCGGCTGAGCATCTACCTCCACTCATACCATAGATGGATGTCCCCAGAGAAGAAGATGGAACCAGACAGGACCCTAGCCCATAATCGGATGCATTGATTTGGTTTACAGGCATGTCTCCTCAAAGGACTGCATTCTAATACTAGCAAAAATGGTTTCCTCAGGCACCGATCAGAACAAATCTGTCTCCACAAGGAAACTTGTGCATGGGAGTTATGTCAAAAGCTTAGGAGAATACTTCATGGGCCCTGTGCCACCGCCCCAATCCAAGGCCCTCATGGACACAATCACACATTAGGCCCCATCCTCAGGAAAATCCAATTCAACTCAGCCACCCCGGTTCCACCCGCAGAGCCATCCAATCTAAACTGCTTGGTGCTAGGAGACAATTGGAATGCGAGGCGGGCTTCCCTGGCATCGATCTTGAACGGTGCTCTGGAGTCATTCCATATGGGATGTCTGGAGCTGCCAAACAGGTCTCAATTGTCCTGATCAGACTTCTCTCCTCACACTCCTGGCCCAGAAGCCCTCAAATTTGGCAATTCCGGACCCACAATGCAGGACTCTGCCTGCCCTCTAGAAAAAAAAATATATATATATTGTGACCCTCAGCCTGAGCAGAGTCCTCAAGTAATGCCTCTCAGCGGCTGGATGAAGAGACAGCATATTGGGCCTGCCATGATCCTAGGCCCCAATTTTTAACCACAGTTTGGGTTGTCCATTCACTCTTCCCCGGTGCTCTACTTTGGAATTCCTCTTTGGTTGAGACACTGAGGTAACAAACCTGAAAGGAGACCTCCCATCCCACAGCTTGACGAAAAACAATTGGGAACGGGTCAAATCCGCAGAGAGGAAGATTCGTCCACGGCCCATGAGGCCTCCCCACATTCCACGGCCATCGTTGATACAAAATCCAGAGACAAAGCCTGAGCAAGTGCCTCAGACTCGCTCTTTCTTCATATCCTGAAGAATTCTTTACATGGTTTATAGATTGGACCTGCCATACCTACGTCCCCAAACCTAAGCTGAGTTTGTGTTTTCAGACTTCTGTCCTCAAAGTCCTGGGCCACACACCCTCCAGGCTGGGGCCCCTGGAGCCATACATATAGGACTGTGCCTACCCAATCCATGGGAATCTGCACATTCCATTGTCCAAAATCGTACACATTAGGAGAACCATCCAAAGTACCCGAGGCCATCCCAATAATGTAGGTCTCCGGGGACAAACAAGGGCGGTCTGACACCAGCTGAGCATCTACCTCCAATTATACCATAGATGGATGTCCCTAGAGAAGAAGATTGAACCAGACAGGACCCTAGGCCATAATCGGATCCATTGCTTTGGTTTACAGTCATGTCTCATCAAAAGCCTGGATTCCAATACCAGAATAAGGGGCTTCCTGTGGCACCCATCAGAACAAATCTCGTCTCCACAAGGAAATTTGTGCATGGGAGCTATGTCAAAAGCTTAGGAGAATACTTCAGGGTCCCGGTGCCACCGCCCCATTCCAAGGCCTTCATGGACACAAACACACATTAGGCACCATCCTCAGGCAGTCCATTTCTTTTTTTTGTTTAAAGATTTTATTTATTTATAAGACAGACAGAGATCACAAGCAGGCAGAGAGGCAGGCAGAGAGATAGAAGGAAGCAGGCCCGATATGAGGCTCGAAACCAGGACTCTGAGATCATGACCTGAGCCTAAGGAAGCGGCTTAACCCACTGAGCCACCCAGGAGCCGCAGGAAAGTCCATTTCAACTCAGCCACCCAGTTTGCCCCCGCAGAGCCATCCGAACTAAACTGTCTTGTTCCTAGGAGACAATTGGAATGCGAGGCGGGCTTCCCTGGCATCCATCCTCGAACGGTGCTCTGGAGTCATTCCATATGGGATGTCCTGGAGCTGCCCAACAGGTCTAATTGTCCCGCAGAAGGAATCCTTGAAGGGGGCAGCCCCTTGAAGGGGGCAGCCCACAACTCCCAACGTGGGAAAACCTCCATGGCCTTTAGAACTGCTCCGTTCATGAAGAGGCAGTCATGCACAGAAACTCCAAACTGAGCCAACGTCTGATCCTCGCCGCGACTTCATACGCATGAGACATTGGGTCAGATCTGCAGGGGGTACCTGCTGTGGCCTCGGCCTGAAGTCCAAGTCTAGCTTGTGTTCTCAGACTTCTGTCCTCACACTCCTGGCCTAGAAGCCCTCAAGTTTGTCAATTCCGGACCCACAATGCAGCACTCTGCCAGCCCTCTAAAAAAACATATCTTGCCTAATGAGCTGCCCAAGCACCTTAAATGAGTATAAACCTACACGGCACTCGACTGTACCCAAATTATATAGTCTAACCTGGGCACTAATGCACCATCAGCACCAACTGAGCACGAACCTCCTGACCAAAACCCAGGCAGCTGACCGCACACTGAGCACATCAGACCCGCCATGGCCTTAGGTCAGTGTAGTTGAAAGCAGTGTTGCCAATGTTGCCCCGCCCATGCTCGCGGGCCACATAGGTCACACACACACTTAGGTCGTCATCTCTTCCCTACTGCGGTTTTCAGGCTTCAGAACCTAGACCTTATCTCAAACCACTGCCCAGGGTAAAAATGATCAAGAAATCAGAACTCTTTCCCCGTGGTAAGAAACCTTGTAATTGGCATGTTGTCCAAAGTTCAGTGTAGTTGAAATCAGTGTGGCCAATTAGGCCCCGCCCATGCTCGCGGGGCACATTGGTCACAAACGCATATTGTGACCCTCAGCCTGAGCCCAGTCCTCAAGTAAGGCCTCTCAGTGGCTGGATGAAGTGACAGCATATTGGGCATGCCATGCCCCTAGGCCCCAATTTTTAACCATAGTTTGGGTTTTCCCTTCACTCTTCCCCAGGGCTCTGCTTGGAATTCCTCTTTTGTTGGGACACCTGAGGTAGCAAACCTGAAAGAGACCTCCCATCCCACAGATTGACGAAAAATATTTGGGACCGGGCCAAATCCACAAAGAGGGAGATTCTTCCATGGCCCATGAGGCCTCCCCATCTTCCACGGCCATCGTTGATACAATATCCAGAGACAAATGTCTGAACAAGCACCTCAGACTAGCTCTTTCTTCATATCCTGAAGAATTCTTCTCATGGTTTGTAGATTGGGCCTGCCATACCTACCTCCCACAACCTAAGATGAGTTTGTGTTATCAGACTTCTGTCCCCAAAGTCCTGGGCCACACACCCTCCAGGCTGGGGCCCCTGGAGCCACACATTAGGACTGTGACTACCCAATCCATGGGAAGAAGATTGAACCAGACAGGACACTAGGCCATAATCGGATCCATTGCTTTGGTTTACAGGCATGTCTTCTCAAAACCCTGGAAACCGATACCAGCAAAGGGGGTTTCCTGAGTCACCCATCAGAACAAATCTCGTCTTCACAAGGAAACTTGTGCATGGGAGCTAGTCAAAAACTTAGGAGAATACTTCAGGGTCCCGGTGCCACCCCCCCATTCCAAGGCCCTCATGGACAAAAACACACATTAGGCCCCATTCTCAGGAAAGTCCATTTCAACTCAGCCACCCCGGTTGCTCCTGCAGAGCCATCCATTCTAAACTGTCTTTGTGCTAGGAGAAAATTGGAATGCGAGGCGGGCTTCCCTGGCATCCATCCCCGAACACTGCTCTGGAGTCATTCCATATGTGATGTCCTGGAGCTGCCCAACAGGTCTCAATTGTCCCGCACATGAATCCTTGAAGGGGGCATCCCACAACTCCCAACGTGGAAAAACCTCCATGGCCTTGAGATTCCGCACCGTTCATGAAGGGGCTGTCATGCACAGAAACTCCAATCTGAGCCAACGTCTGATCCTCACCGTGACATCAGATGCATGAGATAAAGGTTCAGATCTGCAGGGGGTACCAGCTTCCCCTCGGCCTGAAGCCCAAGTCTAGCTTGTGTTCTCAGACTTCTGTCCTCACACTCCTAGGCAAGAATCCCTCAAGTTTTGCAATTCCGGACCCACAAGGCAAGACTCAGCCTGACCTCTTCAAAAAATTTTATTGCCTAATGAGCTGCCCAGGCACCTTAAATGAGGATAAAACTAAACGGCACTCCACTGCACCCAAATTATATAGTCTAAGCTGGGCACTAATGCACTGTCTGTCACCACCTGAGCCCGAACCTCCTGACCAACACCCAGGTAGCTGACCTCATACTGAGCACATCAACATGCCATGGCCTAAGGTCGTCATCTCTTCCCAACTGTGGTTATCAGGCTTCAGAACCTAGACCTTATCTCCAACCACTGCCCAGGGTTGATAATGATGCAGAAAGCAGAACTCTTTCCCCATGGCAAGAAACCTTGTGATTGGCATGTTGTCCAAAGTTCAGTGTAGTTGAAACCAGTGTGGCCCATGAGGCCCCGCTCATGCTCGAGGGCCACATACTTCAGGTTCCCGGTCCCACCGCCCCATTCCAAGGCCCTCATGGACACAAACACACATTAGGCCCCATCCTCAGGAAAGACCATTTCAACTCAGCCACCCCGGTTGCTCCCGCAGAGCCATCCGATCTCCACTGTCTTGTTGCGAGGAGACAATTGGAAAGCGAGGTGGGCTTCCTTGGCATTCATCCTCGAACGGTGCTCTGGCGTCATTCCATATGGGAGGTCCTGGAGCTGCCCAACAGGTCTCAATTGTCCCGCAGAAGGAATCCTTGAAGGGGGCATCCCACAACTCCCAACGTGGGAGAAACTCCATGGCCTTGAGATTCTGCTCCATTCATGAAGGTGCAGTCATGGACAGAAACTCCAAACTGAGCCAACGTCTCATCCTCGCCCTGACTTCCGATGCATGAGATATTGGTTCAGATCTGCAGGGGGTACCTGCCGTGCCCACAGACTGAAGTCCAAGTCTAGCTTGTGTTCTCAGAATTCTGTCCTCACACACCTGGCCCAGAAGCCCTCAACTCTGGCAATTCCTGACCCACAATGCAGCACTGACAGCCCTCTCGAAAAATATTTTGCCTAATGAGCCTCCCAGGCACCTTAATGAGGATAAACCTACACGGCTCCGACTATACCCAAATTATATAGTCTAACCAGAACACTAATGCACTGTCTGACACAACCTGAGCCCGAACATCCTGACCAACACCCAGACAGCTGACCGCACACTGAGCACATCAGACCCGCCATGGCCTTAGGTCATCATCTCTTCCCAACTGCGGTTCAGGCTTCAGAACCTAGACTTTATATCCAACCTCTGCCCAGGGTTGAAAATGATGCAGAAATCAGAACTCCATCCCCATGGCAAGAGACCTTGTGATTGGCATGTTGTCCAAAGTTCAGTGTAGTTGAAACCAATGTGGCCAATGAGGCCCCGCCCAAGCTCGAGGGCCACATTGGTCACAAACACACATTCTGTCCCTCAGCCTAAGCCCAGTCCTCAAGTAAGGCCTATCAGCGGCTGGATGATGAGATAGCATATTGGGCCTGCCCTGCCCATAGGCCCCAATTTTTAACCATAGTTTGGGTTGTCCCTTCACTCTTTCCCAGGCCTCTGCTTAGGATTCCTCTTTGGTTGGGACACCTGAGGTAACAAACCTGAAAGCAGACCTCCCATCCAACAGATTGACGAAAAACAATTGGGACCGGGACTAATCCACAGAGAGGAAGATTCATCCATGGCCCATGTGGCCTCCCCGCATTCCACGGCCATCGTTGATACAAAATCCAGAGACAAAAGCCTGAGCAAGCGCCTCAGACTCGCTCTTTCTTCATATCCTGAAGAGTTCTTCCTACGGTTTGTAGATTGGGCCTGCCATACCTACGTCCCCAAACCTAAGCTAAGTTTGTGTTTTCAGAATTCTGTCCTCAAAGTCCTGGGCCACACACCCTCTAGGCTAGGGCCACTGGAGCCACACATGAGCACTCTGTCTACCCAATCTATGGGAATTCTGCCCATTCCATTGTCGAAAATCGCACAAATAAGGAGAACCCTCTATAGTCCCCGAGGCCATCCCAATTGTGTAAGTCTCCCAGGACAAACAAGGGCGGTCTCACACCAGCTGAGCATCTACCTCCACTCATACCACAGATGGATGTCCCCAGAGAAGAAAATTGAACCAGACAGGACGCTAGGCCATAAACGGATCCATTGCTTTGGTTTACAGGCATGTCTCCTCAAAAGCTTGGATTCCAATACCAGCGTAGGGGGTTTCCTGAGGCACCCATTAGAACAAATCTCATCTCCACAAGGAAACTTGCGCATGGGAGCTATGTCCAAATCTTAGGAGAATACTTCAGGGTCCCGGTGCCCCCGCCCCATTCCAAGGCCCTCATGGACACAAACACACCTTAGACCCCAACCTCAGAAAGTCCATTACTTTTTTTTTAAGATTTTATTTATTTATTTGACAGTCATAGATCACAAGCAGGCAGAGAGAGAGTAGGAAGCAGGCTCCCTGCTGAGCAGAGTGCCTGATGTGAGGCTCGATCCTAGGACTCTGAGATCATGACCTGAGTCGAAAGAAGTGGCTTAACACACTGAGCCACCCAGGAGCCCCACGAAAGTCCCATTCAACTCAGTCACACCGGTAGCTCCTGCAGAACCATCCAATCTAAACTGTCTTGGTGCTAGCAGACTATTGGAATGCGAGGCGGGCGTTCCTGGCATCCATCCTCGAACGGTGCTCCGGAATCATTCCATATGGGATGTCCTGGAGCTGCCCAACAGGTCTGAAATGTCCCGCCGAAAAAATCCTTGAAGGGGGCATCCCACAACTTCCAACTTGGGAAAACCACCAAAGCCTTGAGTTTCCGCTCCGTTCCTGAAGGGACAGTCATGCACAGAAACTCCAACATGAGCCAACGTCTAATCATCGCCGTGACTTCAGAAGCATGAGATATTGGTTCAGTTTGGGTTGTCCCTTCACTCTTCCCCAGGGCTCTGCTTTGGAATTCCTCTTTGGTTGGGACACCTGAGGTAACAAACCTGAAAGGTGACTTCCCATCCCACAGATTGACGAATAACAATGGGGACCGCGCCAAATCCACAGAGAGGAAGATTCATCCATGGCCCATGAAGCCTCCCCACATTCCACGGCCATCGTTGATACAAAATCAAGAAATAGCCTGAGCAGGCGCCTCAGACTCGCACTTTCTTCATATCCTGAAGAGTTCTTTTCATGGTTTGTAGATTGGGCCTGCCATACCTACGTCCCAAACCTTGGCTGAGTTTGTGTTTTCAGTCTTCTGTCCTAGAAATCCTGGGCCACACACCCTCCAGGCTGGGCACCTGGAGCCACATATTAGAACTGTGCCTACACAATACATGGGAATTCTGCCCATTCCATTGTTCCAAATCGTACAAATTAGGAGAACCCTACAAAGTACCCGAGGATATCACAATTGTGTGGTCTCCCGGGACAAACAAGGGCCGTCTGACACCAGCTGAGCATCTACCTCCACTCATACCATAGATATATGTCCTCAGAGAAGAAGATTGAACCAGACAGGACACTAGGCCATAATCGGATCCATTGCTTTGGTTTACAGGCATGTCTCCTCAAAAGCCTGGATTCCAATACAAGCATAGGGGTTTTCCTGAGGCACCCATGAGAACAATTCTCGTCTCCATGAGGAAACTTGTGCATGTAAGCTATGTCAAAAGCTTAGGAGAATACTTCAGGGTCCCAGTGACACCGCCCATTCCAAGGTCCTCATGGACACAAACACACATTAGGCCCCATCCTCAGGAAAGTCCATTTCAACTCAGCCACCCCGGTTGCTCCCGCAGAGCCTTCCGATTTCAAATGTCTTGTTGCGAGGAGACAATTGGAATGCGAGGCGGGCTTCCTTGGCATCCATATTCGAACTGTGCTCTTGAGTCATTCCATATGGGAAGTCCTGGAGCTGCCTAAAATGTCTCAATTGTCCCGCAGAAGAAATCCTGGAAAGGGGCATCCCACAAGTCCCAACGTGTTGAAAACCTCCATGGTCGTGAGATTCAGCCATGTTCATGAAGGTGCAGTCATGCACAGAAACTCCAAACTGAGCCAACGTCTGATCCTCGCCGTGACTTCAGATGCATGAGATATTGGTTCAGAACTTCAGGGGGTACCTGCCCTGCTCTCGGCCTGAAGCTCAAGTCTAGCTTGTGTTCTCAGACTTCTGTCCTCACACTACTGGCCCAGAATTCCTCAAGTTTGGCAATTCTGGACCCACAATGCAGCACTCTGCCTACCCTCTAGAAAAAAATATATTGCCTAATGAGGTGCCCAGGCATCTTAAAGGAGGATAAAACTACAAGGCACTCGACTATACCCAAATTATACAGTCTAACCTGGGCACTAATGCACTGTCTGACACAACCTGAGCCCGAACTTGCTGACCAACACCCAGGCAGCTGACCGCACACTGAGAACATCAGACCCGCCATGGACTTAGGTCGTCATCTCTTCCCAACTGCGGTTTTCAGGATCAGGAACCTAGACCTTATCTCCAACCACTGCCCAGGTTTGAAAATGATGCAGAAAGCAGAACTCCTTCCCAATGGCAAGAAACCTTGTGATTGGCATGTTGTCCAAAGTTCAGTGTAGTTGAAACCAGTGTGGCCCATGAGGCCCCGCCCATGCTCGCGGGCCACATTGGTCACAAACACACATTGTGACCCTCAGCCTGAGCCCAGTCCTCAAGTAAGGCCTCTCAGTGGCTGGATGAAGAGACAGCATATGGGGTCTGCCATGCCACTAGGCCCAAATTTTTAACCATAGTTTGGGTTGTCCCTTCACTCTTCCCCAGGTCTCTGCTTTGGAATTCCTCTTTGGTTCGGACACCTGAGGTAACATACCTGAAGGCAACATCCCAGCCCACAGATTTACGAAAAACAATTGGGACCAGGCAAAATTCACAGAGAGGAATATTCGTCCATGGCCCATGAGGCCTCCTCACATTCGACGGCCTTCGTTGATACAAAATACAGAGACCATAGCCTGAGCAAGCGCCTCAGACTCGCTCTTTCTTCATATCCTGAAGAGTTCTTCTCATGGTTTGTAGATGGGGCCTGATATACCTACGTCCCCAAACCAAGCTGAGTTTGTGTTTTCAGACATCTGTCCTCAAAGTACTGGGCCACACACACTCCAGGCTGGGGCCACTGGAGCCACACATTAGGACTGTGCCTACCCCATGCCCATTCCATTGTATAATTTCGTACAAATTAGGAGAACCCTCCAAAGTCCCTAGGCCATCCCAATAGTGTAGGTCTCTGTGGACAAACAAGGGCGGTCTGACAACATAATCGGATCCATTGCTTTGGTTTATAGGCATGTCTCCTCAAAATCCTGGATTCCAATACCAGCATAGGGGGTTTCCTGAGGCACCCATCAGAAATAATCTCGTCTCCACGAAGAAACTTGTGCATGGGACCTATGTAGGTCATGAAGGGGCAGTCATGCACAGAAACTACAACCTGAGCCCGAACCTCCTGACCAACAACCAGGCAGCTGACCGCACACTGAGCACATCAGACCCACCATGGCCTTAGGTCATCATCTCTTCCCAACTGCGGTTTTCAGGATTCAGAACCTAGCTGAGTTTGTGTTTTCCGACTTCTGTCCTCAAAGTCCTGGGCAACACACCCTCCTGGCTGGGGCCCCTGGAGCCACATATTAGGACTGTGCCTACTTCATGCATGGGAATTCTGCCCATTCCATTGTCCAAAATTGTACAAATTAGGAGAACCCTCAAAGTCCCTGAGGCCATCCCAATATGTAGGTCTCTTTGGACAAACAAGGGCGGTCTGACACCAGCTGAGCATCTACCTCCACTCATACCATAGATGGATGTCCCAAGAGAAGGAGATGGAACCAGATAGGACCCTAGGCCATAATCGGATCCATTGCTTTTGTTTACAGGCATGTCTCCTCAAAATCCTGGATTCCAATACCAGCATAGGGGGTTTCCTGAGGCACCCATCAGAAAACATCTCGTCTCCACGAGGAAACTTGTGCATGGGACCTATATCAAAATCTTAGGAGAATACTTCAGAGCCGGTGCCACCGCCCCATTCCAAGGTCCTCATGGACACAAACACACATTAGGCCCCATGCTCACGAAAGTCAATTTCAAATCAGCCACCCCGGTTGCTCCCGCAGAGCCATCCGATCTCCACTGTCTTGTTGCTAGGAGACAATTGGAATGCGAGGCGGGCATCCCTGGCATCCATCCTCGAACGGTACTCTGGAGTCATTCCATATGGGATGTTTTGGGCCTGCCCAACATGTCTCAATTGTCCCGCAGAAGGAATCCTTGAAGGGGGCATCCCACAACTCCCAACGAGGCAAAACCTCCATGGCATTGAGATTCCTCTCCATTCATGAAGGGCAGTCATGCACAGAAACTACAACCTGAGTCAACGTCTGATCCTGCCGTGACTTCAGATGCATGAGATATGGGTTCAGATGTGCAGGGGGTAGCTGCCTTGCACTCGGCCTGACGCCCAAGTCTAGCTTGTGGTCTCAGACTTCTGTCCTCACACTACTGGCCCAGAAGCCCTCACGTTTGGCAATTCCGGACCCACAATGCAGTACTCTGCCTGCCCTCTAGAAAAAATATCTTGCCTAATGAGCTTCCCAGGCACCACAAGATGATCAACCTTCACGGAACTCGACTGTACCCAAATTATATAGTCTAACCTGGGCACTAATGCACTGTCTGACACAACCTGAGCCCGAAACTCCTGACCAACAACCAGGCAGCTGACCGCACACTGAGCACATCAGACCCACTATGGCCTTAAGTCATCATCTCTTCCCAACTGCGGTTTTCAGGCTTCCGAACCTAGACCTTATCTCCAACCACTTCCCAGGGTTGAAAATGATGCAGAAATCAGAACTCCTTCCCCATTGCAAGAGACCGTGTGTTTGGCATGTTGTCCAAAGTTCAGTGTAGTTGAAACCAGTGTGGCCCATGAGGCTCGGACCCTGCTCGCGGGACACATTGGTCACAAACACACATTGTGACCCTCAGCCTGAGCCCAGTCCTCAAGTAAGGCCTCTCAGTGGCTGGATGAAGAGATAGCATATGGAGCCTGCCATGCCCCTAGGCCCCAAATTTTAACCATAGTTTGGGTTGTCCCTTCACTCTTCCCAGGGCTCTGTTTGGAATTCCTCTATGGTTGGGACACCTGAGGTAACAAACCTGAAAGGAGACCTCCCATCCCACAGATTGACGAAAAACAATTGGGACCGGGCCAAATCCCAAGAGAGGAAGTTCGTCCATGGCCCATGAGGCCTCCCCTCATTCCATGGCCATCGTTGACACAAAATCCAGACACCAAAGCCTGAGCAAGCGCCTCAGACTCGTTCTTTCTTCGTATCCTGAAGATCTTCTCATGGTTTGTAGATTGGTCCTGCCATACCTACGTCCCCAAACCTAAGCTGCGTTTGTGTTTTCCGACGTCTGTCCTCACAGTCCTGGGCCACACACCCTCCAGGGTCTGGCCACTGGTGCCACACATTAGGACTGTGCCTACCCCATGCATGGGAATTCTGCCCATTCCATTGTCCAAAATTGTACAAATTAGGAGAACCCTCCAAAGTCCCCGAGGCCATCCCAATAATGTAGGTCTCTGTGAACAAAGAAGGGCGGTCTGACAGCAGCAGAGCATCTACCTCCACTCATACCATAGATGGATGTCCCCAGAGAAGGAGATGGAACCAGACAGGACCCTAGGCCATAATCGGATCCATTGCTTTGGTTTACAGGCATGTCTCCTCAAACGCCTGGATACCAATACCAGCATAGGGGGTTTCCTGAGGCACCCATCAGAAAACATCTTGTCTCCACGAGGAAACTTGTGCATGGGACATATGTCAAAATCTTAGGAGAATACTTCAGAGTCCCAGTGCCACAGCCCCATTCCAAGGTCCTCATGGACACAAACACATATTAGGCCCCATGCTCGGGAATGTTCATTTGAACTCAGCCACCCCGGTTGCTCCCGCAGAGCCATCCGATCTCCACTGTCTTGTTGCTAGGAGACAATTGGAATGCGAGGCGGGCTTCCCTGGCATCCATCCTCGAACGGTACACTGGGTCATTCCATATGGGATGTTTTGGAGCTGCCAAACAGATCTCAATTGTCCCGCAGAAGGAATCCTTGAAGGGGGCATTCCACAACTCCCAATGTGGGAAAACCTCCATGGCCTTGAGATTCCTCTCCGTTCATGCAGGGGCAGTCATGCACAGAAACTACAACCTGAGCCAACGTCTGATCTTTGCCGTGACATCAGATGCATGAGATATTGGTTCAGATGTGCAGGGGGTACCTGCCTTACCCTCGGGCCTGAAGCCCAAGTCTAGTTGTGGTCTCAGACTTCTGTCCACATCTGTCTATGGGTCTGAGTGCAGGTTGGTGCTCAGTTGGGCTCAGATTGCCCCTGTTTTTCCTGGGAAGCCACCACTATTGAGATGGATCAGGGACTTCGGAGGTTTATCCTATTAGAAGGGTTGTGGCCATTGGAATGGGCACACACAATTCCCTAGGAGAGGGCAAGTACAGTCCTCAGGTTTGGCTCCAGGGTCCTGAGCCTGTAGGTTTTGTAGGCCAGGGCTGTTTGGACAGTTGTCTGAAAACACAAACTCGGCTTATGTTTCGGGTCATAGGTATGGCAGGACTGATCTACAGACCATGAAGAGAACACTTCGGGATTTGAAAGAAGGGCGAGTGCGAGGCTCCTGCTCAAGTTTTTGTCTCTGGATATCGTGTCACTCATGGTCGTGAAATTTCTGGGGGACTTCATGGGAAATGGACGAGTCTTACTCTCTTGTGGTTTGGCCCCGTCCAAAGAGTTTGGGGGCATTCTATGGGCTGGAAGAAGTCCGTTTTTTGTTGTTGTTGTTGTTGTTGTTTTCTTTTTTAACCTCAGGTGTCCCACCAAATGAGGGATTCCAGAGTAGAGCCCTGGGGAGGGGCGACTGGACAATCAGAAATCTGGTTAAAAATTGGGGCCTACGGACATGTCAAGCCCATTATGACATCTAATGGTCCAGCAACTGAGAGGACTTACTAGAGGACAGGACTCATGCTGAGGGTCACAATGCGTGTGTATGCCCTCGTCGCACTCAAGAATGGGCGAGGCCTCAGGGTGAATGCTGGTTTCTCCTACACTGAACGTTGGACAACGTGCCAACCACAAGGGTTCTTGCTATGGGTAAGGAGGAGTTCTGATTTCTGCATCACACTCACCCCTGGGCAGTGCTCGGAGATAAGGTCTCGGTTCTGAAGCCTGAAAACTGAGGTAGGGAAGAGATGATGACCTAAGGCCATGGCGGGTTTTATGGGCTCAGTGTGCGGTCAGCTTTCTGGGTGTTGGTCAGGAGGTCCGGGTTCAGGTTGTGTTCGACAGTGCATTAGTGCCCAGGATAGACTATATAATTTGGGTAAAGTCGAGTGCTGTGTAGGTTGATCCTCATTTAATGTGCCTGGGCAGCTCATGAGGCAATAATTTTTTTTCTAGAGGGCAGGCAGAGTGCTGCATAGTGGGTCCGGAATTGCCAAACTTGAGGGCTTCGGGGCCAGGAATGTGAGGACGGAAGTCTGAGAAGACAAGCTAGACTTGGGTTTCAGGGCGAGGGCACGGCAGGTACCCCCTGCAGATCTGACCCAATATCTCATGCATCTGAAGTCAGGGCGAGGATCAGACGTTGGCTCAGGTTGGAGTTTCTGTGCATGACGGCCGCTTCATGTAGGGAGCGGAATCTCGAGGCCATTGAGGTTTTCCCACGTTGGGAGTTGTGGGATGCCCCCTTCAAGGATTCCTTCTGCAGGACAATTGAGACCTGTTGGACGTCTCCAGGACATCCCATATGGAATGACTCCAGTGCACCGTTCGCGGATGGATGCCTGGGAAGCCTGCCTCGCATTCCAATTGTCTCCTAGCAACAAGACAGTTTAGATATGATGGCTCTCCCGGAGCAACCGGGGTGGCTGAGTTGAAATGGACTTTTTTGATCATGGGTCCTAATGTGTTTTTGTGTCCATGAGGGCCTTGGAATGGGGCGGTGGCACCGGGACCCTGAAGTACTCTCCTAAGCTTTGGACATGGCTCCCATGCACAGGTTTCCTTGTGGAGACGAGATGAGTTCTGATGGGTGCCTCAGGAAAACCCCTATGCTCGTATTGGAATCAGGCTTTTGAGGACACATGCCTGTAACCCAAAGCAATGGATCCTATTATGGCCTAGGGTCCTGTCTGGTTCAATCTTCTTCTCTGGGGACATCCATCTATGGTATGAGTGGAGGTCGATTATCAGCTGGTGTCAGACAGCCCTTTTTTGTTCCGGGCGACCTACACTATTGCGATGGCCTCAGGGACTTTGGAGGTTTCTCCTAATTTGTACGATTTTGGACCATGGAATGGGCAGAATTCCCATGGATTGGTAGGCACAGTCCTAATGTGTGGCTCCAGGGTGTGTGGCCCAGACTTTGAGGACAGAATCTGAAAACACAAACTCAGCTTAGGTTTGGGGACGTAGGTATGGCAGGCACGATCTATAAGCTATGAGAAGAACTCTTCAGGATATGAAGAAAGTGCGAGTCTGCGGCGCTTGCTCAGGCTTTTGTCTCTGGATTTTGTATCAGCGATGGCCGTGGAATGTCGGGGAGGCCTCCTGGGCCATGGACGAATCTTCCTCTCTGAGGATTTGGTCCGATTCCCAATTGCTTTTCATCAATCTGTGGGAACGAAGGAGTCATTTCAGTTTTGTTACCTCAGGTGTCCCTCCAAAAGAGGAATTCCAAAGCAAAGCCGTGGGGAAGACTGAAGGGATAACCCGAACTATGGTTAAAAATTGGGGCCTAGGGGCATGGCAAGCCCAATATGCTATCTTTTCATCTAGCCACTGAGTGGCCTTACTTGAGGACTGACTCAGCCTGAGGGTCACAATCTGTGTTTGTGACCAATGTGGCCCGCGAGCATGGGCGGGGCCTCATGGGCCACACTGGTTTCAACTGCACTGAACGTTGGACAACATGCCAACCACAAGGTTTCTTGCCATGGGGAAGGAGATCCGATTTCTGTATCACCTTCAACCCTGGGCAGTGATTGGAGATAAAATCTAGGTTCTGAAACCTGAAAACCGAGTTTGGGAAGAGATGACGACCTAATGCCATGGCGGAATCATGTGCTCAGTGTGCGGCCAGCTGTCAGGGAGGGGCCAGGGGTCCAGGCTCAGACTGTGTCAGAAAGGGCATTAGTGCCCTGGTCAGCCTATGTATTTGGGGTACAGCCAAGGTCGGTGCAGGTTGATCCTCATTTGGGGTTACTGGGTAGCCCCAGAGGACAATGTTTTTCTTCTGGAGGGCAGGAAGAGTGCTGCATTGTAGTTCTGGATTGCCAAACTGGAGGGCTTGTGGGCCAGTAGTCTGACGACAAAATTCTGAGAACACAAGCTAGGCTTAGGTTACTGGGTGAGGCCATGGCAGGCACAATCTACAGACCTGAATCGAGATCTCGTGCATCTGAAGTCAGGGCGAGGATCAGACGATCGCTCAGGTTGGAGTTTCTGCCCCTGATGGCCCCTTCATGAATGTGGGGGCATCACGAGGCCATGGGGGTTTTCCCACGATGGGAGTTATGAGAAGCTCCAAACTGCAGAGAGTCTTCTGCAGGACAATTGAGACCTGTTGTTTGGGTCCTGGCCAATGATTCTGAGCAGGGTTCTAAGGATGGATGGCTGGGTAGCCCACCTCGCATTCCAATTGTCTCCTAGCAACAAGAGAGTTTAGATGCTGGATCTTGTCGAGCAACCGAGGAGGCTGAGTTGAAATGGACTCGCCTGTGGATGGCTCCTAATGTGCTTTTGTGTGTATGCAGACCTTGGAATGAAGCAGTGGCACTGGGGCCCTGATCGTTCTCCTAAACAGATGCTTTGACACAGCTCCAACGTGCAAGTTTCCCATGTGTAGATGAGATGTTTTCTGATGGCTGAGTCAAGAAACAGCCATATGCTGGTTTTGAAAACCAGGCCTCTGAGGAGAGATGCCTGGAAACCAAAGCAATGGATCTGATTAGTGCCTAGGTTCCAGTTCTTTCCTTTGGACCTCTGGGGACATCTGTCTATTGGTCTGAGTGTAGATAAGTGCTCAGATGGCCTCAGATTGCCTCTGATTTTCCTGGGAAGCCACCACTAGTGAGATGGATCAGGGACGTTGGCGATTTTTCCTATTAGAAGTGTTGTGGCCATCGGAATGGGCACACACAATCCCCTTGGAGAGGGCAAGTATAGTCCTCAGGTTTGGCTCCAGGGACCTGAGCCTGTAGGTTGTGTAGGCCAGGGCTGTTTGGACAGTTGTCTGAAAATACAAACTCGGCTTATGTTTCGGGTCATAGGTATGGCAGGACTGATCTACAGACTTGAGGAGAACTCTTCGTGATTTGAGAAAAGGGCGAGTGTGAGGCTCGTGAGCAAGTTTTTGTCTCTGGATATAGTGTCAATCATGGTGGTGAAATTTCTGCGTGACTTCATGGGAAATGGTCGAGTCTTACTCTCTGGTGGTTTGGCCCTGTACAAAGAGTTTGTGGTCATACTGTGGGATGGAAAAAGTCCGTTATTATGTTGTTGTTGCTTTCTTTTTTAACCTCAGGTGTCCCACCAAATGAGGGATTCCAGAGTAGAGCCCTGGGTAGGGACGACTGGACAATCTGAAATCGGGTTAAAAATTGGGGCCTAGTGACATGTCAAGCCCATTATGATATCTAATGGTCCAGCCACTGAGAGGACTTACTAGAGGACAGAACTCATGCTGAGGGTCACAATGCGTGTTTATGCCCTCGTCGCACTCAAAATGGGTGGGGCATCAGGGTGAATGCTGGTTTCTCCTCTACTGAACGTTGGACAACGTGCCAACCACAAGGTTTCTTGCCATGGGTAAGGAGGAGTTCTGATTTCTGCATCACACTCACCCCTGGGCAGTGATTGGAGATAAGGTCTCGTTTTGAAGCCTGAACTGAGGTATCGAAGAGAAGGCGACCTAAGGCCATGGCAGGTCTGATGTGCTCAACGTGCGGTCAGCTGCCTGATGTTGGTCCGGAGGTTCGGGCTCAGGTTTTGTCAGAGAGTGCATTAGTGCTCTGGTTAGACTATATAATTTGGGTACAGTCGAGTGCCGTGTAGGTTTATCCTCATTTGAGGTGCCTGGGCAGCTCATTAGGCAAGATATTTTTTCTAGAGGGCTGGCAGAGTGCTGCATTGTGGGTCCGGTATTGCCAAACCTGAGGTCTCCTGGGCCAATACTGTGAGGACAGAAGTCTTAGAACACAAGCTAGACTTGGGCTTCAGGCCGATGGCACGGCAGTTACCCCCTGCAGATCGGAACCAATATCTCATGCATCTGAATTCACGGCGAGGATCAGACGTTGGCTCAGGTTGGATTTTCTGTGCTTGACTGCCCCTTCATGAACGGACCGGAATCTCAAGGCCATGGAGGTTTTCCCACGTTGGGAGTTGTGGGATTCCCCCTTCATGGATTGCTTCTGAGGGACAATTGAGACTTGTTGGGCAGCTCCAGGACATCCCATAAGGAATGACTCCAGATCACCATTGGAGGATGGATGCCAGGGAAGCCCGCCTCGCATTCCAATTGTCTTTTAGCAACAAGACAGGTGAGATCGGATGGCTATGCTGGAGCAACCGGGGTGGCTGAGTTGAAATGGATTTTTCCTCAGAATGGAGCCTAAGGTGTGTTTGTGTCCATGAGGGCCTTGGAGGATGGATGCCCAGGAAGACCGCCTCGCATTCCAATTGTCTCCTAGCAACAAGACAGTTGAGATCGAATGGCCTGCGGGAGCAACCTTGGTGGCTGAGTTGAAATGGACTTTCCTGAGGATGGGGCCTAATGTGTTTTTGTGTCCATGAGGGCGTTGGAATGGGGGGGTGGCACCGGGACCCTGAAGTATTCTCCTAACCTTTGGACATAGCTCCCAAGCACAAGTTTCCTTGTGAAGACGATTTTTGTTCTGATGGGTGCCTCAGGAAACCCCCTTTGCTGGTATTGGAATCCGGGATTTTGAGGAGACATGCCTGTAAACCAAATAATGGATCCGATTATGGCCTAGGGTCCTGTCTGGTTCAATCTTCTTCTCTGGGGACATCCATCTATGGTATGAATGGAGGTAGATGCTCAGCTGGTGGCAGACCACCCTTGTTTGTCCCTGGAGACTTACACTATTGGGATGGCTTCCGGGATGTTGGAGTGTTCTCCTAATTTGTACGATTTTGGACAATGGTATGGGCAGAATTCCCATGGATTGGGTAGGCGCAGTCCTAATGTGTGGCTCCAGGGGCCTCAGCCTGGAGGGTGTGTGGCCCAGGACTTAGAGGACAGAAGGCTGAAAACACAAACTCAGCTTACGTTTGGGGACGCAGGTATGGCAGGCCCAATCTACAAACCATTATAAGAACTCTTCAGGATATGAAGAAAGAGCGAGTCTGAGGTACGTGATCAGGATTTTGTCTCTGGATTTTGTATCAACGATTGCCGTGGAATGTGGAGAGTCCTCATGAGCCAGGGACGAATCTTCCTCTCTTTGGAATTGGCCCGGTCCCAATTGTTTTTCGTCAAGCTGTGCGATGGGAGGTCTCCTTTCAGGTTTGTGACCTCAGGTGTCCCAACCAAAGAGGAATTACAAAGCAGAACCCTGGAAAAGAGTGAATGGACAACCCAAACTATTGTTAAAAATTTAGGGTCTAGGGGCTTGGCAGGCCCAATATGCTTTCTCTTCATCCAGCCACTGAGAGGACTTACTTGAGGACTGGGCTCAGGCAGAGGGTCACAAAGTGTGTTGGTGACCAATGTGACCCGCGAGCATGGGCGGGGCCTCATGGGCCACCCTGGTTTCAACTACACTGAATTTTGGACAACATGCCAAACACAAGGTCTCTTGCAATGGGGAAGGAGTTCTGATTTCGGCATCATTTTCATCCCTGGGCAGTGGTTGGAGATAACGTCTAGGTTTTGAAGCCTGAAAACCGCAGTTGGAAAGAGATGACGACCTAAGGCCATGGCGGGTCTTATGGGCTCAGTGTGCGGTCAGCAGGCTGGGAGTTGGTCAGGAGTATCTGGCACAGTTGTTTCAGAGAGTGCAAGAGTGCCCAGATTACACTACATAATTTGGGTACAGTCGAGTGCCGTGAAGGTTTATCCTCATTTGAGGTGCCTGGGCAGCTCATTAGGCAAGATATTTTTTCTAGAGGGCAGGCAGAGTGCTGCATTGTGGGTATGGAATTGCCAAACTTGAGGGCTTCTGGGCCAGGAGTGAGAGGACAGAAGTCTGAGAACACAAGCTGGACTTGGGCTTCAGGCCGAGGGCACGACAGGTACCCCCTGCAGTTCTGAACCAATATCTCATGCATCTGAAGTCACAGCGAGGATCAGATATTAGCTCAGGTTGGAGTTTTTGTGCATGACGGCCCCTTCATGAACGGAGCGGAATCTCAAGTCCACGGAGGTTTTCCCACTTGGGAGTTGTGGGATGCCCCCTTCAAGGATTCCTTCTGCGGGAAAATTGTGACCAGTTGGGCAGCTCCAGGACATCCCATACGGAATGACTCCAGAGCACCGTTGGATGATGAATGCCAGGGAAGCCCACCTCGCATTCCAATTGTCTTTTAGCAACAAGACAGTTGAGATCGGATGGCTATGTGGGAGCAACTGGGGTGGCTGAGTTGAAATGGACTTTCCTTAGTTTGGGGCCCAATGTGTGTTTGTGTCCATGAGGGCATTGGAATGGGGCGGTGGCACCGGGACCCTGAAGTATTCTCCTAAGCTATTGACATAGCTCCCATGCACAAGTTTCCTTGTGGAGACGAGATTTGTTCTGATGGGTGCCTCAGGAAACCTCTCTATGCTGGTATTGGAATCCAGGTTTTGAGGAGACATGCCTGTAAACCAAAGCATGGATCCGATTATGGCCTAGGGTCCTGTCTGCTTCCATCTTCTTCTCTGGGGACATCCATCTATGGTATGAGTGGAGGTAGATGCTCACCAGGTGTCAGACCACCCTTGTTTGTCCCCGGAAACCTAACTATGGGTATGGCCTCGGGGACATTGGAGCGTTCTCCTAATTGTATGATTTTGGACAATGGAATGGGCAGAATTCCCATAGATTGGGTAGGCACTGTCCTAATAATAATGGCTCCAGGTGCCCCAGCCTGGAGGGTGTGTGGCCCAGAACTTTGAGGACAGAACTTGAAAACACAAACTCCGCTTACGTTTGGGGACGTAGGTATGGCAGGCCCGATCTACAAACCATGAGAAGAACTCTTCAGGAAATGAAGAAAGAGCGAGTCTGAGGCGCTTGTTCAGGCTTTTGTCTCTGGATTTTGTATCAACGATGGACGTGGAATGTGGGGAGTCCTCATGAGCCAGGAACGAATCTTCCTCTCTGAGGATTTGGCCCGGTCCCAATTGTTTTTCGTCAATCTGTGGGATAGGAGGTCTCCTTTCAGGTTTGTTACCTCAGGTGTCCGAACCAAAGAGGAATTCCAAAGCAGAGCCCTGGGGAAGAGTGAAGGGACCACCCAAACTATGGTTAAAAATTGGTGCCTAAGGGCATTTCAGGCCCAATATGCTGTCTCTTCATCCAGCCACTGAGAGGCCTTACTTGAGGACTAGGCTCAGGCTGAGGGTCACAATGTGTGATTGTGTCCAATGTGGCCCGGGAGAGTGGGCGTGGCCTCGTGGGCCACACTGGTTTCACCTACACTGAACTTTGGACAACATGCCAATCACAAGGTCTCTTGCCATGGGGAAGGAGTTCTGATTTCTGCATCATTTTCAATCCGGGGCAGTGGTTGGAGATAAGTTCTAGGTACTGAAGCATGAAAACCGCAGTTTGGAAGAGATGACGACCTAAGGATATGGCGGGTCTGATGTGCTCAGTGTGCGTTCAGCTGCCTGGGTGTTGGTCAGGAGTTTCGGGCTCATGTGGTGTCAGAAAGTGCATTAGTGCCCAGGTTACACTCTATAATTTGGGTACAGTTGAGTGCCGTCTAGGTTTATATTCATTTGAGGTGCCTGGGCAGCTCATTAGGCAAGATATTTTTGCTAGAGGGAGGGCAGATTGCTGCATTGTGGGTCCGGAATTGCAAAACTACTGGACTTCTGGACCAGGAGTGTGAGGATAGACGTCTGAGAACACAATCTAGACTTGAGCTTCAGGCCGAGGGCACGGCAGGTACCCCCTGCAGATCTGAACCAATCTCTCATGCATCTGAAGTCACGGCGAGGTTCAGACGTTGGCTCAGTTTGGAGTTTCTGTGCATGACTGCCCCTTCATGAACGGACCGGAACCTCAAGGCCATGGAGTTTTTCCCACGTTGAGAGTTGTGGGATGCCCCTTTCAAGGATTTCTTCTGCGGGAAAATTGAGACCTTTTGGGGCAGCTCCATGATATCCCATATGGAATGACTCCAAAGCACTTTCGGGGATGATGCCAGGGTAGCCGGCCCCGCATACCAATTGTCTCCTAGCAACAAGACAGTTGAGATCTGATGGCTCTACGGGAGCCACCGGGGTGGCTGAGTTTAAATGGACTTTCCCGAGGATAGGGCCTAATATGTGTTTGTGTCCATTAAAGCCTTGGAATGGGGCGGTGGCACCGGGACCCTGAAGTATTCTCCTAAGCTTTTGACATAGGTCCCATGCACAAGTTTCCTTGTGGAGACGAGATTTGTTCTGATGGGTGCCTCAGGAAACCCCCTATGCTGGTCTTGGAATCCAGGCTTTTGAGGAGACATGCCTTTAAACCAAAGCAATGGATCCGATTATGGCCTAGGGTCCTGTCTGATTCCATCTTCTTCTCTGGGGACATCCATATGGTATGAGTGGAGGTAGATGCTCACCGGTTGTCAGACCCCCCTTGTTTGTCCACGGACTCCTACATTATTGGGATGGCCTCGGGATCTTTGGCAGGTTCTCCTAATTTGTACAATTTGGGCAATGGAATGGGCAGAATTCCCATGGATTTGGTAGGCACAGTCCTAATGTGTGGCTCCAAAGACCCCAGCCTGGAGTGTGTGTGGCCCAGGAATTTGAAGACAGAAGTCTGAAAACACAAACCCAGCTTAGGGTTGTGGACACGGTATGGCAGGCCCAATCTGCAAACCATGAGAAGAACTCTTCAGGATATGAAGAAAGAGCGAGTCTGAGGCGCTTGCTCAGGCTTTTGTCTCTGGATTTTGTATCAATGATGGCCGTGGATGTGGGGAGGCATCATGGGCCATGGACGAATCTTCCTCTCTGTGGATTTGGCCCAGTCCCAATTCTTTTTCGTCAATATGTGGGATGGAAGGTCTCCTTTCAGGTTTGTTACCTCAGGTGTCCCAACCAAAGAGGAATTCCAAAGCAGAGCCCTGGGGAAGAGTGAAGGGACAACCCAAACTATGGTTAAAAATTGGCGCCTAGGGGCATGGCAGGCCCAATATGCTGTCTCTTCATCCATCCACTGAGAGGCCTTACTTGAGGACTGGGCTCAGGCTGAGGGTCACAATGTGTGTTTGTGTCCAATGTGGCCCGGGAGAGTGGGCGTGGCCTCGTGGGCCACACTGGTTTCAACTACACTGAACTTTGGACAACATGCCAATCACAAGGTCTCTTGCCATGGGGAAGGAGTTCTGATTTCTTCATCATTTTCAATCCGTGGCAGTGGTTGGAGATAAGTTCTAGGTACTGAAGCCTGAAAACCGCAGTTTGGAAGAGATGACGACCTAAGGCCATGGCGGGTCTGATGTGCTCAGTGTGCGGTCAGCTGCCTGGGTGTTGGTCAGGAGGTTCGGGCTCATGTGGTGTCAGACAGTGCATTAGTGCCCAGGTTACACTCTATAATTTGGGTACAGTCGAGTGCCGTGTAGGTTTATCCTCATTTGAGGTGCCTGGGCAGCTCATTAGGCAAGATATTTTTGCTAGAGGGCAGGCAGAGTGCTGCATTGTGGGTCCGGAATTGCCAAACTTGAGGGCTTCTGGGCGAGGAGTGTGAGGACAGAAATCTGAGAACACGATCTAGACTTGGGCTTCAGGCCGAGGCTACGGCAGGTACCCCCTGCAGATCTGAACCAATCTCTCATGCATCTGAAGTCACGGTGAGGATCAGACGTTGACTCAGGTTTGAGTTTCTGTGCATGACTGCCCCTTCATGAACAGAGCGGAATCTCAAGGCCATGGAGGTTTTCCCACGTTGGGAGTTGTGGGAAGCACCTTTCAAGGATTCCTTCTGCGGGACAATTGACACCTGTTGGTCAGCTCTAAGACATCACATATGGAATGACTCCAGAGCAACGTTCGACGATGGATGCTAGAAAGCCAGCCTCGCATTCCAGTTGTCTCCTAGCAACAAGATACTTGAGATCTGATGGCTCTGTGGGAGCAATCGGGGCGGCTGTGTTGAAAGGGACATTCCCGAGGATGGGGCCTAATGTGTGTTTGTCTCCATGAAGGCCTTGGTATGGGGCGGTGGCAGCAGGACCATGAAGTATTCTCCTAAGCTTTTGACATAGCTCCCATGCACAAGTTTCCTTGTCGAGACGAGATTTGTTTTGATGGGTGCCTCAGGAAACCCCCTATGCTGGTCTTGGAATCCAGGCTTTTGAGGAGACATGCCTGTAAACCAAAGCAATGGATCCGATTATGGCCTAGCGTCCTGTCTGCTTCCATCTTCTTCTCTGGGGACATCCATCCATGGTGTGAGTGGTGGTAGATGCTCAGGTGGTGTCAGACCGCCCTTGTTTGTCCCGGGAGACCTACACTATTGGGATGGCCTCGGGGACTTTGGAGGGTTCTCCTAATTTGTACGATTTGGAACAATGGAATGGGCAGAATTCCCATGGACTGGGTAGGCACAGTCCTAATGTGTGGCTCCGGGGGCCCCAGCCTGGAGGGTGTGTGGCCCAGGACTTTGAGGACAGAAGTCTGAAAACACAAACTCAGCTTAGGGTTGTGGACATGGTATGGCAGGCCCAATCTACAAACCATAAAAAGAACTCTTCAGGAAATGAAGAAAGAGCGAGTCTGAGGCGCTTCCTCAGGCTTGTGTCTCTGGATTTTGTATCAACGATGGCCGTGGAATGTGGGGAGGCCTCATGGGCCATGGACGAATCTTCCTCTCTGTGGATTTGGCCGGGTCCCAATTGTTTTTCGTCAATCTGTGGGATGGAAGGTCTCCTTTCAGGTTTGTTACCTCAGGTGTCCCAACCAAAGAGGAATTCCAAAGCAGAGCCCTGGGGAAGAGTGAAGGGACAACCCAAACTATGGTTAAAAATTGGCGCCTAGGGGCATGGCAGGCCCAATATGCTGTCTCTTCATCCATCCACTGAGAGGCCTTACTTGAGGACTGGGCTCAGGCTGAGGGTCACAATGTGTGTTTGTGTCCAATGTGGCCCGGGAGAGTGGGCGTGGCCTCGTGGGCCACACTGGTTTCAACTACACTGAACTTTGGACAAATGCCAATCACAAGGTCTCTTGCCATGGGCAAGGAGTTCTGATTTCTGCATCATTTTCAATCCGGGGCAGTGGTTGGAGATAAGTTCTAGGTACTGAAGCCTGAAAACCGCAGTTTGGAAGAGATGACGACCAAAGGCCATGGCGGGTCTGATGTGCTCAGTGTGGGGTCAGCTGCCTGGGTGTTGGTCAGGAGGTTCGGGCTCATGTGGTGTCAGACAGTGCATTAGTGCCCAGGTTACACTCTATAATTTGGGTACAGTCGAGTGCCGTGTAGGTTTATCCTCATATGAGGTGCCTGGGCAGCTCATTAGGCAAGATATTTTTGCTAGAGGGCAGGCAGAGTGCTGCATTGTGGGTCCGGAATTGCCAAACTTGAGGGCTTCTGGGCAAGGAGTGTGAGGACATAAGTCTGAGAACACGATCTAGAATTGGGCTTCAGGCCGAAGCTACGGCACGTACCCCCTGCAGATCTGAACCAATATCTCATGCATCTGAAGTCACGGCGGGGATCAGACATTGGCTCAGGTTGGAGTTTCTGTGCATGACTGCCCCTTCATGAACAGAGCAGAATCTCAAGGCCTTGGAGGTTTTCCCACGTTGGGAGTTGTGGGATGCACCCTTCAAGGATTCCTTCTGCGGGACAAGTGAGACCTGTTGGTCAGCTCTAAGACATCACATATGGAATGACTCCAGAGCACCGTTCGACGATGGATGCTAGAAAGCCAGCCTCGCAATCCAGTTGTCTCCTAGCAACAAGATACTTGAGATCTGATGGCTCTGCGGGAGCCATCGGGGTGGCTGTGTTGAAAGGGACTTTCCCGAGGATGGGGCCTAATGTGTGTTTGTCTCCATGAAGGCCTTGGTATGGGGCGGTGGCACCGGGACCATGAAGTATTCTCCTAAGCTTTTGACATAGCTCCCATGCACAAGTTTCCTTGTGGAGACGAGATTTGTTTTGATGGGTGCCTCAGGAAACCCCCTATGCTGGTCTTGGAATCCAGGCTTTTGAGGAGACATGCCTGTAAACCAAAGCAATGGATCCGATTATGGCCTAGCGTCCTGTCTGCTTCCATCTTCTTCTCTGGGGACATCCATCCATGGTGTGAGTGGTGGTAGATGCTCAGGTGGTGTCAGACCGCCCTTGTTTGTCCCGGGAGACCTACACTATTGGGATGGCCTCGGGGACTTTGGAGGGTTCTCCTAATTTGTACGATTTGGAACAATGGAATGGGCAGAATTCCCATGGACTGGGTAGGCACAGTCCTAATGTGTGGCTCCGGGGGCCCCAGCCTGGAGGGTGTGTGGCCCAGGACTTTGAGGACAGAAGTCTGAAAACACAAACTCAGCTTAGGGTTGTGGACATGGTATGGCAGGCCCAATCTACAAACCATAAAAAGAACTCTTCAGGAAATGAAGAAAGAGCGAGTCTGAGGCGCTTCCTCAGGCTTGTGTCTCTGGATTTTGTATCAACGATGGCCGTGGAATGTGGGGAGGCCTCATGGGCCATGGACGAATCTTCCTCTCTGTGGATTTGGCCGGGTCCCAATTGTTTTTCGTCAATCTGTGGGATGGAAGGTCTCCTTTCAGGTTTGTTACCTCAGGTGTCCCAACCAAAGAGGAATTCCAAAGCAGAGCCCTGGGGAAGAGTGAAGGGACAACCCAAACTATGGTTAAAAATTGGCGCCTAGGGGCATGGCAGGCCCAATATGCTGTCTCTTCATCCATCCACTGAGAGGCCTTACTTGAGGACTGGGCTCAGGCTGAGGGTCACAATGTGTGTTTGTGTCCAATGTGGCCCGGGAGAGTGGGCGTGGCCTCGTGGGCCACACTGGTTTCAACTACACTGAACTTTGGACAAATGCCAATCACAAGGTCTCTTGCCATGGGCAAGGAGTTCTGATTTCTGCATCATTTTCAATCCGGGGCAGTGGTTGGAGATAAGTTCTAGGTACTGAAGCCTGAAAACCGTAGTTTGGAAGAGATGACGACTAAGGCCATGGCTGGTCTGATGTGCTCAGTGTGCGGTCAGCTGCCTGGATGTTGGTCAGGAGGTTCGGGCTCATGTGGTGTCAGACAGTGCATTAGTACCCAGGTTACACTCTATAATTTGGGTACAGTCGAGTGCCGTGTAGGTTTATCCTCATTTGAGGTGCCTGGGCAGCTCAGTAGGCAAGATATATTTGCTAAAGGGCAGGCAGAGTGCTGCATTGTGGGTCCGGAATTGCCAAACTTGAGGGCTTCTGGGCGAGGAGTGTGAGGACAGAAGTCTGAGAACACGATCTAGACTTGGGTTCAGGCCGAGGCTACGGCAGGTACCCCCTGCAGATCTGAACCAATCTCTCATGCATCTGAAGTCACGGCGAGGATCAGACGTTGGCTCAGGTTTGAGTTTCTGTGCATGACTGCCCCTTCATGAACGGACCAGAATCTCAAGGCCATGGAGGTTTTCCCACGATGGGAGTTGTGGGATGCACCCTTCAAGAATTTCTTCTGCGGTACAATTGAGACCTGTTGGGCAGCTCCAGGATATCCCATATGGAAGAACTCCAGAGCACCGTTCGGGGATGGATTCCAGGGAAGCCGGCCTCGCATCCAAATTGTCTCCTAGCAACAAGACAGTTGAGAACTGATGGCTCTGCCGGAGCTACCGGGGTGTCTGAGATGAAATGGAATTTCCCGAGGATGGGGCCCAATATGTGTTTGTGTTTCTAATGACCCTGGAAAAGGGCAGTGGCATCGGGACACTGAAGTATTCTCCTAAGCTTTTGACATAGGTCCCATGCACAAGTTTCCTTGTGGAGACGAGATTTGTTCTGATGGGTGCCTCAGGAAACCCCCTATGCTGGTCTTGGAATCCAGGCTTTTGAGGAGACATGCCTGTAAACCAAAGCAATGGATCCGATTATGGCTAGGGTTCTGTCTGGTTCCATCTCCTTCTCTGGGGACATCCATCTATGGTATGAGTGGAAGTAGATGCTCAGCTGGTGTCAGACCGCCCTTGTTTGTCCACGGAGTCCTATACTATTGGGATGGCCTCGGGGACTTTGGAGAGTTCTACTAATTTGTACAATTTGGAACAATGGAATGGGCAGAATTCCCATGGATTGGGTAGGCACAGTCCTAATGTGTGGCTCCAGGGGCCCCAGCCTGGAGGGTGTGTGGCCCAGGTATTTGAGGACAGAAGTCTGAAAACACAAACTCAGCTTAGGTTAGGGGACGTATGTATGGCAGGTCCATTCTACAAACCATGAGAAGAACTCTTCAGCATATGAAGAAAGAGCGAGTCTGAGGCACTTGCTCTGGCTTTTGTCTCTGGACTTTGTATCAACGATGGCCGTGGATGTGGGGAGGCCTCATGGGCCATGGACGAATCTTCCTCTCTTTGGATTTGGTCCGGTCCCAATTGTTTTTCGTCAATCTGTGGGATGGAAGGTCTCCTTTCAGGTTTGTTACCTCAGGTGTCCCAACCAAAGAGGAATTCCAAAGCAGAGACCTAGGGAAGAGTGAAGGGACAACCCAAACTATGGTTAAAAATTGGCGCCTAGGGGCATGGCAGGCCCAATATGCTGTCTCTTCATCCATCCACTGAGAGGCCTTACTTGAGGACTGGGCTCAGGCTGAGGGTCACAATGTGTGTTTGTGTCCAATGTGGCCCGGGAGAGTGGGCGTGGCCTCATGGGCCACACTGGTTTCAACTACACTAAACTTTGGACAACTTGCCAATCACAAGGTCTCTTGCCATGGGGAAGGAGTTCTGATTTCTGCATCATTTTCAATCCTGGGCAGTGGTTGGAGATAAGTTCTAGGTACTGAAGCCTGAAAACCGCAGTTTGGAAGAGATGACGGCCTAAGGCCATGGCGGGTCTGTTGTGCTCAGTGTGCGGTCAGCTGCCTGGGTGTTGGTCAGGAGTTTCGGTCTCATGTGGTGTCAGACAGTGCATTAGTGCCCAAGTTTCACTCTATAATTTGCGTACAGTTGAGTGCCGTGTAGGTTTATCCTCATTTGAGGTGCCAGGGCAGCTCATTAGGCAATATATTTTTGCTAGAGGGCAGGCAGAATGCTGCATTGTGGGTCCGGAATTGCCAAACTTCTGGACTCTTGGACCAGGAGTGTGAGGACAGAAGTCTGAGAACACGATCTAGACTTGGGCTTCAGGCCGAGGGCACGGCAGGTACCCCCTGCAGATCTGAACCAATCTCTCATGCATCTGAAGTCACGGCGAGGTTCAGACGTTGGCTCAGTTTGGAGTTTCTGTGCATGACTGCCCCTTCATGAACGGACCGTCACCTCAAGGCCATGGAGTTTTTCCCACGTTGAGAGTTGTGGGATGCCCCTTTCAAGGATTTCTTCTGCGGGAAAATTGAGACCTTTTGGGGCAGCTCCATGATATCCCATATGGAATGACTCCAAAGCACTTTCGGGGATGATGCCAGGGTAGCCGGCCCCGCATACCAATTGTCTCCTAGCAAGAAGACAGTTGAGATTTGATGGCTCTGCGGGAGCAACCGATGTGGCTGAGTTGAAATGGACTTTCCAGAGGATGGGGCCTAATATGTGTTTGTGTCCATTAAAGCCTTGGAATGGGGCGGTGGCACCGGGACCCTGAAGTATTCTCCTAAGCTTTTGACATAGGTCCGAAACTGAAGTTTTCTTGTGGAGACGAGATTTGTTCTGATGGGTGCCTCAGGAAACCCCCTATGCTGGTCTTGGAATCCAGGCTTTTGAGAAGACATGCCTTTAAACCAAAGCAATGGATCCGATTATGGCCTAGGGTCCTGTCTGATTCCATCTTCTTCTCTGGGGACATCCATCTATAGTATGAGTGGAGGTAGATGCTCAGCTGGTGTCAGACCTCCCTTGTTTGTCCACGGACTCCTACATTATTGGGATGGCCTCGGGAACTTTGGAGGGTTCTCCTAATTTGTACGATTTTGGGCAATGGAATGGGCAGAATACCCATGGATTTGGTAGGCACAGTCCTAATGTGTGGCTCCAGAGGCCCCAGCCTGGAGTGTGTGTGGCCCAGGAATTTGAAGACAGAAGTCTGAAAACACAAAGTCAGCTTAGGTTAGGGGACGTAGGTATGGCAGGTCCAATCTACAACCATGAGAAGAACTCTTCAGGAAATGAAAAAAGAGTGATTCTGAGGTGCTTCCTCAGGCATTTGTCTGTGGATTTTGTATCAAAGATGGGCGTCAAATGTGGGAAGACCTCATGGGCCATGGACGAATCTTCCTCTCTGTGGATTTGGCCCGGTCCCAATTTCTTTCCGTGAATCTGTGGGATGGGAGGTCTCCTCTCAGGTTTGTTACCTCAGGTGTACAACCAAAGAGGAATTCCTCATGTGCCACACTGGTTTCATCTACTTTGAATTTTGGACAACATGCTAATCACAAGGTCTCTTGCCATGTTGAAGGAGCTCTGATTTCTGCATCATTTTCAACCCTGGGCAGTGGTTGGAGATAAGGTCTAGGTTCTGAAGCCTGGAAACCGCAGTTGGGAAGAGATGACGAACTAAGGCCATGGCGGGTCTGATGTGCTCAGTGTGCGGTCAGCTGCCTGGGTGTTGGTCCGGAGGTTCTCTTTCAGGTTGTGTCAGACAGTGCATTAGTGCCCAGGTTAGATATATAATTTAGGTACATTCTAGTGCCGTGTAGGTTTATCATCATTTGAGGTGCCTGGGCAACACATTAGGCAAAATATTTTTTCTAGAGGGCAAGCAGAGTGCTGCATTGTGGGTCCGGTATTGCCGAACATGAGGGATTCTGGACCAGGAGTGTGAGGACAAGTCTGAGAACAGAAGCTAGACTTGGGCTTCAGGCCGAGGGCATGGCTGGTACCCCCTGCAGATCTGAACGAATATCTCATGCTTCTGAAGTTACGGCGAGGTTCAGACATTCACTCAAGTTGGAGTTTCTGTGCTGACTGCCCCTTCATGAATGGAGCGGAATCTCAAGGCCATGGAGGTTTTTCCACGTTGGGAGTTTTGGGATGCCCCCTTCAAGGATTCCTTCTGCGGGACAATTGAGACCTGGTGGGCAGCTCCAGGATATCCGATATGGAATGACACCAGAGCACCGTTCGGGGATGGATGCCAGGGAAGCCGGCCTCGCATTCTAATTGTCTCCTAGCAACAAGACAGTTGAGATCTGAAGGCCATGCCGGAGCAACCGGGGTGGCTGAGTTGAAATGGACTTTCCCGAGGATGTGGCCTTATATGTGTTTGTGTCCATGAGAACTTGGAATGGGGCGGTGGCACCGGGACCCTGAAGTATTCTCCTAAGCTTTTGACATAGGTCTCATGCACAAGTTTCCTTGTGGAGACGAGATTTGTTCTGATGGGTGCCTCAGGAAGCCCCCTATGCTGGTCTTGGAATCCAGGCTTTTGAGGAGACATGCCTGTAAACAAAAGCAATGGATCCGAATATGGCCTAGGGTACTGTCTGGTTCCATCTTCTTCTCTGGGGACATCCATCTATGGTATGAGTGTAGGTAGATGCTCAGCTGGTGTCAGACCGCCCTTGTTTGTCCCGGGAGACCTACACTATTGGGATGGCCTCGGGAACTTTGGAGGGTTCTCCTAATTTGTACGATTTTGGACAATGGAATGGGCAGAATTCCCATGGATTGGGTAGACACAGTCCTAATGTGTGGCTCCAGGGGCCCCAGGTTGGAGGGTGTTTGGCCCAGGAATATGAGGACAGAGGTCTGAGAACACAAACTCAACTTAGGTTTGGGGACGTAGGTATGGCAGGTCCAATCTACAAATCATGTGAAGAACTCTTCAGGATATGAAGAAAGAGCGAGTCTGAGGCGCTTGCTCAGGCTTTTGTCTCTGGATTTTGTATCAAATATGGGGGTGGAATGTGAGGAGGCCTCATGGGCCATGGAGGAATCTTCCTCTGTGGATTTGGCCCGGTCCCAATTTCTTTCCGTCAATCTGTGGGATGGGAGGTCTCCTCTCAGGTTTGTTACCTCAGGTGTACAACCAAAGAGGAATTCCTAAGGAGAGCCCTGGGGAAGAGTGAAGGGACAACCCAAATTATGGTTAAAAAATGGGGCCTAGGGGCATGGCAGGCCCAATAAGCTGTCTCTTCTTCCAGCCACTGAGTGCCCTTACTTGAGGACGGGGTTCAGGCTGAGGGTCACAATGTGTGTTTGTGACTAATGTGGCCTGCGAACAGGGGAGGGGCCTCATGTGCCACACTGGTTTCATCTACTTTGAATTTTGGACAACATGCTAATCACAAGGTCTCTTGCCATGTTGAAGGAGCTCTGATTTCTGCATCATTTTCAACCCTGGGCAGTGGTTGGAGATAAGGTCTAGGTTCTGAAGCCTGGAAACCGCAGTTGGGAAGAGATGACGAACTAAGGCCATGGCGGGTCTGATGTGCTCAGTGTGCGGTCAGCTGCCTGGGTGTTGGTCCGGAGGTTCTCTTTCAGGTTGTGTCAGACAGTGCATTAGTGCCCAGGTTAGATATATAATTTAGGTACATTCTAGTGCCGTGTAGTTTTATCATCATTTGAGGTGCCTGGGCAACACATTAGGCAATATATTTTTTCTAGAGGGCAAGCAGAGTGCTGCATTGTGGGTCCGGTATTGCCGAACATGAGGGATTCTGGACCAGGAGTGTGAGGACAAGTCTGAGAACAGAAGCTAGACTTGGGCTTCAGGCCGAGGGCATGGCTGGTACCCCTTGCAGATCTGAACGAATATCTCCTGCTTCTGAAGTTACGGCGAGGTTCAGACGTTCACTCAAGTTGGAGTTTCTGTGCTGACTGCCCCTTCATGAACGGAGCGGAATCTCAAGGCCATGGAGGTTTTTCCACGTTGGGAGTTTTGGGATGCCCCCTTCAAGGATTCCTTCTGCGGGACAATTGAGACCTGGTGGGCAGCTCCAGGATATCCGATATGGAATGACACCAGAGCACCGTTCGGGGATGGATGCCAGGGAAGCCGGCCTCGCATTCTAATTGTCTCCTAGCAACAAGACAGTTGAGATCTGAAGGCCATGCCGGAGCAACCGGGGTGGCTGAGTTGAAATAGACTTTCCCGAGGATGTGGCCTTATATGTGTTTGTGTCCATGAGAACTTGGAATGGGGCGGTGGCACTGGGACCCTGAAGTATTCTCCTAAGCTTTTGACATAGGTCTCATGCACAAGTTTCCTTGTGGAGACGAGATTTGTTCTGATGGGTGCCTCAGGAAGCCCCCTATGCTGGTCTTGGAATCCAGGTTTTTGAGGAGACATGCCTGTAAACAAAAGCAATGGATCCGATTATGGCCTAGGGTACTGTCTGGTTCCATCTTCTTCTCTGGGGACATCCATCTATGGTGTGAGTGTAGGTAGATGCTCAGCTGGTGTCAGACCTCCCTTGTTTGTCCCGGGAGACCTACACTATTGGGATGGCCTCGGGAACTTTGGAGGGTTTTCCTAATTTGTACGATTTTGGACAATGGAATGGGCAGAATTCCCATGGATTGGGTAGACACAGTCCTAATGTGTGGCTCCAGGGGCCCCAGGTTGGAGGGTGTTTGGCCCAGGAATTTTGGGCCAGAGGTCTGAGAACACAAACTCAGCTTAGGTTTGGGGACGTAGGTATGGCAGGTCCAATCTACAAATCATGTGAAGAACTCTTCAGGATATGAAGAAAGAGCGAGTCTGAGGCGCTTGCTCAGGCTTTTGTCTCTGGATTTTGTATCAAATATGGGGGTGGAATGTGGGGAGGCCTCATGGGCCATGGAGGAATCTTCCTCTGTGGATTTGGCCCGGTCCCAATTTCTTTCCTTCAATCTGTGGGATGGGAGGTCTCCTCTCAGGTTTGTTACCTCAGGTGTCCCAACCAAAGAGGAATTCCAAAGCAGAGACCTGGGGAAGAGTGAAGGGACAACCCAAACTATGGTTAAAAAATGGGACTTGGGGAATGGCAGGCCCCATATGCTGTCTCTTCATCCAGCCACTGAGTGGCCTTACTTAAGGACTGGGCACAGGCTGTGGGTCACAATGTGTATTTGTGACCAATGTGGCCCACGAGCATGAGTGGGATCTCATAGGCCACACTGTTTCAACTACACTGAACTTTGGACAACATGCCAATCACAAGGTCTCTTGCCATGGGGAAGGAGCTCTGATTTCTGCATCATTTTCAACCCTGGGCAGTGTTTGGAGTTAAGGTCTAGGTTCTGAAGCCTGAAAACCGCAGTTGTGAAGAGATGACGACCTAAGGCCATGGCGATTCTGATGTGCTCAGTGTGCGGTCAGCTGCCTGGGTGTTGGTCCGGAGGTTCGGGTTCAGGTTTTGACAGCCAGTGCATTAGTGCCCGGATTAGACTATATAATTTAGGTACAGTCGAGTGCCGTGTACGTTTATACTCATTTGAGGTGCCTGGGCTACTCATTAGGCACGATATTTTTTAAGAGGGCTGGCAGAGTGCTGCATTGTGGGTCCAGAATTGCCAAAATTGAGGGCTTCTGGGCCAGGAGTAGGAGGACAGAAGTCTGAGAACACAAGCTAGACCTGGGCTTCAGGCCGAGGGCACGGCAGGTACCGCCTGCAGATCTGAACCAATATCTCATGCATCTGAAGTCACGGCGAGGATCAGACGTTGGCTCAGGTTGGAGTTTCTGTGCATGACTGCCCCTTCATGAACGGAACGGAAACTCAAGGCAATGGAGGTTTTCCCACGTTGGAAGTTGTGGGATGTTTCCTTGAAGGATTCCTTCTGCGGGAAAATTGGGACCTGTTGTCAGCTCCAGGACATCCCATATGGAATGACACCAGAGCACCGTTCGAGGATGGATGCTAGGGAAGCCCGCCTTGCATTCCAATTGTCTGCTAGCAACAAGACAGTTGAGATCTGATGGCTCAGGGGGAGCAATTGGGGCGGCTGTGTTGAAATGGGCTTTCCCGAGGATGGGGCCTAATGTGTGTTTATGTCCATTAAGACCTTGGATTTGGGCGGTGGCACCGGTACCCTGAAGTATTCTCCTAAGCTTTTGACATAGGTCCCATGCACAAGTTCCTTGTGGAGACGAGATTTATTCTGATGGGTGCCTCAGGAAACCCCCTATGCTGGTCTAGGAATCCAGGCTTTGAGGAGACATGCCTGTAAACCAAAGCAATGGATCCGATTATGGCCTAGGGTCCTGTCTGGTTCCATTTCTTCTCTGGGGATGTCCATATATGGTATGAGTGGAGGTACATGCTCAGGTGGTGTGAAACGGCCCTTGTTTGTCCCGGGAGACCTACACTATTGGGATTGTCTAGGGGACTTCGGAGGGTTCTTCTAATTTGTACGATTTTGAACAATGGAATGGGCAGAATTCCCATGGATTGGTTAGGCACAGTCCTATGTGTGGCCCAGGGGTCCCAGCCTGGAGGGTGAGTGGCCCAGGATTTTGAAGACAGATGTCTGAAAACAAAAACTCAGCTTAGGTTTGGGGACGTAGGTATGGCAGGTCCAATCTACAAACCATGAGAAGAACTCTTCAGGCTATGAAGAAAGAGCGAGTCTGAGGGACTTGCTCAGGCTTTGGTCTCTGGATTTTGTGTCAACGATGGCCATGGAATGTGGGGAGGCCTCATGGGCCATGGACGAAACTTCCTATCTGTGGATTTGGCCCGGTCCCAATTTCTTTCCGTCAATCTGTGGGATGGGAGGTCTCCTCTCAGGTTTGTTACCTCAGGTGTCCCAACCAAAGAGGAATTCCTAAGCAGAGCCCTGGGGAAGAGTGAAGGGACAACCCAAATTATGGTTAAAAAATGGGGCCTAGGGGCATGGCAGGCCCAATAAGCTGTCTCTTCTTCCAGCCACTGAGTGCCCTTACTTGAGGACGGGGTTCAGGCTGAGGGTCACAATGTGTGTTTGTGACTAATGTGGCCTGCGAACAGGGGAGGGGCCTCATGTGCCACACTGGTTTCATCTACTTTGAATTTTGGACAACATGCTAATCACAAGGTCTCTTGCCATGTTGAAGGAGCTCTGATTTCTGCATCATTTTCAACCCTGGGCAGTGGTTGGAGATAAGGTCTAGGTTCTGAAGCCTGGAAACCGCAGTTGGGAAGAGATGACGAACTAAGGCCATGGCGGGTCTGATGTGCTCAGTGTGCGGTCAGCTGCCTGGGTGTTGGTCCGGAGGTTCTCTTTCAGGTTGTGTCAGACAGTGCATTAGTGCCCAGGTTAGATATATAATTTAGGTACATTCTAGTGCCGTGTAGTTTTATCATCATTTGAGGTGCCTGGGCAACACATTAGGCAATATATTTTTTCTAGAGGGCAAGCAGAGTGCTGCATTGTGGGTCCGGTATTGCCGAACATGAGGGATTCTGGACCAGGAGTGTGAGGACAAGTCTGAGAACAGAAGCTAGACTTGGGCTTCAGGCCGAGGGCATGGCTGGTACCCCTTGCAGATCTGAACGAATATCTCCTGCTTCTGAAGTTACGGCGAGGTTCAGACGTTCACTCAAGTTGGAGTTTCTGTGCTGACTGCCCCTTCATGAACGGAGCGGAATCTCAAGGCCATGGAGGTTTTTCCACGTTGGGAGTTTTGGGATGCCCCCTTCAAGGATTCCTTCTGCGGGACAATTGAGACCTGGTGGGCAGCTCCAGGATATCCGATATGGAATGACACCAGAGCACCGTTCGGGGATGGATGCCAGGGAAGCCGGCCTCGCATTCTAATTGTCTCCTAGCAACAAGACAGTTGAGATCTGAAGGCCATGCCGGAGCAACCGGGGTGGCTGAGTTGAAATAGACTTTCCCGAGGATGTGGCCTTATATGTGTTTGTGTCCATGAGAACTTGGAATGGGGCGGTGGCACTGGGACCCTGAAGTATTCTCCTAAGCTTTTGACATAGGTCTCATGCACAAGTTTCCTTGTGGAGACGAGATTTGTTCTGATGGGTGCCTCAGGAAGCCCCCTATGCTGGTCTTGGAATCCAGGTTTTTGAGGAGACATGCCTGTAAACAAAAGCAATGGATCCGATTATGGCCTAGGGTACTGTCTGGTTCCATCTTCTTCTCTGGGGACATCCATCTATGGTATGAGTGTAGGTAGATGCTCAGCTGGTGTCAGACCTCCCTTGTTTGTCCCGGGAGACCTACACTATTGGGATGGCCTCGGGAACTTTGGAGGGTTTTCCTAATTTGTACGATTTTGGACAATGGAATGGGCAGAATTCCCATGGATTGGGTAGACACAGTCCTAATGTGTGGCTCCAGGGGCCCCAGGTTGGAGGGTGTTTGGCCCAGGAATTTTGGGCCAGAGGTCTGAGAACACAAACTCAGCTTAGGTTTGGGGACGTAGGTATGGCAGGTCCAATCTACAAATCATGTGAAGAACTCTTCAGGATATGAAGAAAGAGCGAGTCTGAGGCGCTTGCTCAGGCTTTTGTCTCTGGATTTTGTATCAAATATGGGGGTGGAATGTGGGGAGGCCTCATGGGCCATGGAGGAATCTTCCTCTGTGGATTTGGCCCGGTCCCAATTTCTTTCCTTCAATCTGTGGGATGGGAGGTCTCCTCTCAGGTTTGTTACCTCAGGTGTCCCAACCAAAGAGGAATTCCAAAGCAGAGACCTGGGGAAGAGTGAAGGGACAACCCAAACTATGGTTAAAAAATGGGACTTGGGGAATGGCAGGCCCCATATGCTGTCTCTTCATCCAGCCACTGAGTGGCCTTACTTAAGGACTGGGCACAGGCTGTGGGTCACAATGTGTATTTGTGACCAATGTGGCCCACGAGCATGAGTGGGATCTCATAGGCCACACTGTTTCAACTACACTGAACTTTGGACAACATGCCAATCACAAGGTCTCTTGCCATGGGGAAGGAGCTCTGATTTCTGCATCATTTTCAACCCTGGGCAGTGTTTGGAGTTAAGGTCTAGGTTCTGAAGCCTGAAAACCGCAGTTGTGAAGAGATGACGACCTAAGGCCATGGCGATTCTGATGTGCTCAGTGTGCGGTCAGCTGCCTGGGTGTTGGTCCGGAGGTTCGGGTTCAGGTTTTGACAGCCAGTGCATTAGTGCCCGGATTAGACTATATAATTTAGGTACAGTCGAGTGCCGTGTACGTTTATACTCATTTGAGGTGCCTGGGCTACTCATTAGGCACGATATTTTTTAAGAGGGCTGGCAGAGTGCTGCATTGTGGGTCCAGAATTGCCAAAATTGAGGGCTTCTGGGCCAGGAGTAGGAGGACAGAAGTCTGAGAACACAAGCTAGACCTGGGCTTCAGGCCGAGGGCACGGCAGGTACCGCCTGCAGATCTGAACCAATATCTCATGCATCTGAAGTCACGGCGAGGATCAGACGTTGGCTCAGGTTGGAGTTTCTGTGCATGACTGCCCCTTCATGAACGGAACGGAAACTCAAGGCAATGGAGGTTTTCCCACGTTGGAAGTTGTGGGATGTTTCCTTGAAGGATTCCTTCTGCGGGAAAATTGGGACCTGTTGTCAGCTCCAGGACATCCCATATGGAATGACACCAGAGCACCGTTCGAGGATGGATGCTAGGGAAGCCCGCCTTGCATTCCAATTGTCTGCTAGCAACAAGACAGTTGAGATCTGATGGCTCAGGGGGAGCAATTGGGGCGGCTGTGTTGAAATGGGCTTTCCCGAGGATGGGGCCTAATGTGTGTTTATGTCCATTAAGACCTTGGATTTGGGCGGTGGCACCGGTACCCTGAAGTATTCTCCTAAGCTTTTGACATAGGTCCCATGCACAAGTTCCTTGTGGAGACGAGATTTATTCTGATGGGTGCCTCAGGAAACCCCCTATGCTGGTCTAGGAATCCAGGCTTTGAGGAGACATGCCTGTAAACCAAAGCAATGGATCCGATTATGGCCTAGGGTCCTGTCTGGTTCCATTTCTTCTCTGGGGATGTCCATATATGGTATGAGTGGAGGTACATGCTCAGGTGGTGTCAGACGGCCCTTGTTTGTCCCGGGAGACCTACACTATTGGGATGGTCTAGGGGACTTCGGAGGGTTCTTCTAATTTGTACGATTTTGAACAATGGAATGGGCAGAATTCCCATGGATTGGTTAGGCACAGTCCTATGTGTGGCCCAGGGGTCCCAGCCTGGAGGGTGAGTGGCCCAGGATTTTGAAGACAGATGTCTGAAAACAAAAACTCAGCTTAGGTTTGGGGACGTAGGTATGGCAGGTCCAATCTACAAACCATGAGAAGAACTCTTCAGGCTATGAAGAAAGAGCGAGTCTGAGGGACTTGCTCAGGCTTTGGTCTCTGGATTTTGTGTCAACGATGGCCATGGAATGTGGGGAGGCCTCATGGGCCATGGACGAAACTTCCTATCTGTGGATTTGGCCCGGTCCCAATTTCTTTCCGTCAATCTGTGGGATGGGAGGTCTCCTCTCAGGTTTGTTACCTCAGGTGTCCCAACCAAAGAGGAATTCCTAAGCAGAGCCCTGGGGAAGAGTGAAGTGACAACCCAAATTATCGTTAAAAAATGGGGCTTAGGGGCATGGCAGGCCAAATTGCTGTCTCTTCTTCCAGCCACTGAGTGGCCTTACGTGAGGACGGGGTTCAGGCTGAGGGTCAGCATGTGTGTTTGTGACTAATGTTGCCCGCCAGCAGGGGCGGGGCCTCATGTGCCACACTGTTTTCATCTACACTGAACTTTGGACAACATGCCAATCACAAGGTCTCTTGCCATGGGGAAGGAGCTCTGATTTCTGCATCATTTTCAACCCTGGGCAGTGGTTGGAGATAAGGTCTAGTTTCTGAAGCCTGGAAACCGCAGTTGGGAAGAGATGACGACCTAAGGCCATGGCGGGTCTGATGTGCTCAGTTTGCGGGCAGCTGCCTGGGTGTTGGTCCGGAGTTTCAGGTTCAGGTTGTGTCAGACTGTGCATTAGTGCCCAGGTTAGATATATAATTTAGGTACATTCTAGTGCCGTGTAGGTTTATCCTCATTTGATGTGCCTGGGCAACTCATTAGGCAATATATTTTTTTCTAGAGGGCAAGCAGAGTGCTGCATTGTGGGTCCGGTATTGCCGAACATGAGGGATTCTGGACCAGGAGTGTGAGGACAAGTCTGAGAAGAGAAGCTAGACTTGGGCTTCAGGCCGAGGGCATGGCTGGTACCCCTTGCTGATCTGAACGAATATCTCATGCTTCTGAAGTTATGGCGAGGTTCAGACGTTGGCTCAGGTTGGAGTTTCTGTGCTGACTGCCCCTTCATGAATGGAGCGGAATCTCAAGGCCATGGAGGTTTTTCCACGTTCGGAGTTTTGGAATGCCCCCTTCAAGGATTCCTTCTGCGGGCCAATTGAGACCTGTTGGGCAGCTCCAGGATATCCCATATGGAAGGACTCCAGAGCACCGTTCGGGGTGGATGCCTGGGAAGCGGGCCTCGCATTCCAAATGTCTCCTAGCAACAAGACAGTTGAGATCGGATAGCTCTGTGGGAGAAACCGGCGTGGCTGAGTTGAAATGGACTTTTAGGGTCGGGCCCATTGTGTGTTTGTGTCCATGAGGGCCTTGGAATGGGGCGTTGGCACCGGGAACCCTGAAGTATTCTCCTAAGCTTTTGACATACCTCCCATGCACAAGTTTCCTTGTGGAGATGAGATTTGTTCTGAGGGGTGCCTCAGGAAACCCCCTATGCTGGTATTGGAAACCAGGCTTTTGGGGAGACATGCCTGTAAACCAAAACAATGGATCCGATTATGGCCTAGGGTCCTGTCTGGTTCAATCTTCTTCTCTGGTGATATCCATCTATGGAATGAGTGGAGGGAGATGCTCACCTGGTGTCACACCGCCCTTGTTTGTCCCTGGAGTCCTACACTTTTGGGATGGCCTCGGGGACTTTGGAGAGTTTTCTTAATTGGTGAGAATTTGGACAATGGAATGGGCAGAATTCCCATGGATTGGGTAGGCACAGTCCTAATGTGTGGCTCCAGGGGCCCCAGCCTGGAGGGTGTGCGGCCCAGGACTTTGAGGACAGAAGTCTGAAAACACAAACTCAGCTAAGGTTTTGGGACGTAGATATGGGAGGCCCAATCTACAAACCATGAGAAGTACCCCTCAGGATATGAAGAAAGAGCGAGTCTGAGGCACTTGCTCAGGCTTTTGTCTCTGGATTTTGTATCAACAATGGCTGTAGAATGTGGGGAGGCCTCATGGGATATGGACGAATCTTCCTCTCTGTGGATTTGGCCCGGTCCCAATAGTTTTTCTTCAATTGTCGGATGGGAGGTCTCCTTTCAGGTTTATTACCTCAGGTGTCCTAACAAAATAGGAATTCCAAAGCAGAGCCCTGGGGAAGAGTGAAGGGACAACCCAAACTATGGTTAAAAATTGGGGCCTAGGTGCATGGCAGGCCCAATATGCTGTCTCTTCATCCAGCCACTGAGAGGCCTTACTTGAGGACTGGGCTCATGCAGAGGGTCACAATGTGTGTTTGTGACCAATGTGGCCCGCGAGCATGGGCGGGGCCTCATGGGCCACACTGGTTTCAACTACACTGGACTTTGGACAACCTGCCAAACACAAGGTCTCTGGCCATGGGGAATGTGTTCTGATATCTGCATCATTTTCAACCCTGGGCAGTGGTTGGAGATAAGGTCTAGGTTCTGAAGCCTGAAAAACCGAAGTTGGGAAGAGATGACGACCTAAGGCCATGGCGGGTCTGATATGCTCAGTGTGCGGTCAGCTGCCGGGGTGTTGGTCAGGAGGTTCGGGCTCAGGTTGTGTCAGTCAGTGCATTAGTCCCAGGTTAGACTATATGATTTGGTTACAGTCGAGTGCCGTATAGGTTTATCCTCATTTGAGGTGCCTGGGGAGCTCAATAGGCAAGATATTTTTTCTAGAGGGCAGGCAGAGTGCTGCACTTTGGTTCCAGAATTGCCAAACTTAAGGGCTTCTGGGCCAGGAGTGTGAGGACAGAAGTCTGAGAACACAAGCTAGACTTGGGCTTCAGGCCGAGGGCACGGCAGGTACCTCCTGCAGATCTGAACCAATATTTCATGCATCTGAAGTCACGGGAAGGATCAGACGTTGGCTCGGGTTGGAGTTTCTGTGCATGACTGCCCCTTCATGAACGGAGCGGAATCTCAAGGCCATGGAGGTTTTCCCACGTTGGGAGTTGTGGTATGCCCCCTTCAAGGATTCCTTCTGCGGGCCAAGTGAGACCTGTTGGGCAGCTCCAGGACATCCCATATGGAATGACTCCAGAGCACCGTTCGAGGATCGATGCCAGGGAATCCCGCCTCGCATTCCAATTTTCTCCCAGCAACAAGACAGTTGAGTTTTGATGGCTCTGCGGGAGCAATCGGGGCGGCTGTGTTGAAATGGACTTTCCCGAGGTTGGGGCCTAATTTGTGTTTGTGTCCATGAGGGCCTTGGAATGGGGCGGTGACACCGGGACCCTGAAGTATTCTCCTAAGCTTTTGACATAGGTCCCATGCACAAGTTTCCTTGTGGAAACAAGATTTGTTCTGATGGGTGCCTCAGGAAACCCCCTATGCTGGTCTTGGAATCCAGGCTTTTGAGGAGACATGTCTGTAAACCAAAGCAATGGATCCGAATATGGCCTAGGGTCCTGTCTGGTTCCATCTTCTTCTCTGGGGATATCCATCTATGGAATGAGTGGAGGTAGATGCTCACCTGTTGTCAGACCACCCTTGTTTGTCCCCGGAGTCCTACACTATTGGGATGGCCGGTGGGACTTTGGAGAGTTCTCCTAATTTGTACGATTTTGGATAATGGAATGGGCAGAATGCCCATGGATTGGGTAGGCACAGTCCTAATGTGTGGCTCCAGGGGCCCCAGCCTGTAGGGTGTGTGGCCCAGGAATCTGAGGACAGAAGTCTGAAAACACAAACTCAGCTTAGGTTGGGAACGTAGGTATGGCAGGGCCAATCTACAAACCATGAGAAGGACTCTTCAGGATATGAAGAAAGAGCGAGTCTGAGGCGCTTGCTCAGGCTTTTGTCTCTGGATTTTGTATCAAAGATGGGCGTGGAACGTGGGGAGGCCTCATGGGCCATGGACGAATCTTCCTCTCTGTGGATTTGGCCCGGTCCCAATTTCTTTCCGTCAATCTGTGGGATGGGAGGTCTCCTCTCAGGTTTGTTACCTCAGGTGTCCCAAACAAAGAGGAATTCCAAAGCAGAGCCCTGGGGAAGAGTGAAGGGACAACCCAAACGATGGTTATAAATTGGGGCCTAGGGGCATGGCAGACCCAATATGCTGTCTCTTCAACCAGCCACTGAGTGGCCTTATTTAAAGACTGGGCACAGGCTGAGGGTCAGCATGTGTGTTTGTGACCAATGTGGCCCGCGAGCATGGGCGGGGCCTCATGGGCCACACTGGTTTCAACTACACTGAACTTTGGATAACATGCCAATCACAAGGTCTCTTGCCATGGGGAAGGGGCTCTGATTTCTGCATCATTTGCAACCCTGGGCAGTGTTTGGAGATAAGGTCTACGTTCTGAAGCCTGAAAACCGCAGTTGGGAAGAGATGACGACCTAAGGCCATGGCGGGTCTGATGTGCTCAGTGTGCGGTCAGCTGCCTGGGTGTTGGTCCGGAGGTTCGGGTTCAGGTTGTGCCAGACAGTGAATTAGTACCCAGGTTAGACTATATAATTCAGGTACAGTCGAGAGCCGTGTAGGTTTATCCTGATTTGAGGTGCCTGGGCTACTCATTAGGCAATATATTTTTTCTAGAGGCAGGCAGAGTGCTGCATTGTGGGTCCGGTATTGCCAAACATGAGGGATTCTGGACCAGGAGTGTGAGGACAAGTCTGAGAACAGAAGCTAGACTTGGGCTTCAGGCCGAGGGCACGGCTGGTACCCCCTGCAGATCTGAACGAATATCTCTTGCTTCTGAAGTCACGGCGAGGATCAGACGTTGGCTCGGGTTGGAGTTTCTGTGCATGACTGCCCCTTCATGAACGGAGCGGAATCTCAAGGCCATGGAGGTTTACCCACGTTGGGAGTTGTGGGATGCCCCCTTCAAGGATTCCTTCTGCGGGACAATTGAGACCTGTTGGGCAGCTCCAGGATATCCCATATGGAAGGACTCCAGAGCACCGTTCGGGGTGGATGCCTGGGAAGCGGGCCTCGCATTCCAAATGTCTCCTAGCAACAAGACATTTGAGATCGGATAGCTCTGCGGGAGCAACTGGCGTGGCTGAGTTGAAATGGACTTTTAGGGTCGGGCCCATTGTGTGTTTGTGTCCATGAGGGCCTTGGAATGGGGCGTTGGCACCGGGACCCTGAAGTATTCTCCTAAGCTTTTGACATACCTCCCATGCACAAGTTTCCTTGTGGAGATGAGTTTTGTTCTGAGGGGTGCCTCAGGAAACCTCCTATGCTGGTATTGGAAATTAGGCTTTTGAGGAGACATGCCTGTAAACCAAAACAATGGATCCGATTATGGCCTAGGGTCCTGTCTGGTTCAATCTTCTTCTCTGGTGATATCCATCTATGGAATCAGTGGAGCGAGATGCTCACCTGGTGTCACACCGCCCTTGTTTGTCCCTGGAGACCTACACTATTGGGATGGCCTCGGGGACTTTGGAGAGTTTTCTTAATTGGTGAGAATTTGGACAATGGAATGGGCAGAATTCCCATGGATTGGGTAGGCACAGTCCTAATGTGTGGCTCCAGGGGCCCCAGCCTGGAGGGTGTGCGGCCCAGGACTTTGAGGACAGAAGTCTGAAAACACAAACTCAGCTAAGGTTTTGGGACGTAGGTATGGGAGGCCCAATCTACAAACCATGAGAAGTACCCCTCAGGATATGAAGAAAGAGCGAGTCTGAGGCACTTGCTCAGGCTTTTGTCTCTGGATTTTGTATCAACAATGGCTGTAGAATGTGGGGAGGCCTCATGGGATATGGACGAATCTTCCTCTCTGTGGATTTGGCCGGGTCCCAATAGTTTTTCTTCAATTGTCGGATGGGAGGTCTCCTTTCAGGTTTATTACCTCAGGTGTCCGAACAAAATAGGAATTCCAAAGCAGAGCCCTGGGGAAGAGTGAAGGGACAACCCAAACTATGGTTAAAAATTGAGGCCTAGGTTCATGGCAGGCCCAATATGCTGTCTCTTCATCCAGCCACTGAGAGGCCTTACTTGAGGACTGGGCTCATGCAGAGGGTCACAATGTGTGTTTGTGACCAATGTGGCCCGCGAGCATGGGCGGGGCCTCATGGGCCACACTGGTTTCAACTACACTGGACTTTGGACAACCTGCCAAACACAAGGTCTCTGGCCATGGGGAATGTGTTCTGATATCTGCATCATTTTCAACCCTGGGCAGTGGTTGGAGATAAGGTCTAGGTTCTGAAGCCTGAAAAACCGAAGTTGGGAAGAGATGACGACCTAAGGCCATGGCGGGTCTGATATGCTCAGTGTGCGGTCAGCTGCCTGGGTGTTGGTCAGGAGGTTCGGGCTCAGGTTGTGTCAGTCAGTGCATTAGTCCCAGGATAGACTATATGATTTGGGTACAGTCGAGTGCCGTATAGGTTTATCCTCATTTGAGGTGCCTGGGGAGCTCAATAGGCAAGATATTTTTTCTAGAGGGCAGGCAGAGTGCTGCACTTTGGTTCCAGAATTGCCAAACTTGAGGGCTTCTGGGCCAGGAGTGTGAGGACAGAAGTCTGAGAACACAAGCTAGACTTGGGCTTCAGGCCGAGGGCACGGCAGGTACCTCCTGCAGATCTGAACCAATATTTCATGCATCTGAAGTCACGGCGAGGATCAGACGTTGGCTCGGGTTGGAGTTTCTGTGCATGACTGCCCCTTCATGAACGGAGCGGAATCTCAAGGCCATGGAGGTTTTCCCACGTTGGGAGTTGTGGAATGCCCCCTTCAAGGATTCCTTCTGCGGGACAATTGAGACCTGTTGGTCAGCTCCAGGACATCCCATATGGAATGACTCCAGAGCACCGTTCGAGGATCGATGCCAAAGAATCCCGCCTCGCATTCCAATTTTCTCCTAGCAACAAGACAGTTGAGTTTTGATGGCTCTGCGGGAGCAATCGGGGCGGCTGTGTTGAAATGGACTTTCCCGAGGTTGGGGCCTAATGTGTGTTTATTTGTCCATGAGGGCCTTGGAATGGGGCGGTGACACCGGGACCCTGAAGTATTCTCCTAAGCTTTTGACATAGGTCCCATACACAAGTATCCTTGTGGAAACGAGATTTGTTCTGATGGGTGCCTCAGGAAACCCCCTATGCTGGTCTTGGAATCCAGGCTTTTAAGGAGACATGTCTGTAAACCAAAGCAATGGATCCGAATATGGCCTAGGGTCCTGTCTGGTTCCATCTTCTTCTCTGGGGACATCCATTTATGATATGAGTGGAGGTAGATGCTCAGCTGGTGTCAGACCGACCTTGTTTGTCCCCGGAGACCTACACTATTGGGATGGCCTAGGGGACTTTGGAGAGTTCTCCTAATTTGTACGATTTTGGATAATGGAATGGGCAGAATGCCCATGGATTGGGTAGGCACAGTCCTAATGTGTGGCTCCAGGGGCCCCAGCCTGTAGGGTGTGTGGCCCAGGAATCTGAGGACAGAAGTCTGAAAACACAAACTCAGCTTAGGTTGGGAACGTAGGTATGGCAGGGCCAATCTACAAACCATGAGAAGCACTCTTCAGGATATGAAGAAAGAGCGAGTCTGAGGCGCTTGCTCAGGCTTTTGTCTCTGGATTTTGTATCAAAGATGGGCGTGGAACGTGGGGAGGTCTCATGGGCCATGGACGAATCTTCCTCTCTGTGGATTTGGCCCGGTCCCAATTTCTTTCCGTCAATCTGTGGGATGGGAGGTCTCCTCTCAGGTTTGTTACCTCAGGTGTCCCAACCAAAGAGGAATTCCAAAGCAGAGCCCTGGGGAAGAGTGAAGGGACAACCCAAACGATGGTTATAAATTGGGGCCTAGCGCATGGCAGACCCAATATGCTGTCTCTTCATTCAGCCACTGAGTGGGCTTACTTAAAGACTGGGCACAGGCTGAGGGTCAGCATGTGTGTTTGTGACCAATGTGGCCTGCGAGCATGGGCGGGGCCTCATGGGCCACACTGGTTTCAACTACACTGAACTTTGGATAACATGCCAATCACAAGGTCTCTTGCCATGGGGAAGGAGCTCTGATTTCTGCATCATTTGCAACCCTGGGCAGTGTTTGGAGATAAGGTCTACGTTCTGAAGCCTGAAAACTGCAGTTGGGAAGAGATGACGACCTAAGGCCATGGCGGGTCTGATGTGCTCAGTGTGCGGTCAGCTGCCTGGGTGTTGGTCCGGAGGTTCGGGTTCAGGTTGTGTCAGACAGTGAATTAGTACCCAGGTTAGACTATATAATTCAGGTACAGTCGAGAGCCGTGTAGGTTTATCCTGATTTGAGGTGCCTGGGCTACTCATTAGGCAATATATTTTTTCTAGAGGCAGGCAGAGTGCTGCATTGTGGGTCCGGTATTGCCAAACATGAGGGATTCTGGACCAGGAGTGTGAGGACAAGTCTGAGAACAGAAGCTAGACTTGGGCTTCAGGCCGAGGGCACGGCTGGTACCCCCTGCAGATCTGAACGAATATCTCATGCTTCTGAAGTCACGGCGAGGATCAGACGTTGGCTCGGGTTGGAGTTTCTGTGCATGACTGCCCCTTCATGAACGGAGCGGAATCTCAAGGCCATGGAGGTTTTCCCACGTTGGGAGTTGTGGGATGCCCCCTTCAAGGATTCCTTCTGAGGGACAATTGTGACCTTTTGGGAAGCTCCAGGATATCCCATATGGAAGGACTCCAGAGCACCATTCAGGGTGGATGCCTGGGAAGCGGGCCTCGCATTCCAAATGTCTCCTAGCAACAAGACAGTTGAGATCGGATAGCTCTGCGGGAGCAACTGGCGTGGCTGAGTTGAAATGGACTTTTATGGTCGGCCCAATTTGTGTTTGTGTCCATGAGGGCCTTGGAATGGGGCGTTGGCACCGGGACCCTGAAGTATTCTCCTAAGCTTTTGACATACCTCCCATGCACAAGTTTCCTTGTGGAGATGAGTTTTGTTCTGAGGGGTGCCTCAGGAAACCTCCTATGCTGGTATTGGAAATTAGGCTTTTGAGGAGACATGCCTGTAAACCAAAACAATGGATCCGATTATGGCCTAGGGTCCTGTCTGGTTCAATCTTCTTCTCTGGTGATATCCATCTATGGAATCAGTGGAGCGAGATGCTCACCTGGTGTCACACCGCCCTTGTTTGTCCCTGGAGACCTACACTATTGGGATGGCCTCGGGGACTTTGGAGAGTTTTCTTAATTGGTGAGAATTTGGACAATGGAATGGGCAGAATTCCCATGGATTGGGTAGGCACAGTCCTAATGTGTGGCTCCAGGGGCCCCAGCCTGGAGGGTGTGCGGCCCAGGACTTTGAGGACAGAAGTCTGAAAACACAAACTCAGCTAAGGTTTTGGGACGTAGGTATGGGAGGCCCAATCTACAAACCATGAGAAGTACCCCTCAGGATATGAAGAAAGAGCGAGTCTGAGGCACTTGCTCAGGCTTTTGTCTCTGGATTTTGTATCAACAATGGCTGTAGAATGTGGGGAGGCCTCATGGGATATGGACGAATCTTCCTCTCTGTGGATTTGGCCGGGTCCCAATAGTTTTTCTTCAATTGTCGGATGGGAGGTCTCCTTTCAGGTTTATTACCTCAGGTGTCCGAACAAAATAGGAATTCCAAAGCAGAGCCCTGGGGAAGAGTGAAGGGACAACCCAAACTATGGTTAAAAATTGAGGCCTAGGTTCATGGCAGGCCCAATATGCTGTCTCTTCATCCAGCCACTGAGAGGCCTTACTTGAGGACTGGGCTCATGCAGAGGGTCACAATGTGTGTTTGTGACCAATGTGGCCCGCGAGCATGGGCGGGGCCTCATGGGCCACACTGGTTTCAACTACACTGGACTTTGGACAACCTGCCAAACACAAGGTCTCTGGCCATGGGGAATGTGTTCTGATATCTGCATCATTTTCAACCCTGGGCAGTGGTTGGAGATAAGGTCTAGGTTCTGAAGCCTGAAAAACCGAAGTTGGGAAGAGATGACGACCTAAGGCCATGGCGGGTCTGATATGCTCAGTGTGCGGTCAGCTGCCTGGGTGTTGGTCAGGAGGTTCGGGCTCAGGTTGTGTCAGTCAGTGCATTAGTCCCAGGATAGACTATATGATTTGGGTACAGTCGAGTGCCGTATAGGTTTATCCTCATTTGAGGTGCCTGGGGAGCTCAATAGGCAAGATATTTTTTCTAGAGGGCAGGCAGAGTGCTGCACTTTGGTTCCAGAATTGCCAAACTTGAGGGCTTCTGGGCCAGGAGTGTGAGGACAGAAGTCTGAGAACACAAGCTAGACTTGGGCTTCAGGCCGAGGGCACGGCAGGTACCTCCTGCAGATCTGAACCAATATTTCATGCATCTGAAGTCACGGCGAGGATCAGACGTTGGCTCGGGTTGGAGTTTCTGTGCATGACTGCCCCTTCATGAACGGAGCGGAATCTCAAGGCCATGGAGGTTTTCCCACGTTGGGAGTTGTGGAATGCCCCCTTCAAGGATTCCTTCTGCGGGACAATTGAGACCTGTTGGTCAGCTCCAGGACATCCCATATGGAATGACTCCAGAGCACCGTTCGAGGATCGATGCCAAAGAATCCCGCCTCGCATTCCAATTTTCTCCTAGCAACAAGACAGTTGAGTTTTGATGGCTCTGCGGGAGCAATCGGGGCGGCTGTGTTGAAATGGACTTTCCCGAGGTTGGGGCCTAATGTGTGTTTATTTGTCCATGAGGGCCTTGGAATGGGGCGGTGACACCGGGACCCTGAAGTATTCTCCTAAGCTTTTGACATAGGTCCCATACACAAGTATCCTTGTGGAAACGAGATTTGTTCTGATGGGTGCCTCAGGAAACCCCCTATGCTGGTCTTGGAATCCAGGCTTTTAAGGAGACATGTCTGTAAACCAAAGCAATGGATCCGAATATGGCCTAGGGTCCTGTCTGGTTCCATCTTCTTCTCTGGGGACATCCATTTATGATATGAGTGGAGGTAGATGCTCAGCTGGTGTCAGACCGACCTTGTTTGTCCCCGGAGACCTACACTATTGGGATGGCCTCGGGGACTTTGGAGAGTTCTCCTAATTTGTACGATTTTGGATAATGGAATGGGCAGAATGCCCATGGATTGGGTAGGCACAGTCCTAATGTGTGGCTCCAGGGGCCCCAGCCTGTAGGGTGTGTGGCCCAGGAATCTGAGGACAGAAGTCTGAAAACACAAACTCAGCTTAGGTTGGGAACGTAGGTATGGCAGGGCCAATCTACAAACCATGAGAAGCACTCTTCAGGATATGAAGAAAGAGCGAGTCTGAGGCGCTTGCTCAGGCTTTTGTCTCTGGATTTTGTATCAAAGATGGGCGTGGAACGTGGGGAGGTCTCATGGGCCATGGACGAATCTTCCTCTCTGTGGATTTGGCCCGGTCCCAATTTCTTTCCGTCAATCTGTGGGATGGGAGGTCTCCTCTCAGGTTTGTTACCTCAGGTGTCCCAACCAAAGAGGAATTCCAAAGCAGAGCCCTGGGGAAGAGTGAAGGGACAACCCAAACGATGGTTATAAATTGGGGCCTAGCGCATGGCAGACCCAATATGCTGTCTCTTCATTCAGCCACTGAGTGGGCTTACTTAAAGACTGGGCACAGGCTGAGGGTCAGCATGTGTGTTTGTGACCAATGTGGCCCGCGAGCATGGGCGGGGCCTCATGGGCCACACTGGTTTCAACTACACTGAACTTTGGATAACATGCCAATCACAAGGTCTCTTGCCATGGGGAAGGAGCTCTGATTTCTGCATCATTTGCAACCCTGGGCAGTGTTTGGAGATAAGGTCTACGTTCTGAAGCCTGAAAACCGCAGTTGGGAAGAGATGACGACCTAAGGCCATGGCGGGTCTGATGTGCTCAGTGTGCGGTCAGCTGCCTGGGTGTTGGTCCGGAGGTTCGGGTTCAGGTTGTGTCAGACAGTGAATTAGTACCCAGGTTAGACTATATAATTCAGGTACAGTCGAGAGCCGTGTAGGTTTATCCTCATTTGAGGTGCCTGGGCTACTCATTAGGCAATATATTTTTTCTAGAGGCAGGCAGAGTGCTGCATTGTGGGTCCGGTATTGCCAAACATGAGGGATTCTGGACCAGGAGTGTGAGGACAAGTCTGAGAACAGAAGCTAGACTTGGGCTTCAGGCCGAGGGCACGGCTGGTACCCCCTGCAGATCTGAACGAATATCTCATGCTTCTGAAGTCACGGCGAGGATCAGACGTTGGCTCGGGTTGGAGTTTCTGTGCATGACTGCCCCTTCATGAACGGAGCGGAATCTCAAGGCCATGGAGGTTTTCCCACGTTGGGAGTTGTGGGATGCCCCCTTCAAGGATTCCTTCTGAGGGACAATTGTGACCTTTTGGGAAGCTCCAGGATATCCCATATGGAAGGACTCCAGAGCACCATTCAGGGTGGATGCCTGGGAAGCGGGCCTCGCATTCCAAATGTCTCCTAGCAACAAGACAGTTGAGATCGGATAGCTCTGCGGGAGCAACCGGCGTGGCTGAGTTGAAATGGACTTTTATGGTCGGCCCAATTTGTGTTTGTGTCCATGAGGGCCTTGGAATGGGGCGTTGGCACCGGGACCCTGAAGTATTCTCCTAAGCTTTTGACATACCTCCCATGCACAAGTTTCCTTGTGGAGATGAGATTTGTTCTGAGGGGTGCCTCAGGAAACCCCCTATGCTGGTATTGGAATCCAGGCTTTTGAGGAGACATGCCTGTAAACCAAAACAATGGATCCGATTATGGCCTAGGGTCCTGTCTGGTTCAATCTTCTTCTCTGGTGATATCCATCTATGGAATCAGTGGAGGGAGATGCTCACCTGGTGTCACACCGCCCTTGCTGTCCCTGGAGACCTACACTATTGGGATGGCCTCGGGGACTTTGGAGAGTTTTCTTAATTGGTGAGAACTTGGACAATGGATTGGGCAGAAATCCCATGGATTGGGTAGGCACAGTCCTAATGTGTGGCTCCAGGGGCCCCAGCCTGGAGGGTGTGCGGCCCAGGACTTTGAGGACAGAAGTCTGAAAACACAAACTCAGCTAAGGTTTTGGGACGTAGGTATGGGAGGCCCAATCTACAAACCATGAGAAGTACCCCTCAGGATATGAAGAAAGAGCGAGTCTGAGGCACTTGCTCAGGCTTTTGTCTCTGGATTTTGTATCAACAATGGCTGTAGAATGTGGGGAGGCCTCATGGGATATGGACGAATCTTCCTCTCTGTGGATTTGGCCCGGTCCCAATAGTTTTTCTTCAATTGTCGGATGGGAGGTCTCCTTTCAGGTTTATTACCTCAGGTGTCCGAACAAAATAGGAATTCCAAAGCAGAGCCCTGGGGAAGAGTGAAGGGACAACCCAAACTATGGTTAAAAATTGGGGCCTAGGTGCATGGCAGGCCCAATATGCTGTCTCTTCATCCAGCCACTGAGAGGCCTTACTTGAGGACTGGGCTCATGCTGAGGGTCACAATGTGTGTTTGTGACAAATGTGGCCCGCGAGCATGGGCGGGGCCTCATGGGCCACACTGGTTTCAACTACACTGGACTTTGGACAACCTGCCAAACACAAGGTCTCTGGCCATGGGGAATGTGTTCTGATATCTGCATCATTTTCAAACCTGGGCAGTGGTTGGAGATAAGGTCTAGGTTCTGAAGCCTGAAAAACCGAAGTTGGGAAGAGATGACGACCTAAGGCCATGGCGGGTCTGATATGCTCAGTGTGCGGTCAGCTGCCTGGGTGTTGGTCAGGAGGTTCGGGCTCAGGTTGTGTCAGTCAGTGCATTAGTCCCAGGTTAGACTATATGATTTGGGTACAGTCGAGTGCCGTATAGGTTTATCCTCATTTGAGGTGCCTGGGGAGCTCAATAGGCAAGATATTTTTTCTAGAGGGCAGGCAGAGTGCTGCACTTTGGTTCCAGAATTGCCAAACTTGAGGGCTTCTGGGCCAGGAGTGTGAGGACAGAAGTCTGAGAACACAAGCTAGACTTGGGCTTCAGGCCGAGGGCACGGCAGGTACCTCCTGCAGATCTGAACCAATATTTCATGCATCTGAAGTCACGGCGAGGATCAGACGTTGGCTCGGGTTGGATTTTCTGTGCATGACTGCCCCTTCATGAACGGAGCGGAATCTCAAGGCCATGGAGGTTTTCCCACGTTGGGAGTTGTGGAATGCCCCCTTCAAGGATTCCTTCTGCGGGACAATTGAGACCTGTTGGTCAGCTCCAGGACATCCCATATGGAATGACTCCAGAGCACCGTTTGAGGATCGATGCCAAAGAATCCCGCCTCGCATTCCAATTTTCTCCTAGCAACAAGACAGTTGAGTTTTGATGGCTCTGCGGGAGCAATCGGGGAGGCTGTGTTGAAATGGACTTTCCCGAGGTTGGGGCCTAATGTGTGTTTATTTGTCCATGAGGGCCTTGGAATGGGGCGGTGACACCGGGACCCTGAAGTATTCTCCTAAGCTTTTGACATAGGTCCCATACACAAGTATCCTTGTGGAAACGAGATTTGTTCTGATGGGTGCCTCAGGAAACCCCCTATGCTGGTCTTGGAATCCAGGCTTTTAAGGAGACATGTCTGTAAACCAAAGCAATGGATCCGAATATGGCCTAGGGTCCTGTCTGGTTCCATCTTCTTCTCTGGGGACATCCATTTATGATATGAGTGGAGGTAGATGCTCAGCTGGTGTCAGACCGCCCTTGTTTGTCCCCGGAGACCTACACTATTGGGATGGCCTCGGGGACTTTGGAGAGTTCTCCTAATTTGTACGATTTTGGATAATGGAATGGGCAGAATTCCCATGGATTGGGTAGGCACAGTCCTAATGTGTGGCTCCATGGGCCCCAGCCTGGAGGGTGTGTGGCCCAGGAATCTGAGGACAGAAGTCTGAAAACACAAACTCAGCTTAGGTTGGGAACGTAGGTATGGCAGGGCCAATCTACAAACCATGAGAAGCACTCTTCAGGATATGAAGAAAGAGCGAGTCTGAGGCGCTTGCTCAGGCTTTTGTCTCTGGATTTTGTATCAAAGATGGGCGTGGAACGTGGGGAGGCCTCATGGGCCATGGACGAATCTTCCTCTCTGTAATTTGGCCCGGTCCCAATTTCTTTCCGTCAATCTGTGGGATGGGAGGTCTCCTCTCAGGTTTGTTACCTCAGGTGTCCCAACCAAAGAGGAATTCCAAAGCAGAGCCCTGGGGAAGAGTGAAGGGACAACCCAAACGATGGTTATAAATTGGGGCCTAGGGGCATGGCAGACCCAATATGCTGTCTCTTCATCCAGCCACTGAGTGGCCTTACTTAAAGACTGGGCACAGGCTGAGGGTCAGCATGTGTGTTTGTGACCAATGTGGCCCGCGAGCATGGGCGGGGCCTCATGGGCCACACTGGTTTCAACTACACTGAACTTTGGATAACATGCCAATCACAAGGTCTCTTGCCATGGGGAAGGAGCTCTGATTTCTGCATCATTTGCAACCCTGGGCAGTGTTTGGAGATAAGGTCTACGTTCTGAAGCCTGAAAACCGCAGTTGGGAAGAGATGACGACCTAAGGCCATGGCGGGTCTGATGTGCTCAGTGTGCGGTCAGCTGCCTGGGTGTTGGTCCGGAGGTTCGGGTTCAGGTTGTGTCAGACAGTGAATTAGTACCCAGGTTAGACTATATAATTCAGGTACAGTCGAGAGCCGTGTAGGTTTATCCTCATTTGAGGTGCCTGGGCTACTCATTAGGCAATATATTTTTTCTAGAGGCAGGCAGAGTGCTGCATTGTGGGTCCGGTATTGCCAAACATGAGGGATTCTGGACCAGGACTGTGAGGACAAATCTGAGAACAGAAGCTAGACTTGGGCTTCAGGCCGAGGGCACGGCTGGTACCCCCTGCAGATCTGAACGAATATCTCATGCTTCTGAAGTCACGGCGAGGATCAGACGTTGGCTCGGGTTGGAGTTTCTGTGCATGACTGCCCCTTCATGAACGGAGCGGAATCTCAAGGCCATGGAGGTTTTCCCACGTTGGGAGTTGTGGGATGCCCCCTTCAAGGATTCCTTCTGAGGGACAATTGAGACCTGTTGGGCAGCTCCAGGATATCCCATATGGAAGGACTCCAGAGCACCATTCGGGGTGGATGCCTGGGAAGCGGGCCTCGCATTCCAAATGTCTCCTAGCAACAAGACAGTTGAGATCGGATAGCTCTGCGGGAGCAACCGGCGTGGCTGAGTTGAAATGGACTTTTAGGGTCGGGCCCATTGTGTGTTTGTGTCCATGAGGGCCTTGGAATGGGGCGTTGGCACCGGGACCCTGAAGTATTCTCCTAAGCTTTTGACATACCTCCCAAGCACAAGTTTCCTTGTGGAGATGAGATTTGTTCTGAGGGGTGCCTCAGGAAACCCCCTATGCTGGTATTGGAATCCAGGCTTTTGAGGAGACATGCCTGTAAACCAAAACAATGGATCCGATTATGGCCTAGGGTCCTGTCTGGTTCAATCTTCTTCTCTGGTGATATCCATCTATGGAATGAGTGGAGGGAGATGCTCACCTGGTGTCACACCGCCCTTGCTGTCCCTGGAGACCTACACTATTGGGATGGCCTCCGGGACTTTGGAGAGTTTTCTTAATTGGTGAGAATTTGGACAATGGAATGGGCAGAAATCCCATGGATTGGGTAGGCACAGTCCTAATGTGTGGCTCCAGGGGCCCCAGCCTGGAGGGTGTGCGGCCCAGGACTTTGAGGACAGAAGTCTGAAAACACAAACTCAGCTAAGGTTTTGGGACGTAGGTATGGGAGGCCCAATCTACAAACCATGAGAAGTTCCCCTCAGGATATGAAGAAAGAGCGAGTCTGAGGCACTTGCTCAGGCTTTTGTCTCTGGATTTTGTATCAACAATGGCTGTAGAATGTGGGGAGGCCTCATGGGATATGGACGAATCTTCCTCTCTGTGGATTTGGCCCGGTCCCAATAGTTTTTCTTCAATTGTCGGATGGGAGGTCTCCTTTCAGGTTTATTACCTCAGGTGTCCGAACAAAATAGGAATTCCAAAGCAGAGCCCTGGGGAAGAGTGAAGGGACAACCCAAACTATGGTTAAAAATTGGGGCCTAGGTGCATGGCAGGCCCAATATGCTGTCTCTTCATCCAGCCACTGAGAGGCCTTACTTGAGAACTGGGCTCATGCTGAGGGTCACAATGTGTGTTTGTGACCAATGTGGCCCGCGAGCATGGGCGGGGCCTCATGGGCCACACTGGTTTCAACTACACTGGACTTTGGACAACCTGCCAAACACAAGGTCTCCGGCCATGGGGAATGTGTTCTGATATCTGCATCATTTTCAACCCTGGGCAGTGGTTGGAGATAAGGTCTAGGTTCTGAAGCCTGAAAAACCGAAGTTGGGAAGAGATGACGACCTAAGGCCATGGCGGGTCTGATATGCTCAGTGTGCGGTCAGCTGCCTGGGTGTTGGTCAGGAGGTTCGGGCTCAGGTTGTGTCAGTCAGTGCATTAGTCCCAGGTTAGACTATATGATTTGGGTACAGTCGAGTGCCGTATAGGTTTATCCTCATTTGAGGTGCCTGGGGAGCTCAATAGGCAAGATATTTTTTCTAGAGGGCAGGCAGAGTGCTGCACTTTGGTTCCAGAATTGCCAAACTTGAGGGCTTCTGGGCCAGGAGTGTGAGGACAGAAGTCTGAGAACACAAGCTAGACTTGGGCTTCAGGCCGAGGGCACGGCAGGTACCTCCTGCAGATCTGAACCAATATTTCATGCATCTGAAGTCACGGCGAGGATCAGACGTTGGCTCGGGTTGGAGTTTCTGTGCATGACTGCCCCTTCATGAACGGAGCGGAATCTCAAGGCCATGGAGGTTTTCCCACGTTGGGAGTTGTGGAATGCCCCCTTCAAGGATTCCTTCTGCGGGACAATTGAGACCTGTTGGTCAGCTCCAGGACATCCCATATGGAATGACTCCAGAGCACCGTTCGAGGATTGATGCCAAAGAATCCCGCCTCGCATTCCAATTTTCTCCTAGCAACAAGACAGTTGAGTTTTGATGGCTCTGCGGGAGCAATCGGGGCGGCTGTGTTGAAATGGACTTTCCCGAGGTTGGGGCCTAATGTGTGTTTATTTGTCCATGAGGGCCTTGGAATGGGGCGGTGACACCGGGACCCTGAAGTATTCTCCTAAGCTTTTGACATAGGTCCCATACACAAGTATCCTTGTGGAAACGAGATTTGTTCTGATGGGTGCCTCAGGAAACCCCCTATGCTGGTCTTGGAATCCAGGCTTTTAAGGAGACATGTCTGTAAACCAAAGCAATGGATCCGAATATGGCCTAGGGTCCTGTCTGGTTCCATCTTCTTCTCTGGGGACATCCATTTATGATATGAGTGGAGGTAGATGCTCAGCTGGTGTCAGACCGACCTTGTTTGTCCCCGGAGACCTACACTATTGGGATGGCCTCGGGGACTTTGGAGAGTTCTCCTAATTTGTACGATTTTGGATAATGGAATGGGCAGAATGCCCATGGATTGGGTAGGCACAGTCCTAATGTGTGGCTCCAGGGGCCCCAGCCTGTAGGGTGTGTGGCCCAGGAATCTGAGGACAGAAGTCTGAAAACACAAACTCAGCTTAGGTTGGGAACGTAGGTATGGCAGGGCCAATCTACAAACCATGAGAAGCACTCTTCAGGATATGAAGAAAGAGCGAGTCTGAGGCGATTGCTAAGGCTTTTGTCTCTGGATTTTGTATCAAAGATGGGCGTGGAACGTGGGGAGGCCTCATGGGCCATGGACGAATCTTCCTCTCTGTGGATTTGGCCCGGTCCCAATTTCTTTCCGTCAATCTGTGGGATGGGAGGTCTCCTCTCAGGTTTGTTACCTCAGGTGTCCCAACCAAAGAGGAATTCCAAAGCAGAGCCCTGGGGAAGAGTGAAGGGACAACCCAAACGATGGTTATAAATTGGGGCCTAGGGGCATGGCAGACCCAGTATGCTGTCTCTTCATTCAGCCACTGAGTGGGCTTACTTAAAGACTGGGCACAGGCTGAGGGTCAGCATGTGTGTTTGTGACCAATGTGGCCTGCGAGCATGGGCGGGGCCTCATGGGCCACACTGGTTTCAACTACACTGAACTTTGGATAACATGCCAATCTCAAGGTCTCTTGCCATGGGAAAGGAGCTCTGATTTCTGCATCATTTGCAACCCTGGGCAGTGTTTGGAGATAAGGTCTACGTTCTGAAGCCTGAAAACCACAGTTGGGAAGAGATGACGACCTAAGGCCATGGCGGGTCTGATGTGCTCAGTGTGCGGTCAGCTGCCTGGGTGTTGGTCTGGAGGTTTGGGTTCAGGTTGTGTCAGACAGTGAATTAGTACCCAGGTTAGACTATATAATTCAGGTACAGTCGAGAGCCGTGTAGGTTTATCCTCATTTGAGGTGCCTGGGCTACTCATTAGGCAATATATTTTTTCTAGAGGCAGGCAGAGTGCTGCATTGTGGGTCCGGTATTGCCAAACATGAGGGATTCTGGACCAGGAGTGTGAGGACAAGTCTGAGAACAGAAGCTAGACTTGGGCTTCAGGCCGAGGGCACGGCTGGTACCCCATGCAGATCTGAACGAATATCTCATGCTTCTGAAGTCACGGCGAGGATCAGACGTTGGCTCGGGTTGGAGTTTCTGTGCATGACTGCCCCTTCATGAACGGAGCGGAATCTCAAGGCCATGGAGGTTTTCCCACGTTGGGAGTTGTGGGATGCCCCCTTCAAGGATTCCTTCTGAGGGACAATTGAGACCTGTTGGGCAGCTCCAGGATATCCCATATGGAAGGACTCCAGAGCACCATTCGGGGTGGATGCCTGGGAAGCGGGCATCGCATTCCAAATGTCTCCTAGCAACAAGACAGTTGAGATCGGATAGCTCTGCGGGAGCAACCGGCGTGGCTGAGTTGAAATGGACTTTTAGGGTCGGGCCCATTGTGTGTTTGTGTCCATGAGGGCCTTGGAATGGGGCGTTGGCACCGGGACCCTGAAGTATTCTCCTAAGCTTTTGACATACCTCCCAAGCACAAGTTTCCTTGTGGAGATGAGATTTGTTCTGAGGGGTGCCTCAGGAAACCCCCTATGCTGGTATTGGAATCCAGGCTTTTGAGGAGACATGCCTGTAAACCAAAACAATGGATCCGATTATGGCCTAGGGTCCTGTCTGGTTCAATCTTCTTCTCTGGTGATATCCATCTATGGAATGAGTGGAGGGAGATGCTCACCTGGTGTCACACCGCCCTTGCTGTCCCTGGAGACCTACACTATTGGGATGGCCTCGGGGACTTTGGAGAGTTTTCTTAATTGGTGAGAATTTGGACAATGGAATGGGCAGAAATCCCATGGATTGGGTAGGCACAGTCCTAATGTGTGGCTCCAGGGGCCCCAGCCTGGAGGGTGTGCGGCCCAGGACTTTGAGGACAGAAGTCTGAAAACACAAACTCAGCTAAGGTTTTGGGACGTAGGTATGGGAGGCCCAATCTACAAACCATGAGAAGTACCCCTCAGGATATGAAGAAAGAGCGAGTCTGAGGCACTTGCTCAGGCTTTTGTCTCTGGATTTTGTATCAACAATGGCTGTAGAATGTGGGGAGGCCTCATGGGATATGGACGAATCTTCCTCTCTGTGGATTTGGCCCGGTCCCAATAGTTTTTCTTCAATTGTCGGATGGGAGGTCTCCTTTCAGGTTTATTACCTCAGGTGTCCGAACAAAATAGAAATTCCAAAGCAGAGCCCTGGGGAAGAGTGAAGGGACAACCCAAACTATGGTTAAAAATTGGGGCCTAGGTGCATGGCAGGCCCAATAGGCTGTCTCTTCATCCAGCCACTGAGGGGCCTTACTTGAGGACTGGGCTCATGCTGAGGGTCACAATGTGTGTTTGTGACCAATGTGGCCCGCGAGCATGGGCGGGGCCTCATGGGCCACACTGGTTTCAACTACACTGGACTTTGGACAACCTGCCAAACACAAGGTCTCTGGCCATGGGGAATGTGTTCTGATATCTGCATCATTTTCAACCCTGGGCAGTGGTTGGAGATAAGGTCTAGGTTCTGAAGCCTGAAAAACCGAAGTTGGGAAGAGATGACGACCTAAGGCCATGGCGGGTCTGATATGCTCAGTGTGCGGTCAGCTGCCTGGGTGTTGGTCAGGAGGTTCGGGCTCAGGTTGTGTCAGTCAGTGCATTAGTCCCAGGTTAGACTATATGATTTGGGTACAGTCGAGTGCCGTATAGGTTTATCCTCATTTGAGGTGCCTGGGGAGCTCAATAGGCAAGATATTTTTTCTAGAGGGCAGGCAGAGTGCTGCACTTTGGTTCCAGAATTGCCAAACTTGAGGGCTTCTGGGCCAGGAGTGTGAGGACAGAAGTCTGAGAACACAAGCTAGACTTGGGCTTCAGGCCGAGGGCACGGCTGGTACCTCCTGCAGATCTGAACCAATATTTCATGCATCTGAAGTCACGGCGAGGATCAGACATTGGCTCGGGTTGGAGTTTCTGTGCATGACTGCCCCTTCATGAACGGAGCGGAATCTCAAGGCCATGGAGGTTTTCCCACGTTGGGAGTTGTGGAATGCCCCCTTCAAGGATTCCTTCTGCGGGACAATTGAGACCTGTTGGTCAGCTCCAGGACATCCCATATGGAATGACTCCAGAGCACCGTTCGAGGATCGATGCCAAAGAATCCCGCCTCGCATTCCAATTTTCTCCTAGCAACAAGACAGTTGAGTTTTGATGGCTCTGCGGGAGCAATCGGGGCGGCTGTGTTGAAATGGACTTTCCCGAGGTTGGGGCCTAATGTGTGTTTATTTGTCCATGAGGGCCTTGGAATGGGGCGGTGACACCGGGACCCTGAAGTATTCTCCTAAGCTTTTGACATAGGTCCCATACACAAGTATCCTTGTGGAAACGAGATTTGTTCTGATGGGTGCCTCAGGAAACCCCCTATGCTGGTCTTGGAATCCAGGCTTTTAAGGAGACATGTCTGTAAACCAAAGCAATGGATCCGAATATGGCCTAGGGTCCTGTCTGGTTCCATCTTCTTCTCTGGGGACATCCATTTATGATATGAGTGGAGGTAGATGCTCAGCTGGTGTCAGACCGACCTTGTTTGTCCCCGGAGACCTACACTATTGGGATGGCCTCGGGGACTTTGGAGAGTTCTCCTAATTTGTACGATTTTGGCTAATGGAATGGGCAGAATGCCCATGGATTGGGTAGGCACAGTCCTAATGTGTGGCTCCAGGGGCCCCAGCCTGTAGGGTGTGTGTCCCAGGAATCTGAGGACAGAAGTCTGAAAACACAAACTCAGCTTAGGTTGGGAACGTAGGTATGGCAGGGCCAATCTACAAACCATGAGAAGCACTCTTCAGGATATGAAGAAAGAGCGAGTCTGAGGCGCTTGCTCAGGCTTTTGTCTCTGGATTTTGTATCAAAGATGGGCGTGGAACGTGGGGAGGCCTCATGGGCCATGGACGAATCTTCCTCTCTGTGGATTTGGCCCGGTCCCAATTTCTTTCCGTCAATCTGTGGGATGGGAGGTCTCCTCTCAGGTTTGTTACCTCAGGTGTCCCAACCAAAGAGGAATTCCAAAGCAGAGCCCTGGGGAAGAGTGAAGGGACAACCCAAACGATGGTTATAAATTGGGGCCTAGGGGCATGGCAGACCCAATATGCTGTCTCTTCATCCAGCCACTGAGTGGCCTTACTTAAAGACTGGGCACAGGCTGAGGGTCAGCATGTGTGTTTGTGACCAATGTGGCCCGCGAGCATGGGCGGGGCCTCATGGGCCACACTGGTTTCAACTACACTGAACTTTGGATAACATGCCAATCACAAGGTCTCTTGCCATGGGGAAGGAGCGCTGATTTCTGCATCATTTGCAACCCTGGGCAGTGTTTGGAGATAAGGTCTACGTTCTGAAGCCTGAAAACCGCAGTTGGGAAGAGATGACGACCTAAGGCCATGGCGGGTCTGATGTGCTCAGTGTGCGGTCAGCTGCCTGGGTGTTGGTCCGGAGGTTCGGGTTCAGGTTGTGTCAGACAGTGAATTAGTACCCAGGTTAGACTATATAATTCAGGTACAGTCGAGAGCCGTGTAGGTTTATCCTCATTTGAGGTGCCTGGGCTACTCATTAGGCAATATATTTTTTCTAGAGGCAGGCAGAGTGCTGCATTGTGGGTCCGGTATTGCCAAACATGAGGGATTCTGGACCAGGAGTGTGAGGACAAGTCTGAGAACAGAAGCTAGACTTGGGCTTCAGGCCGAGGGCACGGCTGGTACCCCCTGCAGATCTGAACGAATATCTCATGCTTCTGAAGTCACGGCGAGGATCAGACGTTGGCTCGGGTTGGAGTTTCTGTGCATGACTGCCCCTTCAAGAACGGAGCGGAATCTCAAGGCCATGGAGGTTTTCCCACGTTGGGAGTTGTGGGATGCCCCCTTCAAGGATTCCTTCTGCGGGCCAATTGAGACCTGTTGGGCAGCTCCAGGATATCCCATATGGAAGGATACCAGAGCACCGTTCGGGGTGGATGCCTGGGAAGCGGGCCTCGCATTCCAAATGTCTCCTAGCAACAAGACAGTTGAGATCGGATAGCTCTGCGGGAGCAACCGGCGTGGCTGAGTTGAAATGGACTTTTAGGGTCGGGCCCATTGTGTGTTTGTGTCCATGAGGGCCTTGGAATGGGGCTTTGGCACCGGGACCCTGAAGTATTCTCCTAAGCTTTTGACATACCTCCCAAGCACAAGTTTACTTGTGGAGATGAGATTTGTTCTGAGGGGTGCCTCAGGAAACCCCCTATGCTGGTATTGGAATCCAGGCTTTTGAGGAGACATGCCTATAAACCAAAACAATGGATCCGATTATGGCCTAGGGTCCTGTCTGGTTCAATCTTCTTCTCTGGTGATATCCATCTATGGAATGAGTGGAGGGAGATGCTCACCTGGTGTCACACCGCCCTTGCTGTCCCTGGAGACCTACACTATTGGGATGGCCTCGGGGACTTTGGAGAGTTTTCTTAATTGGTGAGAATTTGGACAAAGGAATGGGCTGAATTCCCATGGATTGGGTAGGCACAGTCCTAATGTGTGGCTCCAGGGGCCTTAGCCTGGAGGGTGTGGCCCAGGACTTTGAGGACCGAAGTCTGAAAACACAAACTCAGCTAAGGTTTTGGGACGTAGGTATGGGAGGCCCAATCTACAAACTATGAGAAGTACCCCTCAGGATATGAAGAAAGAGCGAGTCTGAGGCACTTGCTCAGGCTTTTGTCTCTGGATTTTGTATCAACAATGGCTGTAGAATGTGGGGAGGCCTCATGGGATATGGACGAATCTTCCTCTCTGTGGATTTGGCCCGGTCCCAATAGTTTTTCTTCAATTGTCGGATGGGAGGTCTCCTTTCAGGTTTATTACCTCAGGTGTCCGAACAAAATAGGAATTCCAAAGCAGAGCCCTGGGGAAGAGTGAAGTGACAACCCAAACTATGGTTAAAAATTGAGGCCTAGGTGCATGGCAGGCCCAATATGCTGTCTCTTCATCCAGCCACTGAGAGGCCTTACTTGAGGACTGGGCTCATGCTGAGGGTCACAATGTGTGTTTGTGACCAATGTTGCCCGTGAGCATGGCGGGGCCTCATGGGCCACACTGGTTTCAACTACACTGGACTTTGGACAACCTGCCAAACACAAGGTCTCTGGCCATGGGGAATGTGTTCTGATATCTGCATCATTTTCAACCCTGGGCAGTGGTTGGAGATAAGGTCTAGGTTCTGAAGCCTGAAAAACCGAAGTTGGGTGGAGATGACGACCTAAGGCCATGGCGGGTCTGAGATGCTCAGTGTGCGGTCAGCTGCCTGGGTTTTGGTCAGTATGTTCGGGCTCAGGTTGTGTCAGTCAGTGCATTAGTCCCAGGTTAGACTATATGATTTGGGTACAGTGGAGTTCCGTATAGGTTTATCCTCATTTGAGTGCCTGGGGAGCTCAATAGGCAAGATATTTTTTATAGAGGGCAGGCAGAGTGCTGCACTTTGGTTCCAGAATTGCCAAACTTCAGGGCTTCTGGGCCAGGAGTGTGAGGACAGAAGTCTGAGAACGCAAGCTAGACTTGGGCTTCAGGCCGAGGGCACGGCAGGTACCTCCTGCAGATCTGAACCAATATTTCATGCATCTGAAGTCACGGCGAGGATCAGACGTTGGCTCGGGTTGGAGTTTCTGTGCATGACTGCCCCTTCATGAACGGAGCGGAATCTCAAGGCCATGGAGGTTTTCCCACGTTGGGAGTTGTGGGATGCCCCCTTCAAGGATTCCTTCTGCGGGACAATTGAGACCTGTTGGTCAGCTCCAGGACATCCCATATGGAATGACTCCAGAGCACCGTTCGAGGATCGATGCCAGGGAAGCCTGCCTCGCATTCCAATTTTCTCCCAGCAACAAGACAGTTGAGTTTTGATGGCTCTGCGGGAGCAATCGGGGCGGCTGTGTTGAAATGGACTTTCCCGAGGATGGGGCCTAATGTGTGTTTGTGTCCATGAGGGCCTTGGAATGGGGCGGTGACACCGGGACCCTGAAGTATTCTCCTAAGCTTTTGACATAGGTCCCATGCACAAGTTTCCTTGTGGAAACGAGATTTGTTCTGATGGGTGCCTCAGGAAACCCCCTATGCTGGACTTGGAATCCAGGCTTTTAAGGAGACATGTCTGTAAACCAAAGCAATGGATCCGAATATGGCCTAGGGTCCTGTCTGGTTCCATCTTCTTCTCTGGGGATATCCATCTATGGAATGAGTGGAGGTAGATGCTCACCTGTTGTCAGACCACCCTTGTTTGTCCCCGGAGTCCTACACTATTGGGATGGCCGGTGGGACTTTGGAGAGTTCTCCTAATTTGTACGATTTTGGATAATGGAATGGGCAGAATGCCCATGGATTGGGTAGGCACAGTCCTAATGTGTGGCTCCAGGGGCCCCAGCCTGTAGGGTGTGTGGCCCAGGAATCTGAGGACAGAAGTCTGAAAACACAAACTCAGCTTAGGTTGGGAACGTAGGTATGGCAGGGCCAATCTACAAACCATGAGAAGGACTCTTCAGGATATGAAGAAAGAGCGAGTCTGAGGCGCTTGCTCAGGCTTTTGTCTCTGGATTTTGTATCAAAGATGGGCGTGGAACGTGGGGAGGCCTCATGGGCCATGGACGAATCTTCCTCTCTGTGGATTTGGCCCGGTCCCAATTTCTTTCTGTCAATCTGTGGGATGGGAGGTCTCCTCTCAGGTTTGTTACCTCAGGTGTCCCAACCAAAGAGGAATTCCAAAGCAGAGCCCTGGGGAAGAGTGAAGGGACAACCCAAACGATGGTTATAAATTGGGGCCTAGGGGCATGGCAGACCCAATATGCTGTCTCTTCATCCAGCCACTGAGTGGCCTTACTTAAAGACTGGGCACAGGCTGAGGGTCAGCATGTGTGTTTGTGACCAATGTGGCCCGCGAGCATGGGCGGGGCCTCAAGGGCCACACTGGTTTCAACTACACTGAACTTTGGATAACATGCCAATCACAAGGTCTCTTGCCATGGGGAAGGAGCTCTGATTTCTGCATCATTTGCAACCCTGGGCAGTGTTTGGAGATAAGGTCTACGTTCTGAAGCCTGAAAACCGCAGTGGGAAGAGATGACGACCTAAGGCCATGGCGGGTCTGATGTGCTCAGTGTGCGGTCAGCTGCCTGGGTGTTGGTCCGGAGGTTCGGGTTCAGGTTGTTTCAGACAGTGAATTAGTACCCAGGTTAGACTATATAATTCAGGTACAGTCGAGAGCCGTGTAGGTTTATCCTCATTTGAGGTGCCTGGGCTACTCATTAGGCAATATATTTTTTCTAGAGGCAGGCAGAGTGCTGCATTGTGGGTCCGGTATTGCCAAACATGAGGGATTCTGGACCAGAAGTGTGTGGATAAGTCTGAGAACAGAAGCTAGACTTGGGCTTCAGGCCGAGGGTACGGCTGGTACCCCCTGCAGATCTGAACGAATATCTCATGCTTCTGAAGTCACGGCGAGGATCAGACGTTGGCTCGGGTTGGAGTTTCTGTGCATGACTGCCCCTTCATGAACGGAGCGGAATCTCAAGGCCATGGAGGTTTACCCATGTTGGGAGTTGTGGGATGCCCCCTTCAAGGATTCCTTCTGCGGGACAATTGAGACCTGTTGGGCAGCTCCAGGATATCCCATATGGAAGGACTCCAGAGCACCGTTCGGGGTGGATGCCTGGGAAGCGGGCCTCGCATTCCAAATGTCTCCTAGCAACAAGACAGTTGAGATCGGATAGCTCTGTGGGAGAAACCGGCGTGGCTGAGTTGAAATGGACTTTTAGGGTCGGGCCCATTGTGTGTTTGTGTCCATGAGGGCCTTGGAATGGGGCGTTGGCACCGGGAACCCTGAAGTATTCTCCTAAGCTTTTGACATACCTCCCATGCACAAGTTTCCTTGTGGAGATGAGATTTGTTCTGAGGGGTGCCTCAGGAAACCCCCTATGCTGGTATTGGAAACCAGGCTTTTGGGGAGACATGCCTGTAAACCAAAACAATGGATCCGATTATGGCCTAGGGTCCTGTCTGGTTCAATCTTCTTCTCTGGTGATATCCATCTATGGAATGAGTGGAGGGAGATGCTCACCTGGTGTCACACCGCCCTTGTTTGTCCCTGGAGACCTACACTTTTGGGATGGCCTCGGGGACTTTGGAGAGTTTTCTTAATTGGTGAGAATTTGGACAATGGAATGGGCAGAATTCCCATGGATTGGGTAGGCACAGTCCTAATGTGTGGCTCCAGGGGCCCCAGCCTGGAGGGTGTGCGGCCCAGGACTTTGAGGACAGAAGTCTGAAAACACAAACTCAGCTAAGGTTTTGGGACGTAGATATGGGAGGCCCAATCTACAAACCATGAGAAGTACCCCTCAGGATATGAAGAAAGAGCGAGTCTGAGGCACTTGCTCAGGCTTTTGTCTCTGGATTTTGTATCAACAATGGCTGTAGAATGTGGGGAGGCCTCATGGGATATGGACGAATCTTCCTCTCTGTGGATTTGGCCCGGTCCCAATAGTTTTTCTTCAATTGTCGGATGGGAGGTCTCCTTTCAGGTTTATTACCTCAGGTGTCCGAACAAAATAGGAATTCCAAAGCAGAGCCCTGGGGAAGAGTGAAGGGACAACCCAAACTATGGTTAAAAATTGGGGCCTAGGTGCATGGCAGGCCCAATATGCTGTCTCTTCATCCAGCCACTGAGAGGCCTTACTTGAGGACTGGGCTCATGCAGAGGGTCACAATGTGTGTTTGTGACCAATGTGGCCCGCGAGCATGGGCGGGGCCTCATGGGCCACACTGGTTTCAACTACACTGGACTTTGGACAACCTGCCAAACACAAGGTCTCTGGCCATGGGGAATGTGTTCTGATATCTGCATCATTTTCAACCCTGGGCAGTGGTTGGAGATAAGGTCTAGGTTCTGAAGCCTGAAAAACCGAAGTTGGGAAGAGATGACGACCTAAGGCCATGGCGGGTCTGATATGCTCAGTGTGCGGTCAGCTGCCTGGGTGTTGGTCAGGAGGTTCGGGCTCAGGTTGTGTCAGTCAGTGCATTAGTCCCAGGTTAGACTATATGATTTGGGTACAGTCGAGTGCCGTATAGGTTTATCCTCATTTGAGGTGCCTGGGGAGCTCAATAGGCAAGATATTTTTTCTAGAGGGCAGGCAGAGTGCTGCACTTTGGTTCCAGAATTGCCAAACTTGAGGGCTTCTGGGCCAGGAGTGTGAGGACAGAAGTCTGAGAACACAAGCTAGACTTGGGCTTCAGGCCGAGGGCACGGCAGGTACCTCCTGCAGATCTGAACCAATATTTCATGCATCTGAAGTCACGGGAAGGATCAGACGTTGGCTCGGGTTGGAGTTTCTGTGCATGACTGCCCCTTCATGAACGGAGCGGAATCTCAAGGCCATGGAGGTTTTCCCACGTTGGGAGTTGTGGGATGCCCCCTTCAAGGATTCCTTCTGCGGGCCAAGTGAGACCTGTTGGGCAGCTCCAGGACATCCCATATGGAATGACTCCAGAGCACCGTTCGAGGATCGATGCCAGGGAATCCCGCCTCGCATTCCAATTTTCTCCCAGCAACAAGACAGTTGAGTTTTGATGGCTCTGCGGGAGCAATCGGGGCGGCTGTGTTGAAATGGACTTTCCCGAGGTTGGGGCCTAATGTGTGTTTGTGTCCATGAGGGCCTTGGAATGGGGCGGTGACACCGGGACCCTGAAGTATTCTCCTAAGCTTTTGACATAGGTCCCATGCACAAGTTTCCTTGTGGAAACAAGATTTGTTCTGATGGGTGCCTCAGGAAACCCCCTATGCTGGTCTTGGAATCCAGGCTTTTGAGGAGACATGTCTGTAAACCAAAGCAATGGATCCGAATATGGCCTAGGGTCCTGTCTGGTTCCATCTTCTTCTCTGGGGATATCCATCTATGGAATGAGTGGAGGTAGATGCTCACCTGTTGTCAGACCACCCTTGTTTGTCCCCGGAGTCCTACACTATTGGGATGGCCCCAGGGACTTTGGAGAGTTCTCCTAATTTGTACGATTTTGGACAATGGAATGGGCAGAATTCCCATGGATTGGGTAGGCACAGTCCTAATGTGTGGCTCCAGGGGCCCCAGCCTGTAGCGTGTGTGGCCCAGGAATCTGAGGACAGAAGTCTGAAAACACAAACTCAGCTTAGGTTGGGAACGTAGGTATGGCAGGGCCAATCTACAAACCATGAGAAGCACTCTTCAGGATATGAAGAAAGAGCGAGTCTGAGGCGCTTGCTCAGGCTTTTGTCTCTGGATTTTGTATCAAAGATGGGCGTGGAACGTGGGGAGGCCTCATGGGCCATGGACGAATCTTCCTCTCTGTGGATTTGGCCCGGTCCCAATTTCTTTCCGTCAATCTGTGGGATGGGAGGTCTCCTCTCAGGTTTGTTACCTCAGGTGTCCCAACCAAAGAGGAATTCCAAAGCAGAGCCCTGGGGAAGAGTGAAGGGACAACCCAAACGATGGTTATAAATTGGGGCCTAGGGGCATGGCAGACCCAATATGCTGTCTCTTCAACCAGCCACTGAGTGGCCTTATTTAAAGACTGGGCACAGGCTGAGGGTCAGCATGTGTGTTTGTGACCAATGTGGCCCGCGAGCATGGGCGGGGCCTCATGGGCCACACTGGTTTCAACTACACTGAACTTTGGATAACATGCCAATCACAAGGTCTCTTGCCATGGGGAAGGGGCTCTGATTTCTGCATCATTTGCAACCCTGGGCAGTGTTTGGAGATAAGGTCTACGTTCTGAAGCCTGAAAACCGCAGTTGGGAAGAGATGACGACCTAAGGCCATGGCGGGTCTGATGTGCTCAGTGTGCGGTCAGCTGCCTGGGTGTTGGTCCGGAGGTTCGGGTTCAGGTTGTGCCAGACAGTGAATTAGTACCCAGGTTAGACTATATAATTCAGGTACAGTCGAGAGCCGTGTAGGTTTATCCTGATTTGAGGTGCCTGGGCTACTCATTAGGCAATAAATTTTTTCTAGAGGCAGGCAGAGTGCTGCATTGTGGGTCCGGTATTGCCAAACATGAGGGATTCTGGACCAGGAGTGTGAGGACAAGTCTGAGAACAGAAGCTAGACTTGGGCTTCAGGCCGAGGGCACGGCTGGTACCCCCTGCAGATCTGAACGAATATCTCTTGCTTCTGAAGTCACGGCGAGGATCAGACGTTGGCTCGGGTTGGAGTTTCTGTGCATGACTGCCCCTTCATGAACGGAGCGGAATCTCAAGGCCATGGAGGTTTACCCACGTTGGGAGTTGTGGGATGCCCCCTTCAAGGATTCCTTCTGCGGGACAATTGAGACCTGTTGGGCAGCTCCAGGATATCCCATATGGAAGGACTCCAGAGCACCGTTCGGGGTGGATGCCTGGGAAGCGGGCCTCGCATTCCAAATGTCTCCTAGCAACAAGACAGTTGAGATCGGATAGCTCTGCGGGAGCAACTGGCGTGGCTGAGTTGAAATGGACTTTTAGGGTCGGGCCCATTGTGTGTTTGTGTCCATGAGGGCCTTGGAATGGGGCGTTGGCACCGGGACCCTGAAGTATTCTCCTAAGCTTTTGACATACCTCCCATGCACAAGTTTCCTTGTGGAGATGAGTTTTGTTCTGAGGGGTGCCTCAGGAAACCTCCTATGCTGGTATTGGAAATTAGGCTTTTGAGGAGACATGCCTGTAAACCAAAACAATGGATCCGATTATGGCCTAGGGTCCTGTCTGGTTCAATCTTCTTCTCTGGTGATATCCATCTATGGAATCAGTGGAGCGAGATGCTCACCTGGTGTCACACCGCCCTTGTTTGTCCCTGGAGACCTACACTATTGGGATGGCCTCGGGGACTTTGGAGAGTTTTCTTAATTGGTGAGAATTTGGACAATGGAATGGGCAGAATTCCCATGGATTGGGTAGGCACAGTCCTAATGTGTGGCTCCAGGGGCCCCAGCCTGGAGGGTGTGCGGCCCAGGACTTTGAGGACAGAAGTCTGAAAACACAAACTCAGCTAAGGTTTTGGGACGTAGGTATGGGAGGCCCAATCTACAAACCATGAGAAGTACCCCTCAGGATATGAAGAAAGAGCGAGTCTGAGGCACTTACTCAGGCTTTTGTCTCTGGATTTTGTATCAACAATGGCTGTAGAATGTGGGGAGGCCTCATGGGATATGGACGAATCTTCCTCTCTGTGGATTTGGCCGGGTCCCAATAGTTTTTCTTCAATTGTCGGATGGGAGGTCTCCTTTCAGGTTTATTACCTCAGGTGTCCGAACAAAATAGGAATTCCAAAGCAGAGCCCTGGGGAAGTGTGAAGGGACAACCCAAACTATGGTTAAAAATTGAGGCCTAGGTTCATGGCAGGCCCAATATGCTGTCTCTTCATCCAGCCACTGAGAGGCCTTACTTGAGGACTGGGCTCATGCAGAGGGTCACAATGTGTGTTTGTGACCAATGTGGCCCGCGAGCATGGGCGGGGCCTCATGGGCCACACTGGTTTCAACTACACTGGACTTTGGACAACCTGCCAAACACAAGGTCTCTGGCCATGGGGAATGTGTTCTGATATCTGCATCATTTTCAACCCTGGGCAGTGGTTGGAGATAAGGTCTAGGTTCTGAAGCCTGAAAAACCGAAGTTGGGAAGAGATGACGACCTAAGGCCATGGCGGGTCTGATATGCTCAGTGTGCGGTCAGCTGCCTGGGTGTTGGTCAGGAGGTTCGGGCTCAGGTTGTGTCAGTCAGTGCATTAGTCCCAGGTTAGACTATATGATTTGGGTACAGTCGAGTGCCGTATAGGTTTATCCTCATTTGAGGTGCCTGGGGAGCTCAATAGGCAAGATATTTTTTCTAGAGGGCAGGCAGAGTGCTGCACTTTGGTTCCAGAATTGCCAAACTTGAGGGCTTCTGGGCCAGGAGTGTGAGGACAGAAGTCTGAGAACACAAGCTAGACTTGGGCTTCAGGCCGAGGGCACGGCAGGTACCTCCTGCAGATCTGAACCAATATTTCATGCATCTGAAGTCACGGCGAGGATCAGACGTTGGCTCGGGTTGGAGTTTCTGTGCATGACTGCCCCTTCATGAACGGAGTGGAATCTCAAGGCCATGGAGGTTTTCCCACGTTGGGAGTTGTGGAATGCCCCCTTCAAGGATTCCTTCTGCGGGACAATTGAGACCTGTTGGTCAGCTCCAGGACATCCCATATGGAATGACTCCAGAGCACCGTTCGAGGATCGATGCCAAAGAATCCCGCCTCGCATTCCAATTTTCTCCTAGCAACAAGACAGTTGAGTTTTGATGGCTCTGCGGGAGCAATCGGGGCGGCTGTGTTGAAATGGACTTTCCCGAGGTTGGGGCCTAATGTGTGTTTATTTGTCCATGAGGGCCTTGGAATGGGGCGGTGACACCGGGACCCTGAAGTATTCTCCTAAGCTTTTGACATAGGTCCCATACACAAGTATCCTTGTGGAAACGAGATTTGTTCTGATGGGTGCCTCAGGAAACCCCCTATGCTGGTCTTGGAATCCAGGCTTTTAAGGAGACATGTCTGTAAACCAAAGCAATGGATCCGAATATGGCCTAGGGTCCTGTCTGGTTCCATCTTCTTCTCTGGGGACATCCATTTATGATATGAGTGGAGGTAGATGCTCAGCTGGTGTCAGACCGACCTTGTTTGTCCCCGGAGACCTACACTATTGGGATGGCCTCGGGGACTTTGGAGAGTTCTCCTAATTTGTACGATTTTGGATAATGGAATGGGCAGAAATCCCATGGATTGGGTAGGCACAGTCCTAATGTGTGGCTCCAGGGGCCCCAGCCTGTAGGGTGTGTGGCCCAGGAATCTGAGGACAGAAGTCTGAAAACACAAACTCAGCTTAGGTTGGGAACGTAGGTATGGCAGGGCCAATCTACAAACCATGAGAAGCACTCTTCAGGATATGAAGAAAGAGCGAGTCTGAGGCGCTTGCTCAGGCTTTTGTCTCTGGATTTTGTATCAAAGATGGGCGTGGAACGTGGGGAGGTCTCATGGGCCATGGACGAATCTTCCTCTCTGTGGATTTGGCCCGGTCCCAATTTCTTTCCGTCAATCTGTGGGATGGGAGGTCTCCTCTCAGGTTTGTTACCTCAGGTGTCCCAACCAAAGAGGAATTCCAAAGCAGAGCCCTGGGGAAGAGTGAAGGGACAACCCAAACGATGGTTATTAATTGGGGCCTAGCGCATGGCAGACCCAATATGCTGTCTCTTCATTCAGCCACTGAGTGGGCTTACTTAAAGACTGGGCACAGGCTGAGGGTCAGCATGTGTGTTTGTGACCAATGTGGCCTGCGAGCATGGGCGGGGCCTCATGGGCCACACTGGTTTCAACTACACTGAACTTTGGATAACATGCCAATCACAAGGTCTCTTGCCATGGGGAAGGAGCTCTGATTTCTGCATCATTTGCAACCCTGGGCAGTGTTTGGAGATAAGGTCTACGTTCTGAACCCTGAAAACCGCAGTTGGGAAGAGATGACGACCTAAGGCCATGGCGGGTCTGATGTGCTCAGTGTGCGGTCAGCTGCCTGGGTGTTGGTCCGGAGGTTCGGGTTCAGGTTGTGTCAGACAGTGAATTAGTACCCAGGTTAGACTATATAATTCAGGTACAGTCGAGAGCCGTGTAGGTTTATCCTGATTTGAGGTGCTTGGGCTACTCATTAGGCAATATATTTTTTCTAGAGGCAGGCAGAGTGCTGCATTGTGGGTCCGGTATTGCCAAACATGAGGGATTCTGGACCAGGAGTGTGAGGACAAGTCTGAGAACAGAAGCTAGACTTGGGCTTCAGGCCGAGGGCACGGCTGGTACCCCCTGCAGATCTGAACGAATATCTCATGCTTCTGAAGTCACGGCGAGGATCAGACGTTGGCTCGGGTTGGAGTTTCTGTGCATGACTGCCCCTTCATGAACGGAGCGGAATCTCAAGGCCATGGAGGTTTTCCCACGTTGGGAGTTGTGGGATGCCCCCTTCAAGGATTCCTTCTGAGGGACAATTGTGACCTTTTGGGAAGCTCCAGGATATCCCATATGGAAGGACTCCAGAGCACCATTCAGGGTGGATGCCTGGGAAGCGGGCCTCGCATTCCAAATGTCTCCTAGCAACAAGACAGTTGAGATCGGATAGCTCTGCGGGAGCAACCGGCGTGGCTGAGTTGAAATGGACTTTTATGGTCGGCCCAATTTGTGTTTGTGTCCATGAGGGCCTTGGAATGGGGCGTTGGCACCGGGACCCTGAAGTATTCTCCTAAGCTTTTGACATACCTCCCATGCACAAGTTTCCTTGTGGAGATGAGATTTGTTCTGAGGGGTGCCTCAGGAAACCCCCTATGCTGGTATTGGAATCCAGGCTTTTGAGGAGACATGCCTGTAAACCAAAACAATGGATCCGATTATGGCCTAGGGTCCTGTCTGGTTCAATCTTCTTCTCTGGTGATATCCATCTATGGAATCAGTGGAGGGAGATGCTCACCTGGTGTCACACCGCCCTTGCTGTCCCTGGAGACCTACACTATTGGGATGGCCTCGGGGACTTTGGAGAGTTTTCTTAATTGGTGAGAACTTGGACAATGGAATGGGCAGAAATCCCATGGATTGGGTAGGCACAGTCCTAATGTGTGGCTCCAGGGGCCCCAGCCTGGAGGGTGTGCGGCCCAGGACTTTGAGGACAGAAGTCTGAAAACACAAACTCAGCTAAGGTTTTGGGACGTAGGTATGGGAGGCCCAATCTACAAACCATGAGAAGTACCCCTCAGGATATGAAGAAAGAGCGAGTCTGAGGCACTTGCTCAGGCTTTTGTCTCTGGATTTTGTATCAACAATGGCTGTAGAATGTGGGGAGGCCTCATGGGATATGGACGAATCTTCCTCTCTGTGGATTTGGCCCGGTCCCAATAGTTTTTCTTCAATTGTCGGATGGGAGGTCTCCTTTCAGGTTTATTACCTCAGGTGTCCGAACAAAATAGGAATTCCAAAGCAGAGCCCTGGGGAAGAGTGAAGGGACAACCCAAACTATGGTTAAAAATTGGGGCCTAGGTGCATGGCAGGCCCAATATGCTGTCTCTTCATCCAGCCACTGAGAGGCCTTACTTGCGGACTGGGCTCATGCTGAGGGTCACAATGTGTGTTTGTGACCAATGTGGCCCGCGAGCATGGGCGGGGCCTCATGGGCCACACTGGTTTCAACTACACTGGACTTTGGACAACCTGCCAAACACAAGGTCTCTGGCCATGGGGAATGTGTTCTGATATCTGCATCATTTTCAAACCTGGGCAGTGGTTGGAGATAAGGTCTAGGTTCTGAAGCCTGAAAAACCGAAGTTGGGAAGAGATGACGACCTAAGGCCATGGCGGGTCTGATATGCTCAGTGTGCGGTCAGCTGCCTGGGTGTTGGTCAGGAGGTTCGGGCTCAGGTTGTGTCAGTCAGTGCATTAGTCCCAGGTTAGACTATATGATTTGGGTACAGTCGAGGGCCGTATAGGTTTATCCTCATTTGAGGTGCCTGGGGAGCTCAATAGGCAAGATATTTTTTCTAGAGGGCAGGCAGAGTGCTGCACTTTGGTTCCAGAATTGCCAAACTTGAGGGCTTCTGGGCCAGGAGTGTGAGGACAGAAGTCTGAGAACACAAGCTAGACTTGGGCTTCAGGCCGAGGGCACGGCAGGTACCTCCTGCAGATCTGAACCAATATTTCATGCATCTGAAGTCACGGCGAGGATCAGACGTTGGCTCGGGTTGGATTTTCTGTGCATGACTGCCCCTTCATGAACGGAGCGGAATCTCAAGGCCATGGAGGTTTTCCCACGTTGGGAGTTGTGGAATGCCCCCTTCAAGGATTCCTTCTGCGGGACAATTGAGACCTGTTGGTCAGCTCCAGGACATCCCATATGGAATGACTCCAGAGCACCGTTTGAGGATCGATGCCAAAGAATCCCGCCTCGCATTCCAATTTTCTCCTAGCAACAAGACAGTTGAGTTTTGATGGCTCTGCGGGAGCAATCGGGGAGGCTGTGTTGAAATGGACTTTCCCGAGGTTGGGGCCTAATGTGTGTTTATTTGTCCATGAGGGCCTTGGAATGGGGCGGTGACACCGGGACCCTGAAGTATTCTCCTAAGCTTTTGACATAGGTCCCATACACAAGTATCCTTGTGGAAACGAGATTTGTTCTGATGGGTGCCTCAGGAAACCCCCTATGCTGGTCTTGGAATCCAGGCTTTTAAGGAGACATGTCTGTAAACCAAAGCAATGGATCCGAATATGGCCTAGGGTCCTGTCTGGTTCCATCTTCTTCTCTGGGGACATCCATTTATGATATGAGTGGAGGTAGATGCTCAGCTGGTGTCAGACCGCCCTTGTTTGTCCCCGGAGACCTACACTATTGGGATGGCCTCGGGGACTTTGGAGAGTTCTCCTAATTTGTACGATTTTGGATAATGGAATGGGCAGAATTCCCATGGATTGGGTAGGCACAGTCCTAATGTGTGGCTCCATGGGCCCCAGCCTGGAGGGTGTGTGGCCCAGGAATCTGAGGACAGAAGTCTGAAAACACAAACTCAGCTTAGGTTGGGAACGTAGGTATGGCAGGGCCAATCTACAAACCATGAGAAGCACTCTTCAGGATATGAAGAAAGAGCGAGTCTGAGGCGCTTGCTCAGGCTTTTGTCTCTGGATTTTGTATCAAAGATGGGCGTGGAACGTGGGGAGGCCTCATGGGCCATGGACGAATCTTCCTCTCTGTAATTTGGCCCGGTCCCAATTTCTTTCCGTCAATCTGTGGGATGGGAGGTCTCCTCTCAGGTTTGTTACCTCAGGTGTCCCAACCAAAGAGGAATTCCAAAGCAGAGCCTTGGGGAAGAGTGAAGGGACAACCCAAACGATGGTTATAAATTGGGGCCTAGGGGCATGGCAGACCCAATATGCTGTCTCTTCATCCAGCCACTGAGTGGCCTTACTTAAAGACTGGGCACAGGCTGAGGGTCAGCATGTGTGTTTGTGACCAATGTGGCCCGCGAGCATGGGCGGGGCCTCATGGGCCACACTGGTTTCAACTACACTGAACTTTGGATAACATGCCAATCACAAGGTCTCTTGCCATGGGGAAGGAGCTCTGATTTCTGCATCATTTGCAACCCTGGGCAGTGTTTGGAGATAAGGTCTACGTTCTGAAGCCTGAAAACCGCAGTTGGGAAGAGATGACGACCTAAGGCCATGGCGGGTCTGATGTGCTCAGTGTGCGGTCAGCTGCCTGGGTGTTGGTCCGGAGGTTCGGGTTCAGGTTGTGTCAGACAGTGAATTAGTACCCAGGTTAGACTATATAATTCAGGTACAGTCGAGAGCCGTGTAGGTTTATCCTCATTTGAGGTGCCTGGGCTACTCATTAGGCAATATATTTTTTCTAGAGGCAGGCAGAGTGCTGCATTGTGGGTCCGGTATTGCCAAACATGAGGGATTCTGGACCAGGACTGTGAGGACAAATCTGAGAACAGAAGCTAGACTTGGGCTTCAGGCCGAGGGCACGGCTGGTACCCCCTGCAGATCTGAACGAATATCTCATGCTTCTGAAGTCACGGCGAGGATCAGACGTTGGCTCGGGTTGGAGTTTCTGTCCATGACTGCCCCTTCATGAACGGAGCGGAATCTCAAGGCCATGGAGGTTTTCCCACGTTGGGACTTGTGGGATGCCCCCTTCAAGGATTCCTTCTGAGGGACAATTGAGACCTGTTGGGCAGCTCCAGGATATCCCATATGGAAGGACTCCAGAGCACCATTCGGGGTGGATGCCTGGGAAGCGGGCCTCGCATTCCAAATGTCTCCTAGCAACAAGACAGTTGAGATCGGATAGCTCTGCGGGAGCAACCGGCGTGGCTGAGTTGAAATGGACTTTGAGGGTCGGGCCCATTGTGTGTTTGTGTCCATGAGGGCCTTGGAATGGGGCGTTGGCACCGGGACCCTGAAGTATTCTCCTAAGCTTTTGACATACCTCCCAAGCACAAGTTTCCTTGTGGAGATGAGATTTGTTCTGAGGGGTGCCTCAGGAAACCCCCTATGCTGGTATTGGAATCCAGGCTTTTGAGGAGACATGCCTGTAAACCAAAACAATGGATCCGATTATGGCCCAGGGTCCTGTCTGGTTCAATCTTCTTCTCTGGTGATATCCATCTATGGAATGAGTGGAGGGAGATGCTCACCTGGTTTCACACCGCCCTTGCTGTCCCTGGAGACCTACACTATTGGGATGGCCTCGGGGACTTTGGAGAGTTTTCTTAATTGGTGAGAATTTGGACAATGGAATGGGCAGAAATCCCATGGATTGGGTAGGCACAGTCCTAATGTGTGGCTCCAGGGGCCCCAGCCTGGAGGGTGTGCGGCCCAGGACTTTGAGGACAGAAGTCTGAAAACACAAACTCAGCTAAGGTTTTGGGACGTAGGTATGGGAGGCCCAATCTACAAACCATGAGAAGTTCCCCTCAGGATATGAAGAAAGAGCGAGTCTGAGGCACTTGCTCAGGCTTTTGTCTCTGGATTTTGTATCAACAATGGCTGTAGAATGTGGGGAAGCCTCATGGGATATGGACGAATCTTCCTCTCTGTGGATTTGGCCCGGTCCCAATAGTTTTTCTTCAATTGTCGGATGGGAGGTCTCCTTTCAGGTTTATTACCTCAGGTGTCCGAACAAAATAGGAATTCCAAAGCAGAGCCCTGGGGAAGAGTGAAGGGACAACCCAAACTATGGTTAAAAATTGGGGCCTAGGTGCATGGCAGGCCCAATATGCTGTCTCTTCATCCAGCCACTGAGAGGCCTTACTTGAGAACTGGGCTCATGCTGAGGGTCACAATGTGTGTTTGTGACCAATGTGGCCCGCGAGCATGGGCGGGGCCTCATGGGCCACACTGGTTTCAACTACACTGGACTTTGGACAACCTGCCAAACACAAGGTCTCCGGCCATGGGGAATGTGTTCTGATATCTGCATCATTTTCAACCCTGGGCAGTGGTTGGAGATAAGGTCTAGGTTCTGAAGCCTGAAAAACCGAAGTTGGGAAGAGATGACGACCTAAGGCCATGGCGGGTCTGATATGCTCAGTGTGCGGTCAGCTGCCTGGGTGTTGGTCAGGAGGTTCGGGCTCAGGTTGTGTCAGTCAGTGCATTAGTCCCAGGTTAGACTATATGATTTGGGTACAGTCGAGTGCCGTATAGGTTTATCCTCATTTGAGGTGCCTGGGGAGCTCAATAGGCAAGATATTTTTTCTAGAGGGCAGGCAGAGTGCTGCACTTTGGTTCCAGAATTGCCAAACTTGAGGGCTTCTGGGCCAGGAGTGTGAGGACAGAAGTCTGAGAACACAAGCTAGACTTGGGCTTCAGGCCGAGGGCACGGCAGGTACCTCCTGCAGATCTGAACCAATATTTCATGCATCTGAAGTCACGGCGAGGATCAGACGTTGGCTCGGGTTGGAGTTTCTGTGCATGACTGCCCCTTCATGAACGGAGCGGAATCTCAAGGCCATGGAGGTTTTCCCACGTTGGGAGTTGTGGAATGCCCCCTTCAAGGATTCCTTCTGCGGGACAATTGAGACCTGTTGGTCAGCTCCAGGACATCCCATATGGAATGACTCCAGAGCACCGTTCGAGGATTGATGCCAAAGAATCCCGCCTCGCATTCCAATTTTCTCCTAGCAACAAGACAGTTGAGTTTTGATGGCTCTGCGGGAGCAATCGGGGCGGCTGTGTTGAAATGGACTTTCCCGAGGTTGGGGCCTAATGTGTGTTTATTTGTCCATGAGGGCCTTGGAATGGGGCGGTGACACCGGGACCCTGAAGTATTCTCCTAAGCTTTTGACATAGGTCCCATACACAAGTATCCTTGTGGAAACGAGATTTGTTCTGATGGGTGCCTCAGGAAACCCCCTATGCTGGTCTTGGAATCCAGGCTTTTAAGGAGACATGTCTGTAAACCAAAGCAATGGATCCGAATATGGCCTAGGGTCCTGTCTGGTTCCATCTTCTTCTCTGGGGACATCCATTTATGATATGAGTGGAGGTAGATGCTCAGCTGGTGTCAGACCGACCTTGTTTGTCCCCGGAGACCTACACTATTGGGATGGCCTCGGGGACTTTGGAGAGTTCTCCTAATTTGTACGATTTTGGCTAATGGAATGGGCAGAATGCCCATGGATTGGGTAGGCACAGTCCTAATGTGTGGCTCCAGGGGCCCCAGCCTGTAGGGTGTGTGGCCCAGGAATCTGAGGACAGAAGTCTGAAAACACAAACTCAGCTTAGGTTGGGAACGTAGGTATGGCAGGGCCAATCTACAAACCATGAGAAGGACTCTTCAGGATATGAAGAAAGAGCGAGTCTGAGGCGCTTGCTCAGGCTTTTGTCTCTGGATTTTGTATCAAAGATGGGCGTGGAACGTGGGGAGGCCTCATGGGCCATGGACGAATCTTCCTCTCTGTGGATTTGGCCCGGTCCCAATTTCTTTCCGTCAATCTGTGGGATGGGAGGTCTCCTCTCAGGTTTGTTACCTCAGGTGTCCCAACCAAAGAGGAATTCCAAAGCAGAGCCCTGGGGAAGAGTGAAGGGACAACCCAAACGATGGTTATAAATTGGGGCCTAGGGGCATGGCAGACCCAGTATGCTGTCTCTTCATTCAGCCACTGAGTGGGCTTACTTAAAGACTGGGCACAGGCTGAGGGTCAGCATGTGTGTTTGTGACCAATGTGGCCTGCGAGCATGGGCGGGGCCTCATGGGCCACACTGGTTTCAACTACACTGAACTTTGGATAACATGCCAATCTCAAGGTCTCTTGCCATGGGAAAGGAGCTCTGATTTCTGCATCATTTGCAACCCTGGGCAGGGTTTGGAGATAAGGTCTACGTTCTGAAGCCTGAAAACCGCAGTTGGGAAGAGATGACGACCTAAGGCCATGGCGGGTCTGATGTGCTCAGTGTGCGGTCAGCTGCCTGGGTGTTGGTCCGGAGGTTCGGGTTCAGGTTGTGTCAGACAGTGAATTAGTACCCAGGTTAGACTATATAATTCAGGTACAGTCGAGAGCCGTGTAGGTTTATCCTCATTTGAGGTGCCTGGGCTACTCATTAGGCAATATATTTTTTCTAGAGGCAGGAAGAGTGCTGCATTGTGGGTCCGGTATTGCCAAACATGAGGGATTCTGGACCAGGAGTGTGAGGACAAGTCTGAGAACAGAAGCTAGACTTGGGCTTCAGGCCGAGGGCACGGCTGGTACCCCCTGCCGATCTGAACGAATATCTCATGCTTCTGAAGTCACGGCGAGGATCAGACGTTGGCTCGGGTTGGAGTTTCTGTGCATGACTGCCCCTTCATGAACGGAGCGGAATCTCAAGGCCATGGAGGTTTTCCCACGTTGGGAGTTGTGGGATGCCCCCTTCAAGGATTCCTTCTGAGGGACAATTGAGACCTGTTGGGCAGCTCCAGGATATCCCATATGGAAGGACTCCAGAGCACCATTCGGGGTGGATGCCTGGGAAGCGGGCATCGCATTCCAAATGTCTCCTAGCAACAAGACAGTTGAGATCGGATAGCTCTGCGGGAGCAACCGGCGTGGCTGAGTTGAAATGGACTTTTAGGGTCGGGCCCATTGTGTGTTTGTGTCCATGAGGGCCTTGGAATGGGGCGTTGGCACCGGGACCCTGAAGTATTCTCCTAAGCTTTTGACATACCTCCCAAGCACAAGTTTCCTTGTGGAGATGAGATTTGTTCTGAGGGGTGCCTCAGGAAACCCCCTATGCTGGTATTGGAATCCAGGCTTTTGAGGAGACATGCCTGTAAACCAAAACAATGGATCCGATTATGGCCTAGGGTCCTGTCTGGTTCAATCTTCTTCTCTGGTGATATCCATCTATGGAATGAGTGGAGGGAGATGCTCACCTGGTGTCACACCGCCCTTGCTGTCCCTGGAGACCTACACTATTGGGATGGCCTCGGGGACTTTGGAGAGTTTTCTTAATTGGTGAGAATTTGGACAATGGAATGGGCAGAAATCCCATGGATTGGGTAGGCACAGTCCTAATGTGTGGCTCCAGGGGCCCCAGCCTGGAGGGTGTGCGGCCCAGGACTTTGAGGACAGAAGTCTGAAAACACAAACTCAGCTAAGGTTTTGGGACGTAGGTATGGGAGGCCCAATCTACAAACCATGAGAAGTACCCCTCAGGATATGAAGAAAGAGCGAGTCTGAGGCACTTGCTCAGGCTTTTGTCTCTGGATTTTGTATCAACAATGGCTGTAGAATGTGGGGAGGCCTCATGGGATATGGACGAATCTTCCTCTCTGTGGATTTGGCCCGGTCCCAATAGTTTTTCTTCAATTGTCGGATGGGAGGTCTCCTTTCAGGTTTATTACCTCAGGTGTCCGAACAAAATAGAAATTCCAAAGCAGAGCCCTGGGGAAGAGTGAAGGGACAACCCAAACTATGGTTAAAAATTGGGGCCTAGGTGCATGGCAGGCCCAATAGGCTGTCTCTTCATCCAGCCACTGAGGGGCCTTACTTGAGGACTGGGCTCATGCTGAGGGTCACAATGTGTGTTTGTGACCAATGTGGCCCGCGAGCATGGGCGGGGCCTCATGGGCCACACTGGTTTCAACTACACTGGACTTTGGACAACCTGCCAAACACAAGGTCTCTGGCCATGGGGAATGTGTTCTGATATCTGCATCATTTTCAACCCTGGGCAGTGGTTGGAGATAAGGTCTAGGTTCTGAAGCCTGAAAAACCGAAGTTGGGAAGAGATGACGACCTAAGGCCATGGCGGGTCTGATATGCTCAGTGTGCGGTCAGCTGCCTGGGTGTTGGTCAGGAGGTTCGGGCTCAGGTTGTGTCAGTCAGTGCATTAGTCCCAGGTTAGACTATATGATTTGGGTACAGTCGAGTGCCGTATAGGTTTATCCTCATTTGAGGTGCCTGGGGAGCTCAATAGGCAAGATATTTTTTCTAGAGGGCAGGCAGAGTGCTGCACTTTGGTTCCAGAATTGCCAAACTTGAGGGCTTCTGGGCCAGGAGTGTGAGGACAGAAGTCTGAGAACACAAGCTAGACTTGGGCTTCAGGCCGAGGGCACGGCTGGTACCTCCTGCAGATCTGAACCAATATTTCATGCATCTGAAGTCACGGCGAGGATCAGACATTGGCTCGGGTTGGAGTTTCTGTGCATGACTGCCCCTTCATGAACGGAGCGGAATCTCAAGGCCATGGAGGTTTTCCCACGTTGGGAGTTGTGGAATGCCCCCTTCAAGGATTCCTTCTGCGGGACAATTGAGACCTGTTGGTCAGCTCCAGGACATCCCATATGGAATGACTCCAGAGCACCGTTCGAGGATCGATGCCAAAGAATCCCGCCTCGCATTCCAATTTTCTCCTAGCAACAAGACAGTTGAGTTTTGATGGGTCTGCGGGAGCAATCGGGGCGGCTGTGTTGAAATGGACTTTCCCGAGGTTGGGGCCTAATGTGTGTTTATTTGTCCATGAGGGCCTTGGAATGGGGCGGTGACACCGGGACCCTGAAGTATTCTCCTAAGCTTTTGACATAGGTCCCATACACAAGTATCCTTGTGGAAACGAGATTTGTTCTGATGGGTGCCTCAGGAAACCCCCTATGCTGGTCTTGGAATCCAGGCTTTTAAGGAGACATGTCTGTAAACCAAAGCAATGGATCCGAATATGGCCTAGGGTCCTGTCTGGTTCCATCTTCTTCTCTGGGGACATCCATTTATGATATGAGTGGAGGTAGATGCTCAGCTGGTGTCAGACCGACCTTGTTTGTCCCCGGAGACCTACACTATTGGGATGGCCTCGGGGACTTTGGAGAGTTCTCCTAATTTGTACGATTTTGGCTAATGGAATGGGCAGAATGCCCATGGATTGGGTAGGCACAGTCCTAATGTGTGGCTCCAGGGGCCCCAGCCTGTAGGGTGTGTGTCCCAGGAATCTGAGGACAGAAGTCTGAAAACACAAACTCAGCTTAGGTTGGGAACGTAGGTATGGCAGGGCCAATCTACAAACCATGAGAAGCACTCTTCAGGATATGAAGAAAGAGCGAGTCTGAGGCGCTTGCTCAGGCTTTTGTCTCTGGATTTTGTATCAAAGATGGGCGTGGAACGTGGGGAGGCCTCATGGGCCATGGACGAATCTTCCTCTCTGTGGATTTGGCCCGGTCCCAATTTCTTTCCGTCAATCTGTGGGATGGGAGGTCTCCTCTCAGGTTTGTTACCTCAGGTGTCCCAACCAAAGAGGAATTCCAAAGCAGAGCCCTGGGGAAGAGTGAAGGGACAACCCAAACGATGGTTATAAATTGGGGCCTAGGGGCATGGCAGACCCAATATGCTGTCTCTTCATCCAGCCACTGAGTGGCCTTACTTAAAGACTGGGCACAGGCTGAGGGTCAGCATGTGTGTTTGTGACCAATGTGGCCCGCGAGCATGGGCGGGGCCTCATGGGCCACACTGGTTTCAACTACACTGAACTTTGGATAACATGCCAATCACAAGGTCTCTTGCCATGGGGAAGGAGCGCTGATTTCTGCATCATTTGCAACCCTGGGCAGTGTTTGGAGATAAGGTCTACGTTCTGAAGCCTGAAAACCGCAGTTGGGAAGAGATGACGACCTAAGGCCATGGCGGGTCTGATGTGCTCAGTGTGCGGTCAGCTGCCTGGGTGTTGGTCCGGAGGTTCGGGTTCAGGTTGTGTCAGACAGTGAATTAGTACCCAGGTTAGACTATATAATTCAGGTACAGTCGAGAGCCGTGTAGGTTTATCCTGATTTGAGGTGCCTGGGCTACTCATTAGGCAATATATTTTTTCTAGAGGCAGGCAGAGTGCTGCATTGTGGGTCCGGTATTGCCAAACATGAGGGATTCTGGACCAGGAGTGTGAGGACAAGTCTGAGAACAGAAGCTAGACTTGGGCTTCAGGCCGAGGGCACGGCTGGTACCCCCTGCAGATCTGAACGAATATCTCATGCTTCTGAAGTCACGGCGAGGATCAGACGTTGGCTCGGGTTGGAGTTTCTGTGCATGACTGCCCCTTCAAGAACGGAGCGGAATCTCAAGGCCATGGAGGTTTTCCCACGTTGGGAGTTGTGGGATGCCCCCTTCAAGGATTCCTTCTGCGGGACAATTGAGACCTGTTGGGCAGCTCCAGGATATCCCATATGGAAGGATACCAGAGCACCGTTCGGGGTGGATGCCTGGGAAGCGGGCCTCGCATTCCAAATGTCTCCTAGCAACAAGACAGTTGAGATCGGATAGCTCTGCGGGAGCAACCGGCGTGGCTGAGTTGAAATGGACTTTTAGGGTCGGGCCCATTGGGTGTTTGTGTCCATGAGGGCCTTGGAATGGGGCGTTGGCACCGGGACCCTGAAGTATTCTCCTAAGCTTTTGACATACCTCCCATGCACAAGTTTCCTTGTGGAGATGAGATTTGTTCTGAGGGGTGCCTCAGGAAACCCCCTATGCTGGTATTGGAATACAGGCTTTTGAGGAGACATGCCTGTAAACCAAAACAATGGATCCGATTATGGCCTAGGGTCCTGTCTGGTTCAATCTTCTTCTCTGGTGATATCCATCTATGGAATGAGTGGAGGGAGATGCTCACCTGGTGTCACACCGCCCTTGTTTGTCCCTGGAGACCTACACTATTGGGATGGCCTCGGGGACTTTGGAGAGTTTTCTTAATTGGTGAGATTTTGGACAATGGAATGGGCAGAATTCCCATGGATTGGGTAGGCACAGTCCTAATGTGTGGCTCCAGGGGCCCCAGCCTGGAGGGTGTGCGGCCCAGGACTTTGAGGACAGAAGTCTGAAAACACAAACTCAGCTAAGGTTTTGGGACGTAGGTATGGGAGGCCCAATCTACAAACCATGAGAAGTACCCCTCAGGACATGAAGAAAGAGCGAGTCTGAGGCACTTGCTCAGGCTTTTGTCTCTGGATTTTGTATCAACAATGGCTGTAGAATGTGGGGAGGCCTCATGGGATATGGACGAATCTTCCTCTCTGTGGATTTGGCCCGGTCCCAATAGTTTTTCTTCAATTGTCGGATGGGAGGTCTCCTTTCAGGTTTATTACCTCAGGTGTCCGAACAAAATAGGAATTCCAAAGCAGAGCCCTGGGGAAGAGTGAAGGGACAACCCAAACTATGGTTAAAAATTGGGGCCTAGGTGCATGGCAGGCCCAATATGCTGTCTCTTCATCCAGCCACTGAGAGGCCTTACTTGAGGACTGGGCTCATGCTGAGGGTCACAATGTGTGTTTGTGACCAATGTGGCCTGCGAGCATGGGCGGGGCCTCATGGGCCAAACTGGTTTCAACTACACTGGACTTTGGACAACCTGCCAAACACAAGGTCTCTGGCCATGGGGAATGTGTTCTGATATCTGCATCATTTTCAACCCTGGGCAGTGGTTGGAGATAAGGTCTAGGTTCTGAAGCCTGAAAAACCGAAGTTGGGAAGAGATGACGACCTAAGGCCATGGCGGGTCTGATATGCTCAGTGTGCGGTCAGCTGCCTGGGTGTTGGTCAGGAGGTTCGGGCTCAGGTTGTGTCAGTCAGTGCATTAGTCCCAGGTTAGACTATATGATTTGGGTACTGTCGAGGGCCGTATAGGTTTATCCTCATTTGAGGTGCCTGGGGAGCTCAATAGGCAAGATATTTTTTCTAGAGGGCAGGCAGAGTGCTGCACTTTGGTTCCAGAATTGCCAAACTTGAGGGCTTCTGGGCCAGGAGTGTGAGGACAGAAGTCTGAGAACACAAGCTAGACTTGGGCTTCAGGCCGAGGGCACGGCAGGTACCTCCTGCAGATCTGAACCAATATTTCATGCATCTGAAGTCACGGCGAGGATCAGACGTTGGCTCGGGTTGGAGTTTCTGTGCATGACTGCCCCTTCATGAACGGAGCGGAATCTCAAGGCCATGGAGGTTTTCCCACGTTGGGAGTTGTGGAATGCCCCCTTCAAGGATTCCTTCTGCGGGACAATTGAGACCTGTTGGTCAGCTCCAGGACATCCCATATGGAATGACTCCAGAGCACCGTTCGAGGATCGATGCCAAAGAATCCCGCCTCGCATTCCAATTTTCTCCTAGCAACAAGACAGTTGAGTTTTGATGGCTCTGCGGGAGCAATCGGGGCGGCTGTGTTGAAATGGACTTTCCCGAGGTTGGGGCCTAATGTGTGTTTATTTGTCCATGAGGGCCTTGGAATGGGGCGGTGACACCGGGACCCTGAAGTATTCTCCTAAGCTTTTGACATAGGTCCCATACACAAGTATCCTTGTGGAAACGAGATTTGTTCTGATGGGTGCCTCAGGAAACCCCCTATGCTGGTCTTGGAATCCAGGCTTTTAAGGAGACATGTCTGTAAACCAAAGCAATGGATCCGAATATGGCCTAGGGTCCTGTCTGGTTCCATCTTCTTCTCTGGGGACATCCATTTATGATATGAGTGGAGGTAGATGCTCAGCTGGTGTCAGACCGACCTTGTTTGTCCCCGGAGACCTACACTATTGGGATGGCCTCGGGGACTTTGGAGAGTTCTCCTAATTTGTACGATTTTGGATAATGGAATGGGCAGAATGCCCATGGATTGGGTAGGCACAGTCCTAATGTGTGGCTCCAGGGGCCCCAGCCTGTAGGGTGTGTGGCCCAGGAATCTGAGGACAGAAGTCTGAAAACACAAACTCAGCTTAGGTTGGGAACGTAGGTATGGCAGGGCCAATCTACAAACCATGAGAAGGACTCTTCAGGATATGAAGAAAGAGCGAGTCTGAGGCACTTGCTCAGGCTTTTGTCTCTGGATTTTGTGTCAAAGATGGGCGTGGAACGTGGGGAGGCCTCATGGGCCATGGACGAATCTTCCTCTCTGTGGATTTGGCCCGGTCCCAATTTCTTTCCGTCAATCTGTGGGATGGGAGGTCTCCTCTCAGGTTTGTTACCTCAGGTGTCCCAACCAAAGAGGAATTCCAAAGCAGAGCCCTGGGGAAGAGTGAAGGGACAACCCAAACGATGGTTATAAATTGGGGCCTAGGGGCATGGCAGACCCAATATGCTGTCTCTTCATCCAGCCACTGAGTGGCCTTACTTAAAGACTGGGCACAGGCTGAGGGTCAGCATGTGTGTTTGTGACCAATGTGGCCCGCGAGCATGGGCGGGGCCTCATGGGCCACACTGGTTTCAACTACACTGAACTTTGGATAACATGCCAATCACAAGGTCTCTTGCCATGGGGAAGGAGCGCTGATTTCTGCATCATTTGCAACCCTGGGCAGTGTTTGGAGATAAGGTCTACGTTCTGAAGCCTGAAAACCGCAGTTGGGAAGAGATGACGACCTAAGGCCATGGCGGGTCTGATGTGCTCAGTGTGCGGTCAGCTGCCTGGGTGTTGGTCCGGAGGTTCGGGTTCAGGTTGTGTCAGACAGTGAATTAGTACCCAGGTTAGACTATATAATTCAGGTACAGTCGAGAGCCGTGTAGGTTTATCCTCATTTGAGGTGCCTGGGCTAATCATTAGGCAATATATTTTTTCTAGAGGCAGGCAGAGTGCTGCATTGTGGGTCCGGTATTGCCAAACATGACAGATTCTGGACCAGGAGTGTGAGGACAAGTCTGAGAACAGAAGCTAGACTTGGGCTTCAGGCCGAGGGCACGGCTGGTACCCCCTGCAGATCTGAACGAATATCTCATGCTTCTGAAGTCACGGCGAGGATCAGACGTTGGCTCGGGTTGGAGTTTCTGTGCATGACTGCCCCTTCATGAACGGAGCGGAATCTCAAGGCCATGGAGGTTTTCCCACGTTGGGAGTTGTGGGATGCCCCCTTCAAGGATTCCTTCTGCGGGACAATTGAGACCTGTTGGGCAGCTCCAGGATATCCCATATGGAAGGACTCCAGAGCACCGATCGGGGTGGATGCCTGGGAAGCGGGCCTCGCATTCCAAATGTCTCCTAGCAACAAGACAGTTGAGATCGGATAGCTCTGCGGGAGCAACCGGCGTGGCTGAGTTGAAATGGACTTTTAGGGTCGGGCCCATTGTGTGTTTGTGTCCATGAGGGCCTTGGAATGGGGCGTTGGCACCGGGACCCTGAAGTATTCTCCTAAGCTTTTGACATACCTCCCAGCACAAGTTTCCTTGTGGAGATGAGATTTGTTCTGAGGGGTGCCTCAGGAAACCCCCTATGCTGGTATTGGAATCCAGGCTTTTGAGGAGACATGCCTGTAAACCAAAACAATGGATCCGATTATGGCCTAGGGTCCTGTCTGGTTCAATCTTCTTCTCTGGTGATATCCATCTATGGAATGAGTGGAGGGAGATGCTCACCTGGTGTCACACCGCCCTTGCTGTCCCTGGAGACCTACACTATTGGGATGGCCTCGGGGACTTTGGAGAGTTTTCTTAATTGGTGAGAATTTGGACAATGGAATGGGCAGAAATCCCATGGATTGGGTAGGCACAGTCCTAATGTGTGGCTCCTGGGGCCCCAGCCTGGAGGGTGTGCGGCCCAGGACTTTGAGGACAGAAGTCTGAAAACACAAACTCAGCTAAGGTTTTGGGACGTAGGTATGGGAGGCCGAATCTACAAACCATGAGAAGTACCCCTCAGGATATGAAGAAAGAGCGAGTCTGAGGCACTTGCTCAGGCTTTTGTCTCTGGATTTTGTATCAACAATGGCTGTAGAATGTGGGGAGGCCTCATGGGATATGGACGAATCTTCCTCTCTGTGGATTTGGCCCGGTCCCAATAGTTTTTCTTCAATTGTCGGATGGGAGGTCTCCTTTCAGGTTTATTTCCTCAGGTGTCCCAACCAAAGAGGAATTCCAAAGCAGAGCCCTGGGGAAGAGTGAAGGGACAACCCAAACTATGGTTAAAAATTGGGGCCTAGGTGCATGGCAGGCCCAATATGCTGTCTCTTCATCCAGCCACTGAGAGGCCTTACTTGAGGACTGGGCTCATGCTGAGGGTCACAATGTGTGTTTGTGACCAATGTGGCCCGCGAGCATGGGCGGGGCCTCATGGGCCACACTGGTTTCAACTACACTGAACTTTGGATAACATGCCAATCACAAGGTCTCTTGCCATGGGGAAGGAGCGCTGATTTCTGCATCATTTGCAACCCTGGGCAGTGTTTGGAGATAAGGTCTACGTTCTGAAGCCTGAAAACCGCAGTTGGGAAGAGATGACGACCTAAGGCCATGGCGGGTCTGATGTGCTCAGTGTGCGGTCAGCTGCCTGGGTGTTGGTCCGGAGGTTCGGGTTCAGGTTGTGTCAGACAGTGAATTAGTACCCAGGTTAGACTATATAATTCAGGTACAGTCGAGAGCCGTGTAGGTTTATCCTCATTTGAGGTGCCTGGGCTACTCATTAGGCAATATATTTTTTCTAGAGGCAGGCAGAGTGCTGCATTGTGGGTCCGGTATTGCCAAACATGACAGATTCTGGACCAGGAGTGTGAGGACAAGTCTGAGAACAGAAGCTAGACTTGGGCTTCAGGCCGAGGGCACGGCTGGTACCCCCTGCAGATCTGAACGAATATCTCATGCTTCTGAAGTCACGGCGAGGATCAGACGTTGGCTCGGGTTGGAGTTTCTGTGCATGACTGCCCCTTCAAGAACGGAGCGGAATCTCAAGGCCATGGAGGTTTTCCCACGTTGGGAGTTGTGGGATGCCCCCTTCAAGGATTCCTTCTGCGGGACAATTGAGACCTTTTGGGCAGCTCCAGGATATCCCATATGGAAGGATACCAGAGCACCGTTCGGGGTGGATGCCTGGGAAGCGGGCCTCGCATTCCAAATGTCTCCTAGCAACAAGACAGTTGAGATCGGATAGCTCTGCGGGAGCAACCGGCGTGGCTGAGTTGAAATGGACTTTTAGGGTCGGGCCCATTGTGTGTTTGTGTCCATGAGGGCCTTGGAATGGGGCGTTGGCACCGGGACCCTGAAGTATTCTCCTAAGCTTTTGACATACCTCCCATGCACAAGTTTCCTTGTGGAGATGAGATTTGTTCTGAGGGGTGCCTCAGGAAACCCCCTATGCTGGTATTGGAATCCAGGCTTTTGAGGAGACATGCCTGTAAACCAAAACAATGGATCCGATTATGGCCTAGGGTCCTGTCTGGTTCAATCTTCTTCTCTGGTGATATCCATCTATGGAATGAGTGGAGGGAGATGCTCACCTGGTGTCACACCGCCCTTGTTTGTCCCTGGAGACCTACACTATTGGGATGGCCTCGGGGACTTTGGAGAGTTTTCTTAATTGGTGAGAATTTGGACAATGGAATGGGCAGAAATCCCATGGATTGGGTAGGCACAGTCCTAATGTGTGGCTCCAGGGGCCCCAGCCTGGAGGGTGTGCGGCCCAGGACTTTGAGGACAGAAGTCTGAAAACACAAACTCAGCTAAGGTTTTGGGACGTAGGTATGGGAGGCCCAATCTACAAACCATGAGAAGTACCCCTCAGGATATGAAGAAAGAGCGAGTCTGAGGCACTTGCTCAGGCTTTTGTCTCTGGATTTTGTATCAACAATGGCTGTAGAATGTGGGGAGGCCTCATGGGATATGGACGAATCTTCCTCTCTGTGGATTTGGCCCGGTCCCAATAGTTTTTCTTCAATTGTCGGATGGGAGGTCTCCTTTCAGGTTTATTACCTCAGGTGTCCGAACAAAATAGGAATTCCAAAGCAGAGCCCTGGGGAAGAGTGAAGGGACAACCCAAACTATGGTTAAAAATTGGGGCCTAGGTGCCTGGCAGGCCCAATATGCTGTCTCTTCATCCAGCCACTGAGAGGCCTTACTTGAGGACTGGGCTCATGCTGAGGGTCACAATGTGTGTTTGTGACCAATGTGGCCCGCGAGCATGGGCGGGGCCTCATGGGCCACACTGGTTTCAACTACACTGGACTTTGGACAACCTGCCAAACACAAGGTCTCTGGCCATGGGGAATGTGTTCTGATATCTGCATCATTTTCAACCCTGGGCAGTGGTTGGAGATAAGGTCTAGGTTCTGAAGCCTGAAAAACCGAAGTTGGGAAGAGATGACGACCTAAGGCCATGGCGGGTCTGATATGCTCAGTGTGCGGTCAGCTGCCTGGGTGTTGGTCAGGAGGTTCGGGCTCAGGTTGTGTCAGTCAGTGCATTAGTCCCAGGTTAGACTATATGATTTGGGTACAGTCGAGTGCCGTATAGGTTTATCCTCATTTGAGGTGCCTGGGGAGCTCAATAGGCAAGATATTTTTTCTAGAGGGCAGGCAGAGTGCTGCACTTTGGTTCCAGAATTGCCAAACTTGAGGGCTTCTGGGCCAGGAGTGTGAGGACAGAAGTCTGAGAACACAAGCTAGACTTGGGCTTCAGGCCGAGGGCACGGCAGGTACCTCCTGCAGATCTGAACCAATATTTCATGCATCTGAAGTCACGGCGAGGATCAGACGTTGGCTCGGGTTGGAGTTTCTGTGCATGACTGCCCCTTCATGAACGGAGCGGAATCTCAAGGCCATGGAGGTTTTCCCACGTTGGGAGTTGTGGAATGCCCCCTTCAAGGATTCCTTCTGCGGGACAATTGAGACCTGTTGGTCAGCTCCAGGACATCCCATATGGAATGACTCCAGAGCACCGTTCGAGGATCGATGCCAAAGAATCCCGCCTCGCATTCCAATTTTCTCCTAGCAACAAGACAGTTGAGTTTTGATGGCTCTGCGGGAGCAATCGGGGCGGCTGTGTTGAAATGGACTTTCCCGAGGTTGGGGCCTAATGTGTGTTTATTTGTCCATGAGGGCCTTGGAATGGGGCGGTGACACCGGGACCCTGAAGTATTCTCCTAAGCTTTTGACATAGGTCCCATACACAAGTATCCTTGTGGAAACGAGATTTGTTCTGATGGGTGCCTCAGGAAACCCCCTATGCTGGTCTTGGAATCCAGGCTTTTAAGGAGACATGTCTGTAAACCAAAGCAATGGATCCGAATATGGCCTAGGGTCCTGTCTGGTTCCATCTTCTTCTCTGGGGACATCCATTTATGATATGAGTGGAGGTAGATGCTCAGCTGGTGTCAGACCGACCTTGTTTGTCCCCGGAGACCTACACTATTGGGATGGCCTCGGGGACTTTGGAGAGTTCTCCTAATTTGTACGATTTTGGATAATGGAATGGGCAGAATTCCCATGGATTGGGTAGGCACAGTCCTAATGTGTGGCTCCAGGGGCCCCAGCCTGTAGGGTGTGTGGCCCAGGAATCTGAGGACAGAAGTCTGAAAACACAAACTCAGCTTAGGTTGGGAACGTAGGTATGGCAGGGCCAATCTACAAACCATGAGAAGGACTCTTCAGGATATGAAGAAAGAGCGAGTCTGAGGCGCTTGCTCAGGCTTTTGTCTCTGGATTTTGTATCAAAGATGGGCGTGGAACGTGGGGAGGCCTCATGGGCCATGGACGAATCTTCCTCTCTGTGGATTTGGCCCGGTCCCAATTTCTTTCCGTCAATCTGTGGGATGGGAGGTCTCCTCTCAGGTTTGTTACCTCAGGTGTCCCAACCAAAGAGGAATTCCAAAGCAGAGCCCTGGGGAAGAGTGAAGGGAAAACCCAAACGATGGTTATAAATTGGGGCCTAGGGGCATGGCAGACCCAATATGCTGTCTCTTCATCCAGCCACTGAGTGGCCTTACTTAAAGACTGGGCACAGGCTGAGGGTCAGCATGTGTGTTTGTGACCAATGTGGCCCGCGAGCATGGGCGGGGCCTCATGGGCCACACTGGTTTCAACTACACTGAACTTTGGATAACATGCCAATCACAAGGTCTCTTGCCATGGGGAAGGAGCGCTGATTTCTGCATCATTTGCAACCCTGGGCAGTGTTTGGAGATAAGGTCTACGTTCTGAAGCCTGAAAACCGCAGTTGGGAAGAGATGACGACCTAAGGCCATGGCGGGTCTGATGTGCTCAGTGTGCGGTCAGCTGCCTGGGTGTTGGTCCGGAGGTTCGGGTTCAGGTTGTGTCAGACAGTGAATTAGTACCCAGGTTAGACTATATAATTCAGGTACAGTCGAGAGCCGTGTAGGTTTATCCTCATTTGAGGTGCCTGGGCTACTCATTAGGCAATATATTTTTTCTAGAGGCAGGCAGAGTGCTGCATTGTGGGTCCGGTATTGCCAAACATGACAGATTCTGGACCAGGAGTGTGAGGACAAGTCTGAGAACAGAAGCTAGACTTGGGCTTCAGGCCGAGGGCACGGCTGGTACCCCCTGCAGATCTGAACGAATATCTCATGCTTCTGAAGTCACGGCGAGGATCAGACGTTGGCTCGGGTTGGAGTTTCTGTGCATGACTGCCCCTTCATGAACGGAGCGGAATCTCAAGGCCATGGAGGTTTTCCCACGTTGGGAGTTGTGGGATGCCCCCTTCAAGGATTCCTTCTGCGGGACAATTGAGACCTGTTGGGCAGCTCCAGGATATCCCATATGGAAGGACTCCAGAGCACCGATCGGGGTGGATGCCTGGGAAGCGGGCCTCGCATTCCAAATGTCTCCTAGCAACAAGACAGTTGAGATCGGATAGCTCTGCGGGAGCAACCGGCGTGGCTGAGTTGAAATGGACTTTTAGGGTCGGGCCCATTGTGTGTTTGTGTCCATGAGGGCCTTGGAATGGGGCGTTGGCACCGGGACCCTGAAGTATTCTCCTAAGCTTTTGACATACCTCCCAAGCACAAGTTTCCTTGTGGAGATGAGATTTGTTCTGAGGGGTGCCTCAGGAAACCCCCTATGCTGGTATTGGAATCCAGGCTTTTGAGGAGACATGCCTGTAAACCAAAACAATGGATCCGATTATGGCCTAGGGTCCTGTCTGGTTCAATCTTCTTCTCTGGTGATATCCATCTATGGAATGAGTGGAGGGAGATGCTCACCTGGTGTCACACCGCCCTTGCTGTCCCTGGAGACCTACACTATTGGGATGGCCTCGGGGACTTTGGAGAGTTTTCTTAATTGGTGAGAATTTGGACAATGGAATGGGCAGAAATCCCATGGATTGGGTAGGCACAGTCCTAATGTGTGGCTCCAGGGGCCCCAGCCTGGAGGGTGTGCGGCCCAGGACTTTGAGGACAGAAGTCTGAAAACACAAACTCAGCTAAGGTTTTGGGACGTAGGTATGGGAGGCCCAATCTACAAACCATGAGAAGTACCCCTCAGGATATGAAGAAAGAGCGAGTCTGAGGCACTTGCTCAGGCTTTTGTCTCTGGATTTTGTATCAACAATGGCTGTAGAATGTGGGGAGGCCTCATGGGATATGGACGAATCTTCCTCTCTGTGGATTTGGCCCGGTCCCAATAGTTTTTCTTCAATTGTCGGATGGGAGGTCTCCTTTCAGGTTTATTACCTCAGGTGTCCGAACAAAATAGGAATTCCAAAGCAGAGCCCTGGAGAAGAGTGAAGGGACAACCCAAACTATGGTTAAAAATTGGGGCCTAGGTGCATGGCAGGCCCAATATGCTGTCTCTTCATCCAGCCACTGAGAGGCCTTACTTGAGGACTGGGCTCATGCTGAGGGTCACAATGTGTGTTTGTGACCAATGTGGCCCGCGAGCATGGGCGGGGCCTCATGGGCCACACTGGTTTCAACTACACTGGACTTTGGACAACCTGCCAAATACAAGGTCTCTGGCCATGGGGAATGTGTTGTGATATCTGCATCATTTTCAACCCTGGGCAGTGGTTGGAGATAAGGTCTAGGTTCTGAAGCCTGAAAAACCGAAGTTGGGAAGAGATGACGACCTAAGGCCATGGCGGGTCTGATATGCTCAGTGTGCGGTCAGCTGCCTGGGTGTTGGTCAGGAGGTTCGGGCTCAGGTTGTGTCAGTCAGTGCATTAGTCCCAGGTTAGACTATATGATTTGGGTACAGTCGAGTGCCGTATAGGTTTATCCTCATTTGAGGTGCCTGGGGAGCTCAATAGGCAAGATATTTTTTCTAGAGGGCAGGCAGAGTGCTGCACTTTGGTTCCAGAATTGCCAAACTTGAGGGCTTCTGGGCCAGGAGTGTGAGGACAGAAGTCTGAGAACACAAGCTAGACTTGGGCTTCAGGCCGAGGGCACGGCAGGTACCTCCTGCAGATCTGAACCTATATTTCATGCATCTGAAGTCACGGCGAGGATCAGACGTTGGCTCGGGTTGGAGTTTCTGTGCATGACTGCCCCTTCATGAACGGAGCGGAATCTCAAGGCCATGGAGGTTTTCCCACGTTGGGAGTTGTGGAATGCCCCCTTCAAGGATTCCTTCTGCGGGACAATTGAGACCTGTTGGTCAGCTCCAGGACATCCCATATGGAATGACTCCAGAGCACCGTTCGAGGATCGATGCCAAAGAATCCCGCCTCGCATTCCAATTTTCTCCTAGCAACAAGACAGTTGAGTTTTGATGGCTCTGCGGGAGCAATCGGGGCGGCTGTGTTGAAATGGACTTTCCCGAGGTTGGGGCCTAATGTGTGTTTATTTGTCCATGAGGGCCTTGGAATGGGGCGGTGACACCGGGACCCTGAAGTATTCTCCTAAGCTTTTGACATAGGTCCCATACACAAGTATCCTTGTGGAAACGAGATTTGTTCTGATGGGTGCCTCAGGAAACCCCCTATGCTGGTCTTGGAATCCAGGCTTTTAAGGAGACATGTCTGTAAACCAAAGCAATGGATCCGAATATGGCCTAGGGTCCTGTCTGGTTCCATCTTCTTCTCTGGGGACATCCATTTATGATATGAGTGGAGGTAGATGCTCAGCTGGTGTCAGACCGACCTTGTTTGTCCCCGGAGACCTACACTATTGGGATGGCCTCGGGGACTTTGGAGAGTTCTCCTAATTTGTACGATTTTGGATAATGGAATGGGCAGAAATCCCATGGATTGGGTAGGCACAGTCCTAATGTGTGGCTCCAGGGGCCCCAGCCTGTAGGGTGTGTGGCCCAGGAATCTGAGGACAGAAGTCTGAAAACACAAACTCAGCTTAGGTTGGGAACGTAGGTATGGCAGGGCCAATCTACAAACCATGAGAAGCACTCTTCAGGATATGAAGAAAGAGCGAGTCTGAGGCGCTTGCTCAGGCTTTTGTCTCTGGATTTTGTATCAAAGATGGGCGTGGAACGTGGGGAGGCCTCATGGGCCATGGACGAATCTTCCTCTCTGTGGATTTGGCCCGGTCCCAATTTCTTTCCGTCAATCTGTGGGATGGGAGGTCTCCTCTCAGGTTTGTTACCTCAGGTGTCCCAACCAAAGAGGAATTCCAAAGCAGAGCCCTGGGGAAGAGTGAAGGGACAACCCAAACGATGGTTATAAATTGGGGCCTAGGGGCATGGCAGACCCAATATGCTGTCTCTTCATCCAGCCACTGAGTGGCCTTACTTAAAGACTGGGCACAGGCTGAGGGTCAGCATGTGTGTTTGTGACCAATGTGGCCCGCGAGCATGGGCGGGGCCTCATGGGCCACACTGGTTTCAACTACACTGAACTTTGGATAACATGCCAATCACAAGGTCTCTTGCCATGGGGAAGGAGCGCTGATTTCTGCATCATTTGCAACCCTGGGCAGTGTTTGGAGATAAGGTCTACGTTCTGAAGCCTGAAAACCGCAGTTGGGAAGAGATGACGACCTAAGGCCATGGCGGGTCTGATGTGCTCAGTGTGCGGTCAGCTGCCTGGGTGTTGGTCCGGAGGTTCGGGTTCAGGTTGTGTCAGACAGTGAATTAGTACCCAGGTTAGACTATATAATTCAGGTACAGTCGAGAGCCGTGTAGGTTTATCCTCATTTGAGGTGCCTGGGCTACTCATTAGGCAATATATTTTTTCTAGAGGCAGGCAGAGTGCTGCATTGTGGGTCCGGTATTGCCAAACATGACAGATTCTGGACCAGGAGTGTGAGGACAAGTCTGAGAACAGAAGCTAGACTTGGGCTTCAGGCCGAGGGCACGGCTGGTACCCCCTGCAGATCTGAACGAATATCTCATGCTTCTGAAGTCACGGCGAGGATCAGACGTTGGCTCGGGTTGGAGTTTCTGTGCATGACTGCCCCTTCATGAACGGAGCGGAATCTCAAGGCCATGGAGGTTTTCCCACGTTGGGAGTTGTGGGATGCCCCCTTCAAGGATTCCTTCTGCGGGACAATTGAGACCTGTTGGGCAGCTCCAGGATATCCCATATGGAAGGACTCCAGAGCACCGATCGGGGTGGATGCCTGGGAAGCGGGCCTCGCATTCCAAATGTCTCCTAGCAACAAGACAGTTGAGATCGGATAGCTCTGCGGGAGCAACCGGCGTGGCTGAGTTGAAATGGACTTTTAGGGTCGGGCCCATTGTGTGTTTGTGTCCATGAGGGCCTTGGAATGGGGCGTTGGCACCGGGACCCTGAAGTATTCTCCTAAGCTTTTGACATACCTCCCAAGCACAAGTTTCCTTGTGGAGATGAGATTTGTTCTGAGGGGTGCCTCAGGAAACCCCCTATGCTGGTATTGGAATCCAGGCTTTTGAGGAGACATGCCTGTAAACCAAAACAATGGATCCGATTATGGCCTAGGGTCCTGTCTGGTTCAATCTTCTTCTCTGGTGATATCCATCTATGGAATGAGTGGAGGGAGATGCTCACCTGGTGTCACACCGCCCTTGCTGTCCCTGGAGACCTACACTATTGGGATGGCCTCGGGGACTTTGGAGAGTTTTCTTAATTGGTGAGAATTTGGACAATGGAATGGGCAGAAATCCCATGGATTGGGTAGGCACAGTCCTAATGTGTGGCTCCAGGGGCCCCAGCCTGGAGGGTGTGCGGCCCAGGACTTTGAGGACAGAAGTCTGAAAACACAAACTCAGCTAAGGTTTTGGGACGTAGGTATGGGAGGCCCAATCTACAAACCATGAGAAGTACCCCTCAGGATATGAAGAAAGAGCGAGTCTGAGGCACTTGCTCAGGCTTTTGTCTCTGGATTTTGTATCAACAATGGCTGTAGAATGTGGGGAGGCCTCATGGGATATGGACGAATCTTCCTCTCTGTGGATTTGGCCCGGTCCCAATAGTTTTTCTTCAATTGTCGGATGGGAGGTCTCCTTTCAGGTTTATTACCTCAGGTGTCCGAACAAAATAGGAATTCCAAAGCAGAGCCCTGGAGAAGAGTGAAGGGACAACCCAAACTATGGTTAAAAATTGGGGCCTAGGTGCATGGCAGGCCCAATATGCTGTCTCTTCATCCAGCCACTGAGAGGCCTTACTTGAGGACTGGGCTCATGCTGAGGGTCACAATGTGTGTTTGTGACCAATGTGGCCCGCGAGCATGGGCGGGGCCTCATGGGCCACACTGGTTTCAACTACACTGGACTTTGGACAACCTGCCAAATACAAGGTCTCTGGCCATGGGGAATGTGTTGTGATATCTGCATCATTTTCAACCCTGGGCAGTGGTTGGAGATAAGGTCTAGGTTCTGAAGCCTGAAAAACCGAAGTTGGGAAGAGATGACGACCTAAGGCCATGGCGGGTCTGATATGCTCAGTGTGCGGTCAGCTGCCTGGGTGTTGGTCAGGAGGTTCGGGCTCAGGTTGTGTCAGTCAGTGCATTAGTCCCAGGTTAGACTATATGATTTGGGTACAGTCGAGTGCCGTATAGGTTTATCCTCATTTGAGGTGCCTGGGGAGCTCAATAGGCAAGATATTTTTTCTAGAGGGCAGGCAGAGTGCTGCACTTTGGTTCCAGAATTGCCAAACTTGAGGGCTTCTGGGCCAGGAGTGTGAGGACAGAAGTCTGAGAACACAAGCTAGACTTGGGCTTCAGGCCGAGGGCACGGCAGGTACCTCTTGCAGATCTGAACCTATATTTCATGCATCTGAAGTCACGGCGAGGATCAGACGTTGGCTCGGGTTGGAGTTTCTGTGCATGACTGCCCCTTCATGAACGGAGCGGAATCTCAAGGCCATGGAGGTTTTCCCACGTTGGGAGTTGTGGAATGCCCCCTTCAAGGATTCCTTCTGCGGGACAATTGAGACCTGTTGGTCAGCTCCAGGACATCCCATATGGAATGACTCCAGAGCACCGTTCGAGGATCGATGCCAAAGAATCCCGCCTCGCATTCCAATTTTCTCCTAGCAACAAGACAGTTGAGTTTTGATGGCTCTGCGGGAGCAATCGGGGCGGCTGTGTTGAAATGGACTTTCCCGAGGTTGGGGCCTAATGTGTGTTTATTTGTCCATGAGGGCCTTGGAATGGGGCGGTGACACCGGGACCCTGAAGTATTCTCCTAAGCTTTTGACATAGGTCCCATACACAAGTATCCTTGTGGAAACGAGATTTGTTCTGATGGGTGCCTCAGGAAACCCCCTATGCTGGTCTTGGAATCCAGGCTTTTAAGGAGACATGTCTGTAAACCAAAGCAATGGATCCGAATATGGCCTAGGGTCCTGTCTGGTTCCATCTTCTTCTCTGGGGACATCCATTTATGATATGAGTGGAGGTAGATGCTCAGCTGGTGTCAGACCGACCTTGTTTGTCCCCGGAGACCTACACTATTGGGATGGCCTCGGGGACTTTGGAGAGTTTTCCTAATTTGTACGATTTTGGATAATGGAATGCGCAGAATTCCCATGGATTGGGTAGGCACAGTCCTAATGTGTGGCTCCAGGGGCCCCAGCCTGTAGGGTGTGTGGCCCAGGAATCTGAGGACAGAAGTCTGAAAACACAAACTCAGCTTAGGTTGGGAACGTAGGTATGGCAGGGCCAATCTACAAACCATGAGAAGCACTCTTCAGGATATGAAGAAAGAGCGAGTCTGAGGCGCTTGCTCAGGCTTTTGTCTCTGGATTTTGTATCAAAGATGGGCGTGGAACGTGGGGAGGCCTCATGGGCCATGGACGAATCTTCCTCTCTGTGGATTTGGCCCGGTCCCAATTTCTTTCCGTCAATCTGTGGGATGGGAGGTCTCCTCTCAGGTTTGTTACCTCAGGTGTCCCAACCAAAGAGGAATTCCAAAGCAGAGCCCTGGGGAAGAGTGAAGGGACAACCCAAACGATGGTTATAAATTGGGGCCTAGGGGCATGGCAGACCCAATATGCTGTCTCTTCATCCAGCCACTGAGTGGCCTTACTTAAAGACTGGGCACAGGCTGAGGGTCAGCATGTGTGTTTGTGACCAATGTGGCCCGCGAGCATGGGCGGGGCCTCATGGGCCACACTGGTTTCAACTACACTGAACTTTGGATAACATGCCAATCACAAGGTCTCTTGCCATGGGGAAGGAGCTCTGATTTCTGCATCATTTGCAACCCTGGGCAGTGTTTGGAGATAAGGTCTACGTTCTGAAGCCTGAAAACCGCAGTTGGGAAGAGATGACGACCTAAGGCCATGGCGGGTCTGATGTGCTCAGTGTGCGGTCAGCTGCCTGGGTGTTGGTCCGGAGGTTCGGGTTCAGGTTGTGTCAGACAGTGAATTAGTACCCAGGTTAGACTATATAATTCAGGTACAGTCGAGAGCCGTGTAGGTTTATCCTCATTTGAGGTGCCTGGGCTACTCATTAGGCAATATATTTTTTCTAGAGGCAGGCAGAGTGCTGCATTGTGGGTCCGGTATTGCCAAACATGACAGATTCTGGACCAGGAGTGTGAGGACAAGTCTGAGAACAGAAGCTAGACTTGGGCTTCAGGCCGAGGGCACGGCTGGTACCCCCTGCAGATCTGAACGAATATCTCATGCTTCTGAAGTCACGGCGAGGATCAGACGTTGGCTCGGGTTGGAGTTTCTGTGCATGACTGCCCCTTCATGAACGGAGCGGAATCTCAAGGCCATGGAGGTTTTCCCACGTTGGGAGTTGTGGGATGCCCCCTTCAAGGATTCCTTCTGCGGGACAATTGAGACCTGTTGGGCAGCTCCAGGATATCCCATATGGAAGGACTCCAGAGCACCGATCGGGGTGGATGCCTGGGAAGCGGGCCTCGCATTCCAAATGTCTCCTAGCAACAAGACAGTTGAGATCGGATAGCTCTGCGGGAGCAACCGGCGTGGCTGAGTTGAAATGGACTTTTAGGGTCGGGCCCATTGTGTGTTTGTGTCCATGAGGGCCTTGGAATGGGGCGTTGGCACCGGGACCCTGAAGTATTCTCCTAAGCTTTTGACATACCTCCCAAGCACAAGTTTCCTTGTGGAGATGAGATTTGTTCTGAGGGGTGCCTCAGGAAACCCCCTATGCTGGTATTGGAATCCAGGCTTTTGAGGAGACATGCCTGTAAACCAAAACAATGGATCCGATTATGGCCTAGGGTCCTGTCTGGTTCAATCTTCTTCTCTGGTGATATCCATCTATGGAATGAGTGGAGGGAGATGCTCACCTGGTGTCACACCGCCCTTGCTGTCCCTGGAGACCTACACTATTGGGATGGCCTCGGGGACTTTGGAGAGTTTTCTTAATTGGTGAGAATTTGGACAATGGAATGGGCAGAAATCCCATGGATTGGGTAGGCACAGTCCTAATGTGTGGCTCCAGGGGCCCCAGCCTGGAGGGTGTGCGGCCCAGGACTTTGAGGACAGAAGTCTGAAAACACAAACTCAGCTAAGGTTTTGGGACGTAGGTATGGGAGGCCCAATCTACAAACCATGAGAAGTACCCCTCAGGATATGAAGAAAGAGCGAGTCTGAGGCACTTGCTCAGGCTTTTGTCTCTGGATTTTGTATCAACAATGGCTGTAGAATGTGGGGAGGCCTCATGGGATATGGACGAATCTTCCTCTCTGTGGATTTGGCCCGGTCCCAATAGTTTTTCTTCAATTGTCGGATGGGAGGTCTCCTTTCAGGTTTATTACCTCAGGTGTCCGAACAAAATAGGAATTCCAAAGCAGAGCCCTGGAGAAGAGTGAAGGGACAACCCAAACTATGGTTAAAAATTGGGGCCTAGGTTCATGGCAGGCCCAATATGCTGTCTCTTCATCCAGCCACTGAGAGGCCTTACTTGAGGACTGGGCTCATGCTGAGGGTCACAATGTGTGTTTGTGACCAATGTGGCCCGCGAGCATGGGCGGGGCCTCATGGGCCACACTGGTTTCAACTACACTGGACTTTGGACAACCTGCCAAATACAAGGTCTCTGGCCATGGGGAATGTGTTGTGATATCTGCATCATTTTCAACCCTGGGCAGTGGTTGGAGATAAGGTCTAGGTTCTGAAGCCTGAAAAACCGAAGTTGGGAAGAGATGACGACCTAAGGCCATGGCGGGTCTGATATGCTCAGTGTGCGGTCAGCTGCCTGGGTGTTGGTCAGGAGGTTCGGGCTCAGGTTGTGTCAGTCAGTGCATTAGTCCCAGGTTAGACTATATGATTTGGGTACAGTCGAGTGCCGTATAGGTTTATCCTCATTTGAGGTGCCTGGGGAGCTCAATAGGCAAGATATTTTTTCTAGAGGGCAGGCAGAGTGCTGCACTTTGGTTCCAGAATTGCCAAACTTGAGGGCTTCTGGGCCAGGAGTGTGAGGACAGAAGTCTGAGAACACAAGCTAGACTTGGGCTTCAGGCCGAGGGCACGGCAGGTACCTCCTGCAGATCTGAACCTATATTTCATGCATCTGAAGTCACGGCGAGGATCAGACGTTGGCTCGGGTTGGAGTTTCTGTGCATGACTGCCCCTTCATGAACGGAGCGGAATCTCAAGGCCATGGAGGTTTTCCCACGTTGGGAGTTGTGGAATGCCCCCTTCAAGGATTCCTTCTGCGGGACAATTGAGACCTGTTGGTCAGCTCCAGGACATCCCATATGGAATGACTCCAGAGCACCGTTCGAGGATCGATGCCAAAGAATCCCGCCTCGCATTCCAATTTTCTCCTAGCAACAAGACAGTTGAGTTTTGATGGCTCTGCGGGAGCAATCGGGGCGGCTGTGTTGAAATGGACTTTCCCGAGGTTGGGGCCTAATGTGTGTTTATTTGTCCATGAGGGCCTTGGAATGGGGCGGTGACACCGGGACCCTGAAGTATTCTCCTAAGCTTTTGACATAGGTCCCATACACAAGTATCCTTGTGGAAACGAGATTTGTTCTGATGGGTGCCTCAGGAAACCCCCTATGCTGGTCTTGGAATCCAGGCTTTTAAGGAGACATGTCTGTAAACCAAAGCAATGGATCCGAATATGGCCTAGGGTCCTGTCTCGTTCCATCTTCTTCTCTGGGGACATCCATTTATGATATGAGTGGAGGTAGATGCTCAGCTGGTGTCAGACCGACCTTGTTTGTCCCCGGAGACCTACACTATTGGGATGGCCTCGGGGACTTTGGAGAGTTCTCCTAATTTGTACGATTTTGGATAATGGAATGGGCAGAAATCCCATGGATTGGGTAGGCACAGTCCTAATGTGTGGCTCCAGGGGCCCCAGCCTGTAGGGTGTGTGGCCCAGGAATCTGAGGACAGAAGTCTGAAAACACAAACTCAGCTTAGGTTGGGAACGTAGGTATGGCAGGGCCAATCTACAAACCATGAGAAGGACTCTTCAGGATATGAAGAAAGAGCGAGTCTGAGGCGCTTGCTCAGGCTTTTGTCTCTGGATTTTGTATCAAAGATGGGCGTGGAACGTGGGGAGGCCTCATGGGCCATGGACGAATCTTCCTCTCTGTGGATTTGGCCCGGTCCCAATTTCTTTCCGTCAATCTGTGGGATGGGAGGTCTCCTCTCAGGTTTGTTACCTCAGGTGTCCCAACCAAAGAGGAATTCCAAAGCAGAGCCCTGGGGAAGAGTGAAGGGACAACCCAAACGATGGTTATAAATTGGGGCCTAGGGGCATGGCAGACCCAATATGCTGTCTCTTCATCCAGCCACTGAGTGGCCTTACTTAAAGACTGGGCACAGGCTGAGGGTCAGCATGTGTGTTTGTGACCAATGTGGCCCGCGAGCATGGGCGGGGCCTCATGGGCCACACTGGTTTCAACTACACTGAACTTTGGATAACATGCCAATCACAAGGTCTCTTGCCATGGGGAAGGAGCGCTGATTTCTGCATCATTTGCAACCCTGGGCAGTGTTTGGAGATAAGGTCTACGTTCTGAAGCCTGAAAACCGCAGTTGGGAAGAGATGACGACCTAAGGCCATGGCGGGTCTGATGTGCTCAGTGTGCGGTCAGCTGCCTGGGTGTTGGTCCGGAGGTTCGGGTTCAGGTTGTGTCAGACAGTGAATTAGTACCCAGGTTAGACTATATAATTCAGGTACAGTCGAGAGCCGTGTAGGTTTATCCTCATTTGAGGTGCCTGGGCTACTCATTAGGCAATATATTTTTTCTAGAGGCAGGCAGAGTGCTGCATTGTGGGTCCGGTATTGCCAAACATGACAGATTCTGGACCAGGAGTGTGAGGACAAGTCTGAGAACAGAAGCTAGACTTGGGCTTCAGGCCGAGGGCACGGCTGGTACCCCCTGCAGATCTGAACGAATATCTCATGCTTCTGAAGTCACGGCGAGGATCAGACGTTGGCTCGGGTTGGAGTTTCTGTGCATGACTGCCCCTTCAAGAACGGAGCGGAATCTCAAGGCCATGGAGGTTTTCCCACGTTGGGAGTTGTGGGATGCCCCCTTCAAGGATTCCTTCTGCGGGACAATTGAGACCTGTTGGGCAGCTCCAGGATATCCCATATGGAAGGATACCAGAGCACCGTTCGGGGTGGATGCCTGGGAAGCGGGCCTCACATTCCAAATGTCTCCTAGCAACAAGACAGTTGAGATCGGATAGCTCTGCGGGAGCAACCGGCGTGGCTGAGTTGAAATGGACTTTTAGGGTCGGGCCCATTGTGTGTTTGTGTCCATGAGGGCCTTGGAATGGGGCGTTGGCACCGGGACCCTGAAGTATTCTCCTAAGCTTTTGACATACCTCCCATGCACAAGTTTCCTTGTGGAGATGAGATTTGTTCTGAGGGGTGCCTCAGGAAACCCCCTATGCTGGTATTGGAATCCAGGCTTTTGAGGAGACATGCCTGTAAACCAAAACAATGGATCCGATTATGGCCTAGGGTCCTGTCTGGTTCAATCTTCTTCTCTGGTGATATCCATCTATGGAATGAGTGGAGGGAGATGCTCACCTGGTGTCACACCGCCCTTGTTTGTCCCTGGAGACCTACACTATTGGGATGGCCTCGGGGACTTTGGAGAGTTTTCTTAATTGGTGAGATTTTGGACAATGGAATGGGCAGAATTCCCATGGATTGGGTAGGCACAGTCCTAATGTGTGGCTCCAGGGGCCCCAGCCTGGAGGGTGTGCGGCCCAGGACTTTGAGGACAGAAGTCTGAAAACACAAACTCAGCTAAGGTTTTGGGACGTAGGTATGGGAGGCCCAATCTACAAACCATGAGAAGTACCCCTCAGGATATGAAGAAAGAGCGAGTCTGAGGCACTTGCTCAGGCTTTTGTCTCTGGATTTTGTATCAACAATGGCTGTAGAATGTGGGGAGGCCTCATGGGATATGGACGAATCTTCCTCTCTGTGGATTTGGCCCGGTCCCAATAGTTTTTCTTCAATTGTCGGATGGGAGGTCTCCTTTCAGGTTTATTACCTCAGGTGTCCGAACAAAATAGGAATTCCAAAGCAGAGCCCTGGGGAAGAGTGAAGGGACAACCCAAACTATGGTTAAAAATTGGGGCCTAGGTGCATGGCAGGCCCAATATGCTGTCTCTTCATCCAGCCACTGAGAGGCCTTACTTGAGGACTGGGCTCATGCTGAGGGTCACAATGTGTGTTTGTGACCAATGTGGCCCGCGAGCATGGGCGGGGCCTCATGGGCCACACTGGTTTCAACTACACTGGACTTTGGACAACCTGCCAAATACAAGGTCTCTGGCCATGGGGAATGTGTTGTGATATCTGCATCATTTTCAACCCTGGGCAGTGGTTGGAGATAAGGTCTAGGTTCTGAAGCCTGAAAAACCGAAGTTGGGAAGAGATGACGACCTAAGGCCATGGCGGGTCTGATATGCTCAGTGTGCGGTCAGCTGCCTGGGTGTTGGTCAGGAGGTTCGGGCTCAGGTTGTGTCAGTCAGTGCATTAGTCCCAGGTTAGACTATATGATTTGGGTACAGTCGAGTGCCGTATAGGTTTATCCTCATTTGAGGTGCCTGGGGAGCTCAATAGGCAAGATATTTTTTCTAGAGGGCAGGCAGAGTGCTGCACTTTGGTTCCAGAATTGCCAAACTTGAGGGCTTCTGGGCCAGGAGTGTGAGGACAGAAGTCTGAGAACACAAGCTAGACTTGGGCTTCAGGCCGAGGGCACGGCAGGTACCTCCTGCAGATCTGAACCAATATTTCATGCATCTGAAGTCACGGCGAGGATCAGACGTTGGCTCGGGTTGGAGTTTCTGTGCATGACTGCCCCTTCATGAACGGAGCGGAATCTCAAGGCCATGGAGGTTTTCCCACGTTGGGAGTTGTGGAATGCCCCCTTCAAGGATTCCTTCTGCGGGACAATTGAGACCTGTTGGTCAGCTCCAGGACATCCCATATGGAATGACTCCAGAGCACCGTTCGAGGATCGATGCCAAAGAATCCCGCCTCGCATTCCAATTTTCTCCTAGCAACAAGACAGTTGAGTTTTGATGGCTCTGCGGGAGCAATCGGGGCGGCTGTGTTGAAATGGACTTTCCCGAGGTTGGGGCCTAATGTGTGTTTATTTGTCCATGAGGGCCTTGGAATGGGGCGGTGACACCGGGACCCTGAAGTATTCTCCTAAGCTTTTGACATAGGTCCCATACACAAGTATCCTTGTGGAAACGAGATTTGTTCTGATGGGTGCCTCAGGAAACCCCCTATGCTGGTCTTGGAATCCAGGCTTTTAAGGAGACATGTCTGTAAACCAAAGCAATGGATCCGAATATGGCCTAGGGTCCTGTCTGGTTCCATCTTCTTCTCTGGGGACATCCATTTATGATATGAGTGGAGGTAGATGCTCAGCTGGTGTCAGACCGACCTTGTTTGTCCCCGGAGACCTACACTATTGGGATGGCCTCGGGGACTTTGGAGAGTTCTCCTAATTTGTACGATTTTGGATAATGGAATGGGCAGAAATCCCATGGATTGGGTAGGCACAGTCCTAATGTGTGGCTCCAGGGGCCCCAGCCTGTAGGGTGTGTGGCCCAGGAATCTGAGGACAGAAGTCTGAAAACACAAACTCAGCTTAGGTTGGGAACGTAGGTATGGCAGGGCCAATCTACAAACCATGAGAAGCACTCTTCAGGATATGAAGAAAGAGCGAGTCTGAGGCGCTTGCTCAGGCTTTTGTCTCTGGATTTTGTATCAAAGATGGGCGTGGAACGTGGGGAGGCCTCATGGGCCATGGACGAATCTTCCTCTCTGTGGATTTGGCCCGGTCCCAATTTCTTTCCGTCAATCTGTGGGATGGGAGGTCTCCTCTCAGGTTTGTTACCTCAGGTGTCCCAACCAAAGAGGAATTCCAAAGCAGAGCCCTGGGGAAGAGTGAAGGGACAACCCAAACGATGGTTATAAATTGGGGCCTAGGGGCATGGCAGACCCAATATGCTGTCTCTTCATCCAGCCACTGAGTGGCCTTACTTAAAGACTGGGCACAGGCTGAGGGTCAGCATGTGTGTTTGTGACCAATGTGGCCCGCGAGCATGGGCGGGGCCTCATGGGCCACACTGGTTTCAACTACACTGAACTTTGGATAACATGCCAATCACAAGGTCTCTTGCCATGGGGAAGGAGCGCTGATTTCTGCATCATTTGCAACCCTGGGCAGTGTTTGGAGATAAGGTCTACGTTCTGAAGCCTGAAAACCGCAGTTGGGAAGAGATGACGACCTAAGGCCATGGCGGGTCTGATGTGCTCAGTGTGCGGTCAGCTGCCTGGGTGTTGGTCCGGAGGTTCGGGTTCAGGTTGTGTCAGACAGTGAATTAGTACCCAGGTTAGACTATATAATTCAGGTACAGTCGAGAGCCGTGTAGGTTTATCCTCATTTGAGGTGCCTGGGCTACTCATTAGGCAATATATTTTTTCTAGAGGCAGGCAGAGTGCTGCATTGTGGGTCCGGTATTGCCAAACATGACAGATTCTGGACCAGGAGTGTGAGGACAAGTCTGAGAACAGAAGCTAGACTTGGGCTTCAGGCCGAGGGCACGGCTGGTACCCCCTGCAGATCTGAACGAATATCTCATGCTTCTGAAGTCACGGCGAGGATCAGACGTTGGCTCGGGTTGGAGTTTCTGTGCATGACTGCCCCTTCAAGAACGGAGCGGAATCTCAAGGCCATGGAGGTTTTCCCACGTTGGGAGTTGTGGGATGCCCCCTTCAAGGATTCCTTCTGCGGGACAATTGAGACCTGTTGGGCAGCTCCAGGATATCCCATATGGAAGGATACCAGAGCACCGTTCGGGGTGGATGCCTGGGAAGCGGGCCTCGCATTCCAAATGTCTCCTAGCAACAAGACAGTTGAGATCGGATAGCTCTGCGGGAGCAACCGGCGTGGCTGAGTTGAAATGGACTTTTAGGGTCGGGCCCATTGTGTGTTTGTGTCCATGAGGGCCTTGGAATGGGGCGTTGGCACCGGGACCCTGAAGTATTCTCCTAAGCTTTTGACATACCTCCCATGCACAAGTTTCCTTGTGGAGATGAGATTTGTTCTGAGGGGTGCCTCAGGAAACCCCCTATGCTGGTATTGGAATACAGGCTTTTGAGGAGACATGCCTGTAAACCAAAACAATGGATCCGATTATGGCCTAGGGTCCTGTCTGGTTCAATCTTCTTCTCTGGTGATATCCATCTATGGAATGAGTGGAGGGAGATGCTCACCTGGTGTCACACCGCCCTTGTTTGTCCCTGGAGACCTACACTATTGGGATGGCCTCGGGGACTTTGGAGAGTTTTCTTAATTGGTGAGATTTTGGACAATGGAATGGGCAGAATTCCCATGGATTGGGTAGGCACAGTCCTAATGTGTGGCTCCAGGGGCCCCAGCCTGGAGGGTGTGCGGCCCAGGACTTTGAGGACAGAAGTCTGAAAACACAAACTCAGCTAAGGTTTTGGGACGTAGGTATGGGAGGCCCAATCTACAAACCATGAGAAGTACCCCTCAGGATATGAAGAAAGAGCGAGTCTGAGGCACTTGCTCAGGCTTTTGTCTCTGGATTTTGTATCAACAATGGCTGTAGAATGTGGGGAGGCCTCATGGGATATGGACGAATCTTCCTCTCTGTGGATTTGGCCCGGTCCCAATAGTTTTTCTTCAATTGTCGGATGGGAGGTCTCCTTTCAGGTTTATTACCTCAGGTGTCCGAACAAAATAGGAATTCCAAAGCAGAGCCCTGGGGAAGAGTGAAGGGACAACCCAAACTATGGTTAAAAATTGGGGCCTAGGTGCATGGCAGGCCCAATATGCTGTCTCTTCATCCAGCCACTGAGAGGCCTTACTTGAGGACTGGGCTCATGCTGAGGGTCACAATGTGTGTTTGTGACCAATGTGGCCTGCGAGCATGGGCGGGGCCTCATGGGCCACACTGGTTTCAACTACACTGGACTTTGGACAACCTGCCAAACACAAGGTCTCTGGCCATGGGGAATGTGTTCTGATATCTGCATCATTTTCAACCCTGGGCAGTGGTTGGAGATAAGGTCTAGGTTCTGAAGCCTGAAAAACCGAAGTTGGGAAGAGATGACGACCTAAGGCCATGGCGGGTCTGATATGCTCAGTGTGCGGTCAGCTGACTGGGTGTTGGTCAGGAGGTTCGGGCTCAGGTTGTGTCAGTCAGTGCATTAGTCCCAGGTTAGACTATATGATTTGGGTACAGTCGAGTGCCGTATAGGTTTATCCTCATTTGAGGTGCCTGGGGAGCTCAATAGGCAAGATATTTTTTCTAGAGGGCAGGCAGAGTGCTGCACTTTGGTTCCAGAATTGCCAAACTTGAGGGCTTCTGGGCCAGGAGTGTGAGGACAGAAGTCTGAGAACACAAGCTAGACTTGGGCTTCAGGCCGAGGGCACGGCAGGTACCTCCTGCAGATCTGAACCTATATTTCATGCATCTGAAGTCACGGCGAGGATCAGACGTTGGCTCGGGTTGGAGTTTCTGTGCATGACTGCCCCTTCATGAACGGAGCGGAATCTCAAGGCCATGGAGGTTTTCCCACGTTGGGAGTTGTGGAATGCCCCCTTCAAGGATTCCTTCTGCGGGACAATTGAGACCTGTTGGTCAGCTCCAGGACATCCCATATGGAATGACTCCAGAGCACCGTTCGAGGATCGATGCCAAAGAATCCCGCCTCGCATTCCAATTTTCTCCTAGCAACAAGACAGTTGAGTTTTGATGGCTCTGCGGGAGCAATCGGGGCGGCTGTGTTGAAATGGACTTTCCCGAGGTTGGGGCCTAATGTGTGTTTATTTGTCCATGAGGGCCTTGGAATGGGGCGGTGACACCGGGACCCTGAAGTATTCTCCTAAGCTTTTGACATAGGTCCCATACACAAGTATCCTTGTGGAAACGAGATTTGTTCTGATGGGTGCCTCAGGAAACCCCCTATGCTGGTCTTGGAATCCAGGCTTTTAAGGAGACATGTCTGTAAACCAAAGCAATGGATCCGAATATGGCCTAGGGTCCTGTCTGGTTCCATCTTCTTCTCTGGGGACATCCATTTATGATATGAGTGGAGGTAGATGCTCAGCTGGTGTCAGACCGACCTTGTTTGTCCCCGGAGACCTACACTATTGGGATGGCCTCGGGGACTTTGGAGAGTTCTCCTAATTTGTACGATTTTGGATAATGGAATGGGCAGAATGCCCATGGATTGGGTAGGCACAGTCCTAATGTGTGGCTCCAGGGGCCCCAGCCTGTAGGGTGTGTGGCCCAGGAATCTGAGGACAGAAGTCTGAAAACACAAACTCAGCTTAGGTTGGGAACGTAGGTATGGCAGGGCCAATCTACAAACCATGAGAAGGACTCTTCAGGATATGAAGAAAGAGCGAGTCTGAGGCGCTTGCTCAGGCTTTTGTCTCTGGATTTTGTATCAAAGATGGGCGTGGAACGTGGGGAGGCCTCATGGGCCATGGACGAATCTTCCTCTCTGTGGATTTGGCCCGGTCCCAATTTCTTTCCGTCAATCTGTGGGATGGGAGGTCTCCTCTCAGGTTTGTTACCTCAGGTGTCCCAACCAAAGAGGAATTCCAAAGCAGAGCCCTGGGGAAGAGTGAAGGGACAACCCAAACGATGGTTATAAATTGGGGCCTAGGGGCATGGCAGACCCAATATGCTGTCTCTTCATCCAGCCACTGAGTGGCCTTACTTAAAGACTGGGCACAGGCTGAGGGTCAGCATGTGTGTTTGTGACCAATGTGGCCCGCGAGCATGGGCGGGGCCTCATGGGCCACACTGGTTTCAACTACACTGAACTTTGGATAACATGCCAATCACAAGGTCTCTTGCCATGGGGAAGGAGCGCTGATTTCTGCATCATTTGCAACCCTGGGCAGTGTTTGGAGATAAGGTCTACGTTCTGAAGCCTGAAAACCGCAGTTGGGAAGAGATGACGACCTAAGGCCATGGCGGGTCTGATGTGCTCAGTGTGCGGTCAGCTGCCTGGGTGTTGGTCCGGAGGTTCGGGTTCAGGTTGTGTCAGACAGTGAATTAGTACCCAGGTTAGACTATATAATTCAGGTACAGTCGAGAGCCGTGTAGGTTTATCCTCATTTGAGGTGCCTGGGCTACTCATTAGGCAATATATTTTTTCTAGAGGCAGGCAGAGTGCTGCATTGTGGGTCCGGTATTGCCAAACATGACAGATTCTGGACCAGGAGTGTGAGGACAAGTCTGAGAACAGAAGCTAGACTTGGGCTTCAGGCCGAGGGCACGGCTGGTACCCCCTGCAGATCTGAACGAATATCTCATGCTTCTGAAGTCACGGCGAGGATCAGACGTTGGCTCGGGTTGGAGTTTCTGTGCATGACTGCCCCTTCATGAACGGAGCGGAATCTCAAGGCCATGGAGGTTTTCCCACGTTGGGAGTTGTGGGATGCCCCCTTCAAGGATTCCTTCTGAGGGACAATTGAGACCTGTTGGGCAGCTCCAGGATATCCCATATGGAAGGACTCCAGAGCACCATTAGGGGTGGATGCCTGGGAAGCGGGCCTCGCATTCCAAATGTCTCCTAGCAACAAGACAGTTGAGATCGGATAGCTCTGCGGGAGCAACCGGCGTGGCTGAGTTGAAATGGACTTTTAGGGTCGGGCCCATTGTGTGTTTGTGTCCATGAGGGCCTTGGAATGGGGCGTTGGCACCGGGACCCTGAAGTATTCTCCTAAGCTTTTGACATACCTCCCAAGCACAAGTTTCCTTGTGGAGATGAGATTTTTTCTGAGGGGTGCCTCAGGAAACCCCCTATGCTGGTATTGGAATCCAGGCTTTTGAGGAGACATGCCTGTAAACCAAAACAATGGATCCGATTATGGCCTAGGGTCCTGTCTGGTTCAATCTTCTTCTCTGGTGATATCCATCTATGGAATGAGTGGAGGGAGATGCTCACCTGGTGTCACACCGCCCTTGCTGTCCCTGGAGACCTACACTATTGGGATGGCCTCGGGGACTTTGGAGAGTTTTCTTAATTGGTGAGAATTTGGACAATGGAATGGGCAGAAATCCCATGGCTTGGGTAGGCACAGTCCTAATGTGTGGCTCCAGGGGCCCCAGCCTGGAGGGTGTGCGGCCCAGGACTTTGAGGACAGAAGTCTGAAAACACAAACTCAGCTAAGGTTTTGGGACGTAGGTATGGGAGGCCCAATCTACAAACCATGAGAAGTACCCCTCAGGATATGAAGAAAGAGCGAGTCTGAGGCACTTGCTCAGGCTTTTGTCTCTGGATTTTGTATCAACAATGGCTGTAGAATGTGGGGAGGCCTCATGGGATATGGACGAATCTTCCTCTCTGTGGATTTGGCCCGGTCCCAATAGTTTTTCTTCAATTGTCGGATGGGAGGTCTCCTTTCAGGTTTATTACCTCAGGTGTCCGAACAAAATAGGAATTCCAAAGCAGAGCCCTGGGGAAGAGTGAAGGGACAACCCAAACTATGGTTAAAAATTGGGGCCTAGGTGCATGGCAGGCCCAATATGCTGTCTCTTCATCCAGCCACTGAGAGGCCTTACTTGAGGACTGGGCTCATGCTGAGGGTCACAATGTGTGTTTGTGACCAATGTGGCCCGCGAGCATGGGCGGGGCCTCATGGGCCACACTGGTTTCAACTACACTGGACTTTGGACAACCTGCCAAACACAAGGTCTCTGGCCATGGGGAATGTGTTCTGATATCTGCATCATTTTCAACCCTGGGCAGTGGTTGGAGATAAGGTCTAGGTTCTGAAGCCTGAAAAACCGAAGTTGGGAAGAGATGACGACCTAAGGCCATGGCGGGTCTGATATGCTCAGTGTGCGGTCAGCTGCCTGGGTGTTGGTCAGGAGGTTCGGGCTCAGGTTGTGTCAGTCAGTGCATTAGTCCCAGGTTAGACTATATGATTTGGGTACAGTCGAGTGCCGTATAGGTTTATCCTCATTTGAGGTGCCTGGGGAGCTCAATAGGCAAGATATTTTTTCTAGAGGGCAGGCAGAGTGCTGCACTTTGGTTCCAGAATTGCCAAACTTGAGGGCTTCTGGGCCAGGAGTGTGAGGACAGAAGTCTGAGAACACAAGCTAGACTTGGGCTTCAGGCCGAGGGCACGGCAGGTACCTCCTGCAGATCTGAACCTATATTTCATGCATCTGAAGTCACGGCGAGGATCAGACGTTGGCTCGGGTTGGAGTTTCTGTGCATGACTGCCCCTTCATGAACGGAGCGGAATCTCAAGGCCATGGAGGTTTTCCCACGTTGGGAGTTGTGGAATGCCCCCTTCAAGGATTCCTTCTGCGGGACAATTGAGACCTGTTGGTCAGCTCCAGGACATCCCATATGGAATGACTCCAGAGCACCGTTCGAGGATCGATGCCAAAGAATCCCGCCTCGCATTCCAATTTTCTCCTAGCAACAAGACAGTTGAGTTTTGATGGCTCTGCGGGAGCAATCGGGGCGGCTGTGTTGAAATGGACTTTCCCGTGGTTGGGGCCTAATGTGTGTTTATTTGTCCATGAGGGCCTTGGAATGGGGCGGTGACACCGGGACCCTGAAGTATTCTCCTAAGCTTTTGACATAGGTCCCATACACAAGTATCCTTGTGGAAACGAGATTTGTTCTGATGGGTGCCTCAGGAAACCCCCTATGCTGGTCTTGGAATCCAGGCTTTTAAGGAGACATGTCTGTAAACCAAAGCAATGGATCCGAATATGGCCTAGGGTCCTGTCTGGTTCCATCTTCTTCTCTGGGGACATCCATTTATGATATGAGTGGAGGTAGATGATCAGCTGGTGTCAGACCGACCTTGTTTGTCCCCGGAGACCTACACTATTGGGATGGCCTCGGGGACTTTGGAGAGTTTTCCTAATTTGTACGATTTTGGATAATGGAATGCGCAGAATTCCCATGGATTGGGTAGGCACAGTCCTAATGTGTGGCTCCAGGGGCCCCAGCCTGTAGGGTGTGTGGCCCAGGAATCTGAGGACAGAAGTCTGAAAACACAAACTCAGCTTAGGTTGGGAACGTAGGTATGGCAGGGCCAATCTAAAAACCATGAGAAGCACTCTTCAGGATATGAAGAAAGAGCGAGTCTGAGGCGCTTGCTCAGGCTTTTGTCTCTGGATTTTGTATCAAAGATGGGCGTGGAACGTGGGGAGGCCTCATGGGCCATGGACGAATCTTCCTCTCTGTGGATTTGGCCCGGTCCCAATTTCTTTCCGTCAATCTGTGGGATGGGAGGTCTCCTCTCAGGTTTGTTACCTCAGGTGTCCCAACCAAAGAGGAATTCCAAAGCAGAGCCCTGGGGAAGAGTGAAGGGACAACCCAAACGATGGTTATAAATTGGGGCCTAGGGGCATGGCAGACCCAATATGCTGTCTCTTCATCCAGCCACTGAGTGGCCTTACTTAAAGACTGGGCACAGGCTGAGGGTCAGCATGTGTGTTTGTGACCAATGTGGCCCGCGAGTATGGGCGGGGCCTCATGGGCCACACTGGTTTCAACTACACTGAACTTTGGATAACATGCCAATCACAAGGTCTCTTGCCATGGGGAAGGAGCTCTGATTTCTGCATCATTTGCAACCCTGGGCAGTGTTTGGAGATAAGGTCTACGTTCTGAAGCCTGAAAACCGCAGTTGGGAAGAGATGACGACCTAAGGCCATGGCGGGTCTGATGTGCTCAGTGTGCGGTCAGCTGCCTGGGTGTTGGTCCGGAGGTTCGGGTTCAGGTTGTGTCAGACAGTGAATTAGTACCCAGGTTAGACTATATAATTCAGGTACAGTCGAGAGCCGTGTAGGTTTATCCTCATTTGAGGTGCCTGGGCTACTCATTAGGCAATATATTTTTTCTAGAGGCAGGCAGAGTGCTGCATTCTGGGTCCGGTATTGCCAAACATGAGGGATTCTGGACCAGGACTGTGAGGACAAATCTGAGAACAGAAGCTAGACTTGGGCTTCAGGCCGAGGGCACGGCTGGTACCCCCTGCAGATCTGAACGAATATCTCATGCTTCTGAAGTCACGGCGAGGATCAGACGTTGGCTCGGGTTGGAGTTTCTGTGCATGACTGCCCCTTCATGAACGGAGCGGAATCTCAAGGCCATGGAGGTTTTCCCACGTTGGGAGTTGTGGGATGCCCCCTTCAAGGATTCCTTCTGAGGGACAATTGAGACCTGTTGGGCAGCTCCAGGATATCCCATATGGAAGGATACCAGAGCACCGTTCGGGGTGGATGCCTGGGAAGTGGGCCTCGCATTCCAAATGTCTCCTAGCAACAAGACAGTTGAGATCGGATAGCTCTGCGGGAGCAACCGGCGTGGCTGAGTTGAAATGGACTTTTAGGGTCGGGCCCATTGTGTGTTTGTGTCCATGAGGGCCTTGGAATGGGGCGTTGGCACCGGGACCCTGAAGTATTCTCCTAAGCTTTTGACATACCTCCCATGCACAAGTTTCCTTGTGGAGATGAGATTTGTTCTGAGGGGTGCCTCAGGAAACCCCCTATGCTGGTATTGGAATACAGGCTTTTGAGGAGACATGCCTGTAAACCAAAACAATGGATCCGATTATGGCCTAGGGTCCTGTCTGGTTCAATCTTCTTCTCTGGTGATATCCATCTATGGAATGAGTGGAGGGAGATGCTCACCTGGTGTCACACCGCCCTTGTTTGTCCCTGGAGACCTACACTATTGGGATGGCCTCGGGGACTTTGGAGAGTTTTCTTAATTGGTGAGATTTTGGACAATGGAATGGGCAGAATTCCCATGGATTGGGTAGGCACAGTCCTAATGTGTGGCTCCAGGGGCCCCAGCCTGGAGGGTGTGCGGCCCAGGACTTTGAGGACAGAAGTCTGAAAACACAAACTCAGCTAAGGTTTTGGGACGTAGGTATGGGAGGCCCAATCTACAAACCATGAGAAGTACCCCTCAGGACATGAAGAAAGAGCGAGTCTGAGGCACTTGCTCAGGCTTTTGTCTCTGGATTTTGTATCAACAATGGCTGTAGAATGTGGGGAGGCCTCATGGGATATGGACGAATCTTCCTCTCTGTGGATTTGGCCCGGTCCCAATAGTTTTTCTTCAATTGTCGGATGGGAGGTCTCCTTTCAGGTTTATTACCTCAGGTGTCCGAACAAAATAGGAATTCCAAAGCAGAGCCCTGGGGAAGAGTGAAGGGACAACCCAAACTATGGTTAAAAATTGGGGCCTAGGTGCATGGCAGGCCCAATATGCTGTCTCTTCATCCAGCCACTGAGAGGCCTTACTTGAGGACTGGGCTCATGCTGAGGGTCACAATGTGTGTTTGTGACCAATGTGGCCTGCGAGCATGGGCGGGGCCTCATGGGCCACACTGGTTTCAACTACACTGGACTTTGGACAACCTGCCAAACACAAGGTCTCTGGCCATGGGGAATGTGTTCTGATATCTGCATCATTTTCAACCCTGGGCAGTGGTTGGAGATAAGGTCTAGGTTCTGAAGCCTGAAAAACCGAAGTTGGGAAGAGATGACGACCTAAGGCCATGGCGGGTCTGATATGCTCAGTGTGCGGTCAGCTGCCTGGGTGTTGGTCAGGAGGTTCGGGCTCAGGTTGTGTCAGTCAGTGCATTAGTCCCAGGTTAGACTATATGATTTGGGTACAGTCGAGTGCCGTATAGGTTTATCCTCATTTGAGGTGCCTGGGGAGCTCAATAGGCAAGATATTTTTTCTAGAGGGCAGGCAGAGTGCTGCACTTTGGTTCCAGAATTGCCAAACTTGAGGGCTTCTGGGCCAGGAGTGTGAGGACAGAAGTCTGAGAACACAAGCTAGACTTGGGCTTCAGGCCGAGGGCACGGCAGGTACCTCCTGCAGATCTGAACCAATATTTCATGCATCTGAAGTCACGGCGAGGATCAGACGTTGGCTCGGGTTGGAGTTTCTGTGCATGACTGCCCCTTCATGAACGGAGCGGAATCTCAAGGCCATGGAGGTTTTCCCACGTTGGGAGTTGTGGAATGCCCCCTTCAAGGATTCCTTCTGCGGGACAATTGAGACCTGTTGGTCAGCTCCAGGACATCCCATATGGAATGACTCCAGAGCACCGTTCGAGGATCGATGCCAAAGAATCCCGCCTCGCATTCCAATTTTCTCCTAGCAACAAGACAGTTGAGTTTTGATGGCTCTGCGGGAGCAATCGGGGCGGCTGTGTTGAAATGGACTTTCCCGAGGTTGGGGCCTAATGTGTGTTTATTTGTCCATGAGGGCCTTGGAATGGGGCGGTGACACCGGGACCCTGAAGTATTCTCCTAAGCTTTTGACATAGGTCCCATACACAAGTATCCTTGTGGAAACGAGATTTGTTCTGATGGGTGCCTCAGGAAACCCCCTATGCTGGTCTTGGAATCCAGGCTTTTAAGGAGACATGTCTGTAAACCAAAGCAATGGATCCGAATATGGCCTAGGGTCCTGTCTGGTTCCATCTTCTTCTCTGGGGACATCCATTTATGATATGAGTGGAGGTAGATGCTCAGCTGGTGTCAGACCGACCTTGTTTGTCCCCGGAGACCTACACTATTGGGATGGCCTCGGGGACTTTGGAGAGTTCTCCTAATTTGTACGATTTTGGATAATGGAATGGGCAGAAATCCCATGGATTGGGTAGGCACAGTCCTAATGTGTGGCTCCAGGGGCCCCAGCCTGTAGGGTGTGTGGCCCAGGAATCTGAGGACAGAAGTCTGAAAACACAAACTCAGCTTAGGTTGGGAACGTAGGTATGGCAGGGCCAATCTACAAACCATGAGAAGCACTCTTCAGGATATGAAGAAAGAGCGAGTCTGAGGCGCTTGCTCAGGCTTTTGTCTCTGGATTTTGTATCAAAGATGGGCGTGGAACGTGGGGAGGCCTCATGGGCCATGGACGAATCTTCCTCTCTGTGGATTTGGCCCGGTCCCAATTTCTTTCCGTCAATCTGTGGGATGGGAGGTCTCCTCTCAGGTTTGTTACCTCAGGTGTCCCAACCAAAGAGGAATTCCAAAGCAGAGCCCTGGGGAAGAGTGAAGGGACAACCCAAACGATGGTTATAAATTGGGGCCTAGGGGCATGGCAGACCCAATATGCTGTCTCTTCATCCAGCCACTGAGTGGCCTTACTTAAAGACTGGGCACAGGCTGAGGGTCAGCATGTGTGTTTGTGACCAATGTGGCCCGCGAGCATGGGCGGGGCCTCATGGGCCACACTGGTTTCAACTACACTGAACTTTGGATAACATGCCAATCACAAGGTCTCTTGCCATGGGGAAGGAGCGCTGATTTCTGCATCATTTGCAACCCTGGGCAGTGTTTGGAGATAAGGTCTACGTTCTGAAGCCTGAAAACCGCAGTTGGGAAGAGATGACGACCTAAGGCCATGGCGGGTCTGATGTGCTCAGTGTGCGGTCAGCTGCCTGGGTGTTGGTCCGGAGGTTCGGGTTCAGGTTGTGTCAGACAGTGAATTAGTACCCAGGTTAGACTATATAATTCAGGTACAGTCGAGAGCCGTGTAGGTTTATCCTCATTTGAGGTGCCTGGGCTACTCATTAGGCAATATATTTTTTCTAGAGGCAGGCAGAGTGCTGCATTGTGGGTCCGGTATTGCCAAACATGACAGATTCTGGACCAGGAGTGTGAGGACAAGTCTGAGAACAGAAGCTAGACTTGGGCTTCAGGCCGAGGGCACGGCTGGTACCCCCTGCAGATCTGAACGAATATCTCATGCTTCTGAAGTCACGGCGAGGATCAGACGTTGGCTCGGGTTGGAGTTTCTGTGCATGACTGCCCCTTCAAGAACGGAGCGGAATCTCAAGGCCATGGAGGTTTTCCCACGTTGGGAGTTGTGGGATGCCCCCTTCAAGGATTCCTTCTGCGGGACAATTGAGACCTGTTGGGCAGCTCCAGGATATCCCATATGGAAGGATACCAGAGCACCGTTCGGGGTGGATGCCTGGGAAGCGGGCCTCGCATTCCAAATGTCTCCTAGCAACAAGACAGTTGAGATCGGATAGCTCTGCGGGAGCAACCGGCGTGGCTGAGTTGAAATGGACTTTTAGGGTCGGGCCCATTGTGTGTTTGTGTCCATGAGGGCCTTGGAATGGGGCGTTGGCACCGGGACCCTGAAGTATTCTCCTAAGCTTTTGACATACCTCCCATGCACAAGTTTCCTTGTGGAGATGAGATTTGTTCTGAGGGGTGCCTCAGGAAACCCCCTATGCTGGTATTGGAATACAGGCTTTTGAGGAGACATGCCTGTAAACCAAAACAATGGATCCGATTATGGCCTAGGGTCCTGTCTGGTTCAATCTTCTTCTCTGGTGATATCCATCTATGGAATGAGTGGAGGGAGATGCTCACCTGGTGTCACACCGCCCTTGTTTGTCCCTGGAGACCTACACTATTGGGATGGCCTCGGGGACTTTGGAGAGTTTTCTTAATTGGTGAGATTTTGGACAATGGAATGGGCAGAATTCCCATGGATTGGGTAGGCACAGTCCTAATGTGTGGCTCCAGGGGCCCCAGCCTGGAGGGTGTGCGGCCCAGGACTTTGAGGACAGAAGTCTGAAAACACAAACTCAGCTAAGGTTTTGGGACGTAGGTATGGGAGGCCCAATCTACAAACCATGAGAAGTACCCCTCAGGATATGAAGAAAGAGCGAGTCTGAGGCACTTGCTCAGGCTTTTGTCTCTGGATTTTGTATCAACAATGGCTGTAGAATGTGGGGAGGCCTCATGGGATATGGACGAATCTTCCTCTCTGTGGATTTGGCCCGGTCCCAATAGTTTTTCTTCAATTGTCGGATGGGAGGTCTCCTTTCAGGTTTATTACCTCAGGTGTCCGAACAAAATAGGAATTCCAAAGCAGAGCCCTGGGGAAGAGTGAAGGGACAACCCAAACTATGGTTAAAAATTGGGGCCTAGGTGCATGGCAGGCCCAATATGCTGTCTCTTCATCCAGCCACTGAGAGGCCTTACTTGAGGACTGGGCTCATGCTGAGGGTCACAATGTGTGTTTGTGACCAATGTGGCCTGCGAGCATGGGCGGGGCCTCATGGGCCACACTGGTTTCAACTACACTGGACTTTGGACAACCTGCCAAACACAAGGTCTCTGGCCATGGGGAATGTGTTCTGATATCTGCATCATTTTCAACCCTGGGCAGTGGTTGGAGATAAGGTCTAGGTTCTGAAGCCTGAAAAACCGAAGTTGGGAAGAGATGACGACCTAAGGCCATGGCGGGTCTGATATGCTCAGTGTGCGGTCAGCTGACTGGGTGTTGGTCAGGAGGTTCGGGCTCAGGTTGTGTCAGTCAGTGCATTAGTCCCAGGTTAGACTATATGATTTGGGTACAGTCGAGTGCCGTATAGGTTTATCCTCATTTGAGGTGCCTGGGGAGCTCAATAGGCAAGATATTTTTTCTAGAGGGCAGGCAGAGTGCTGCACTTTGGTTCCAGAATTGCCAAACTTGAGGGCTTCTGGGCCAGGAGTGTGAGGACAGAAGTCTGAGAACACAAGCTAGACTTGGGCTTCAGGCCGAGGGCACGGCAGGTACCTCCTGCAGATCTGAACCTATATTTCATGCATCTGAAGTCACGGCGAGGATCAGACGTTGGCTCGGGTTGGAGTTTCTGTGCATGACTGCCCCTTCATGAACGGAGCGGAATCTCAAGGCCATGGAGGTTTTCCCACGTTGGGAGTTGTGGAATGCCCCCTTCAAGGATTCCTTCTGCGGGACAATTGAGACCTGTTGGTCAGCTCCAGGACATCCCATATGGAATGACTCCAGAGCACCGTTCGAGGATCGATGCCAAAGAATCCCGCCTCGCATTCCAATTTTCTCCTAGCAACAAGACAGTTGAGTTTTGATGGCTCTGCGGGAGCAATCGGGGCGGCTGTGTTGAAATGGACTTTCCCGAGGTTGGGGCCTAATGTGTGTTTATTTGTCCATGAGGGCCTTGGAATGGGGCGGTGACACCGGGACCCTGAAGTATTCTCCTAAGCTTTTGACATAGGTCCCATACACAAGTATCCTTGTGGAAACGAGATTTGTTCTGATGGGTGCCTCAGGAAACCCCCTATGCTGGTCTTGGAATCCAGGCTTTTAAGGAGACATGTCTGTAAACCAAAGCAATGGATCCGAATATGGCCTAGGGTCCTGTCTGGTTCCATCTTCTTCTCTGGGGACATCCATTTATGATATGAGTGGAGGTAGATGCTCAGCTGGTGTCAGACCGACCTTGTTTGTCCCCGGAGACCTACACTATTGGGATGGCCTCGGGGACTTTGGAGAGTTCTCCTAATTTGTACGATTTTGGATAATGGAATGGGCAGAATGCCCATGGATTGGGTAGGCACAGTCCTAATGTGTGGCTCCAGGGGCCCCAGCCTGTAGGGTGTGTGGCCCAGGAATCTGAGGACAGAAGTCTGAAAACACAAACTCAGCTTAGGTTGGGAACGTAGGTATGGCAGGGCCAATCTACAAACCATGAGAAGGACTCTTCAGGATATGAAGAAAGAGCGAGTCTGAGGCGCTTGCTCAGGCTTTTGTCTCTGGATTTTGTATCAAAGATGGGCGTGGAACGTGGGGAGGCCTCATGGGCCATGGACGAATCTTCCTCTCTGTGGATTTGGCCCGGTCCCAATTTCTTTCCGTCAATCTGTGGGATGGGAGGTCTCCTCTCAGGTTTGTTACCTCAGGTGTCCCAACCAAAGAGGAATTCCAAAGCAGAGCCCTGGGGAAGAGTGAAGGGACAACCCAAACGATGGTTATAAATTGGGGCCTAGGGGCATGGCAGACCCAATATGCTGTCTCTTCATCCAGCCACTGAGTGGCCTTACTTAAAGACTGGGCACAGGCTGAGGGTCAGCATGTGTGTTTGTGACCAATGTGGCCCGCGAGCATGGGCGGGGCCTCATGGGCCACACTGGTTTCAACTACACTGAACTTTGGATAACATGCCAATCACAAGGTCTCTTGCCATGGGGAAGGAGCGCTGATTTCTGCATCATTTGCAACCCTGGGCAGTGTTTGGAGATAAGGTCTACGTTCTGAAGCCTGAAAACCGCAGTTGGGAAGAGATGACGACCTAAGGCCATGGCGGGTCTGATGTGCTCAGTGTGCGGTCAGCTGCCTGGGTGTTGGTCCGGAGGTTCGGGTTCAGGTTGTGTCAGACAGTGAATTAGTACCCAGGTTAGACTATATAATTCAGGTACAGTCGAGAGCCGTGTAGGTTTATCCTCATTTGAGGTGCCTGGGCTACTCATTAGGCAATATATTTTTTCTAGAGGCAGGCAGAGTGCTGCATTGTGGGTCCGGTATTGCCAAACATGACAGATTCTGGACCAGGAGTGTGAGGACAAGTCTGAGAACAGAAGCTAGACTTGGGCTTCAGGCCGAGGGCACGGCTGGTACCCCCTGCAGATCTGAACGAATATCTCATGCTTCTGAAGTCACGGCGAGGATCAGACGTTGGCTCGGGTTGGAGTTTCTGTGCATGACTGCCCCTTCATGAACGGAGCGGAATCTCAAGGCCATGGAGGTTTTCCCACGTTGGGAGTTGTGGGATGCCCCCTTCAAGGATTCCTTCTGCGGGACAATTGAGACCTGTTGGGCAGCTCCAGGATATCCCATATGGAAGGATACCAGAGCACCGTTCGGGGTGGATGCCTGGGAAGCGGGCCTCGCATTCCAAATGTCTCCTAGCAACAAGACAGTTGAGATCGGATAGCTCTGCGGGAGCAACCGGCGTGGCTGAGTTGAAATGGACTTTTAGGGTCGGGCCCATTGTGTGTTTGTGTCCATGAGGGCCTTGGAATGGGGCGTTGGCACCGGGACCCTGAAGTATTCTCCTAAGCTTTTGACATACCTCCCATGCACAAGTTTCCTTGTGGAGATGAGATTTGTTCTGAGGGGTGCCTCAGGAAACCCCCTATGCTGGTATTGGAATACAGGCTTTTGAGGAGACATGCCTGTAAACCAAAACAATGGATCCGATTATGGCCTAGGGTCCTGTCTGGTTCAATCTTCTTCTCTGGTGATATCCATCTATGGAATGAGTGGAGGGAGATGCTCACCTGGTGTCACACCGCCCTTGTTTGTCCCTGGAGACCTACACTATTGGGATGGCCTCGGGGACTTTGGAGAGTTTTCTTAATTGGTGAGATTTTGGACAATGGAATGGGCAGAATTCCCATGGATTGGGTAGGCACAGTCCTAATGTGTGGCTCCAGGGGCCCCAGCCTGGAGGGTGTGCGGCCCAGGACTTTGAGGACAGAAGTCTGAAAACACAAACTCAGCTAAGGTTTTGGGACGTAGGTATGGGAGGCCCAATCTACAAACCATGAGAAGTACCCCTCAGGATATGAAGAAAGAGCGAGTCTGAGGCACTTGCTCAGGCTTTTGTCTCTGGATTTTGTATCAACAATGGCTGTAGAATGTGGGGAGGCCTCATGGGATATGGACGAATCTTCCTCTCTGTGGATTTGGCCCGGTCCCAATAGTTTTTCTTCAATTGTCGGATGGGAGGTCTCCTTTCAGGTTTATTACCTCAGGTGTCCGAACAAAATAGGAAGTCCAAAGCAGAGCCCTGGGGAAGAGTGAAGGGACAACCCAAACTATGGTTAAAAATTGGGGCCTAGGTGCATGGCAGGCCCAATATGCTGTCTCTTCATCCAGCCACTGAGAGGCCTTACTTGAGGACTGGGCTCATGCTGAGGGTCACAATGTGTGTTTGTGACCAATGTGGCCTGCGAGCATGGGCGGGGCCTCATGGGCCACACTGGTTTCAACTACACTGGACTTTGGACAACCTGCCAAACACAAGGTCTCTGGCCATGGGGAATGTGTTCTGATATCTGCATCATTTTCAACCCTGGGCAGTGGTTGGAGATAAGGTCTAGGTTCTGAAGCCTGAAAAACCGAAGTTGGGAAGAGATGACGACCTAAGGCCATGGCGGGTCTGATATGCTCAGTGTGCGGTCAGCTGACTGGGTGTTGGTCAGGAGGTTCGGGCTCAGGTTGTGTCAGTCAGTGCATTAGTCCCAGGTTAGACTATATGATTTGGGTACAGTCGAGTGCCGTATAGGTTTATCCTCATTTGAGGTGCCTGGGGAGCTCAATAGGCAAGATATTTTTTCTAGAGGGCAGGCAGAGTGCTGCACTTTGGTTCCAGAATTGCCAAACTTGAGGGCTTCTGGGCCAGGAGTGTGAGGACAGAAGTCTGAGAACACAAGCTAGACTTGGGCTTCAGGCCGAGGGCACGGCAGGTACCTCCTGCAGATCTGAACCTATATTTCATGCATCTGAAGTCACGGCGAGGATCAGACGTTGGCTCGGGTTGGAGTTTCTGTGCATGACTGCCCCTTCATGAACGGAGCGGAATCTCAAGGCCATGGAGGTTTTCCCACGTTGGGAGTTGTGGAATGCCCCCTTCAAGGATTCCTTCTGCGGGACAATTGAGACCTGTTGGTCAGCTCCAGGACATCCCATATGGAATGACTCCAGAGCACCGTTCGAGGATCGATGCCAAAGAATCCCGCCTCGCATTCCAATTTTCTCCTAGCAACAAGACAGTTGAGTTTTGATGGCTCTGCGGGAGCAATCGGGGCGGCTGTGTTGAAATGGACTTTCCCGAGGTTGGGGCCTAATGTGTGTTTATTTGTCCATGAGGGCCTTGGAATGGGGCGGTGACACCGGGACCCTGAAGTATTCTCCTAAGCTTTTGACATAGGTCCCATACACAAGTATCCTTGTGGAAACGAGATTTGTTCTGATGGGTGCCTCAGGAAACCCCCTATGCTGGTCTTGGAATCCAGGCTTTTAAGGAGACATGTCTGTAAACCAAAGCAATGGATCCGAATATGGCCTAGGGTCCTGTCTGGTTCCATCTTCTTCTCTGGGGACATCCATTTATGATATGAGTGGAGGTAGATGCTCAGCTGGTGTCAGACCGACCTTGTTTGTCCCCGGAGACCTACACTATTGGGATGGCCTCGGGGACTTTGGAGAGTTCTCCTAATTTGTACGATTTTGGATAATGGAATGGGCAGAATGCCCATGGATTGGGTAGGCACAGTCCTAATGTGTGGCTCCAGGGGCCCCAGCCTGTAGGGTGTGTGGCCCAGGAATCTGAGGACAGAAGTCTGAAAACACAAACTCAGCTTAGGTTGGGAACGTAGGTATGGCAGGGCCAATCTACAAACCATGAGAAGGACTCTTCAGGATATGAAGAAAGAGCGAGTCTGAGGCGCTTGCTCAGGCTTTTGTCTCTGGATTTTGTATCAAAGATGGGCGTGGAACGTGGGGAGGCCTCATGGGCCATGGACGAATCTTCCTCTCTGTGGATTTGGCCCGGTCCCAATTTCTTTCCGTCAATCTGTGGGATGGGAGGTCTCCTCTCAGGTTTGTTACCTCAGGTGTCCCAACCAAAGAGGAATTCCAAAGCAGAGCCCTGGGGAAGAGTGAAGGGACAACCCAAACGATGGTTATAAATTGGGGCCTAGGGGCATGGCAGACCCAATATGCTGTCTCTTCATCCAGCCACTGAGTGGCCTTACTTAAAGACTGGGCACAGGCTGAGGGTCAGCATGTGTGTTTGTGACCAATGTGGCCCGCGAGCATGGGCGGGGCCTCATGGGCCACACTGGTTTCAACTACACTGAACTTTGGATAACATGCCAATCACAAGGTCTCTTGCCATGGGGAAGGAGCGCTGATTTCTGCATCATTTGCAACCCTGGGCAGTGTTTGGAGATAAGGTCTACGTTCTGAAGCCTGAAAACCGCAGTTGGGAAGAGATGACGACCTAAGGCCATGGCGGGTCTGATGTGCTCAGTGTGCGGTCAGCTGCCTGGGTGTTGGTCCGGAGGTTCGGGTTCAGGTTGTGTCAGACAGTGAATTAGTACCCAGGTTAGACTATATAATTCAGGTACAGTCGAGAGCCGTGTAGGTTTATCCTCATTTGAGGTGCCTGGGCTACTCATTAGGCAATATATTTTTTCTAGAGGCAGGCAGAGTGCTGCATTGTGGGTCCGGTATTGCCAAACATGACAGATTCTGGACCAGGAGTGTGAGGACAAGTCTGAGAACAGAAGCTAGACTTGGGCTTCAGGCCGAGGGCACGGCTGGTACCCCCTGCAGATCTGAACGAATATCTCATGCTTCTGAAGTCACGGCGAGGATCAGACGTTGGCTCGGGTTGGAGTTTCTGTGCATGACTGCCCCTTCATGAACGGAGCGGAATCTCAAGGCCATGGAGGTTTTCCCACGTTGGGAGTTGTGGGATGCCCCCTTCAAGGATTCCTTCTGAGGGACAATTGAGACCTGTTGGGCAGCTCCAGGATATCCCATATGGAAGGACTCCAGAGCACCATTAGGGGTGGATGCCTGGGAAGCGGGCCTCGCATTCCAAATGTCTCCTAGCAACAAGACAGTTGAGATCGGATAGCTCTGCGGGAGCAACCGGCGTGGCTGAGTTGAAATGGACTTTTAGGGTCGGGCCCATTGTGTGTTTGTGTCCATGAGGGCCTTGGAATGGGGCGTTGGCACCGGGACCCTGAAGTATTCTCCTAAGCTTTTGACATACCTCCCAAGCACAAGTTTCCTTGTGGAGATGAGATTTTTTCTGAGGGGTGCCTCAGGAAACCCCCTATGCTGGTATTGGAATCCAGGCTTTTGAGGAGACATGCCTGTAAACCAAAACAATGGATCCGATTATGGCCTAGGGTCCTGTCTGGTTCAATCTTCTTCTCTGGTGATATCCATCTATGGAATGAGTGGAGGGAGATGCTCACCTGGTGTCACACCGCCCTTGCTGTCCCTGGAGACCTACACTATTGGGATGGCCTCGGGGACTTTGGAGAGTTTTCTTAATTGGTGAGAATTTGGACAATGGAATGGGCAGAAATCCCATGGCTTGGGTAGGCACAGTCCTAATGTGTGGCTCCAGGGGCCCCAGCCTGGAGGGTGTGCGGCCCAGGACTTTGAGGACAGAAGTCTGAAAACACAAACTCAGCTAAGGTTTTGGGACGTAGGTATGGGAGGCCCAATCTACAAACCATGAGAAGTACCCCTCAGGACATGAAGAAAGAGCGAGTCTGAGGCACTTGCTCAGGCTTTTGTCTCTGGATTTTGTATCAACAATGGCTGTAGAATGTGGGGAGGCCTCATGGGATATGGACGAATCTTCCTCTCTGTGGATTTGGCCCGGTCCCAATAGTTTTTCTTCAATTGTCGGATGGGAGGTCTCCTTTCAGGTTTATTACCTCAGGTGTCCGAACAAAATAGGAATTCCAAAGCAGAGCCCTGGGGAAGAGTGAAGGGACAACCCAAACTATGGTTAAAAATTGGGGCCTAGGTGCATGGCAGGCCCAATATGCTGTCTCTTCATCCAGCCACTGAGAGGCCTTACTTGAGGACTGGGCTCATGCTGAGGGTCACAATGTGTGTTTGTGACCAATGTGGCCCGCGAGCATGGGCGGGGCCTCATGGGCCACACTGGTTTCAACTACACTGGACTTTGGACAACCTGCCAAACACAAGGTCTCTGGCCATGGGGAATGTGTTCTGATATCTGCATCATTTTCAACCCTGGGCAGTGGTTGGAGATAAGGTCTAGGTTCTGAAGCCTGAAAAACCGAAGTTGGGAAGAGATGACGACCTAAGGCCATGGCGGGTCTGATATGCTCAGTGTGCGGTCAGCTGCCTGGGTGTTGGTCAGGAGGTTCGGGCTCAGGTTGTGTCAGTCAGTGCATTAGTCCCAGGTTAGACTATATGATTTGGGTACAGTCGAGTGCCGTATAGGTTTATCCTCATTTGAGGTGCCTGGGGAGCTCAATAGGCAAGATATTTTTTCTAGAGGGCAGGCAGAGTGCTGCACTTTGGTTCCAGAATTGCCAAACTTGAGGGCTTCTGGGCCAGGAGTGTGAGGACAGAAGTCTGAGAACACAAGCTAGACTTGGGCTTCAGGCCGAGGGCACGGCAGGTACCTCCTGCAGATCTGAACCTATATTTCATGCATCTGAAGTCACGGCGAGGATCAGACGTTGGCTCGGGTTGGAGTTTCTGTGCATGACTGCCCCTTCATGAACGGAGCGGAATCTCAAGGCCATGGAGGTTTTCCCACGTTGGGAGTTGTGGAATGCCCCCTTCAAGGATTCCTTCTGCGGGACAATTGAGACCTGTTGGTCAGCTCCAGGACATCCCATATGGAATGACTCCAGAGCACCGTTCGAGGATCGATGCCAAAGAATCCCGCCTCGCATTCCAATTTTCTCCTAGCAACAAGACAGTTGAGTTTTGATGGCTCTGCGGGAGCAATCGGGGCGGCTGTGTTGAAATGGACTTTCCCGTGGTTGGGGCCTAATGTGTGTTTATTTGTCCATGAGGGCCTTGGAATGGGGCGGTGACACCGGGACCCTGAAGTATTCTCCTAAGCTTTTGACATAGGTCCCATACACAAGTATCCTTGTGGAAACGAGATTTGTTCTGATGGGTGCCTCAGGAAACCCCCTATGCTGGTCTTGGAATCCAGGCTTTTAAGGAGACATGTCTGTAAACCAAAGCAATGGATCCGAATATGGCCTAGGGTCCTGTCTGGTTCCATCTTCTTCTCTGGGGACATCCATTTATGATATGAGTGGAGGTAGATGATCAGCTGGTGTCAGACCGACCTTGTTTGTCCCCGGAGACCTACACTATTGGGATGGCCTCGGGGACTTTGGAGAGTTTTCCTAATTTGTACGATTTTGGATAATGGAATGCGCAGAATTCCCATGGATTGGGTAGGCACAGTCCTAATGTGTGGCTCCAGGGGCCCCAGCCTGTAGGGTGTGTGGCCCAGGAATCTGAGGACAGAAGTCTGAAAACACAAACTCAGCTTAGGTTGGGAACGTAGGTATGGCAGGGCCAATCTAAAAACCATGAGAAGCACTCTTCAGGATATGAAGAAAGAGCGAGTCTGAGGCGCTTGCTCAGGCTTTTGTCTCTGGATTTTGTATCAAAGATGGGCGTGGAACGTGGGGAGGCCTCATGGGCCATGGACGAATCTTCCTCTCTGTGGATTTGGCCCGGTCCCAATTTCTTTCCGTCAATCTGTGGGATGGGAGGTCTCCTCTCAGGTTTGTTACCTCAGGTGTCCCAACCAAAGAGGAATTCCAAAGCAGAGCCCTGGGGAAGAGTGAAGGGACAACCCAAACGATGGTTATAAATTGGGGCCTAGGGGCATGGCAGACCCAATATGCTGTCTCTTCATCCAGCCACTGAGTGGCCTTACTTAAAGACTGGGCACAGGCTGAGGGTCAGCATGTGTGTTTGTGACCAATGTGGCCCGCGAGTATGGGCGGGGCCTCATGGGCCACACTGGTTTCAACTACACTGAACTTTGGATAACATGCCAATCACAAGGTCTCTTGCCATGGGGAAGGAGCTCTGATTTCTGCATCATTTGCAACCCTGGGCAGTGTTTGGAGATAAGGTCTACGTTCTGAAGCCTGAAAACCGCAGTTGGGAAGAGATGACGACCTAAGGCCATGGCGGGTCTGATGTGCTCAGTGTGCGGTCAGCTGCCTGGGTGTTGGTCCGGAGGTTCGGGTTCAGGTTGTGTCAGACAGTGAATTAGTACCCAGGTTAGACTATATAATTCAGGTACAGTCGAGAGCCGTGTAGGTTTATCCTCATTTGAGGTGCCTGGGCTACTCATTAGGCAATATATTTTTTCTAGAGGCAGGCAGAGTGCTGCATTCTGGGTCCGGTATTGCCAAACATGAGGGATTCTGGACCAGGACTGTGAGGACAAATCTGAGAACAGAAGCTAGACTTGGGCTTCAGGCCGAGGGCACGGCTGGTACCCCCTGCAGATCTGAACGAATATCTCATGCTTCTGAAGTCACGGCGAGGATCAGACGTTGGCTCGGGTTGGAGTTTCTGTGCATGACTGCCCCTTCATGAACGGAGCGGAATCTCAAGGCCATGGAGGTTTTCCCACGTTGGGAGTTGTGGGATGCCCCCTTCAAGGATTCCTTCTGAGGGACAATTGAGACCTGTTGGGCAGCTCCAGGATATCCCATATGGAAGGATACCAGAGCACCGTTCGGGGTGGATGCCTGGGAAGTGGGCCTCGCATTCCAAATGTCTCCTAGCAACAAGACAGTTGAGATCGGATAGCTCTGCGGGAGCAACCGGCGTGGCTGAGTTGAAATGGACTTTTAGGGTCGGGCCCATTGTGTGTTTGTGTCCATGAGGGCCTTGGAATGGGGCGTTGGCACCGGGACCCTGAAGTATTCTCCTAAGCTTTTGACATACCTCCCATGCACAAGTTTCCTTGTGGAGATGAGATTTGTTCTGAGGGGTGCCTCAGGAAACCCCCTATGCTGGTATTGGAATACAGGCTTTTGAGGAGACATGCCTGTAAACCAAAACAATGGATCCGATTATGGCCTAGGGTCCTGTCTGGTTCAATCTTCTTCTCTGGTGATATCCATCTATGGAATGAGTGGAGGGAGATGCTCACCTGGTGTCACACCGCCCTTGTTTGTCCCTGGAGACCTACACTATTGGGATGGCCTCGGGGACTTTGGAGAGTTTTCTTAATTGGTGAGATTTTGGACAATGGAATGGGCAGAATTCCCATGGATTGGGTAGGCACAGTCCTAATGTGTGGCTCCAGGGGCCCCAGCCTGGAGGGTGTGCGGCCCAGGACTTTGAGGACAGAAGTCTGAAAACACAAACTCAGCTAAGGTTTTGGGACGTAGGTATGGGAGGCCCAATCTACAAACCATGAGAAGTACCCCTCAGGACATGAAGAAAGAGCGAGTCTGAGGCACTTGCTCAGGCTTTTGTCTCTGGATTTTGTATCAACAATGGCTGTAGAATGTGGGGAGGCCTCATGGGATATGGACGAATCTTCCTCTCTGTGGATTTGGCCCGGTCCCAATAGTTTTTCTTCAATTGTCGGATGGGAGGTCTCCTTTCAGGTTTATTACCTCAGGTGTCCGAACAAAATAGGAATTCCAAAGCAGAGCCCTGGGGAAGAGTGAAGGGACAACCCAAACTATGGTTAAAAATTGGGGCCTAGGTGCATGGCAGGCCCAATATGCTGTCTCTTCATCCAGCCACTGAGAGGCCTTACTTGAGGACTGGGCTCATGCTGAGGGTCACAATGTGTGTTTGTGACCAATGTGGCCTGCGAGCATGGGCGGGGCCTCATGGGCCACACTGGTTTCAACTACACTGGACTTTGGACAACCTGCCAAACACAAGGTCTCTGGCCATGGGGAATGTGTTCTGATATCTGCATCATTTTCAACCCTGGGCAGTGGTTGGAGATAAGGTCTAGGTTCTGAAGCCTGAAAAACCGAAGTTGGGAAGAGATGACGACCTAAGGCCATGGCGGGTCTGATATGCTCAGTGTGCGGTCAGCTGCCTGGGTGTTGGTCAGGAGGTTCGGGCTCAGGTTGTGTCAGTCAGTGCATTAGTCCCAGGTTAGACTATATGATTTGGGTACAGTCGAGTGCCGTATAGGTTTATCCTCATTTGAGGTGCCTGGGGAGCTCAATAGGCAAGATATTTTTTCTAGAGGGCAGGCAGAGTGCTGCACTTTGGTTCCAGAATTGCCAAACTTGAGGGCTTCTGGGCCAGGAGTGTGAGGACAGAAGTCTGAGAACACAAGCTAGACTTGGGCTTCAGGCCGAGGGCACGGCAGGTACCTCCTGCAGATCTGAACCAATATTTCATGCATCTGAAGTCACGGCGAGGATCAGACGTTGGCTCGGGTTGGAGTTTCTGTGCATGACTGCCCCTTCATGAACGGAGCGGAATCTCAAGGCCATGGAGGTTTTCCCACGTTGGGAGTTGTGGAATGCCCCCTTCAAGGATTCCTTCTGCGGGACAATTGAGACCTGTTGTTCAGCTCCAGGACATCCCATATGGAATGACTCCAGAGCACCGTTCGAGGATCGATGCCAAAGAATCCCGCCTCGCATTCCAATTTTCTCCTAGCAACAAGACAGTTGAGTTTTGATGGCTCTGCGGGAGCAATCGGGGCGGCTGTGTTGAAATGGACTTTCCCGAGGTTGGGGCCTAATGTGTGTTTATTTGTCCATGAGGGCCTTGGAATGGGGCGGTGACACCGGGACCCTGAAGTATTCTCCTAAGCTTTTGACATAGGTCCCATACACAAGTATCCTTGTGGAAACGAGATTTGTTCTGATGGGTGCCTCAGGAAACCCCCTATGCTGGTCTTGGAATCCAGGCTTTTAAGGAGACATGTCTGTAAACCAAAGCAATGGATCCGAATATGGCCTAGGGTCCTGTCTGGTTCCATCTTCTTCTCTGGGGACATCCATTTATGATATGAGTGGAGGTAGATGCTCAGCTGGTGTCAGACCGACCTTGTTTGTCCCCGGAGACCTACACTATTGGGATGGCCTCGGGGACTTTGGAGAGTTCTCCTAATTTGTACGATTTTGGATAATGGAATGGGCAGAATGCCCATGGATTGGGTAGGCACAGTCCTAATGTGTGGCTCCAGGGGCCCCAGCCTGTAGGGTGTGTGGCCCAGGAATCTGAGGACAGAAGTCTGAAAACACAAACTCAGCTTAGGTTGGGAACGTAGGTATGGCAGGGCCAATCTACAAACCATGAGAAGGACTCTTCAGGATATGAAGAAAGAGCGAGTCTGAGGCGCTTGCTCAGGCTTTTGTCTCTGGATTTTGTATCAAAGATGGGCGTGGAACGTGGGGAGGCCTCATGGGCCATGGACGAATCTTCCTCTCTGTGGATTTGGCCCGGTCCCAATTTCTTTCCGTCAATCTGTGGGATGGGAGGTCTCCTCTCAGGTTTGTTACCTCAGGTGTCCCAACCAAAGAGGAATTCCAAAGCAGAGCCCTGGGGAAGAGTGAAGGGACAACCCAAACGATGGTTATAAATTGGGGCCTAGGGGCATGGCAGACCCAATATGCTGTCTCTTCATCCAGCCACTGAGTGGCCTTACTTAAAGACTGGGCACAGGCTGAGGGTCAGCATGTGTGTTTGTGACCAATGTGGCCCGCGAGCATGGGCGGGGCCTCATGGGCCACACTGGTTTCAACTACACTGAACTTTGGATAACATGCCAATCACAAGGTCTCTTGCCATGGGGAAGGACCGCTGATTTCTGCATCATTTGCAACCCTGGGCAGTGTTTGGAGATAAGGTCTACGTTCTGAAGCCTGAAAACCGCAGTTGGGAAGAGATGACGACCTAAGGCCATGGCGGGTCTGATGTGCTCAGTGTGCGGTCAGCTGCCTGGGTGTTGGTCCGGAGGTTCGGGTTCAGGTTGTGTCAGACAGTGAATTAGTACCCAGGTTAGACTATATAATTCAGGTACAGTCGAGAGCCGTGTAGGTTTATCCTCATTTGAGGTGCCTGGGCTACTCATTAGGCAATATATTTTTTCTAGAGGCAGGCAGAGTGCTGCATTGTGGGTCCGGTATTGCCAAACATGACAGATTCTGGACCAGGAGTGTGAGGACAAGTCTGAGAACAGAAGCTAGACTTGGGCTTCAGGCCGAGGGCACGGCTGGTACCCCCTGCAGATCTGAACGAATATCTCATGCTTCTGAAGTCACGGCGAGGATCAGACGTTGGCTCGGGTTGGAGTTTCTGTGCATGACTGCCCCTTCATGAACGGAGCGGAATCTCAAGGCCATGGAGGTTTTCCCACGTTGGGAGTTGTGGGATGCCCCCTTCAAGGATTCCTTCTGCGGGACAATTGAGACCTGTTGGGCAGCTCCAGGATATCCCATATGGAAGGACTCCAGAGCACCATTAGGGGTGGATGCCTGGGAAGCGGGCCTCGCATTCCAAATGTCTCCTAGCAACAAGACAGTTGAGATCGGATAGCTCTGCGGGAGCAACCGGCGTGGCTGAGTTGAAATGGACTTTTAGGGTCGGGCCCATTGTGTGTTTGTGTCCATGAGGGCCTTGGAATGGGGCGTTGGCACCGGGACCCTGAAGTATTCTCCTAAGCTTTTGACATACCTCCCAAGCACAAGTTTCCTTGTGGAGATGAGATTTGTTCTGAGGGGTGCCTCAGGAAACCCCCTATGCTGGTATTGGAATCCAGGCTTTTGAGGAGACATGCCTGTAAACCAAAACAATGGATCCGATTATGGCCTAGGGTCCTGTCTGGTTCAATCTTCTTCTCTGGTGATATCCATCTATGGAATGAGTGGAGGGAGATGCTCACCTGGTGTCACACCGCCCTTGCTGTCCCTGGAGACCTACACTATTGGGATGGCCTCGGGGACTTTGGAGAGTATTCTTAATTGGTGAGAATTTGGACAATGGAATGGGCAGAAATCCCATGGATTGGGTAGGCACAGTCCTAATGTGTGGCTCCAGGGGCCCCAGCCTGGAGGGTGTGCGGCCCAGGACTTTGAGGACAGAAGTCTGAAAACACAAACTCAGCTAAGGTTTTGGGACGTAGGTATGGGAGGCCCAATCTACAAACCATGAGAAGTACCCCTCAGGACATGAAGAAAGAGCGAGTCTGAGGCACTTGCTCAGGCTTTTGTCTCTGGATTTTGTATCAACAATGGCTGTAGAATGTGGGGAGGCCTCATGGGATATGGACGAATCTTCCTCTCTGTGGATTTGGCCCGGTCCCAATAGTTTTTCTTCAATTGTCGGATGGGAGGTCTCCTTTCAGGTTTATTACCTCAGGTGTCCGAACAAAATAGGAATTCCAAAGCAGAGCCCTGGGGAAGAGTGAAGGGACAACCCAAACTATGGTTAAAAATTGGGGCCTAGGTGCCTGGCAGGCCCAATATGCTGTCTCTTCATCCAGCCACTGAGAGGCCTTACTTGAGGACTGGGCTCATGCTGAGGGTCACAATGTGTGTTTGTGACCAATATGGCCCGCGATCATGGGCGGGGCCTCATGGGCCACACTGGTTTCAACTACACTGGACTTTGGACAACCTGCCAAACACAAGGTCTCTGGCCATGGGGAATGTGTTCTGATATCTGCATCATTTTCAACCCTGGGCAGTGGTTGGAGATAAGGTCTAGGTTCTGAAGCCTGAAAAACCGAAGTTGGGAAGAGATGACGACCTAAGGCCATGGCGGGTCTGATATGCTCAGTGTGCGGTCAGCTGCCTGGGTGTTGGTCAGGAGGTTCGGGCTCAGGTTGTGTCAGTCAGTGCATTAGTCCCAGGTTAGACTATATGATTTGGGTACAGTCGAGTGCCGTATAGGTTTATCCTCATTTGAGGTGCCTGGGGAGCTCAATAGGCAAGATATTTTTTCTAGAGGGCAGGCAGAGTGCTGCACTTTGGTTCCAGAATCGCAAAACTTGAGGGCTTCTGGGCCAGGAGTGTGAGGACAGAAGTCTGAGAACACAAGCTAGACTTGGGCTTCAGGCCGAGGGCACGGCAGGTACCTCCTGCAGATCTGAACCTATATTTCATGCATCTGAAGTCACGGCGAGGATCAGACGTTGGCTCGGGTTGGAGTTTCTGTGCATGACTGCCCCTTCATGAACGGAGCGGAATCTCAAGGCCATGGAGGTTTTCCCACGTTGGGAGTTGTGGAATGCCCCCTTCAAGGATTCCTTCTGCGGGACAATTGAGACCTGTTGGTCAGCTCCAGGACATCCCATATGGAATGACTCCAGAGCACCGTTCGAGGATCGATGCCAAAGAATCCCGCCTCGCATTCCAATTTTCTCCTAGAAACAAGACAGTTGAGTTTTGATGGCTCTGCGGGAGCAATCGGGGCGGCTGTGTTGAAATGGACTTTCCCGAGGTTGGGGCCTAATGTGTGTTTATTTGTCCATGAGGGCCTTGGAATGGGGCGGTGACACCGGGACCCTGAAGTATTCTCCTAAGCTTTTGACATAGGTCCCATACACAAGTATCCTTGTGGAAACGAGATTTGTTCTGATGGGTGCCTCAGGAAACCCCCTATGCTGGTCTTGGAATCCAGGCTTTTAAGGAGACATGTCTGTAAACCAAAGCAATGGATCCGAATATGGCCTAGGGTCCTGTCTGGTTCCATCTTCTTCTCTGGGGACATCCATTTATGATATGAGTGGAGGTAGATGCTCAGCTGGTGTCAGACCGACCTTTTTTGTCCCCGGAGACCTACACTATTGGGATGGGGGACTTTGGAGAGTTCTCCTAATTTGTACGATTTTGGATAATGGAATGGGCAGAATTCCCATGGATTGGGTAGGCACAGTCCTAATGTGTGGCTCCAGGGGCCCCAGCCTGTAGGGTGTGTGGCCCAGGAATCTGAGGACAGAAGTCTGAAAACACAAACTCAGCTTAGGTTGGGAACGTAGGTATGGCAGGGCCAATCTACAAACCATGAGAAGCACTCTTCAGGATATGAAGAAAGAGCGAGTCTGAGGCGCTTGCTCAGGCTTTTGTCTCTGGATTTTGTATCAAAGATGGGCGTGGAACGTGGGGAGGCCTCATGGGCCATGGACGAATCTTCCTCTCTGTGGATTTGGCCCGGTCCCAATTTCTTTCCGTCAATCTGTGGGATGGGAGGTCTCCTCTCAGGTTTGTTACCTCAGGTGTCCCAACCAAAGAGGAATTCCAAAGCAGAGCCCTGGGGAAGAGTGAAGGGACAACCCAAACGATGGTTATAAATTGGGGCCCAGGGGCATGGCAGACCCAATATGCTGTCTCTTCATCCAGCCACTGAGTGGCCTTACTTAAAGACTGGGCACAGGCTGAGGGTCAGCATGTGTGTTTGTGACCAATGTGGCCCGCGAGCATGGGCGGGGCCTCATGGGCCACACTGGTTTCAACTACACTGAACTTTGGATAACATGCCAATCACAAGGTCTCTTGCCATGGGGAAGGAGCGCTGATTTCTGCATCATTTGCAACCCTGGGCAGTGTTTGGAGATAAGGTCTACGTTCTGAAGCCTGAAAACCGCAGTTGGGAAGAGATGACAACCTAAGGCCATGGCGGGTCTGATGTGCTCAGTGTGCGGTCAGCTGCCTGGGTGTTGGTCCGGAGGTTCGGGTTCAGGTTGTGTCAGACAGTGAATTAGTACCCAGGTTAGACTATATAATTCAGGTACAGTCGAGAGCCGTGTAGGTTTATCCTCATTTGAGGTGCCTGGGCTACTCATTAGGCAATATATTTTTTCTAGAGGCAGGCAGAGTGCTGCATTGTGGGTCCGGTATTGCCAAACATGAGGGATTCTGGACCAGGAGTGTGAGGACAAGTCTGAGAACAGAAGCTAGACTTGGGCTTCAGGCCGAGGGCACGGCTGGTACCCCCTGCAGATCTGAACGAATATCTCATGCTTCTGAAGTCACGGCGAGGATCAGACGTTGGCTCGGGTTGGAGTTTCTGTGCATGACTGCCCCTTCATGAACGGAGCGGAATCTCAAGGCCATGGAGGTTTTCCCACGTTGGGAGTTGTGGGATGCCCCCTTCAAGGATTCCTTCTGCGGGACAATTGAGACCTGTTGGGCAGCTCCAGGATATCCCATATGGAAGGATACCAGAGCACCGTTCGGGGTGGATGCCTGGGAAGCGGGCCTCGCATTCCAAATGTCTCCTAGCAACAAGACAGTTGAGATCGGATAGCTCTGCGGGAGCAACCGGCGTGGCTGAGTTGAAATGGACTTTTAGGGTCAGGCCCATTGTGTGTTTGTGTCCATGAGGGCCTTGGAATGGGGCGTTGGCCCCGGGACCCTGAAGTATTCTCCTAAGCTTTTGACATACCTCCCATGCACAAGTTTCCTTGTGGAGATGAGATTTGTTCTGAGGGGTGCCTCAGGAAACCCCCTATGCTGGTATTGGAATCCAGGCTTTTGAGGAGACATGCCTGTAAACCAAAACAATGGATCCGATTATGGCCTAGGGTCCTGCCTGGTTCAATCTTCTTCTCTGGTGATATCCATCTATGGAATGAGTGGAGGGAGATGCTCACCTGGTGTCACACCGCCCTTGTTTGTCCCTGGAGACCTACACTATTGGGATGGCCTCGGGGAATTTGGAGAGTTTTCTTAATTGGTGAGATTTTGGACAATGGAATGGGCAGAATTCCCATGGATTCGGTAGGCACAGTCCTAATGTGTGGCTCCAGGGGCCCCAGCCTGGAGGGTGTGCGGCCCAGGACTTTGAGGACAGAAGTCTGAAAACACAAACTCAGCTAAGGTTTTGGGACGTAGGTATGGGAGGCCCAATCTACAAACCATGAGAAGTACCCCTCAGGATATGAAGAAAGAGCGAGTCTGAGGCACTTGCTCAGGCTTTTGTCTCTGGATTTTGTATCAACAATGGCTGTAGAATGTGGGGAGGCCTCATGGGATATGGACGAATCTTCCTCTCTGTGGATTTGGCCCGGTCCCAATAGTTTTTCTTCAATTGTCGGATGGGAGGTCTCCTTTCAGGTTTATTACCTCAGGTGTCCGAACAAAATAGGAATTCCAAAGCAGAGCCCTGGGGAAGAGTGAAGGGACAACCCAAACTATGGTTAAAAATTGGGGCCTAGGTGCATGGCAGGCCCAATATGCTGTCTCTTCATCCAGCCACTGAGAGGCCTTACTTGAGGACTGGGCTCATGCTGAGGGTCACAATGTGTGTTTGTGACCAATATGGCCCGCGATCATGGGCGGGGCCTCATGGGCCACACTGGTTTCAACTACACTGGACTTTGGACAACCTGCCAAACACAAGGTCTCTGGCCATGGGGAATGTGTTCTGATATCTGCATCATTTTCAACCCTGGGCAGTGGTTGGAGATAAGGTCTAGGTTCTGAAGCCTGAAAAACCGAAGTTGGGAAGAGATGACGACCTAAGGCCATGGCGGGTCTGATATGCTCAGTGTGCGGTCAGCTGCCTGGGTGTTGGTCAGGAGGTTCGGGCTCAGGTTGTGTCAGTCAGTGCATTAGTCCCAGGTTAGACTATATGATTTGGGTACAGTCGAGTGCCGTATAGGTTTATCCTCATTTGAGGTGCCTGGGGAGCTCAATAGGCAAGATATTTTTTCTAGAGGGCAGGCAGAGTGCTGCACTTTGGTTCCAGAATTGCCAAACTTGAGGGCTTCTGGGCCAGGAGTGTGAGGACAGAAGTCTGAGAACACAAGCTAGACTTGGGCTTCAGGCCGAGGGCACGGCAGGTACCTCCTGCAGATCTGAACCAATATTTCATGCATCTGAAGTCACGGCGAGGATCAGACGTTGGCTCGGGTTGGAGTTTCTGTGCATGACTGCCCCTTCATGAACGGAGCGGAATCTCAAGGCCATGGAGGTTTTCCCACGTTGGGAGTTGTGGAATGCCCCCTTCAAGGATTCCTTCTGCGGGACAATTGAGACCTGTTGGTCAGCTCCAGGACATCCCATATGGAATGACTCCAGAGCACCGTTCGAGGATCGATGCCAAAGAATCCCGCCTCGCATTCCAATTTTCTCCTAGCAACAAGACAGTTGAGTTTTGATGGCTCTGCGGGAGCAATCGGGGCGGCTGTGTTGAAATGGACTTTCCCGAGGTTGGGGCCTAATGTGTGTTTATTTGTCCATGAGGGCCTTGGAATGGGGCGGTGACACCGGGACCCTGAAGTATTCTCCTAAGCTTTTGACATAGGTCCCATACACAAGTATCCTTGTGGAAACGAGATTTGTTCTGATGGGTGCCTCAGGAAACCCCCTATGCTGGTCTTGGAATCCAGGCTTTTAAGGAGACATGTCTGTAAACCAAAGCAATGGATCCGAATATGGCCTAGGGTCCTGTCTGGTTCCATCTTCTTCTCTGGGGACATCCATTTATGATATGAGTGGAGGTAGATGCTCAGCTGGTGTCAGACCGACCTTGTTTGTCCCCGGAGACCTACACTATTGGGATGGCCTCGGGGACTTTGGAGAGTTCTCCTAATTTGTACGATTTTGGCTAATGGAATGGGCAGAATGCCCATGGATTGGGTAGGCACAGTCCTAATGTGTGGCTCCAGGGGCCCCAGCCTGTAGGGTGTGTGGCCCAGGAATCTGAGGACAGAAGTCTGAAAACACAAACTCAGCTTAGGTTGGGAACGTAGGTATGGCAGGGCCAATCTACAAACCATGAGAAGCACTCTTCAGGATATGAAGAAAGAGCGAGTCTGAGGCGCTTGCTCAGGCTTTTGTCTCTGGATTTTGTATCAAAGATGGGCGTGGAACGTGGGGAGGCCTCATGGGCCATGGACGAATCTTCCTCTCTGTGGATTTGGCCCGGTCCCAATTTCTTTCCGTCAATCTGTGGGATGGGAGGTCTCCTCTCAGGTTTGTTACCTCAGGTGTCCCAACCAAAGAGGAATTCCAAAGCAGAGCCCTGGGGAAGAGTGAAGGGACAACCCAAACGATGGTTATAAATTGGGGCCCAGGGGCATGGCAGACCCAATATGCTGTCTCTTCATCCAGCCACTGAGTGGCCTTACTTAAAGACTGGGCACAGGCTGAGGGTCAGCATGTGTGTTTGTGACCAATGTGGCCCGCGAGCATGGGCGGGGCCTCATGGGCCACACTGGTTTCAACTACACTGAACTTTGGATAACATGCCAATCACAAGGTCTCTTGCCATGGGGAAGGAGCGCTGATTTCTGCATCATTTGCAACCCTGGGCAGTGTTTGGAGATAAGGTCTACGTTCTGAAGCCTGAAAACCGCAGTTGGGAAGAGATGACAACCTAAGGCCATGGCGGGTCTGATGTGCTCAGTGTGCGGTCAGCTGCCTGGGTGTTGGTCCGGAGGTTCGGGTTCAGGTTGTGTCAGACAGTGAATTAGTACCCAGGTTAGACTATATAATTCAGGTACAGTCGAGAGCCGTGTAGGTTTATCCTCATTTGAGGTGCCTGGGCTACTCATTAGGCAATATATTTTTTCTAGAGGCAGGCAGAGTGCTGCATTGTGGGTCCGGTATTGCCAAACATGAGGGATTCTGGACCAGGAGTGTGAGGACAAGTCTGAGAACAGAAGCTAGACTTGGGCTTCAGGCCGAGGGCACGGCTGGTACCCCCTGCAGATCTGAACGAATATCTCATGCTTCTGAAGTCACGGCGAGGATCAGACGTTGGCTCGGGTTGGAGTTTCTGTGCATGACTGCCCCTTCATGAACGGAGCGGAATCTCAAGGCCATGGAGGTTTTCCCACGTTGGGAGTTGTGGGATGCCCCCTTCAAGGATTCCTTCTGCGGGACAATTGAGACCTGTTGGGCAGCTCCAGGATATCCCATATGGAAGGATACCAGAGCACCGTTCGGGGTGGATGCCTGGGAAGCGGGCCTCGCATTCCAAATGTCTCCTAGCAACAAGACAGTTGAGATCGGATAGCTCTGCGGGAGCAACCGGCGTGGCTGAGTTGAAATGGACTTTTAGGGTCAGGCCCATTGTGTGTTTGTGTCCATGAGGGCCTTGGAATGGGGCGTTGGCCCCGGGACCCTGAAGTATTCTCCTAAGCTTTTGACATACCTCCCATGCACAAGTTTCCTTGTGGAGATGAGATTTGTTCTGAGGGGTGCCTCAGGAAACCCCCTATGCTGGTATTGGAATCCAGGCTTTTGAGGAGACATGCCTGTAAACCAAAACAATGGATCCGATTATGGCCTAGGGTCCTGCCTGGTTCAATCTTCTTCTCTGGTGATATCCATCTATGGAATGAGTGGAGGGAGATGCTCACCTGGTGTCACACCGCCCTTGTTTGTCCCTGGAGACCTACACTATTGGGATGGCCTCGGGGAATTTGGAGAGTTTTCTTAATTGGTGAGATTTTGGACAATGGAATGGGCAGAATTCCCATGGATTCGGTAGGCACAGTCCTAATGTGTGGCTCCAGGGGCCCCAGCCTGGAGGGTGTGCGGCCCAGGACTTTGAGGACAGAAGTCTGAAAACACAAACTCAGCTAAGGTTTTGGGACGTAGGTATGGGAGGCCCAATCTACAAACCATGAGAAGTACCCCTCAGGATATGAAGAAAGAGCGAGTCTGAGGCACTTGCTCAGGCTTTTGTCTCTGGATTTTGTATCAACAATGGCTGTAGAATGTGGGGAGGCCTCATGGGATATGGACGAATCTTCCTCTCTGTGGATTTGGCCCGGTCCCAATAGTTTTTCTTCAATTGTCGGATGGGAGGTCTCCTTTCAGGTTTATTACCTCAGGTGTCCGAACAAAATAGGAATTCCAAAGCAGAGCCCTGGGGAAGAGTGAAGGGACAACCCAAACTATGGTTAAAAATTGGGGCCTAGGTGCATGGCAGGCCCAATATGCTGTCTCTTCATCCAGCCACTGAGAGGCCTTACTTGAGGACTGGGCTCATGCTGAGGGTCACAATGTGTGTTTGTGACCAATATGGCCCGCGATCATGGGCGGGGCCTCATGGGCCACACTGGTTTCAACTACACTGGACTTTGGACAACCTGCCAAACACAAGGTCTCTGGCCATGGGGAATGTGTTCTGATATCTGCATCATTTTCAACCCTGGGCAGTGGTTGGAGATAAGGTCTAGGTTCTGAAGCCTGAAAAACCGAAGTTGGGAAGAGATGACGACCTAAGGCCATGGCGGGTCTGATATGCTCAGTGTGCGGTCAGCTGCCTGGGTGTTGGTCAGGAGGTTCGGGCTCAGGTTGTGTCAGTCAGTGCATTAGTCCCAGGTTAGACTATATGATTTGGGTACAGTCGAGTGCCGTATAGGTTTATCCTCATTTGAGGTGCCTGGGGAGCTCAATAGGCAAGATATTTTTTCTAGAGGGCAGGCAGAGTGCTGCACTTTGGTTCCAGAATTGCCAAACTTGAGGGCTTCTGGGCCAGGAGTGTGAGGACAGAAGTCTGAGAACACAAGCTAGACTTGGGCTTCAGGCCGAGGGCACGGCAGGTACCTCCTGCAGATCTGAACCAATATTTCATGCATCTGAAGTCACGGCGAGGATCAGACGTTGGCTCGGGTTGGAGTTTCTGTGCATGACTGCCCCTTCATGAACGGAGCGGAATCTCAAGGCCATGGAGGTTTTCCCACGTTGGGAGTTGTGGAATGCCCCCTTCAAGGATTCCTTCTGCGGGACAATTGAGACCTGTTGGTCAGCTCCAGGACATCCCATATGGAATGACTCCAGAGCACCGTTCGAGGATCGATGCCAAAGAATCCCGCCTCGCATTCCAATTTTCTCCTAGCAACAAGACAGTTGAGTTTTGATGGCTCTGCGGGAGCAATCGGGGCGGCTGTGTTGAAATGGACTTTCCCGAGGTTGGGGCCTAATGTGTGTTTATTTGTCCATGAGGGCCTTGGAATGGGGCGGTGACACCGGGACCCTGAAGTATTCTCCTAAGCTTTTGACATAGGTCCCATACACAAGTATCCTTGTGGAAACGAGATTTGTTCTGATGGGTGCCTCAGGAAACCCCCTATGCTGGTCTTGGAATCCAGGCTTTTAAGGAGACATGTCTGTAAACCAAAGCAATGGATCCGAATATGGCCTAGGGTCCTGTCTGGTTCCATCTTCTTCTCTGGGGACATCCATTTATGATATGAGTGGAGGTAGATGCTCAGCTGGTGTCAGACCGACCTTGTTTGTCCCCGGAGACCTACACTATTGGGATGGCCTCGGGGACTTTGGAGAGTTCTCCTAATTTGTACGATTTTGGATAATGGAATGGGCAGAATGCCCATGGATTGGGTAGGCACAGTCCTAATGTGTGGCTCCAGGGGCCCCAGCCTGTAGGGTGTGTGGCCCAGGAATCTGAGGACAGAAGTCTGAAAACACAAACTCAGCTTAGGTTGGGAACGTAGGTATGGCAGGGCCAATCTACAAACCATGAGAAGCACTCTTCAGGATATGAAGAAAGAGCGAGTCTGAGGCGCTTGCTCAGGCTTTTGTCTCTGGATTTTGTATCAAAGATGGGCGTGGAACGTGGGGAGGCCTCATGGGCCATGGACGAAACTTCCTCTCTGTGGATTTGGCCCGGTCCCAATTTCTTTCCGTCAATCTGTGGGATGGGAGGTCTCCTCTCAGGTTTGTTACCTCAGGTGTCCCAACCAAAGAGGAATTCCAAAGCAGAGCCCTGGGGAAGAGTGAAGGGACAACCCAAACGATGGTTATAAATTGGGGCCTAGGGGCATGGCAGACCCAATATGCTGTCTCTTCATCCAGCCACTGAGTGGCCTTACTTAAAGACTGGGCACAGGCTGAGGGTCAGCATGTGTGTTTGTGACCAATGTGGCCCGCGAGCATGGGCGGGGCCTCATGGGCCACACTGGTTTCAACTACACTGAACTTTGGATAACATGCCAATCACAAGGTCTCTTGCCATGGGGAAGGAGCGCTGATTTCTGCATCATTTGCAACCCTGGGCAGTGTTTGGAGATAAGGTCTACGTTCTGAATCCTGAAAACCGCAGTTGGGAAGAGATGACGACCTAAGGCCATGGCGGGTCTGATGTGCTCAGTGTGCGGTCAGCTGCCTGGGTGTTGGTCCGGAGGTTCGGGTTCAGATTGTGTCAGACAGTGAATTAGTACCCAGGTTAGACTATATAATTCAGGTACAGTCGAGAGCCGTGTAGGTTTATCCTCATTTGAGGTGCCTGGGCTACTCATTAGGCAACATATTTTTTCTAGAGGCAGGCAGAGTGCTGCATTGTGGGTCCGGTATTGCCAAACATGAGGGATTCTGGACCAGGAGTGTGAGGACAAGTCTGAGAACAGAAGCTAGACTTGGGCTTCAGGCCGAGGGCACGGCTGGTACCCCCTGCAGATCTGAACGAATATCTCATGCTTCTGAGGTCACGGCGAGGATCAGACGTTGGCTCGGGTTGGAGTTTCTGTGCATGACTGCCCCTTCATGAACGGAGCGGAATCTCAAGGCCATGGAGGTTTTCCCACGTTGGGAGTTGTGGGATGCCCCCTTCAAGGATTCCTTCTGAGGGACAATTGAGACCTGTTGGGCAGCTCCAGGATATCCCATATGGAAGGACTCCAGAGCACCATTCGGGGTGGATGCCTGGGAAGCGGGCCTCGCATTCCAAATGTCTCCTAGCAACAAGACAGTTGAGATCGGATAGCTCTGCGGGAGCAACCGGCCTGGCTGAGTTGAAATGGACTTTTAGGGTCGGGCCCATTGTGTGTTTGTGTCCATGAGGGCCTTGGAATGGGGCGTTGGCACCGGGACCCTGAAGTATTCTCCTAAGCTTTTGACATACCTCCCAAGCACAAGTTTCCTTGTGGAGATGAGATTTGTTCTGAGGGGTGCCTCAGGAAACCCCCTATGCTGGTATTGGAATCCAGGCTTTTGAGGACACATGCCTGTAAACCAAAACAATGGATCCGATTATGGCCTAGGGTCCTGTCTGGTTCAATCTTCTTCTCTGGTGATATCCATCTATGGAATGAGTGGAGGGATATGCTCACCTGGTGTCACACCGCCCTTGCTGTCCCTGGAGACCTACACTATTGGGATGGCCTCGGGGACTTTGGAGAGTTTTCTTAATTGGTGAGAATTTGGACAATGGAATGGGCAGAAATCCCATGGATTGGGTAGGCACAGTCCTAATGTGTGGCTCCTGGGGCCCCAGCCTGGAGGGTGTGCGGCTCAGGACTTTGAGGACAGAAATGAAAACACAAACTCAGCTAAGGTTTTGGGACGTAGGTATGGGAGGCCGAATCTACAAACCATGAGAAGTACCCCTCAGGATATGAAGAAAGAGCGAGTCTGAGGCACTTGCTCAGGCTTTTGTCTCTGGATTTTGTATCAACAATGGCTGTAGAATGTGGGGAGGCCTCATGGGATATGGACGAATCTTCCTCTCTGTGGATTTGGCCCGGTCCCAATAGTTTTTCTTCAATTGTCGGATGGGAGGTCTCCTTTCAGGTTTATTTCCTCAGGTGTCCGAACAAAATAGGAATTCCAAAGCAGAGCCCTGGGGAAGAGTGAAGGGACAACCCAAACTATGGTTAAAAATTGGGGCCTAGGTGCATGGCAGGCCCAATATGCTGTCTCTTCATCCAGCCACTGAGAGGCCTTACTTGAGGACTGGGCTCATGCTGAGGGTCACAATGTGTGTTTGTGACCAATGTGGCCCGCGAGCATGGGCGGGGCCTCATGGGCCACACTGGTTTCAACTACTCTGAACTTTGGATAACATGCCAATCACAAGGTCTCTTGCCATGGGGAAGGAGCGCTGATTTCTGCATCATTTGCAACCCTGGGCAGTGTTTGGAGATAAGGTCTACGTTCTGAAGCCTGAAAACCGCAGTTGGGAAGAGATGACGACCTAAGGCCATGGCGGGTCTGATGTGCTCAGTGTGCGGTCAGCTGCCTGGGTGTTGGTCCGGAGGTTCGGGTTCAGGTTGTGTCAGACAGTGAATTAGTACCCAGGTTAGACTATATAATTCAGGTACAGTCGAGAGCCGTGTAGGTTTATCCTCATTTGAGGTGCCTGGGCTACTCATTAGGCAATATATTTTTTCTAGAGGCAGGCAGAGTGCTGCATTGTGGGTCCGGTATTGCCAAACATGACAGATTCTGGACCAGGAGTGTGAGGACAAGTCTGAGAACAGAAGCTAGACTTGGGCTTCAGGCCGAGGGCACGGCTGGTACCCCCTGCAGATCTGAACGAATATCTCATGCTTCTTAAGTCACGGCGAGGATCAGACGTTGGCTCGGGTTGGAGTTTCTGTGCATGACTGCCCCTTCAAGAACGGAGCGGAATCTCAAGGCCATGGAGTTTTTCCCACGTTGGGAGTTGTGGGATGCCCCCTTCAAGGATTCCTTCTGCGGGACAATTGAGACCTGTTGGGCAGCTCCAGGATATCCCATATGGAAGGATACCAGAGCACCATTCGGGGTGGATGCCTGGGAAGCGGGCCTCGCATTCCAAATGTCTCCTAGCAACAAGACAGTTGAGATCGGATAGCTCTGCGGGAGCAACCGGCGTGGCTGAGTTGAAATGGACTTTTAGGGTCGGGCCCATTGTGTGTTTGTGTCCATGAGGGCCTTGGAATGGGGCGTTGGCACCGGGACCCTGAAGTATTCTCCTAAGCTTTTGACATACCTCCCATGCACAAGTTTCCTTGTGGAGATGAGATTTGTTCTGAGGGGTGCCTCAGGAAACCCCCTATGCTGGTATTGGAATACAGGCTTTTGAGGAGACATGCCTGTAAACCAAAACAATGGATCCGATTATGGCCTAGGGTCCTGTCTGGTTCAATCTTCTTCTCTGGTGATATCCATCTATGGAATGAGTGGAGGGAGATGCTCACCTGCTGTCACAGCGCCCTTGTTTGTCCCTGGAGACCTACACTATTGGGATGGCCTCGGGGACTTTGGAGAGTTTTCTTAATTGGTGAGATTTTGGACAATGGAATGGGCAGAATTCCCATGGATTGGGTAGGCACAGTCCTAATGTGTTGCTCCAGGGGCCCCAGCCTGGAGGGTGTGCGGCCCAGGACTTTGAGGACAGAAGTCTGAAAACACAAACTCAGCTAAGGTTTTGGGACGTAGGTATGGGAGGCCCAATCAACAAACCATGAGAAGTACCCCTCAGGACATGAAGAAAGAGCGAGTCTGAGGCACTTGCTCAGGCTTTTGTCTCTGGATTTTGTATCAACAATGGCTGTAGAATGTGGGGAGGCCTCATGGGATATGGACGAATCTTCCTCTCTGTGGATTTGGCCCGGTCCCAATAGTTTTTCTTCAATTGTCGGATGGGAGGTCTCCTTTCAGGTTTATTACCTCAGGTGTCCGAACAAAATAGGAATTCCAAAGCAGAGCCCTGGGGAAGAGTGAAGGGACAACCCAAACTATGGTTAAAAATTGGGGCCTAGGTGCATGGCAGGCCCAATATGCTGTCTCTTCATCCAGCCACTGAGAGGCCTTACTTGAGGACTGGGCTCATGCTGAGGGTCACAATGTGTGTTTGTGACCAATGTGGCCCGCGAGCATGGGCGGGGCCTCATGGGCCACACTGGTTTCAACTACACTGGACTTTGGACAACCTGCCAAACACAAGGTCTCTGGCCATGGGGAATGTGTTCTGATATCTGCATCATTTTCAACCCTGGGCAGTGGTTGGAGATAAGGTCTAGGTTCTGAAGCCTGAAAAACCGAAGTTGGGAAGAGATGACGACCTAAGGCCATGGCGGGTCTGATATGCTCAGTGTGCGGTCAGCTGCCTGGGTGTTGGTCAGGAGGTTCGGGCTCAGGTTGTGTCAGTCAGTGCATTAGTCCCAGGTTAGACTATATGATTTGGGTACAGTCGAGTGCCGTATAGGTTTATCCTCATTTGAGGTGCCTGGGGAGCTCAATAGGCAAGATATTTTTTCTAGAGGGCAGGCAGAGTGCTGCACTTTGGTTCCAGAATTGCCAAACTTGAGGGCTTCTGGGCCAGGAGTGTGAGGACAGAAGTCTGAGAACACAAGCTAGACTTGGGCTTCAGGCCGAGGGCACGGCAGGTACCTCCTGCAGATCTGAACCTATATTTCATGCATCTGAAGTCACGGCGAGGATCAGACGTTGGCTCGGGTTGGAGTTTCTGTGCATGACTGCCCCTTCATGAACGGAGCGGAATCTCAAGGCCATGGAGGTTTTCCCACGTTGGGAGTTGTGGAATGCCCCCTTCAAGGATTCCTTCTGCGGGACAATTGAGACCTGTTGGTCAGCTCCAGGACATCCCATATGGAATGACTCCAGAGCACCGTTCGAGGATCGATGCCAAAGAATCCCGCCTCGCATTCCAATTTTCTCCTAGCAACAAGACAGTTGAGTTTTGATGGCTCTGCGGGAGCAATCGGGGCGGCTGTGTTGAAATGGACTTTCCCGAGGTTGGGGCCTAATGTGTGTTTATTTGTCCATGAGGGCCTTGGAATGGGGCGGTGACACCGGGACCCTGAAGTATTCTCCTAAGCTTTTGACATAGGTCCCATACACAAGTATCCTTGTGGAAACGAGATTTGTTCTGATGGGTGCCTCAGGAAACCCCCTATGCTGGTCTTGGAATCCAGGCTTTTAAGGAGACATGTCTGTAAACCAAAGCAATGGATCCGAATATGGCCTAGGGTCCTGTCTGGTTCCATCTTCTTCTCTGGGGACATCCATTTATGATATGAGTGGAGGTAGATGCTCAGCTGGTGTCAGACCGACCTTGTTTGTCCCCGGAGACCTACACTATTGGGATGGCCTCGGGGACTTTGGAGAGTTCTCCTAATTTGTACGATTTTGGCTAATGGAATGGGCAGAATGCCCATGGATTGGGTAGGCACAGTCCTAATGTGTGGCTCCAGGGGCCCCAGCCTGTAGGGTGTGTGGCCCAGGAATCTGAGGACAGAAGTCTGAAAACACAAACTCAGCTTAGGTTGGGAACGTAGGTATGGCAGGGCCAATCTACAAACCATGAGAAGCACTCTTCAGGATATGAAGAAAGAGCGAGTCTGAGGCGCTTGCTCAGGCTTTTGTCTCTGGATTTTGTATCAAAGATGGGCGTGGAACGTGGGGAGGCCTCATGGGCCATGGACGAATCTTCCTCTCTGTGGATTTGGCCCGGTCCCAATTTCTTTCCGTCAATCTGTGGGATGGGAGGTCTCCTCTCAGGTTTGTTACCTCAGGTGTCCCAACCAAAGAGGAATTCCAAAGCAGAGCCCTGGGGAAGAGTGAAGGGACAACCCAAACGATGGTTATAAATTGGGGCCTAGGGGCATGGCAGACCCAATATGCTGTCTCTTCATCCAGCCACTGAGTGGCCTTACTTAAAGACTGGGCACAGGCTGAGGGTCAGCATGTGTGTTTGTGACCAATGTGGCCCGCGAGCATGGGCGGGGCCTCATGGGCCACACTGGTTTCAACTACACTGAACTTTGGATAACATGCCAATCACAAGGTCTCTTGCCATGGGGAAGGAGCGCTGATTTCTGCATCATTTGCAACCCTGGGCAGTCTTTGGAGATAAGGTCTACGTTCTGAAGCCTGAAAACCGCAGTTGGGAAGAGATGACGACCTAAGGCCATGGCGGGTCTGATGTGCTCAGTGTGCGGTCAGCTGCCTGGGTGTTGGTCCGGAGGTTCGGGTTCAGGTTGTGTCAGACAGTGAATTAGTACCCAGGTTAGACTATATAATTCAGGTACAGTCGAGAGCCGTGTAGGTTTATCCTCATTTGAGGTGCCTGGGCTACTCATTAGGCAATATATTTTTTCTAGAGGCAGGCAGAGTGCTGCATTGTGGGTCTGGTATTGCCAAACATGACAGATTCTGGACCAAGAGTGTGAGGACAAGTCTGAGAACAGAAGCTAGACTTGGGCTTCAGGCCGAGGGCACGGCTGGTACCCCCTGCAGATCTGAACGAATATCTCATGCTTCTGAAGTCACGGCGAGGATCAGACGTTGGCTCGGGTTGGAGTTTCTGTGCATGACTGCCCCTTCATGAACGGAGCGGAATCTCAAGGCCATGGAGGTTTTCCCACGTTGGGAGTTGTGGGATGCCCCCTTCAAGGATTCCTTCTGCGGGACAATTGAGACCTGTTGGGCAGCTCCAGGATATCCCATATGGAAGGATACCAGAGCACCGTTCGGGGTGGATGCCTGGGAAGCGGGCCTCGCATTCCAAATGTCTCCTAGCAACAAGACAGTTGAGATCGGATAGCTCTGCGGGAGCAACCGGCGTGGCTGAGTTGAAATGGACTTTTAGGGTCGGGCCCATTGTGTGTTTGTGTCCATGAGGGCCTTGGAATGGGGCGTTGGCACCGGGACCCTGAAGTATTCTCCTAAGCTTTTGACATACCTCCCATGCACAAGTTTCCTTGTGGAGATGAGATTTGTTCTGAGGGGTGCCTCAGGAAACCCCCTATGCTGGTATTAGAATACAGGCTTTTGAGGAGACATGCCTGTAAACCAAAACAATGGATCCGATTATGGCCTAGGGTCCTGTCTGGTTCAATCTTCTTCTCTGGTGATATCCATCTATGGAATGAGTGGAGGGAGATGCTCACCTGGTGTCACACCGCCCTTGTTTGTCCCTGGAGACCTACACTATTGGGATGGCCTCGGGGACTTTGGAGAGTTTTCTTAATTGGTGAGATTTTGGACAATGGAATGGGCAGAATTCCCATGGATTGGGTAGGCACAGTCCTAATGTGTGGCTCCAGGGGCCCCAGCCTGGAGGGTGTGCGGCCCAGGACTTTGAGGACAGAAGTCTGAAAACACAAACTCAGCTAAGGTTTTGGGACGTAGGTATGGGAGGCCCAATCTACAAACCATGAGAAGTACCCCTCAGGATATGAAGAAAGAGCGAGTCTGAGGCACTTGCTCAGGCTTTTGTCTCTGGATTTTGTATCAACAATGGCTGTAGAATGTGGGGAGGCCTCATGGGATATGGACGAATCTTCCTCTCTGTGGATTTGGCCCGGTCCCAATAGTTTTTCTTCAATTGTCGGATGGGAGGTCTCCTTTCAGGTTTATTACCTCAGGTGTCCGAACAAAATAGGAATTCCAAAGCAGAGCCCTGGGGAAGAGTGAAGGGACAACCCAAACTATGGTTAAAAATTGGGGCCTAGGTGCATGGCAGGCCCAATATGCTGTCTCTTCATCCAGCCACTGAGAGGCCTTACTTGAGGACTGGGCTCATGCTGAGGGTCACAATGTGTGTTTGTGACCAATGTGGCCCGCGAGCATGGGCGGGGCCTCATGGGCCACACTGGTTTCAACTACACTGGACTTTGGACAACCTGCCAAACACAAGGTCTCTGGCCATGGGGAATGTGTTCTGATATCTGCATCATTTTCAACCCTGGGCAGTGGTTGGAGATAAGGTCTAGGTTCTGAAGCCTGAAAAACCGAAGTTGGGAAGAGATGACGACCTAAGGCCATGGCGGGTCTGATATGCTCAGTGTGCGGTCAGCTGCCTGGGTGTTGGTCAGGAGGTTCGGGCTCAGGTTGTGTCAGTCAGTGCATTAGTCCCAGGTTAGACTATATGATTTGGGTACAGTCGAGTGCCGTATAGGTTTATCCTCATTTGAGGTGCCTGGGGAGCTCAATAGGCAAGATATTTTTTCTAGAGGGCAGGCAGAGTGCTGCACTTTGGTTCCAGAATTGCCAAACTTGAGGGCTTCTGGGCCAGGAGTGTGAGGACAGAAGTCTGAGAACACAAGCTAGACTTGGGCTTCAGGCCGAGGGCACGGCAGGTACCTCCTGCAGATCTGAACCAATATTTCATGCATCTGAAGTCACGGCGAGGATCAGACGTTGGCTCGGGTTGGAGTTTCTGTGCATGACTGCCCCTTCATGAACGGAGCGGAATCTCAAGGCCATGGAGGTTTTCCCACGTTGGGAGTTGTGGAATGCCCCCTTCAAGGATTCCTTCTGCGGGACAATTGAGACCTGTTGGTCAGCTCCAGGACATCCCATATGGAATGACTCCAGAGCACCGTTCGAGGATCGATGCCAAAGAATCCCGCCTCGCATTCCAATTTTCTCTTAGCAACAAGACAGTTGAGTTTTGATGGCTCTGCGGGAGCAATCGGGGCGGCTGTGTTGAAATGGACTTTCCCGAGGTTGGGGCCTAATGTGTGTTTATTTGTCCATGAGGGCCTTGGAATGATGCGGTGACACCGGGACCCTGAAGTATTCTCCTAAGCTTTTGACATAGGTCCCATACACAAGTATCCTTGTGGAAACGAGATTTGTTCTGATGGGTGCCTCAGGAAACCCCCTATGCTGGTCTTGGAATCCAGGCTTTTAAGGAGACATGTCTGTAAACCAAAGCAATGGATCCGAATATGGCCTAGGGTCCTGTCTGGTTCCATCTTCTTCTCTGGGGACATCCATTTATGATATGAGTGGAGGTAGATGCTCAGCTGGTGTCAGACCGACCTTGTTTGTCCCCGGAGACCTACACTATTGGGATGGCCTCGGGGACTTTGGAGAGTTCTCCTAATTTGTACGATTTTGGTTAATGGAATGGGCAGAATGCCCATGGATTGGGTAGGCACAGTCCTAATGTGTGGCTCCAGGGGCCCCAGCCTGTAGGGTGTGTGGCCCAGGAATCTGAGGACAGAAGTCTGAAAACACAAACTCAGCTTAGGTTGGGAACGTAGGTATGGCAGGGCCAATCTACAAACCATGAGAAGCACTCTTCAGGATATGAAGAAAGAGCGAGTCTGAGGCGCTTGCTCAGGCTTTTGTCTCTGGATTTTGTATCGAAGATGGGCGTGGAACGTGGGGAGGCCTCATGGGCCATGGACGAATCTTCCTCTCTGTGGATTTGGCCCGGTCCCAATTTCTTTCCGTCAATCTGTGGGATGGGAGGTCTCCTCTCAGGTTTGTTACCTCAGGTGTCCCAACCAAAGAGGAATTCCAAAGCAGAGCCCTGGGGAAGAGTGAAGGGACAACCCAAACGATGGTTATAAATTGGGGCCTAGGGGCATGGCAGACCCAATATGCTGTCTCTTCATCCAGCCACTGAGTGGCCTTACTTAAAGACTGGGCACAGGCTGAGGGTCAGCATGTGTGTTTGTGACCAATGTGGCCCGCGAGCATGGGCGGGGCCTCATGGGCCACACTGGTTTCAACTACACTGAACTTTGGATAACATGCCAATCACAAGGTCTCTTGCCATGGGGAAGGAGCGCTGATTTCTGCATCATTTGCAACCCTGGGCAGTGTTTGGAGATAAGGTCTACGTTCTGAAGCCTGAAAACCGCAGTTGGGAAGAGATGACGACCTAAGGCCATGGCGGGTCTGATGTGCTCAGTGTGCGGTCAGCTGCCTGGGTGTTGGTCCGGAGGTTCGGGTTCAGGTTGTGTCAGACAGTGAATTAGTACCCAGGTTAGACTATATAATTCAGGTACAGTCGAGAGCCGTGTAGGTTTATCCTCATTTGAGGTGCCTGGGCTACTCATTAGGCAATATATTTTTTCTAGAGGCAGGCAGAGTGCTGCATTGTGGGTCCGGTATTGCCAAACATGACAGATTCTGGACCAGGAGTGTGAGGACAAGTCTGAGAACAGAAGCTAGACTTGGGCTTCAGGCCGAGGGCACGGCTGGTACCCCCTGCAGATCTGAACGAATATCTCATGCTTCTGAAGTCACGGCGAGGATCAGACGTTGGCTCGGGTTGGAGTTTCTGTGCATGACTGCCCCTTCAAGAACGGAGCGGAATCTCAAGGCCATGGAGGTTTTCCCACGTTGGGAGTTGTGGGATGCCCCCTTCAAGGATTCCTTCTGCGGGACAATTGAGACCTGTTGGGCAGCTCCAGGATATCCCATATGGAAGGATACCAGAGCACCGTTCGGGGTGGATGCCTGGGAAGCGGGCCTCGCATTCCAAATGTCTCCTAGCAACAAGACAGTTGAGATCGGATAGCTCTGCGGGAGCAACCGGCGTGGCTGAGTTGAAATGGACTTTTAGGGTCGGGCCCATTGTGTGTTTGTGTCCATGAGGGCCTTGGAATGGGGCGTTGGCACCGGGACCCTGAAGTATTCTCCTAAGCTTTTGACATACCTCCCATGCACAAGTTTCCTTGTGGAGATGAGATTTGTTCTGAGGGGTGCCTCAGGAAACCCCCTATGCTGGTATTGGAATACAGGCTTTTGAGGAGACATGCCTGTAAACCAAAACAATGGATCCGATTATGGCCTAGGGTCCTGTCTGGTTCAATCTTCTTCTCTGGTGATATCCATCAATGGAATGAGTGGAGGGAGATGCTCACCTGCTGTCACAGCGCCCTTGTTTGTCCCTGGAGACCTACACTATTGGGATGGCCTCGGGGACTTTGGAGAGTTTTCTTAATTGGTGAGATTTTGGACAATGGAATGGGCAGAATTCCCATGGATTGGGTAGGCACAGTCCTAATGTGTGGCTCCAGGGGCCCCAGCCTGGAGGGTGTGCGGCCCAGGACTTTGAGGACAGAAGTCTGAAAACACAAACTCAGCTAAGGTTTTGGGACGTAGGTATGGGAGGCCGAATCTACAAACCATGAGAAGTACCCCTCAGGATATGAAGAAAGAGCGAGTCTGAGGCACTTGCTCAGGCTTTTGTCTCTGGATTTTGTATCAACAATGGCTGTAGAATGTGGGGAGGCCTCATGGGATATGGACGAATCTTCCTCTCTGTGGATTTGGCCCGGTCCCAATAGTTTTTCTTCAATTGTCGGATGGGAGGTCTCCTTTCAGGTTTATTACCTCAGGTGTCCGAACAAAATAGGAATTCCAAAGCAGAGCCCTGGGGAAGAGTGAAGGGACAACCCAAACTATGGTTAAAAATTGGGGCCTAGGTGCATGGCAGGCCCAATATGCTGTCTCTTCATCCAGCCACTGAGGGGCCTTACTTGAGGACTGGGCTCATGCTGAGGGTCACAATGTGTGTTTGTGACCAATGTGGCCCGCGAGCATGGGCGGGGCCTCATGGGCCACACTGGTTTCAACTACACTGGACTTTGGACAACCTGCCAAACACAAGGTCTCTGGCCATGGGGAATGTGTTCTGATATCTGCATCATTTTCAACCCTGGGCAGTGGTTGGAGATAAGGTCTAGGTTCTGAAGCCTGAAAAACCGAAGTTGGGAAGAGATGACGACCTAAGGCCATGGCGGGTCTGATATGCTCAGTGTGCGGTCAGCTGCCTGGGTGTTGGTCAGGAGGTTCGGGCTCAGGTTGTGTCAGTCAGTGCATTAGTCCCAGGTTAGACTATATGATTTGGGTACAGTCGAGTGCCGTATAGGTTTATCCTCATTTGAGGTGCCTGGGGAGCTCAATAGGCAAGATATTTTTTCTAGAGGGCAGGCAGAGTGCTGCACTTTGGTTCCAGAATTGCCAAACTTGAGGGCTTCTGGGCCAGGAGTGTGAGGACAGAAGTCTGAGAACACAAGCTAGACTTGGGCTTCAGGCCGAGGGCACGGCAGGTACCTCCTGCAGATCTGAACCAATATTTCATGCATCTGAAGTCACGGCGAGGATCAGACGTTGGCTCGGGTTGGAGTTTCTGTGCATGACTGCCCCTTCATGAACGGAGCGGAATCTCAAGGCCATGGAGGTTTTCCCACGTTGGGAGTTGTGGAATGCCCCCTTCAAGGATTCCTTCTGCGGGACAATTGAGACCTGTTGGTCAGCTCCAGGACATCCCATATGGAATGACTCCAGAGCACCGTTCGAGGATCGATGCCAAAGAATCCCGCCTCGCATTCCAATTTTCTCCTAGCAACAAGACAGTTGAGTTTTGATGGCTCTGCGGGAGCAATCGGGGCGGCTGTGTTGAAATGGACTTTCCCGAGGTTGGGGCCTAATGTGTGTTTATTTGTCCATGAGGGCCTTGGAATGGGGCGGTGACACCGGGACCCTGAAGTATTCTCCTAAGCTTTTGACATAGGTCCCATACACAAGTATCCTTGTGGAAACGAGATTTGTTCTGATGGGTGCCTCAGGAAACCCCCTATGCTGGTCTTGGAATCCAGGCTTTTAAGGAGACATGTCTGTAAACCAAAGCAATGGATCCGAATATGGCCTAGGGTCCTGTCTGGTTCCATCTTCTTCTCTGGGGACATCCATTTATGATATGAGTGGAGGTAGATGCTCAGCTGGTGTCAGACCGACCTTGTTTGTCCCCGGAGACCTACACTATTGGGATGGCCTCGGGGACTTTGGAGAGTTCTCCTAATTTGTACGATTTTGGCTAATGGAATGGGCAGAATGCCCATGGATTGGGTAGGCACAGTCCTAATGTGTGGCTCCAGGGGCCCCAGCCTGTAGGCTGTGTGGCCCAGGAATCTGAGGACAGAAGTCTGAAAACACAAACTCAGCTTAGGTTGGGAACGTAGGTATGGCAGGGCCAATCTACAAACCATGAGAAGCACTCTTCAGGATATGAAGAAAGAGCGAGTCTGAGGCGCTTGCTCAGGCTTTTGTCTCTGGATTTTGTATCAAAGATGGGCGTGGAACGTGGGGAGGCCTCATGGGCCATGGACGAATCTTCCTCTCTGTGGATTTGGCCCGGTCCCAATTTCTTTCCGTCAATCTGTGGGATGGGAGGTCTCCTCTCAGGTTTGTTACCTCAGGTGTCCCAACCAAAGAGGAATTCCAAAGCAGAGCCCTGGGGAAGAGTGAAGGGACAACCCAAACGATGGTTATAAATTGGGGCCTAGGGGCATGGCAGACCCAATATGCTGTCTCTTCATCCAGCCACTGAGTGGCCTTACTTAAAGACTGGGCACAGGCTGAGGGTCAGCATGTGTGTTTGTGACCAATGTGGCCCGCGAGCATGGGCGGGGCCTCATGGGCCACACTGGTTTCAACTACACTGAACTTTGGATAACATGCCAATCACAAGGTCTCTTGCCATGGGGAAGGAGCGCTGATTTCTGCATCATTTGCAACCCTGGGCAGTGTTTGGAGATAAGGTCTACGTTCTGAAGCCTGAAAACCGCAGTTGGGAAGAGATGACGACCTAAGGCCATGGCGGGTCTGATGTGCTCAGTGTGCGGTCAGCTGCCTGGGTGTTGGTCCGGAGGTTCGGGTTCAGGTTGTGTCAGACAGTGAATTAGTACCCAGGTTAGACTATATAATTCAGGTACAGTCGAGAGCCGTGTAGGTTTATCCTCATTTGAGGTGCCTGGGCTACTCATTAGGCAATATATTTTTTCTAGAGGCAGGCAGAGTGCTGCATTGTGGGTCCGGTATTGCCAAACATGACAGATTCTGGACCAGGAGTGTGAGGACAAGTCTGAGAACAGAAGCTAGACTTGGGCTTCAGGCCGAGGGCACGGCTGGTACCCCCTGCAGATCTGAACGAATATCTCATGCTTCTGAAGTCACGGCGAGGATCAGACGTTGGCTCGGGTTGGAGTTTCTGTGCATGACTGCCCCTTCAAGAACGGAGCGGAATCTCAAGGCCATGGAGGTTTTCCCACGTTGGGAGTTGTGGGATGCCCCCTTCAAGGATTCCTTCTGCGGGACAATTGAGACCTGTTGGGCAGCTCCAGGATATCCCATATGGAAGGATACCAGAGCACCGTTCGGGGTGGATGCCTGGGAAGCGGGCCTCGCATTCCAAATGTCTCCTAGCAACAAGACAGTTGAGATCGGATAGCTCTGCGGGAGCAACCGGCGTGGCTGAGTTGAAATGGACTTTTAGGGTCGGGCCCATTGTGTGTTTGTGTCCATGAGGGCCTTGGAATGGGGCGTTGGCACCGGGACCCTGAAGTATTCTCCTAAGCTTTTGACATACCTCCCATGCACAAGTTTCCTTGTGGAGATGAGATTTGTTCTGAGGGGTGCCTCAGGAAACCCCCTATGCTGGTATTGGAATACAGGCTTTTGAGGAGACATGCCTGTAAACCAAAACAATGGATCCTATTATGGCCTAGGGTCCTGTCTGGTTCAATCTTCTTCTCTGGTGATATCCATCAATGGAATGAGTGGAGGGAGATGCTCACCTGCTGTCACAGCGCCCTTGTTTGTCCCTGGAGACCTACACTATTGGGATGGCCTCGGGGACTTTGGAGAGTTTTCTTAATTGGTGAGATTTTGGACAATGGAATGGGCAGAATTCCCATGGATTGGGTAGGCACAGTCCTAATGTGTGGCTCCAGGGGCCCCAGCCTGGAGGGTGTGCGGCCCAGGACTTTGAGGACAGAAGTCTGAAAACACAAACTCAGCTAAGGTTTTGGGACGTAGGTATGGGAGGACCAATCTACAAACCATGAGAAGTACCCCTCAGGATATGAAGAAAGAGCGAGTCTGAGGCACTTGCTCAGGCTTTTGTCTCTGGATTTTGTATCAACAATGGCTGTAGAATGTGGGGAGGCCTCATGGGATATGGACGAATCTTCCTCTCTGTGGATATGGCCCGGTCCCAATAGTTTTTCTTCAATTGTCGGATGGGAGGTCTCCTTTCAGGTTTATTACCTCAGGTGTCCGAATAAAATAGGAATTCCAAAGCAGAGCCCTGGGGAAGAGTGAAGGGACAACCCAAACTATGGTTAAAAATTGGGGCCTAGGTGCATGGCAGGCCCAATATGCTGTCTCTTCATCCAGCCACTGAGGGGCCTTACTTGAGGACTGGGCTCATGCTGAGGGTCACAATGCGTGTTTGTGACCAATGTGGCCCGCGAGCATGGGCGGGGCCTCATGGGCCACACTGGTTTCAACTACACTGGACTTTGGACAACCTGCCAAACACAAGGTCTCTGGCCATGGGGAATGTGTTCTGATATCTGCATCATTTTCAACCCTGGGCAGTGGTTGGAGATAAGGTCTAGGTTCTGAGGCCTGAAAAACCGAAGTTGGGAAGAGATGACGACCTAAGGCCATGGCGGGTCTGATATGCTCAGTGTGCGGTCAGCTGCCTGGGTGTTGGTCAGGAGGTTCGGGCTCAGGTTGTGTCAGTCAGTGCATTAGTCCCAGGTTAGACTATATGATTTGGGTACAGTCGAGTGCCGTATAGGTTTATCCTCATTTGAGGTGCCTGGGGAGCTCAATAGGCAAGATATTTTTTCTAGAGGGCAGGCAGAGTGCTGCACTTTGGTTCCAGAATTGCCAAACTTGAGGGCTTCTGGGCCAGGAGTGTGAGGACAGAAGTCTGAGAACACAAGCTAGACTTGGGCTTCAGGCCGAGGGCACGGCAGGTACCTCCTGCAGATCTGAACCAATATTTCATGCATCTGAAGTCACGGCGAGGATCAGACGTTGGCTCGGGTTGGAGTTTCTGTGCATGACTGCCCCTTCATGAACGGAGCGGAATCTCAAGGCCATGGAGGTTTTCCCACGTTGGGAGTTGTGGAATGCCCCCTTCAAGGATTCCTTCTGCGGGACAATTGAGACCTGTTGGTCAGCTCCAGGACATCCCATATGGAATGACTCCAGAGCACCGTTCGAGGATCGATGCCAAAGAATCCCGCCTCGCATTCCAATTTTCTCCTAGCAACAAGACAGTTGAGTTTTGATGGCTCTGCGGGAGCAATCGGGGCGGCTGTGTTGAAATGGACTTTCCCGAGGTTGGGGCCTAATGTGTGTTTATTTGTCCATGAGGGCCTTGGAATGGGGCGGTGACACCGGGACCCTGAAGTATTCTCCTAAGCTTTTGACATAGGTCCCATACACAAGTATCCTTGTGGAAACGAGATTTGTTCTGATGGGTGCCTCAGGAAACCCCCTATGCTGGTCTTGGAATCCAGGCTTTTAAGGAGACATGTCTGTAAACCAAAGCAATGGATCCGAATATGGCCTAGGGTCCTGTCTGGTTCCATCTTCTTCTCTGGGGACATCCATTTATGATATGAGTGGAGGTAGATGCTCAGCTGGTGTCAGACCGACCTTGTTTGTCCCCGGAGACCTACACTATTGGGATGGCCTCGGGGACTTTGGAGAGTTCTCCTAATTTGTACGATTTTGGCTAATGGAATTGGCAGAATGCCCATGGATTGGGTAGGCACAGTCCTAATGTGTGGCTCCAGGGGCCCCAGCCTGTAGGGTGTGTGGCCCAGGAATCTGAGGACAGAAGTCTGAAAACACAAACTCAGCTTAGGTTGGGAACGTAGGTATGGCAGGGCCAATCTACAAACCATGAGAAGCACTCTTCAGGATATGAAGAAAGAGCGAGTCTGAGGCGCTTGCTCAGGCTTTTGTCTCTGGATTTTGTATCAAAGATGGGCGTGGAACGTGGGGAGGCCTCATGGGCCATGGACGAATCTTCCTCTCTGTGGATTTGGCCCGGTCCCAATTTCTTTCCGTCAATCTGTGGGATGGGAGGTCTCCTCTCAGGTTTGTTACCTCAGGTGTCCCAACCAAAGAGGAATTCCAAAGCAGAGCCCTGGGGAAGCGTGAAGGGACAACCCAAACGATGGTTATAAATTGGGGCCTAGGGGCATGGCAGACCCAATATGCTGTCTCTTCATCCAGCCACTGAGTGGCCTTACTTAAAGACTGGGCACAGGCTGAGGGTCAGCATGTGTGTTTGTGACCAATGTGGCCCGCGAGCATGGGCGGGGCCTCATGGGCCACACTGGTTTCAACTACACTGAACTTTGGATAACATGCCAATCACAAGGTCTCTTGCCATGGGGAAGGAGCGCTGATTTCTGCATCATTTGCAACCCTGGGCAGTGTTTGGAGATAAGGTCTACGTTCTGAAGCCTGAAAACCGCAGTTGGGAAGAGATGACGACCTAAGGCCATGGCGGGTCTGATGTGCTCAGTGTGCGGTCAGCTGCCTGGGTGTTGGTCCGGAGGTTCGGGTTCAGGTTGTGTCAGACAGTGAATTAGTACCCAGGTTAGACTATATAATTCAGGTACAGTCGAGAGCCGTGTAGGTTTATCCTCATTTGAGGTGCCTGGGCTACTCATTAGGCAATATATTTTTTCTAGAGGCAGGCAGAGTGCTGCATTGTGGGTCCGGTATTGCCAAACATGACAGATTCTGGACCAGGAGTGTGAGGACAAGTCTGAGAACAGAAGCTAGACTTGGGCTTCAGGCCGAGGGCACGGCTGGTACCCCCTGCAGATCTGAACGAATATCTCATGCTTCTGAAGTCACGGCGAGGATCAGACGTTGGCTCGGGTTGGAGTTTCTGTGCATGACTGCCCCTTCAAGAACGGAGCGGAATCTCAAGGCCATGGAGGTTTTCCCACGTTGGGAGTTGTGGGATGCCCCCTTCAAGGATTCCTTCTGCGGGACAATTGAGACCTGTTGGGCAGCTCCAGGATATCCCATATGGAAGGATACCAGAGCACCTTTCGGAGTGGATGCCTGGGAAGCGGGCCTCGCATTCCAAATGTCTCCTAGCAACAAGACAGTTGAGATCGGATAGCTCTGCGGGAGCAACCGGCGTGGCTGAGTTGAAATGGACTTTTAGGGTCGGGCCCATTGTGTGTTTGTGTCCATGAGGGCCTTGGAATGGGGCGTTGGCACCGGGACCCTGAAGTATTCTCCTAAGCTTTTGACATACCTCCCAAGCACAAGTTTCCTTGTGGAGATGAGATTTGTTCTGAGGGGTGCCTCAGGAAACCCCCTATGCTGGTATTGGAATACAGGCTTTTGAGGAGACATGCCTGTAAACCAAAACAATGGATCCGATTATGGCCTAGGGTCCTGTCTGGTTCAATCTTCTTCTCTGGTGATATCCATCTATGGAATGAGTGGAGGGAGATGCTCACCTGCTGTCACAGCGCCCTTGTTTGTCCCTGGAGACCTACACTATTGGGATGGCCTCGGGGACTTTGGAGAGTTTTCTTAATTGGTGAGATTTTGGACAATGGAATGGGCAGAATTCCCATGGATTGGGTAGGCACAGTCCTAATGTGTGGCTCCAGGGGCCCCAGCCTGGAGGGTGTGCGGCCCAGGACTTTGAGGACAGAAGTCTGAAAACACAAACTCAGCTAAGGTTTTGGGACGTAGGTATGGGAGGCCCAATCTACAAACCATGAGAAGTACCCCTCAGGATATGAAGAAAGAGCGAGTCTGAGGCACTTGCTCAGGCTTTTGTCTCTGGATTTTGTATCAACAATGGCTGTAGAATGTGGGGAGGCCTCATGGGATATGGACGAATCTTCCTCTCTGTGGATTTGGCCCGGTCCCAATAGTTTTTCTTCAATTGTCGGATGGGAGGTCTCCTTTCAGGTTTATTACCTCAGGTGTCCGAACAAAATAGGAATTCCAAAGCAGAGCCCTGGGGAAGAGTGAAGGGACAACCCAAACTATGGTTAAAAATTGGGGCCTAGGTGCATGGCAGGCCCAATATGCTGTCTCTTCATCCAGCCACTGAGAGGCCTTACTTGAGGACTGGGCTCATGCTGAGGGTCACAATGTGTGTTTGTGACCAATGTGGCCCGCGAGCATGGGCGGGGCCTCATGGGCCACACTGGTTTCAACTACACTGGACTTTGGACAACCTGCCAAACACAAGGTCTCTGGCCATGGGGAATGTGTTCTGATATCTGCATCATTTTCAACCCTGGGCAGTGGTTGGAGATAAGGTCTAGGTTCTGAAGCCTGAAAAACCGAAGTTGGGAAGAGATGACGACCTAAGGCCATGGCGGGTCTGATATGCTCAGTGTGCGGTCAGCTGCCTGGGTGTTGGTCAGGAGGTTCGGGCTCAGGTTGTGTCAGTCAGTGCATTAGTCCCAGGTTAGACTATATGATTTGGGTACAGTCGAGTGCCGTATAGGTTTATCCTCATTTGAGGTGCCTGGGGAGCTCAATAGGCAAGATATTTTTTCTAGAGGGCAGGCAGAGTGCTGCACTTTGGTTCCAGAATTGCCAAACTTGAGGGCTTCTGGGCCAGGAGTGTGAGGACAGAAGTCTGAGAACACAAGCTAGACTTGGGCTTCAGGCCGAGGGCACGGCAGGTACCTCCTGCAGATCTGAACCAATATTTCATGCATCTGAAGTCACGGCGAGGATCAGACGTTGGCTCGGGTTGGAGTTTCTGTGCATGACTGCCCCTTCATGAACGGAGCGGAATCTCAAGGCCATGGAGGTTTTCCCACGTTGGGAGTTGTGGAATGCCCCCTTCAAGGATTCCTTCTGCGGGACAATTGAGACCTGTTGGTCAGCTCCAGGACATCCCATATGGAATGACTCCAGAGCACCGTTCGAGGATCGATGCCAAAGAATCCCGCCTCGCATTCCAATTTTCTCCTAGCAACAAGACAGTTGAGTTTTGATGGCTCTGCGGGAGCAATCGGGGCGGCTGTGTTGAAATGGACTTTCCCGAGGTTGGGGCCTAATGTGTGTTTATTTGTCCATGAGGGCCTTGGAATGGGGCGGTGACACCGGGACCCTGAAGTATTCTCCTAAGCTTTTGACATAGGTCCCATACACAAGTATCCTTGTGGAAACGAGATTTGTTCTGATGGGTGCCTCAGGAAACCCCCTATGCTGGTCTTGGAATCCAGGCTTTTAAGGAGACATGTCTGTAAACCAAAGCAATGGATCCGAATATGGCCTAGGGTCCTGTCTGGTTCCATCTTCTTCTCTGGGGACATCCATTTATGATATGAGTGGAGGTAGATGCTCAGCTGGTGTCAGACCGACCTTGTTTGTCCCCGGAGACCTACACTATTGGGATGGCCTCGGGGACTTTGGAGAGTTCTCCTAATTTGTACGATTTTGGCTAATGGAATGGGCAGAATGCCCATGGATTGGGTAGGCACAGTCCTAATGTGTGGCTCCAGGGGCCCCAGCCTGTAGGGTGTGTGGCCCAGGAATCTGAGGACAGAAGTCTGAAAACACAAACTCAGCTTAGGTTGGGAACGTAGGTATGGCAGGGCCAATCTACAAACCATGAGAAGCACTCTTCAGGATATGAAGAAAGAGCGAGTCTGAGGCGCTTGCTCAGGCTTTTGTCTCTGGATTTTGTATCAAAGATGGGCGTGGAACGTGGGGAGGCCTCATGGGCCATGGACGAATCTTCCTCTCTGTGGATTTGGCCCGGTCCCAATTTCTTTCCGTCAATCTGTGGGATGGGAGGTCTCCTCTCAGGTTTGTTACCTCAGGTGTCCCAACCAAAGAGGAATTCCAAAGCAGAGCCCTGGGGAAGAGTGAAGGGACAACCCAAACGATGGTTATAAATTGGGGCCTAGGGGCATGGCAGACCCAATATGCTGTCTCTTCATCCAGCCACTGAGTGGCCTTACTTAAAGACTGGGCACAGGCTGAGGGTCAGCATGTGTGTTTGTGACCAATGTGGCCCGCGAGCATGGGCGGGGCCTCATGGGCCACACTGGTTTCAACTACACTGAACTTTGGATAACATGCCAATCACAAGGTCTCTTGCCATGGGGAAGGAGCGCTGATTTCTGCATCATTTGCAACCCTGGGCAGTGTTTGGAGATAAGGTCTACGTTCTGAAGCCTGAAAACCGCAGTTGGGAAGAGATGACGACCTAAGGCCATGGCGGGTCTGATGTGCTCAGTGTGCGGTCAGCTGCCTGGGTGTTGGTCCGGAGGTTCGGGTTCAGGTTGTGTCAGACAGTGAATTAGTACCCAGGTTAGACTATATAATTCAGGTACAGTCGAGAGCCGTGTAGGTTTATCCTCATTTGAGGTGCCTGGGCTACTCATTAGGCAATATATTTTTTCTAGAGGCAGGCAGAGTGCTGCATTGTGGGTCCGGTATTGCCAAACATGACAGATTCTGGACCAGGAGTGTGAGGACAAGTCTGAGAACAGAAGCTAGACTTGGGCTTCAGGCCGAGGGCACGGCTGGTACCCCCTGCAGATCTGAATGAATATCTCATGCTTCTGAAGTCACGGCGAGGATCAGACGTTGGCTCGGGTTGGAGTTTCTGTGCATGACTGCCCCTTCAAGAACGGAGCGGAATCTCAAGGCCATGGAGGTTTTCCCACGTTGGGAGTTGTGGGATGCCCCCTTCAAGGATTCCTTCTGCGGGACAATTGAGACCTGTTGGGCAGCTCCAGGATAACCCATATGGAAGGATACCAGAGCACCGTTCGGGGTGGATGCCTGGGAAGCGGGCCTCGCATTCCAAATGTCTCCTAGCAACAAGACAGTTGAGATCGGATAGCTCTGCGGGAGCAACCGGCGTGGCTCAGTTGAAATGGACTTTTAGGGTCGGGCCCAATGTGTGTTTGTGTCCATGAGGGCCTTGGAATGGGGCGTTGGCACCGGGACCCTGAAGTATTCTCCTAAGCTTTTGACATACCTCCCATGCACAAGTTTCCTTGTGGAGATGAGATTTGTTCTGAGGGGTGCCTCAGGAAACCCCCTATGCTGGTATTGGAATACAGGCTTTTGAGGAGACATGCCTGTAAACCAAAACAATGGATCCGATTATTGCCTAGGGTCCTGTCTGGTTCAATCTTCTTCTCTGGTGATATCCATCTATGGAATGAGTGGAGGGAGATGCTCACCTGCTGTCACAGCGCCCTTGTTTGTCCCTGGAGACATACACTATTGGGATGGCCTCGGGGACTTTGGAGAGTTTTCTTAATTGGTGAGATTTTGGACAATGGAATGGGCAGAATTCCCATGGATTGGGTAGGCACAGTCCTAATGTGTGGCTCCAGGGGTCCCAGCCTGGAGGGTGTGCGGCCCAGGACTTTGAGGACAGAAGTCTGAAAACACAAACTCAGCTAAGGTTTTGGGACGTAGGTATGGGAGGCCCAATCTACAAACCATGAGAAGTACCCCTCAGGTATGAAGAAAGAGCGAGTCTGAGGCACTTGCTCAGGCTTTTGTCTCTGGATTTTGTATCAACAATGGCTGTAGAATGTGGGGAGGCCTCATGGGATATGGACGAATCTTCCTCTCTGTGGATTTGGCCCGGTCCCAATAGTTTTTCTTCAATTGTCGGATGGGAGGTCTCCTTTCAGGTTTATTACCTCAGGTGTCCGAACAAAATAGGAATTCCAAAGCAGAGCCCTGGGGAAGAGTGAAGGGACAACCCAAACTATGGTTAAAAATTGGGGCCTAGGTGCATGGCAGGCCCAATATGCTGTCTCTTCATCCAGCCACTGAGAGGCCTTACTTGAGGACTGGGCTCATGCTGAGGGTCACAATGTGTGTTTGTGACCAATGTGGCCCGTGAGCATGGGCGGGGCCTCATGGGCCACACTGGTTTCAACTACACTGGACTTTGGACAACCTGCCAAACACAAGGTCTCTGGCCATGGGGAATGTGTTCTGATATCTGCATCATTTTCAACCCTGGGCAGTGGTTGGAGATAAGGTCTAGGTTCTGAAGCCTGAAAAACCGAAGTTGGGAAGAGATGACGACCTAAGGCCATGGCGGGTCTGATATGCTCAGTGTGCGGTCAGCTGCCTGGGTGTTGGTCAGGAGGTTCGGGCTCAGGTTGTGTCAGTCAGTGCATTAGTCCCAGGTTAGACTATATGATTTGGGTACAGTCGAGTGCCGTATAGGTTTATCCTCATTTGAGGTGCCTGGGGAGCTCAATAGGCAAGATATTTTTTCTAGAGGGCAGGCAGAGTGCTGCACTTTGGTTCCAGAATTGCCAAACTTGAGGGCTTCTGGGCCAGGAGTGTGAGGACAGAAGTCTGAGAACACAAGCTAGACTTGGGCTTCAGGCCGAGGGCACGGCAGGTACCTCCTGCAGATCTGAACCTATATTTCATGCATCTGAAGTCACGGCGAGGATCAGACGTTGGCTCGGGTTGGAGTTTCTGTGCATGACTGCCCCTTCATGAACGGAGCGGAATCTCAAGGCCATGGAGGTTTTCCCACGTTGGGAGTTGTGGAATGCCCCCTTCAAGGATTCCTTCTGCGGGACAATTGAGACCTGTTGGTCAGCTCCAGGACATCCCATATGGAATGACTCCAGAGCACCGTTCGAGGATCGATGCCAAAGAATCCCGCCTCGCATTCCAATTTTCTCCTAGCAACAAGACAGTTGAGTTTTGATGGCTCTGCGGGAGCAATCGGGGCGGCTGTTTTGAAATGGACTTTCCCGAGGTTGGGGCCTAATGTGTGTTTATTTGTCCATGAGGGCCTTGGAATGGGGCGGTGACACCGGGACCCTGAAGTATTCTCCTAAGCTTTTGACATAGGTCCCATACACAAGTATCCTTGTGGAAACGAGATTTGTTCTGATGGGTGCCTCAGGAAACCCCCTATGCTGGTCTTGGAATCCAGGCTTTTAAGGAGACATGTCTGTAAACCAAAGCAATGGATCCGAATATGGCCTAGGGTCCTGTCTGGTTCCATCTTCTTCTCTGGGGACATCCATTTATGATATGAGTGGAGGTAGATGCTCAGCTGGTGTCAGACCGACCTTGTTTGTCCCCGGAGACCTACACTATTGGGATGGCCTCGGGGACTTTGGAGAGTTCTCCTAATTTGTACGATTTTGGATAATGGAATGGGCAGAATGCCCATGGATTGGGTAGGCACAGTTCTAATGTGTGGCTCCAGGGGCCCCAGCCTGTAGGGTGTGTGGCCCAGGAATCTGAGGACAGAAGTCTGAAAACACAAACTCAGCTTAGGTTGGGAACGTAGGTATGGCAGGGCCAATCTACAAACCATGAGAAGCACTCTTCAGGATATGAAGAAAGAGCGAGTCTGAGGCGCTTGCTCAGGCTTTTGTCTCTGGATTTTTTATCATAGATGGGCGTGGAACGTGGGGAGGCCTCATGGGCCATGGACGAATCTTCCTCTCTGTGGATTTGGCCCGGTCCCAATTTCTTTCCGTCAATCTGTGGGATGGGAGGTCTCCTCTCAGGTTTGTTACCTCAGGTGTCCCAACCAAAGAGGAATTCCAAAGCAGAGCCCTGGGGAAGAGTGAAGGGACAACCCAAACGATGGTTATAAATTGGGGCCTAGGGGCATGGCAGACCCAATATGCTGTCTCTTCATTCAGCCACTGAGTGGCCTTACTTAAAGACTGGGCACAGGCTGAGGGTCAGCATGTGTGTTTGTGACCAATGTGGCCCGCGAGCATGGGCGGGGCCTCATGGGCCACACTGGTATCAACTACACTGAACTTTGGATAACATGCCAATCACAAGGTCTCTTGCCATGGGGAAGGAGCTCTGATTTCTGTATCATTTGCAACCCTGGGCAGTGTTTGGAGATAAGGTCTACGTTCTGAATCCTGAAAACCGCAGTTGGGAAGAGATGACGACCTAAGGCCATGGCGGGTCTGATGTGCTCAGTGTGCGGTCAGCTGCCTGGGTGTTGCTCCGGAGGTTCGGGTTCAGGTTGTGTCAGACAGTGAATTAGTACCCAGGTTAGACTATATAATTCAGGTACAGTCGAGAGCCGTGTAGGTTTATCCTGATTTGAGGTGCCTGGGCTACTCATTAGGCAATATATTTTTTCTAGAGGCAGGCAGAGTGCTGCATTGTGGGTCCGGTATTGCCAAACATGAGGATTTCTGGACCAGGAGTGTGAGGACAAGTCTGAGAACAGAAGCTAGACTTGGGCTTCAGGCCGAGGGCACGGCTGGTACCCCCTGCAGATCTGAACGATTATCTCATGCTTCTGAAGTCACGGCGAGGATCAGACGTTGGCTCGGGTTGGAGTTTCTGTGCATGACTACCCCTTCAAGAACGGAGCGGAATCTCAAGGCCATGGAGGTTTTCCCACGTTGGGAGTTGTGGGATGCCCCCTTCAAGGATTCCTTCTGCGGGACAATTGAGACCTGTTGGGCAGCTCCAGGGTATCCCATATGGAAGGATACCAGAGCACCGTTCGGGGTGGATGCCTGGGAAGCGGGCCTCGCATTCCAAATGTCTCCTAGCAACAAGACAGTTGAGATCGGATAGCTCTGCGGGAGCCACCGGCGTGGCTCAGTTGAAATGGACTTTTAGGGTCGGGCCCATTGTGTGTTTGTGTCCATGAGGGCCTTGGAATGGGGCGTTGGCACCGGGACCCTGAAGTATTCTCCTAAGCTTTTGACATACCTCCCATGCACAAGTTTCCTTGTGGAGATGAGATTTGTTCTGAGGGGTGCCTCAGGAAACCCCCTATGCTGGTATTGGAATACAGGCTTTTGAGGAGACATGCCTGTAAACCAAAACAATGGATCCGATTATGGCCTAGGGTCCTGTCTGGTTCAATCTTCTTCTCTGGTGATATCCATCTATGGAATGAGTGGAGGGAGATGCTCACCTGGTGTCACACCGCCCTTGTTTGTCCCTGGAGACCTACACTATTGGGATGGCCTCGGGGACTTTGGAGAGTTTTCTTAATTGGTGAGATTTTGGACAATGGAATGGGCAGAATTCCCATGGATTGGGTAGGCACAGTCCTAATGTGTGGCTCCAGGGGCCCCAGCCTGGAGGGTGTGCGGCCCAGGACTTTGAGGACAGAAGTCTGAAAACACAAACTCAGCTAAGGTTTTGGGACGTAGGTATGGGAGGCCCAATCTACAAACCATGAGAAGTACCCCTCAGGATATGAAGAAAGAGCGAGTCTGAGGCACTTGCTCAGGCTTTTGTCTCTGGATTTTGTATCAACAATGGCTGTAGAATGTGGGGAGGCCTCATGGGATATGGATGAATCTTCCTCTCTGTGGATTTGGCCCGGTCCCAATAGTTTTTCTTCAATTGTCGGATGGGAGGTCTCCTTTCAGGTTTATTACCTCAGGTGTCCGAACAAAATAGGAATTCCAAAGCAGAGCCCTGGGGAAGAGTGAAGGGACAACCCAAACTATGGTTAAAAATTGGGGCCTAGGTGCATGGCATGCCCAATATGCTGTCTCTTCATCCAGCCACTGAGAGGCCTTACTTGAGGACTGGGCTCATGCTGAGGGTCACAATGTGTGTTTGTGACCAATGTGGCCCGCGAGCATGGGCGGGGCCTCATGGGCCACACTGGTTTCAACTCACTGGACTTTGGACAACCTGCCAAACACAAGGTCTCTGGCCATGGGGAATGTGTTCTGATATCTGCATCATTTTCAACCCTGGGCAGTGGTTGGAGATAAGGTCTAGGTTCTGAGGCCTGAAAAACCGAAGTTGGGAAGAGATGACGACCTAAGGCCATGGCGGGTCTGATATGCTCAGTGTGCGGTCAGCTGCCTGGGTGTTGGTCAGGAGGTTCGGGCTCAGGTTGTGTCAGTCAGTGCATTAGTCCCAGGTTAGACTATATGATTTGGGTACAGTCGAGTGCCGTATAGGTTTATCCTCATTTGAGGTGCCTGGGGAGCTCAATAGGCAAGATATTTTTTCTAGAGGGCAGGCAGAGTGCTGCACTTTGGTTCCAGAATTGCCAAACTTGAGGGCTTCTGGGCCAGGAGTGTGAGGACAGAAGTCTGAGAACACAAGCTAGACTTGGGCTTCAGGCCGAGGGCACGGCAGGTACCTCCTGCAGATCTGAACCAATATTTCATGCATCTGAAGTCACGGCGAGGATCAGACGTTGGCTCGGGTTGGAGTTTCTGTGCATGACTGCCCCTTCATGAACGGAGCGGAATCTCAAGGCCATGGAGGTTTTCCCACGTTGGGAGTTGTGGGATGCCCCCTTCAAGGATTCCTTCTGCGGGACAATTGAGACCTGTTGGTCAGCTCCAGGACATCCCATATGGAATGACTCCAGAGCACCGTTCGAGGATCGATGCCAAAGAATCCCGCCTCGCATTCCAATTTTCTCCTAGCAACAAGACAGTTGAGTTTTGATGGCTCTGCGGGAGCAATCGGGGCGGCTGTGTTGAAATGGACTTTCCCGAGGTTGGGGCCTAATGTGTGTTTATTTGTCCATGAGGGCCTTGGAATGGGTCGGTGACACCGGGACCCTGAAGTATTCTCCTAAGCTTTTGACATAGGTCCCATACACAAGTATCCTTGTGGAAACGAGATTTGTTCTGATGGGTGCCTCAGGAAACCCCCTATGCTGGTCTTGGAATCCAGGCTTTTAAGGAGACATGTCTGTAAACCAAAGCAATGGATCCGAATATGGCCTAGGGTCCTGTCTGGTTCCATCTTCTTCTCTGGGGACATCCATTTATGATATGAGTGGAGGTAGATGCTCAGCTGGTGTCAGACCGACCTTGTTTGTCCCCGGAGACCTACACTATTGGGATGGCCTCGGGGACTTTGGAGAGTTCTCCTAATTTGTACGATTTTGGATAATGGAATGGGCAGAATTCCCACGGATTGGGTAGGCACAGTCCTAATGTGTGGCTCCAGGGGCCCCAGCCTGTAGGGTGTGTGGCCCAGGAATCTGAGGACAGAAGTCTGAAAACACAAACTCAGCTTAGGTTGGGAACGTAGGTATGGCAGGGCCAATCTACAAACCATGAGAAGCACTCTTCAGGATATGAAGAAAGAGCGAGTCTGAGGCGCTTGCTCAGGCTTTTGTCTCTGGATTTTGTATCAAAGATGGGCGTGGAACGTGGGGAGGCCTCATGGGCCATGGACGAATCTTCCTCTCTGTGGATTTGGCCCGGTCCCAATTTCTTTCCGTCAATCTGTGGGATGGGAGGTCTCCTCTCAGGTTTGTTACCTCAGGTGTCCCAACCAAAGAGGAATTCCAAAGCAGAGCCCTGGGGAAGAGTGAAGGGACAACCCAAACGACGGTTATAAATTGGGGCCTAGGGGCATGGCAGACCCAATATGCTGTCTCTTCATCCAGCCACTGAGTGGCCTTACTTAAAGACTGGGCACAGGCTGAGGGTCAGCATGTGTGTTTGTGACCAATGTGGCCCGCGAGCATGGGCGGGGCCTCATGGGCCACACTGGTTTCAACTACACTGAACTTTGGATAACATGCCAATCACAAGGTCTCTTGTCATGGGGAAGGAGCTCTGATTTCTGCATCATTTGCAACCCTGGGCAGTGTTTGGAGATAAGGTCTACGTTCTGAATCCTAAAAACCGCAGTTGGGAAGAGATGACGACCTAAGGCCATGGCGGGTCTGATGTGCTCAGTGTGCGGTCAGCTGCCTGGGTGTTGGTCCGGAGGTTCGGGTTCAGGTTGTGTCAGACAGTGAATTAGTACCCAGGTTAGACTATATAATTCAGGTACAGTCGAGAGCCGTGTAGGTTTATCCTCATTTGAGGTGCCTGGGCTACTCATTAGGCAATATATTTTTTCTAGAGGCAGGCAGAATGCTGCATTGTGGGTCCGGTATTGCCAAACATGAGGGATTCTGGACCAGGAGTGTGAAGACAAGTCTGAGAACAGAAGCTAGACTTGGGCTTCAGGCCGAGGGCACGGCTGGTACCCCCTGCAGATCTGAACGAATATCTCATGCTTCTGAAGTCACGGCGAGGATCAGACGTTGGTTCGGGTTGGAGTTTCTATGCATGACTGCCCCTTCAAGAACGGAGCGGAATCTCAAGGCCATGGAGGTTTTCCCACGTTGGGAGTTGTGGGATGCCCCCTTCAAGGATTCCTTCTGCGGGACAATTGAGACCTGTTGGGCAGCTCCAGGATATCCCATATGGAAGGATACCAGAGCACCGTTCGGGGTGGATGCCTGGGAAGCGGGCCTCGCATTCCAAATGTCTCCTAGCAACAAGACAGTTGAGATCGGATAGCTCTGCGGGAGCAACCGGCGTGGCTGAGTTGAAATGGACTTTTAGGGTCGGGCCCATTGTGTGTTTGTGTCTATGAGGGCCTTAGAATGGGGCGTTGGCACCGGGACCCTGAAGTATTCTCCTAAGCTATTGACATACCTCCCATGCACAAGTTTCCTTGTGGAGATGAGTTTTGTTCTGAGGGGTGCCTCAGGAAACCCCCTATGCTGGTATTGGAATACAGGCTTTTGAGGAGACATGCCTGTAAACCAAAACAATGGATCCGATTATGGCCTAGGGTCGTGTCTGGTTCAATCTTCTTCTCTGGTGATATCCATCTATGGAATGAGTGGTGGGAGATGCTCACCTGGTGTCACACCGCCCTTGTTTGTCCCTGGAGACCTACACTATTGGGATGGCCTCGGGGACTTTGGAGAGTTTTCTTAATTGGTGAGATTTTGGACAATGGAATGGGCAGAATTCCCATGGATTGGGTAGGCACAGTCCTAATGTGTGGCTCCAGGGGCCCCAGCCTGGAGGGTGTGCGGCCCAGGACTTTGAGGACAGAAGTCTGAAAACACAAACTCAGCTAAGGTTTTGGGACGTAGGTATGGGAGGCCCAATCTACAAACCATGAGAAGTACCCCTCAGGATATGAAGAAAGAGCGAGTCTGAGGCACTTGCTCAGGCTTTTGTCTCTGGATTTTGTATCAACAATGGCTGTAGAATGTGGGGAGGCCTCATGGGATATGAACGAATCTTCCTCTCTGTGGATTTGGCCGGGTCCCAATAGTTTTTCTTCAATTGTCGGATGGGAGGTCTCCTTTCAGGTTTATTACCTCAGGTGTCCGAACAAAATAGGAATTCCAAAGCACAGCCCTGGGGAAGAGTGAAGGGACAACCCAAACTATGGTTAAAAATTGGGGCCTAGGTGCATGGCAGGCCCAATATGCTGTCTCTTCATCCAGCCACTGAGAGGCCTTACTTGAGGACTGGGCTCATGCTGAGGGTCACAATGTGTGTTTGTGACCAATGTGGCCCGCGAGCATGGGCGGGGCCTCATGGGCCACACTGGTTTCAACTCACTGGACTTTGGACAACCTGCCAAACACAAGGTCTCTGGCCATGGGGAATGTGTTCTGATATCTGCATCATTTTCAACCCTGGGCAGTGGTTGGAGATAAGGTCTAGGTTCTGAAGCCTGAAAAACCGAAGTTGGGAAGAGATGACGACCTAAGGCCATGGCGGGTCTGATATGCTCAGTGTGCGGTCAGCTGCCTGGGTGTTGGTCAGGAGGTTCGGGCTCAGGTTGTGTCAGTCAGTGCATTAGTCCCAGGTTAGACTATATGATTTGGGTACAGTCGAGTGCCGTATAGGTTTATCCTCATTTGAGGTGCCTGGGGAGCTCAATAGGCAAGATATTTTTTCTAGAGGGCAGGCAGAGTGCTGCACTTTGGTTCCAGAATTGCCAAACTTGAGGGCTTCTGGGCCAGGAGTGTGAGGACAGAAGTCTGAGAACACAAGCTAGACTTGGGCTTCAGGCCGAGGGCACGGCAGGTACCTCCTGCAGATCTGAACCAATATTTCATGCATCTGAAGTCACGGCGAGGATCAGACGTTGGCTCGGGTTGGAGTTTCTGTGCATGACTGCCCCTTCATGAACGGAGCGGAATCTCAAGGCCATGGAGGTTTTCCCACGTTGGGAGTTGTGGAATGCCCCCTTCAAGGATTCCTTCTGCGGGACAATTGAGACCTGTTGGTCAGCTCCAGGACATCCCATATGGAATGACTCCAGAGCACCGTTCGAGGATCGATGCCAAAGAATCCCGCCTCGCATTCCAATTTTCTCCTAGCAACAAGACAGTTGAGTTTTGATGGCTCTGCGGGAGCAATCGGGGCGGCTGTGTTGAAATGGACTTTCCCGAGGTTGGGGCCTAATGTGTGTTTATTTGTCCATGAGGGCCTTGGAATGGGGCGGTGACACCGGGACCCTGAAGTATTCTCCTAAGCTTTTGACATAGGTCCCATACACAAGTATCCTTGTGGAAACGAGATTTGTTCTGATGGGTGCCTCAGGAAACCCCCTATGCTGGTCTTGGAATCCAGGCTTTTAAGGAGACATGTCTGTAAACCAAAGCAATGGATCCGAATATGGCCTAGGGTCCTGTATGGTTCCATCTTCTTCTCTGGGGACATCCATTTATGATATGAGTGGAGGTAGATGCTCAGCTGGTGTCAGACCGACCTTGTTTGTCCCCGGAGACCTACACTATTGGGATGGCCTCGGGGACTTTGGAGAGTTCTCCTAATTTGTACGATTTTGGATAATGGAATGGGCAGAATTCCCACGGATTGGGTAGGCACAGTCCTAATGTGTGGCTCCAGGGGCCCCAGCCTGTAGGGTGTGTGGCCCAGGAATCTGAGGACAGAAGTCTGAAAACACAAACTCAGCTTAGGTTGGGAACGTAGGTATGGCAGGGCCAATCTACAAACCATGAGAAGCACTCTTCAGGATATGAAGAAAGAGCGAGTCTGAGGCGCTTGCTCAGGCTTTTGTCTCTGGATTTTGTATCAAAGATGGGCGTGGAACGTGGGGAGGCCTCATGGGCCATGGACGAATCTTCCTCTCTGTGGATTTGGCCCGGTCCCAATTTCTTTCCGTCAATCTGTGGGATGGGAGGTCTCCTCTCAGGTTTGTTACCTCAGGTGTCCCAACCAAAGAGGAATTCCAAAGCAGAGCCCTGGGGAAGAGTGAAGGGACAACCCAAACGACGGTTATAAATTGGGGCCTAGGGGCATGGCAGACCCAATATGCTGTCTCTTCATCCAGCCACTGAGTGGCCTTACTTAAAGACTGGGCACAGGCTGAGGGTCAGCATGTGTGTTTGTGACCAATGTGGCCCGCGAGCATGGGCGGGGCCTCATGGGCCACACTGGTTTCAACTACACTGAACTTTGGATAACATGCCAATCACAAGGTCTCTTGTCATGGGGAAGGAGCTCTGATTTCTGCATCATTTGCAACCCTGGGCAGTGTTTGGAGATAAGGTCTACGTTCTGAATCCTAAAAACCGCAGTTGGGAAGAGATGACGACCTAAGGCCATGGCGGGTCTGATGTGCTCAGTGTGCGGTCAGCTGCCTGGGTGTTGGTCCGGAGGTTCGGGTTCAGGTTGTGTCAGACAGTGAATTAGTACCCAGGTTAGACTATATAATTCAGGTACAGTCGAGAGCCGTGTAGGTTTATCCTCATTTGAGGTGCCTGGGCTACTCATTAGGCAATATATTTTTTCTAGAGGCAGGCAGAATGCTGCATTGTGGGTCCGGTATTGCCAAACATGAGGGATTCTGGACCAGGAGTGTGAAGACAAGTCTGAGAACAGAAGCTAGACTTGGGCTTCAGGCCGAGGGCACGGCTGGTACCCCCTGCAGATCTGAACGAATATCTCATGCTTCTGAAGTCACGGCGAGGATCAGACGTTGGTTCGGGTTGGAGTTTCTATGCATGACTGCCCCTTCAAGAACGGAGCGGAATCTCAAGGCCATGGAGGTTTTCCCACGTTGGGAGTTGTGGGATGCCCCCTTCAAGGATTCCTTCTGCGGGACAATTGAGACCTGTTGGGCAGCTCCAGGATATCCCATATGGAAGGATACCAGAGCACCGTTCGGGGTGGATGCCTGGGAAGCGGGCCTCGCATTCCAAATGTCTCCTAGCAACAAGACAGTTGAGATCGGATAGCTCTGCGGGAGCAACCGGCGTGGCTGAGTTGAAATGGACTTTTAGGGTCGGGCCCATTGTGTGTTTGTGTCCATGAGGGCCTTAGAATGGGGCGTTGGCACCGGGACCCTGAAGTATTCTCCTAAGCTATTGACATACCTCCCATGCACAAGTTTCCTTGTGGAGATGAGTTTTGTTCTGAGGGGTGCCTCAGGAAACCCCCTATGCTGGTATTGGAATACAGGCTTTTGAGGAGACATGCCTGTAAACCAAAACAATGGATCCGATTATGGCCTAGGGTCCTGTCTGGTTCAATCTTCTTCTCTGGTGATATCCATCTATGGAATGAGTGGTGGGAGATGCTCACCTGGTGTCACACCGCCCTTGTTTGTCCCTGGAGACCTACACTATTGGGATGGCCTCGGGGACTTTGGAGAGTTTTCTTAATTGGTGAGATTTTGGACAATGGAATGGGCAGAATTCCCATGGATTGGGTAGGCACAGTCCTAATGTGTGGCTCCAGGGGCCCCAGCCTGGAGGGTGTGCGGCCCAGGACTTTGAGGACAGAAGTCTGAAAACACAAACTCAGCTAAGGTTTTGGGACGTAGGTATGGGAGGCCCAATCTACAAACCATGAGAAGTACCCCTCAGGATATGAAGAAAGAGCGAGTCTGAGGCACTTGCTCAGGCTTTTGTCTCTGGATTTTGTATCAACAATGGCTGTAGAATGTGGGGAGGCCTCATGGGATATGAACGAATCTTCCTCTCTGTGGATTTGGCCGGGTCCCAATAGTTTTTCTTCAATTGTCGGATGGGAGGTCTCCTTTCAGGTTTATTACCTCAGGTGTCCGAACAAAATAGGAATTCCAAAGCACAGCCCTGGGGAAGAGTGAAGGGACAACCCAAACTATGGTTAAAAATTGGGGCCTAGGTGCATGGCAGGCCCAATATGCTGTCTCTTCATCCAGCCACTGAGAGGCCTTACTTGAGGACTGGGCTCATGCTGAGGGTCACAATGTGTGTTTGTGACCAATGTGGCCCGCGAGCATGGGCGGGGCCTCATGGGCCACACTGGTTTCAACTCACTGGACTTTGGACAACCTGCCAAACACAAGGTCTCTGGCCATGGGGAATGTGTTCTGATATCTGCATCATTTTCAACCCTGGGCAGTGCTTGGAAATAAGGTCTCGGTTCTGAAGCCTGAAAAACCGAAGTTGGGAAGAGATGACGACCTAAGGCCATGGCGGGTCTGATATGCTCAGTGTGCGGTCAGCTGCCTGGGTGTTGGTCAGGAGGTTCGGGCTCAGGTTGTGTCAGTCAGTGCATTAGTCCCAGGTTAGACTATATGATTTGGGTACAGTCGAGTGCCGTATAGGTTTATCCTCATTTGAGGTGCCTGGGGAGCTCAATAGGCAAGATATTTTTTCTAGAGGGCAGGCAGAGTGCTGCACTTTGGTTCCAGAATTGCCAAACTTGAGGGCTTCTGGGCCAGGAGTGTGAGGACAGAAGTCTGAGAACACAAGCTAGACTTGGGCTTCAGGCCGAGGGCACGGCAGGTACCTCCTGCAGATCTGAACCAATATTTCATGCATCTGAAGTCACGGCGACGATCAGACGTTGGCTCGGGTTGGAGTTTCTGTGCATGACTGCCCCTTCATGAACGGAGCGGAATCTCAAGGCCATGGAGGTTTTCCCACGTTGGGAGTTGTGGAATGCCCCCTTCAAGGATTCCTTCTGCGGGACAATTGAGACCTGTTGGTCAGCTCCAGGACATCCCATATGGAATGACTCCAGAGCACCGTTCGAGGATCGATGCCAGGGAATCCTGCCTCGCATTCCAATTTTCTCCTAGCAACAAGATAGTTGAGTTTTGATGGCTCTGCGGGAGCAATCGGGGCGGCTGTGTTGAAATGGACTTTCCCGAGGTTGGGGCCTAATGTGTGTTTATTTGTCCATGAGGGCCTTGGAATGGGGCGGTGACACCGGGACCCTGAAGTATTCTCCTAAGCTTTTGACATAGGTCCCATACACAAGTATCCTTGTGGAAACGAGATTTGTTCTGATGGGTGCCTCAGGAAACCCGCTATGCTGGTCTTGGAATCCAGGCTTTTAAGGAGACATGTCTGTAAACCAAAGCAATGGATCCGAATATGGCCTAGGGTCCTGTCTGGTTCCATCTTCTTCTCTGGGGACATCCATTTATGATATGAGTGGAGGTAGATGCTCAGCTGGTGTCAGACCGACCTTGTTTGTCCCCGGAGACCTACACTATTGGGATGGCCTCGGGGACTTTGGAGAGTTCTCCTAATTTGTACGATTTTGGCTAATGGAATGGGCAGAATGCCCATGGATTGGGTAGGCACAGTCCTAATGTGTGGCTCCAGGGGCCCCAGCCTGTAGGGTGTGTGGCCCAGGAATCTGAGGACAGAAGTCTGAAAACACAAACTCAGCTTAGGTTGGGAACGTAGGTATGGCAGGGCCAATCTACAAACCATGAGAAGCACTCTTCAGGATATGAAGAAAGAGCGAGTCTGAGGCGCTTGCTCAGGCTTTTGTCTCTGGATTTTGTATCAAAGATGGGCGTGGAACGTGGGGAGGCCTCATGGGCCATGGACGAATCTTCCTCTCTGTGGATTTGGCCCGGTCCCAATTTCTTTCCGTCAATCTGTGGGATGGGAGGTCTCCTCTCAGGTTTGTTACCTCAGGTGTCCCAACCAAAGAGGAATTCCAAAGCAGAGCCCTGGGGAAGAGTGAAGGGACAACCCAAACGATGGTTATAAATTGGGGCCTAGGGGCATGGCAGACCCAATATGCTGTCTCTTCATCCAGCCACTGAGTGGCCTTACTTAAAGACTGGGCACAGGCTGAGGGTCAGCATGTGTGTTTGTGACCAATGTGGCCTGCGAGCATGGGCGGGGCCTCATGGGCCACACTGGTTTCAACTACACTGAACTTTGGATAACATGCCAATCACAAGGTCTCTTGTCATGGGGAAGGAGCTCTGATTTCTGCATCATTTTCAACCCTGGGCAGTGTTTGGAGATAAGGTCTACGTTTTGAATCCTGAAAACCGCAGTTGGGAAGAGATGACGACCTAAGGCCATGGCGGGTCTGATGTGCTCAGTGTGCGGTCAGCTGCCTGGGTGTAGGTCCGGAGGTTCGGGTTCAGGTTGTGTCAGACAGTGAATTAGTACCCAGGTTAGACTATATAATTCAGGTACAGTCGAGAGCCGTGTAGGTTTATCCTCATTTGAGGTGCCTGGGCTAATCATTAGGCAATATATTTTTTCTAGAGGCAGGCAGAGTGCTGCATTGTGGGTCCGGTATTGCCAAACATGACAGATTCTGGACCAGGAGTGTGAGGACAAGTCGGAGAACAGAAGCTAGACTTGGGCTTCAGGCCGAGGGCACGGCTGGTACACCCTGCAGATCTGAACGAATATCTCATGCTTCTGAAGACACGGCGAGGATCAGACGTTGGCACGGGTTGGAGTTTCTGTGCATGACTGCCCCTTCAAGAACGGAGCGGAATCTCAAGGCCATGGAGGTTTTCCCACGTTGGGAGTTGTGGGATGCCCCCTTCAAGGATTCCTTCTGCGGGACAATTGAGACCTGTTGGGCAGCTCCAGGGTATCCCATATGGAAGGATACCAGAGCACCGTTCGGGGTGGATGCCTGGGAAGCGGGCCTCGCATTCCAAATGTCTCCTAGCAACAAGACAGTTGAGATCGGATAGCTCTGCGGGAGCAACCGGCGTGGCTGAGTTGAAATGGACTTTTAGGGTCGGGCCCATTGTGTGTTTGTGTCCATGAGGGCCTTGGAATGGGGCGTTGGCACCGGGACCCTGAAGTATTCTCCTAAGCTTTTGACATAGCTCCCATGCACAAGTTTCCTTGTGGAGATGAGATTTGTTCTGAGGGGTGCCTCAGGAAACCCCCTATGCTGGTATTGGAATACAGGCTTTTGAGGAGACATGCCTGTAAACCAAAACAATGGATCCGATTATGGCCTAGGGTCCTGTCTGGTTCAATCTTCTTCTCTGGTGATATCCATCTATGGAATGAGTGGAGGGAGATGCTAACCTGGTGTCACACCGCCCTTGTTTGTCCCTGGAGACCTACACTATTGGGATGGCCTCGGGGACTTTGGAGATTTTTCTTAATTGGTGAGATTTTGGATAATGGAATGGGCAGAATTCCCATGGATTGGGTAGGCACAGTCCTAATGTGTGGCTCCAGGGGCCCCAGCCTGGAGGGTGTGCGGCCCAGGACTTTGAGGACAGAAGTCTGAAAACACAAACTCAGCTAATTTTGGGACGTAGGTAGGAGGCCCAATCTACAAACCATGAGAAGTACCCCTCAGGATATGAAGAAAGAGCGAGTCTGAGGCACTTGCTCAGGCTTTTGTCTCTGGATTTTGTATCAACAATGGCTGTAGAATGTGGGGAGGCCTCATGGGATATGGACGAATCTTCCTCTCTGTGGATTTGGCCCGGTCCCAATAGTTTTTCTTCAATTGTCGGATGGGAGGTCTCCTTTCAGGTTTATTACCTCAGGTGTCCGAACAAAATAGGAATTCCAAAGCAGAGCCCTGGGGAAGTGTGAAGGGACAACCCAAACTATGGTTAAAAATTGGGGCCTAGGTGCATGGCAGACCCAATATGCTGTCTCTTCATCCAGCCACTGAGAGGCCTTACTTGAGGACTGGGCTCATGCTGAGGGTCACAATGTGTGTTTGTGACCAATGTGGCCCGTGAGCATGGGCGGGGCCTCATGGGCCACACTGGTTTCAACTCACTGGACTTTGGACAACCTGCCAAACACAAGGTCTCTGGCCATGGGGAATGTGTTCTGATATCTGCATCATTTTCAACCCTGGGCAGTGGTTGGAGATAAGGTCTCGGTTCTGAAGCCTGAAAAACCGAAGTTGGGAAGAGATGACGACCTAAGGCCATGGCGGGTCTGATATGCTCAGTGTGCGGTCAGCTGCCTGGGTGTTGGTCAGGAGGTTCGGGCTCAGGTTGTGTCAGTCAGTGCATTAGTCCCAGGTTAGACTATATGATTTGGGTACAGTCGAGTGCCGTATAGGTTTATCCTCATTTGAGGTGCCTGGGGAGCTCAATAGGCAAGATATTTTTTCTAGAGGGCAGGCAGAGTGCTGCACTTTGGTTCCAGAATTGCCAAACTTGAGGGCTTCTGGGCCAGGAGTGTGAGGACAGAAGTCTGAGAACACAAGCTAGACTTGGGCTTCAGGCCGAGGGCACGGCAGGTACCTCCTGCAGATCTGAACCAATATTTCATGCATCTGAAGTCACGGCGAGGATCAGACGTTGGCTCGGGTTGGAGTTTCTGTGCATGACTGCCCCTTCATGAACGGAGCGGAATCTCAAGGCCATGGAGGTTTTCCCACGTTGGGAGTTGTGGAATGCCCCCTTCAAGGATTCCTTCTGCGGGACAATTGAGACCTGTTGGTCAGCTCCAGGACATCCCATATGGAATGACTCCAGAGCACCGTTCGAGGATCGATGCCAAAGAATCCCGCCTCGCATTCCAATTTTCTCCTAGCAACAAGACAGTTGAGTTTTGATGGCTCTGCGGGAGCAATCGGGGCGGCTGTGTTGAAATGGACTTTCCCGAGGTTGGGGCCTAATGTGTGTTTATTTGTCCATGAGGGCCTTGGAATGGGGCGGTGACACCGGGACCCTGAAGTATTCTCCTAAGCTTTTGACATAGGTCCCATACACAAGTATCCTTGTGGAAACGAGATTTGTTCTGATGGGTGCCTCAGGAAACCCCCTATGCTGGTCTTGGAATCCAGGCTTTTAAGGAGACATGTCTGTAAACCAAAGCAATGGATCCGAATATGGCCTAGGGTCCTGTCTGGTTCCATCTTCTTCTCTGGGGACATCCATTTATGATATGAGTGGAGGTAGATGCTCAGCTGGTGTCAGACCGACCTTGTTTGTCCCCGGAGACCTACACTATTGGGATGGCCTCGGGGACTTTGGAGAGTTCTCCTAATTTGTACGATTTTGGCTAATGGAATGGGCAGAATGCCCATGGATTGGGTAGGCACAGTCCTAATGTGTGGCTCCAGGGGCCCCAGCCTGTAGGGTGTGTGGCCCAGGAATCTGAGGACAGAAGTCTGAAAACACAAACTCAGCTTAGGTTGGGAACGTAGGTATGGCAGGGCCAATCTACAAACCATGAGAAGCACTCTTCAGGATATGAAGAAAGAGCGAGTCTGAGGCGCTTGCTCAGGCTTTTGTCTCTGGATTTTGTATCAAAGATGGGCGTGGAACGTGGGGAGGCCTCATGGGCCATGGACGAATCTTCCTCTCTGTGGATTTGGCCCGGTCCCAATTTCTTTCCGTCAATCTGTGGGATGGGAGGTCTCCTCTCAGGTTTGTTACCTCAGGTGTCCCAACCAAAGAGGAATTCCAAAGCAGAGCCCTGGGGAAGAGTGAAGGGACAACCCAAACGATGGTTATAAATTGGGGCCTAGGGGCATGGCAGACCCAATATGCTGTCTCTTCATCCAGCCACTGAGTGGCCTTACTTAAAGACTGGGCACAGGCTGAGGGTCAGCATGTGTGTTTGTGACCAATGTGGCCCGCGAGCATGGGCGGGGCCTCATGGGCCACACTGGTTTCAACTACACTGAACTTTGGATAACATGCCAATCACAAGGTCTCTTGCCATGGGGAAGGAGCTCTGATTTCTGCATCATTTTCAACCCTGGGCAGTGTTTGGAGATAAGGTCTACGTTCTGAAGCCTGAAAACCGCAGTTGGGAAGAGATGACGACCTAAGGCCATGGCGGGTCTGATGTGCTCAGTGTGCGGTCAGCTGCCTGGGTGTTGGTCCGGAGGTTCGGGTTCAGGTTGTGTCAGACAGTGAATTAGTACCCAGGTTAGACTATATAATTCAGGTACAGTCGAGAGCCGTGTAGGTTTATCCTCATTTGAGGTGCCTGGGCTACTCATTAGGCAATATATTTTTTCTAGAGGCAGGCAGAGTGCTGCATTGTGGGTCCGGTATTGCCAAACATGAGGGATTCTGGACCAGGAGTGTGAGGACAAGTCTGAGAACAGAAGCTAGACTTGGGCTTCAGGCCGAGGGCACGGCTGGTACCCCCTGCAGATCTGAACGAATATCTCATGCTTCTGAAGTCACGGCGAGGATCAGACGTTGGCTCGGGTTGGAGTTTCTGTGCATGACTGCCCCTTCATGAACGGAGCGGAATCTCAAGGCCATGGAGGTTTTCCCACGTTGGGAGTTGTGGGATGCCCCCTTCAAGGATTCCTTCTGCGGGACAATTGAGACCTGTTGGGCAGCTCCAGGATATCCCATATGGAAGGATACCAGAGCACCGTTCGGGGTGGATGCCTGGGAAGCGGGCCTCGCATTCCAAATGTCTCCTAGCAACAAGACAGTTGAGATCGGGTAGCTCTGCGGGAGCAACCGGCGTGGCTCACTTGAAATGGACTTTTAGGATCGGGCCCATTGTGTGTTTGTGTCCATGAGGGCCTTGGAATGGGGCGTTGGCACCGGGACCCTGAAGTATTCTCCTAAGCTTTTGACATACCTCCCATGCACAAGTTTCCTTGTGGAGATGAGATTTGTTCTGAGGGGTGCCTCAGGAAACCCCCTATGCTGGTATTGGAATACAGGCTTTTGAGGAGACATGCTTGTAAACCAAAACAATGGATCCGATTATGGCCTAGGGTCCTGTCTGGTTCAATCTTCTTCTCTGGTGATATCCATCTATGGAATGAGTGGAGGGAGATGCTCACCAGGTGTCACACCGCCCTTGTTTGTCCCTGGAGACCTACACTATTGGGATGGCCTCGGGGACTTTGGAGAGTTTTCTTAATTGGTGAGATTTTGGACAATGGAATGGGCAGAATTCCCATGGATTGGGTAGGCACAGTCCTAATGTGTTGCTCCAGGGGCCCCAGCCTGGAGGGTGTGCGGCCCAGGACTTTGAGGACAGAAGTCTGAAAACACAAACTCAGCTAAGGTTTTGGGACGTAGGTATGGGAGGCCCAATCTACAAACCATGAGAAGTACCCCTCAGGATATGAAGAAAGAGCGAGTCTGAGGCACTTGCTCAGGCTTTTGTATCAACAATGGCTGTAGAATGTGGGGAGGCCTCATGGGATATGGACGAATCTTCCTCTCTGTGGATTTGGGCGGTCCCAATAGTTTTTCTTCAATTGTCGGATGGGAGGTCTCCTTTCAGGTTTATTACCTCAGGTGTCCGAACAAAATAGGAATTCCAAAGCAGAGCCCTGGGGAAGAGTGAAGGGACAACCCAAACTATGGTTAAAAATTGGGGCCTAGGTGCATGGCAGGCCCAATATGCTGTCTCTTCATCCAGCCACTGAGAGGCCTTACTTGAGGACTGGGCTCATGCTGAGGGTCACAATGTGTGTTTGTGACCAATGTGGCCCGCGAGCATGGGCGGGGCCTCATGGGCCACACTGGTTTCAACTTCACTGGACTTTGGACAACCTGCCAAACACAAGGTCTCTGGCCATGGGGAATGTGTTCTGATATCTGCATCATTTTCAACCCTGGGCAGTGGTTGGAGATAAGGTCTCGGTTCTGAAGCCTGAAAAACCGAAGTTGGGAAGAGATGACGACCTAAGGCCATGGCGGGTCTGATATGCTCAGTGTGCGGTCAGCTGCCTGGGTGTTGGTCAGGAGGTTCGGGCTCAGGTTGTGTCAGTCAGTGCATTAGTCCCAGGTTAGACTATATGATTTGGGTACAGTCGAGTGCCGTATAGGTTTATCCTCATTTGAGGTGCCTGGGGAGCTCAATAGGCAAGATATTTTTTCTAGAGGGCAGGCAGAGTGCTGCACTTTGGTTCCAGAATTGCCAAACTTGAGGGCTTCTGGGCCAGGAGTGTGAGGACAGAAGTCTGAGAACACAAGCTAGACTTGGGCTTCAGGCCGAGGGCACGGCAGGTACCTCCTGCAGATCTGAACCAATATTTCATGCATCTGAAGTCACGGCGAGGATCAGACGTTGGCTCGGGTTGGAGTTTCTGTGCATGACTGCCCCTTCATGAACAGAGCAGAATCTCAAGGCCATGGAGGTTTTCCCACGTTGGGAGTTGTGGGATGCCCCCTTCAAGGATTCCTTCTGCGGGACAATTGAGACCTGTTGGTCTGCTCCAGGACATCCCATATGGAATGACTCCAGAGCACCGTTCGAGGATCGATGCCAGGGAATCCCGCCTCGCATTCCAATTTTCTCCCAGCAACAAGACAGTTGAGTTTTGATGGCTCTGCGGGAGCAATCGGGGCGGCTGTGTTGAAATGGACTTTCCCGAGGTTGGGGCCTAATGTGTGTTTGTGTCCATGAGGGCCTTGGAATGGGGCGGTGACACCGGGACCCTGAAGTATTCTCCTAAGCTTTTGACATAGGTCCCATGCACAAGTTTCCTTGTGGAAACGAGATTTGTTCTGATGGGTGCCTCAAAAAAACCCCTATGCTGGTCTTGGAATCCAGGCTTTTGAGGAGACATGTCTGTAAACCAAAGCAATGGATCCGAATATGGCCTAGGGTCCTGTCTGGTTCCATCTTCTTCTCTGGGGACATCCATTTATGATATGAGTGGAGGTAGTTGCTCAGCTGGTGTCAGACCGCCCTTGTTTGTCCCCGGAGACCTACACTATTGGGATGGCCTCGGGGACTTTGGAGAGTTCTCCTAATTTGTACGATTTTGGATAATGGAATGGGCAGAATGCCCATGGATTGGTAAGGCACAGTCCTAATGTGTGGCTCCAGGGGCCCCAGCCTGGAGGGTGTGTGGCCCAGGAATTTGAGGACAGAAGTCTGAAAACACAAACTCAGCTTAGGTTGGGAACGTAGGTATGGCAGGGCCAATCTACAAACCATGAGAAGGACTCTTCAGGATATGAAGAAAGAGCGATTCTGAGGCGCTTGCTCAGGCTTTTGTCTCTGGATTTTGTATCAAAGATGGGCGTGGAACGTCGGGAGGCCTCATGGGCCATGGACGAATCTTCCTCTCTGTGGATTTGGCCCGGTCCCAATTTCTTTCGGTCAATCTGTGGGATGGGAGGTCTCCTCTCAGGTTTGTTACCTCAGGTGTCCCAACCAAAGAGGAATTCCAAAGCAGAGCCCTGGGGAAGAGTGAAGGGACAACCCAAACGATGGTTATAAATTGGGGCCTAGGGGCATGGCAGACCCAATATGCTGTCTCTTCATCCAGCCACTGAGTGGCCTTACTTAAAGACTGGGCACAGGCTGAGGGTCAGCATGTGTGTTTGTGACCAATGTGGCCCGCGAGCATGGGCGGGGCCTCATGGGCCACACTGGTTTCAACTACACTGAACTTTGGATAACATGCCAATCACAAGGTCTCTTGCCATGGGGAAGGAGCTCTGATTTCTGCATCATTTGCAACCCTGGGCAGTGTTTGGAGATAAGGTCTACGTTCTGAATCCTGAAAACCGCAGTTGGGAAGAGATGACGACCTAAGGCCATGGCGGGTCTGATGTGCTCAGTGTGCGGTCAGCTGCCTGGGTGTTGGTCCGGAGGTTCGGGTTCAGGTTGTGTCAGACAGTGAATTAGTACCCAGGTTAGACTATATAATTCAGGTACAGTCGAGAGCCGTGTAGGTTTATCCTCATTTGAGGTGCCTGGGCTACTCATTAGGCAATATATTTTTTCTAGAGGCAGGCAGAGTGCTGCATTGTGGGTCCGGTATTGCCAAACATGAGGGATTCTAGACCAGGAGTGTGAGGACAAGTCTGAGAACAGAAGCTAGACTTGGGCTTCAGGCCGAGGGCACGGCTGGTACCCCTTGCAGATCTGAACGAATATCTCATGCTTCTGAAGTCACGGCGAGGATCAGACGTTGGTTCGGGTTGGAGTTTCTGTGCATGACTGCCCCTTCATGAACGGAGCGGAATCTCAAGGCCATGGAGGTTTTCCCACGTTGGGAGTTGTGGGATGCCCCCTTCAAGGATTCCTTCTGCGGGACAATTGAGACCTGTTGGGCAGCTCCAGGATATCCCATATGGAAGGACTCCAGAGCACCGTTCGGGGTGGATGCCTGGGAAGCGGGCCTCGCATTCCAAATGTCTCCTAGCAACAAGACAGTTGAGATCGGATAGCTCTGCGGGAGCAACCGGCGTGGCTGAGTTGAAATGGACTTTTAGGATCGGGCCCATTGTGTGTTTGTGTCCATGAGGGCCTTGGAATGGGGCGTTGGCACCGGGACCCTGAAGTATTCTCCTAAGCTTTTGACATACCTCCCATGCACAAGTTTCCTTGTGGAGATGAGATTTGTTCTGAGGGGTGCCTCAGGAAACCCCCTATGCTCGTATTGGAATCCAGGCTTTTGAGGACACATGCCTGTAAAACAAAACAATGGATCCGATTATGGCCTAGGGTCCTGTCTGGTTCAATCTTCTTCTCTGGTGATATCCATCTATGGAATGAGTGGAGGGAGATCCTCACCTGGTGTCACACCGCCCTTGTTTGTCCCTGGAGACCTACACTATTGGGATGGCCTCGGGGACTTTGGAGAGTTTTCTTATTGGTGAGATTTTGGACAATGAAATGGGCAGAATTCCCATGGATTGGGTAGGCACAGTCCTAATGTGTGGCTCCAGGGACCCCAGCCTGGAGGGTGTGCGGCCCAGGACTTTGAGGACAGAAGTCTGAAAACACAAACTCAGCTAAGGTTTTGGGACGTAGGTATGGGAGGCCCAATCTACAAACCATGAGAAGTACCCCTCAGGATATGAAGAAAGAGCGAGTCTGAGGCACTTGCTCAGGATTTTGTCTCTGGATTTTGTATCAAAGATGGGCGTGGAACGTCGGGAGGCCTCATTGGCCATGGACGAATCTTCCTCTCTGTGGATTTGACCCGGTCCCAATTTCGTTCCGTCAATCTGTGGGATGGGAGGTCTCCTCTCAGGTTTGTTACCTCAGGTGTCCCAACCAAAGAGGAATTCCAAAGCAGAGCCCTGGGGAAGAGTGAAGGGACAACCCAAACGATGGTTATAAATTGGGGCCTAGGGGCATGGCAGACCCAATATGCTGTCTCTTCATCCAGCCACTGAGTGGCCTTACTTAAAGACTGGGCACAGGCTGAGGGTCAGCATGTGTGTTTGTGACCAATGTGGCCCGCGAGCATGGGCGGGGCCTCATGGGCCACACTGGTTTCAACTACACTGAACTTTGGATAACATGCCAATCACAAGGTCTCTTGCCATGGGGAAGGAGCTCTGATTTCTGCATCATTTTCAACCCTGGGTCGTGGTTGGAGATAAGGTCTAGGTTCTGAAGCCTGAAAACCACAGTTGGGAAGTGATGACGATCTAAGGCCATGTCGGGGCTCATGTGCTCAGTGTGCGGTCAGCTGCCTGGGTGTTGGTCCAGAGTTTCGGGTTCAGGTTGTGTCAGACAGTGCATTATTGCCCAGGTTAGACTATATAATTTAGGTACAGTCGAGTGCCGTGTAAGTTTATCCTCATTTGAGGTGCCTGGGAAAATCATTAGGCAATATATTTTTCCCAGAGGGCAGGCATATTGCTGCATTGAGGGTCCGGAATTGCCAAACTTGAGGGCTTCTGGGCCAAGAGTGTGAGGACAGAAGTTTCAGAACACAAGCTAGACTTGGGCTTCAGGCCTTGGGTAGGGCAATGGGTATGGCAAATACCCCCTGCAGATCTGAACCAATATCTCATGTATCTGAAGTCACGGCGAGGATCAGAAGTTGGCTCGGGTTGGAGTTTCTGTGCATGTCTGCCCCTCCATGAACGGAGCGGAATCTCAAGGCCATGGAGGTTTTCCAACGTTGGGAGTGTGGGATCCCCCTTCAAGGATTCCTTCTGCGGGACAATTGAGCACTGTTGGTCAGCTCCAGGACAATCCATATGGAATGACTGCAGTGCACCATTCGAGGACTGATGCCAGGGAAGCCAGCCTCGCATTCCAATTGTCTCCTAGCAACAAGACAGTTGAGTTCTATGGCTCTGACTGAGCAATCGGGGCGGCTGTGTTGAAATGGACTTTCCCGAGGTTGGGGCCTAATGTGTGTTTGTGTCCATGAGGACCTTGGAATGGAGCGGTGGCACTGGGACCCTGAAGTATTCTCCTAAGCTTTTGACATAGGTCCCATGCACAAGTTTCCTCGTGGAGACGAGTTTTGTTCTGATGGGTGCCTCAGGAAACATCCTATGCTGGTCTTGGAATCCAGGCTCTTGAGGAGATATGCCTGTAAACCAAAGCAATGGATCCGATTATGGCCTAGGGTCCTGTCTGGTTCCATCTTCTTCTCTGGGGACATCCATTTATGGTATGAGTGGATGTAGATGCTCACCTGGTGTCACACCGCCCTTGTTTGTCCCTGGATACCTACACTATTGGGATGGCCTCGGGGACTTTGGAGAGTTTTCTTAATTGGTGAGATCTTGGACAATGGAATGGGCAGAATTCCCATGGATTGGGTAGGCACAGTCCTAATGTGTGGCTCCAGGGGCCCCAGCCTGGAGGGTGTGCGGCCCAGGACTTTGAGGACAGAAGTCTGAAAACACAAACTCAGCTAAGGTTTTGGGACGTAGGTATGGGAGGCCCAATCTACAAACCATGAGAAGTACCCCTCAGGATATGAAGAAAGAGCGAGTCTGAGGCACTTGTTCAGGCTTTTGTCTCTGGATTTTGTATCAACAATGGCTGTAGAATGTGGGGAGGCCTCATGGGATATGGACGAATCTTCGTCTCTGTGGATTTGGCCTGGTCCCAATAGTTTTTCTTCAATTGTTGGATGGGAGGTCTCCTTTCAGGTTTATTACCTCAGGTGTCCGAACAAAATAGGAATTCCAAAGCAGAGCCCTGGGGAAGAGTGAAGGGACAACCCAAACTATGGTTAAAAATTGGGGCCTAGGTGCATGGCAGGCCCAATATGCTGTCTCTTCATCCAGCCACTGAGAGGCCTTACTTGAGGACTGGGCTCATGCTGAGGGTCACAATGTGTGTTTGTGACCAATGTGGCCCGGGAGCATGGGCGGGGCCTCATGGGCCACACTGGTTTCAACTACACTGAACTTTGGATAACATGCCAATCACAAGGTCTCTTGCCATGGGGAAGGAGCTCTGATTTCTGCATCATTTTCAACCCTGGGTCGTGGTTGGAGATAAGGTCTAGGTTCTGAAGCCTGAAAACCACAGTTGGGAAGTGATGACGATCTAAGGCCATGTCGGGGCTCATGTGCTCAGTGTGCGGTCAGCTGCCTGGGTGTTGGTCCAGAGTTTCGGGTTCAGGTTGTGTCAGACAGTGCATTATTGCCCAGGTTAGACTATATAATTTAGGTACAGTCGAGTGCCGTGTAAGTTTATCCTCATTTGAGGTGCCTGGGAAAATCATTAGGCAATATATTTTTCCCAGAGGGCAGGCATATTGCTGCATTGAGGGTCCGGAATTGCCAAACTTGAGGGCTTCTGGGCCAAGAGTGTGAGGACAGAAGTTTCAGAACACAAGCTAGACTTGGGCTTCAGGCCTTGGGTAGGGCAATGGGTATGGCAAATACCCCCTGCAGATCTGAACCAATATCTCATGTATCTGAAGTCACGGCGAGGATCAGAAGTTGGCTCGGGTTGGAGTTTCTGTGCATGTCTGCCCCTCCATGAACGGAGCGGAATCTCAAGGCCATGGAGGTTTTCCAACGTTGGGAGTGTGGGATCCCCCTTCAAGGATTCCTTCTGCGGGACAATTGAGCACTGTTGGTCAGCTCCAGGACAATCCATATGGAATGACTGCAGTGCACCATTCGAGGACTGATGCCAGGGAAGCCAGCCTCGCATTCCAATTGTCTCCTAGCAACAAGACAGTTGAGTTCTATGGCTCTGACTGAGCAATCGGGGCGGCTGTGTTGAAATGGACTTTCCCGAGGTTGGGGCCTAATGTGTGTTTGTGTCCATGAGGACCTTGGAATGGAGCGGTGGCACTGGGACCCTGAAGTATTCTCCTAAGCTTTTGACATAGGTCCCATGCACAAGTTTCCTCGTGGAGACGAGTTTTGTTCTGATGGGTGCCTCAGGAAACATCCTATGCTGGTCTTGGAATCCAGGCTCTTGAGGAGATATGCCTGTAAACCAAAGCAATGGATCCGATTATGGCCTAGGGTCCTGTCTGGTTCCATCTTCTTCTCTGGGGACATCCATTTATGGTATGAGTGGATGTAGATGCTCACCTGGTGTCACACCGCCCTTGTTTGTCCCTGGATACCTACACTATTGGGATGGCCTCGGGGACTTTGGAGAGTTTTCTTAATTGGTGAGATCTTGGACAATGGAATGGGCAGAATTCCCATGGATTGGGTAGGCACAGTCCTAATGTGTGGCTCCAGGGGCCCCAGCCTGGAGGGTGTGCGGCCCAGGACTTTGAGGACAGAAGTCTGAAAACACAAACTCAGCTAAGGTTTTGGGACGTAGGTATGGGAGGCCCAATCTACAAACCATGAGAAGTACCCCTCAGGATATGAAGAAAGAGCGAGTCTGAGGCACTTGTTCAGGCTTTTGTCTCTGGATTTTGTATCAACAATGGCTGTAGAATGTGGGGAGGCCTCATGGGATATGGACGAATCTTCGTCTCTGTGGATTTGGCCTGGTCCCAATAGTTTTTCTTCAATTGTTGGATGGGAGGTCTCCTTTCAGGTTTATTACCTCAGGTGTCCGAACAAAATAGGAATTCCAAAGCAGAGCCCTGGGGAAGAGTGAAGGGACAACCCAAACTATGGTTAAAAATTGGGGCCTAGGTGCATGGCAGGCCCAATATGCTGTCTCTTCATCCAGCCACTGAGAGGCCTTACTTGAGGACTGGGCTCATGCTGAGGGTCACAATGTGTGTTTGTGACCAATGTGGCCCGGGAGCATGGGCGGGGCCTCATGGGCCACACTGGTTTCAACTACACTGGACTTTGGACAACCTGCCAAACACAAGGTCTCTGGCCATGGGGAATGTGTTCTGATATCTGCATCATTTTCAACCCTGGTCAGTGGTTGGAGATAAGGTCTCGGTTCTGAAGCCTGAAAAACCGAAGTTGGGAAGAGATGACGACCTAAGGCCATGGCGGGTCTGATATGCTCAGTGTGCGGTCAGCTGCCTGGGTGTTGGTCAGGAGGTTCGGGCTCAGGTTGTGTCAGTCAGTGCATTAGTCCCAGGTTAGACTATATGATTTGGGTACAGTCGAGTGCCGTATAGGTTTATCCTCATTTGAGGTGCCTGGGGAGCTCAATAGGCAAGATATTTTTTCTAGAGGGCAGGCAGAGTGCTGCACTTTGGTTCCAGAATTGCCAAACTTGAGGGCTTCTGGGCCAGGAGTGTGAGGACAGAAGTCTGAGAACACAAGCTAGACTTGGGCTTCAGGCCGAGGGCACGGCAGGTACCTCCTGCAGATCTGAACCAAAATTTCATTCATCTGAAGTCACGGCGAGGATCAGACGTTGGCTCGGGTTGGAGTTTCTGTGCATGACTGCCCCTTCATGAACGGAGCGGAATCTCAAGGCCATGGAGGTTTTCCCACGTTGGGAGTTGTGGGATGCCCCCTTCAAGGATTCCTTCTGCGGGACAATTGAGACCTGTTGGTCAGCTCCAGGACATCCCATATGGAATGACTCCAGAGCACCGTTCGAGGATCGATGCCAGGGAATCCCGCCTCGCATTCCAATTTTCTCCTAGCAACAAGACAGTTGAGTTTTGATGGCTCTGCTGGAGCAATCGGGGCGGCTGTGTTGAAATGGACTTTCCCGAGGTTGGGGCCTAATGTGTGTTTGTGTCCATGAGGGCCTTGGAATGGGGCGGTGGCACCGAGACACTGAAGTTTCTCCTAAGCTTTTGACATAGCTCCCATGCACAAGTTTCCCTGTGGAGACAAGATTTGTTCTGATGGGTGCCTCAGGAAATCACTTATGCTGGTATTGGAATCCAGGCTTTTGAGTAGACATGCCTGTACCAAAGCAATGGATCTGATTATGGCCTAGGGTCCTGTCTGGTTCCATCTTCTTCTCTGGAGATATCCATCTATGGAATGAGTGGAGGTAGATGCTCACGTGTGTTAGACCGTCCTTGTTTGTCCCGGAGATCTACACTATTGGGATGGCCTCGGGGACTTTGGAGGTTTCTCCTAATTTGTACGATTTTGGACAATGGAATGGGCAGAATTCCCATGGATTGGGTAGGCACAGTCCTAATGTGTGGCTCCAGGGGCCCAAGCCAGGAGGGTATGTTGCCCAGGACTTTGAGGACAGATCTAAAAATACAAACTCAGCTCAGGTTTTGGGACGTAGGTATGGCAGGCCCAATCTACAGACCATGAGGAGAACTCTTCAGGGTATGAAGAAAGAGCGAGTCTGAGGCACTTGCTCAGGCTTTTGTCTCTCGATTGTGAATCAACGATGGCCATGGATGTGGGGAGGCCTCATGGGCCATGGACCAATCTTCCTCTCTGTGGATTTGTCCCAGTCCCAATTCTTTTTCGTCAATCTGTGGAATGGGAGGTCGTCTTTCACATTTGTTACATCAGGTGACCCAACCAAAGAGTAATTACAAAGCACAGCCCTGGGGAAGAGTGAAGGGACAACCCAAACTATCGTTAAAAATTGGGACCTAGGGGCATGGCAGGCCCAATATGCTGTCTCTTCATCCAACCACTGAGAGGCCTTACTTGAGGACTGGGCACAGGCTGAGGGTCACAATGTGTGTTTGTGACCAATGTGGCCCGCGAGCATGGGCGGGGCCTCATGGGCCACACTGGTTTCAACTACACTGGACTTTGGACAACATGCCAATCACAAGGTCTCTTGCCATGAGGAAGGTGTTCTGATGTCTGCATCATTTTCAACCCTGGGCAGTTGTTGGAGATAAGGTCTAGGTTCCGAAGCCTGAAAAACCGAAGTTGGGGAGAGATGACGACATAAGGCCATGGCGTGTCTGATATGATCAGTGGGCGGTCAGCTGCCTGGGTGTTGGTCAGAAGGTTCTGGCTCAGGTTGTGTCAGACAGTGCATTAGTGCCCAGGTTTGACTATATGATTTGGGTACAGTCGAGTGCCGTGTAGGTTTATCCTCATTTGATGTGCCTGGGCTGCTCTTAGGCAAGATATTTTTTATAGATGGCAGGCAGAGTGCTGCATTGTGAGTCCGGAATTGCCAAACTTGAGGGCTTCTGGGCCAGGAGTGTGAGTACAGAAGTCTGAGAACACAAGCTAAACTTGGGCTTCAGGCAGAGGGCACAGCATGTACCCCCTGCAGAGTGAACCAATATCTCAAGCATCTGAAGTCACAGTGAGGATCAGACGTTGGCTCAGGTTGGAGTTTCTGTGCATGACTGCCCCTTCATGAACGGAGCGGAATCTCAAGGCTATGGAGGTTTTCCCACGTTGGGAGTTGTGGGATGCCCCCTTCAAGGATTCCTTCTGCAGGACAATTGAGACCTGTTGGGCAGCTCCAGGAAATCCCATATGGAATGACTCCAGAGCACCTTTGAAAGATGAATTCCAGGGAAGCCCGCCTCGCATTCCAATTGTCTCCTAGCAACAAGACAGTTGAGGCCGGATGGCTCTGGGAGAACAACCGGGGTGGCTGAGTTGAAATGGACTTTCCCGAGGATGGGGCCTAATATGTTTTTGTGTCCATGAGGGCCTTAAAATGGGGGGTGGCACCGGGACCCTGAAGTTTCTCCTAAGCTTTTGACATAGCTCCCATGCACAAGTTTCCCTGTGGAGACGAGATTTGTTCTGATGGGTGCCTCAGGAAATCACTTATGCTGGTATTGGAATCCAGGCTTTTGAGGAGACACGCCTGTACCAAAGCAGTGGATCCGATTATGGCCTAGGGCCCTGTCTGGTTCCATCTTCTTCTCTGGAGATATCCATCTATGGAATGAGTGGGGGTAGATGCTCACGTGGTGTTAGACCGCCCTTGTTTGTCCCCGGAGATCTACACTATTGGGATGGCCTCGGGGACTTTGGAGGGTTCTCCTAATTTGTACGATTTTGGACAATGGAATGGGCAGAATTCTCATGGATTGGGTAGGCACAGTCCTAATGTGTGGCTCCAGGGGCCCCAGCCAGGAGGGTGTGTTGCCCAGGATTTTGAGGACAGAAGTCTGAAAATACAAACTCAGCTCAGGTTTTGGGACGTAGGTATGGCAGGCCCAATCTACAGACCATGAGGAGAACTCTTCAGGATATGAAGAAAGAGCGAGTCTGAGGCACTTGCTCAGGCTTTTGTCTCTGGATTGTGAATCAAGATGGCCATGGATGTGGGGAGGCCTCATGGGCCAAGGACCAATCTTCCTCTCTGTGGATTTGTCCCAGTCCCAATTCTTTTTCGTCAATCTGTGGAATGGGAGGTCGCCTTTCACATTTGTTACATCAGGTGACCCAACCAAAGAGTAATTACAAAGCACAGCCCTGGGGAAGAGTGAAGGGACAACCCAAACTATCGTTAAAAATTGGGACCTAGGGGCATGGAAGGCCCAATATGCTGTCTCTTCATCCAGCCACTGAGAGGCCATACTTGAGGACTGGGCTCAGGCTGAGGGTCACAATGTGTGTTAGTGACCAATGTGGCCTGTGAGCAAGAGCGGGGCCACATGGGCCACACTGGTTTCAACTACACTGACTTTGTACAACATGCCAATCACAAGGTCTCTTGCCATGGGGAAGGTGTTCTGATGTCGGCATCATTTTCAACCCTGGGCAGTGGTTGAAGATAAGGTCCTGGTCTGAAGCCTGAAAAACCGAAGTTGGGAAGAGATGACGACCTAAGGCCATGGCGGGTCTGATATGCTCAGTGTGCGGTCAGCTGCCTGGGTGTTGGTCAAGAGGTTCTGGCTCAGGTTGTGTCAGACAGTGCATTAGTTCCCAGGTTAGACTTTATAATTTGGGTGGCCTCAGGGGCCTTGGAGCTTTTCCCTAAGGTGTAGGGTTGTGGTGAATGGATTGGGCACACTTTCCTAGGAGAGGCAGGCACAATCTATCGCTGTGGCTAGAGGTCCTAGCCTCGAGGTTGTGTGGGTCCAGGCTGTGGGCACAGAAGTCTGAAAACACAAACTCAGCTTATGAGTGGTGCCTAGGGTATGGCAGGCCGGATGTACAGCCCGAGAGGGAGCTGCTCGTCCTCTGAAACAAGGGCGAGTGGGAGGCGTTCCCTCAGGCTTTTGTCTCTGGATGTTGTGTCCGGGATAGCCGTGGATTGGAGGGGTGGCCTCAGGGACTGTGAACGAGTATCCCTCTCTGGGGATTTGTCCCAGCTCCCAAGAGTTTGGGGTCATTTTGTGGGAAGGGTTGAGTCCTGTTGTTTGGCTCATGTGTCTCTCCAAGAAAGGGATTGCAGAGCAGAGCCCCAGGTACGGGTGGGGCGACTGGAAAACTCAAACACGGGTGAGGATTGGGTGCATAGGGGCTTGGCAAGCCCCATATGCGGGCTCTTGGCCCTGGCCCTGACAGGCCTTTCTTTGACATGGGGCTCATGCTGAGGGTCACAGTGTGAATTTGTGCCCAAGAAGCACTCAAGTTTGGGCGTGGCATCAGGGGCATGAAGGTTTCTTCCACCCTGAAGGTGTGAATCCATGCCAAGAGCAAGCTTTATAGCCATGGGAAAGGAGGAGTTCTGTTTTATGCTTGCGATACCCAGCTGTGTGGAGAATTGATATAATATCTAGGTTCAGATATCTGAAAACCAAGATTAGGAAGAGGTGACGGCATAAGACCATGGCGTGTCCGAAGTGCTGTGTGTGCGGCCACCTTTCTCCTTGTCTGTCTGGACGTCTGGCTTCAGGCTGTGTCAGACAGAACATGAGTGCCCAGAGCAGCCTATCCATTTCGGGTACCGTCGAGGCCCGAACAGGTTGATCCTCATCTGGGTTTTCTGGAGAGCCCCACAGGGAAACGATTTTCTTCCGTTGGGCAGACCCTGGGCTGTGTTGTGGTTCTGGGCATCCTAGTCCGGAGGGCTTGTTTGCCAGGAGTGTGAGGAAGGAAGTCTGAAAAGAAAAGCTAGCGTGATGTTTGGGACCGAGGGCACGGCAGTCCCACTCTGCAGAGGCTGAATTGAGATCTACTGCACTGAGGTCATGTCAACTATGAGACGTGCCTCAGGCTAGAGTTTTTGTCCAGCATGGCCTCTTCCTGAAGGGTGTGGCTACTTCATGAGGCCAGGAAGGTTTGCCTACGATGGAATTTGTGAACTACTCCAAACCTCAAGTTTTCCTTTTGCACGACAGTCGAGTCCTATTGGATGGTTCCTGAGGCCCCATACGGAAAGACTCGAGAACAGGTGTCTAAGCATGGATGCCTGGGAATGCCACCTCATATTCCCACTCTTTAGTCAGGACAAGGCAGGCTCAATCTGCGGGCTCCTGGGTGAGCTACCCAGAGGGGAGAGTTGAAATGGACTCTCCTGAAGATGAGTCCTACTGTGGCTTGGTGGCCTGGGAGACCTTGGAATGTGGAGGTGGCTCAGGGACTCTGCAGGATTCTCCAACCTGAGGTGTTTGACACGGCTCCAACAAGGAAGCTTCCCATGTGGAGACGAGAGAAGTTCTGTTCAGTGCCTCAGGAAAGCCCCATATCCTGTTCTTCGAACCAAAGCCTCTGAGGAGTGACACCTGGAAAACAAAGCAAGAGTTGAGATTAGGGCCTAAGGGCCTGTCGGGCTCAACCTTCTATCTAGGTTGACATCTGTGTGCATGCCTTCATGGAGGTAGCAGCTCAGCTTGTGTCCGAAGGCCCCTGTGTGTGCAGGGAGGCTCCCGGTAATGGTATGTCCTCGGGGGCCTTGAGGTTTCTCATATTCTGGAGGTGTGTGGCCAAAGGAATGGACAGAGTTTCCCAGGAGAGAGCAGGCATGGTCCTGTGGTATGGCTCCAGAGGACCCAGCCTAGAGGCTGTGTTTGCCAGGGCTGTGGGGACAGATGTCTGAAAAAGCAACCTTGGCTCAGGTAGGGCCCAAGGTAATGGCAGGCCTGATCTCCAGTCCGAGAGGGGAGATCCTCTGGATATCAAAGGAGGGCAAGTGGGAGGCAGTCGCTCAGGCTTTTGTCTCTGGGTGTTGCGTTCACAGTGGCCGTTCAGGGTAGGGGTTGCTTCAGGGGCCGAGGAAGAGCCTTCCTCTCGGGGGATTGTCCAAGCTCCCAAGTGTTTGGGTTCATTCTTAGGGAAGGGAAGAGTACTGTTTTCTGCCACATTACCCCCCCAGGAGAGGGCCTCTAGAGCACAGCAATGGGTTCCCTCAACTGGAATAAACACCATCTAGTTAGTCCTGCGTGCCTATGGGCATGGCAAGCCACATATGCGGGCTCTTGGTCCAATCACTGAGAGGCGTTACTTGAATAAGGTACTCACGCTGAGGGTCACAATGTGTGCTTGTGCCCAAGGCGGCCCTCACACATGGGCGTGGCCTCATGGGCCATGCCGTTTTCTCCTACACTGAAGGTTTGACTCACTGCCAGCAGCAAGGTTTCTTGCCATGGGGAAGGAGGGGTTCTGACTTGTGCATCAGGTTCCCCCCTGTGCAGGGATTGGAGATAAGGTCTAGGTTCTGATGACTGAAAACCCAGGTTGGGAATGGATGGTGGCCTAAGGCAGTGGCGGGTCCAATGTGCTGGGTGTGCAGCCAGCTGTGTCGGTGTCTGTTGGAAGGTCTGGGCTCAGGCTTTTTTCGACAGAGCATCAGTGTTTAAGGTAGCCTATGCAATTGGGGTGTTGCCGAGGGCCAAGCAGTTTGATCCTCATTTGGGGTTTCTGGGCAGCACCATAGACAAAGTTTTTCTCCTGGGAGGCAGGCGGAGTGCTTCATTGTGCCCCAGAATTCCCAGTAGGGAGGGTTTGTGGGCCAGGAGTGTGAGGACGGAAGTCTAGGAACACAAGCTAAAGTAAGGATTGGAGCCAAGGGCAGAGCAGGCCCACTAGGCAGAGGCTGAATCAAAATCTCCTGCATCTGAAGTCAGGCTGAGGATCAGACGTTGGCTGAGGCTGGAGTATGTGTCCATGATGGCACCTTCATGAAGCGGGGGCCTCATGAGGCCAAGGAAGTTTTCCCACGCTGAGTTTGGAGGTTGCCCCAAACCACCAGATTTCCTTCTGTGGGACATTCGAGTCCTGTTGCATGGCTCCAGGAAATACCATACGGAAGGACTGGAGAGCACGGTTCGAAGGATGGATCCCTGTACAGCATGCCTCGCATTCCCATTGGCCATTAGCCACAAGATATGATTGATCTGCTGCCTCTGGGGCACGCTAACCAGGGGGCTGAGTTGAAATGGCCTCTCCTGAGGATGCGTCATAATGTGCGTTTGGGTCCATGGAAACCTTGGAATGTGCTGGTTGTTCAGTGGCCCTGCGGAAATCTCCTACCTGAAGGGTTTGATATATCCCCAGTAAGTAAGCTCCCCATGTGGAGACGGGAGAGGTTTGGTTTGGTGCCTCAGAAAAGCCCCGTGTGCTGGTCTACGAAAACAGACCCCTGAGGACGGACACATGGAAACCAAAGCTAAGGTTCAGATTAGGGCCTGGGGGCCTGTCCATTTCAACCTTCTGTCTCTGGGGACTCTGTCTGAGAGTCTAAGTGGAGATAGTTGCTCCGCTGGTGTCAGAGAGCCCCTCTTAGTCCAGGGTGGCCTACACTATTGATGGCCTCAGGGGCCTTGGAGCTTTTCCCTAACCTGTAGGGTTGTGGTCAATGGATTGGGCACACTGTCCTTGGAGAGGGCAGGCACAATCTTTCGCTGTGGTTCCAGAGGCGTAGCCTGGCGGTTGTGTGGGTCCAGGCTGAGGGCACAGAAGTCTGAAAACACAAACTCAGCTTAAGAGTGGCGCCTAGGGTATGGCAGGCCGGATGTACAGCCCGAGAGGGAGCTCCTGGGCCTCTGAAACAAGGGCGAGTGGGAGGCGTTCCTTCAGGCTTTTGTCTCTGGATGTTGTGTCCGAGATAGCCGTGGATTGGAGGGGTGGCCTCAGGGACTGTGGACGAGTATCCCTCTCTGGGGATTTGTCCCAGCTCCCAAGAGTTTGGGGTCATTTTGTGGGAAGGGTGGAGTCGTGTTGTCTGGCTCATGTGTCTCTCCAAGAAAGGGATTCCAGAGCAGAGACCCAGGTACGGGCGGGGCGACTGGAAAACTCAAACACTGGTGAGGATTGGGTGCATAGGTGCTTGGCAAGCCCCATATGCGGGCTCTTGGCCCAGGCCCTGACAGGCCTTTCTTTGACATGGGGCTCATGCTGAGGGTCAGAGTGTGAATTTGTGCCCAAGCAGCACTCAAGTTTGGGCGTGGCATCAGGGACCAGGAAGGTTTCTCCCACCCTGAAGGTGTGACTCCATGCCAAGAGCAAGCTTTACAGCCACGGGGAAGGAGGAGTTCTGTGTTGTGCTTGCGATACCCAGCTGTGTGGAGAATTGATATAATGTCTAGGTTCAGATATCTGAAAACCAAGGTTAGGAAGAGGTGACGGCATAAGACCATGGCGTGTCCGAAGTGCTGGGTGTGCGGCCAGCTGTCTCCTTGTCTGTCTGGACGTCTGGCTTCAGGCTGTGTCAGACAGAGCATGAGTGCCCAGAGCAGCCTATCCAGTTCGGGTACCGTCGAGGCCCGAGCAGGTTGATCCTCATCTGGGTTTTCTGGAGAGAGCCCCACAGGGAAACGTTTTTCTTCCCTTGGGCAGACCCTGGGCTGGGTTGTGGTTCTGGAGTTCCTAGTCCGGAGGGCTTGTTTGCCAGGAGTGTGAGGAAGGAAGTCTGAAAACACAAGCTAGCGTGAGGTTTGGGACCGATGGCACGGCAGGCCCACTCTGAGAGGCTGAATCGAGATCTCCTGCACTGAGGTCATTTCAACTCTGAGACGTGCCTCAGGCTAGAGTTTTTGTCCAGCATGGCCTCTTCCTGAATGGTGTGGGGGCCTCATGAGGCCAGGAAGGTTTGCCTACGATGGGATTTGTGAACTACTCCAAACCTCAAGGTTTCCTTCTGCACGAAAGTCGAGCGCTATTGGATGGTTCCAGGAGGCCCCATACGGAAAGCCTCGAGAGCAGGTGTCTAAGCGTGGATGCCTGGGAACGCCACCTCATATTCCCACTCTTTAGTCAGGACAAGGCAGGCTCAATCTGCGGGCTCCTGGGTGAGCTACCCAGAGGGGAGAGTTGAAATGGACTCTCATGAAGATGAGTCCTACTGTGGCTTGGTGGCCTGGGAGACCTTGGAATGTGGAGGTGGCTCAGGGACTCTGCAGGATTCTCCAACCTGAGGTGTTTGACACGGCTCCAACAAGGAAGCTTCCCATGTGGAGACGAGAGAAGTTCTGTTCAGTGCCTCAGGAAAGCCCCATATCCTGTTCTTCGAACCAAAGCCTCTGAGGAGTGACACCTGGAAAACAAAGCAAGAGTTGAGATTAGGGCCTAAGGGCCTGTCGGGCTCAACCTTCTATCTCTGTTGACATCTGTGTGCATGCCTTCATGGAGGTAGCAGCTCAGCTTGTGTCCGAAGGCCCCTGTGTGTGCAGGGCGGCTCCCGGTAATGGTATGTCCTCGGGGGCCTTGAGGATTCTCATATTCTGGAGGTGTGTGGCCAAAGGAATGGACAGAGTTAACCAGGAGAGAGCAGGCATGGTCCTGTGGTATGGCTCCAGAGGACCCAGCCTAGAGGCTGTGTTTGCCAGGGCTGTGGGGACAGATGTCTGAAAAAGCAAACTTGACTCAGGTAGGGGCCAAGGTAATGGCAGGCCTGATCTCCAGTCCGAGAGGGGAGATCCTCTGGATATCAAAGGAGGGCAAGTGGGAGGCAGTCGCTCAGGCTTTTGTCTCTGGGTGTTGCCTTCTCAGTGGCCGTTCAGGGTAGGGGTTGCTTCAGGGGCCGAGGAAGAGCCTTCCTCTCGGGGGATTGTCCAAGCTCCCAAGTGTTTGGGTTCATTCTGTGGGAATGAGTACTGTTTTCTAGCACAGGGGACCCCCCAAGGAGAGGGACTCTAGAGCACAGCAGTGGGTTCCCTCAACTGGAATACACACCATCTAGTTAGTCCTGCGTGCCTATGGGCATGGCAAGCCACATATGCGGGCTCTTGGTCCACTCACTGAGAGGCGTTACTTGAATAAGGTACTCACGCTGAGGGTCACAATGTGTGTTTGTGCCCAAGGCGGCCCTCACACATGGGCGTGGCCTCATGGGCCATGCCGTTTTCTCCTACACTGAAGGTTTGACTCACTGCCAGCAGCAAGGTTTCTTGCCATGGGGAAGGAGGGGTTCTGACTTGTGCATCAGGTTCCCCCCTGTGCAGGGATTGGAGATAAGGTCTAGGTTCTGATGACTGAAAACCCAGGTTGGGAATGGATGGTGGCCTAAGGCAGTGGCGGGTCCAATGTGCTGGGTGTGCAGCCAGCTGTGTCGGTGTCTGTTGGAAGGTCTGGGCTCAGGCTATTTGCGACAGAGCATCAGTGTTTAAGGTAGCCTATGCAATTGGGGTGTTGCCGAGGGCCAAGCAGTTTGATCCTCATTTGGGGTTTCTGGGCAGCACCATAGACAAAGTTTTTCTCCTGGGAGGCAGGCGGAGTGCTTCATTGTGGCCCCAGAATTCCCAGTAGGGAGGGTTTGTGGGCCAGGAGTGTGAGGACGGAAGTCTAGGAACACAAGCTAAAGTGAGGATTGGAGCCAAGGGCAGAGCAGGCCCACTAGGCAGAGACTGAATCAAAATCTCCTGCATCTGAAGTCAGGCTGAGGATCAGACGTTGGCTGAGGCTGGAGTATGTGTCCATGATGGCACCTTCATGAAGCGGGGGCCTCATGAGGCCAAGGAAGTTTTCCCACGCTGAGTTTGGAGGTTGCCCCAAACCACCAGGTTTCCTTCTGTGGGACATTCGAGTCCTGTTGCATGGCTCCAGGACATACCATACGGAAGGACTGGAGAGCACGGTTCGAAGGATGGATCCCTGTACAGCATGCCTCGCATTCCCATTGGCCATTAGCCACAAGATATGTTTGATCTGCTGCCTCTGGGGCACGCTAACCAGGGGGCTGAGTTGAAATGGCCTCTCCTGAGGATGCGTCATAATGTGCGTTTGGGTCCATGGAAACCTTGGAATGTGCTGGTTGTTCAGTGGCCCTGCGTAACTCTCCTACCTGAAGGATTTGATACATCCCCAGTAAGTAAGCTCCCCATGTGGAGACGAGAGAGGTTTGGTTTGGTGCCTCAGAAAAGCCCCGTGTGCTGGTCTACGAAAACAGACCTCTGAGGACGGACACATGGAAACCAAAGCTAAGGTTCAGATTAGGGCCTGGGGGCCTGTCCATTTCAACCTTCTGTCTCTGGGGACACTGTCTGAGAGTCTAAGTGGAAATAGTTGCTCCGCTGGTGTCAGAGAGCCCCTCTTAGTCCAGGGTGGCCTACACTATTGATGGCCTCAGGGGCCTTGGAGCTTTTCCCTAACCTGTAGGGTTGTGGTCAATGGATTGGGCACAATTTCCTTGGAGAGTGCAGGCACAATCTTTTGCTGTGGCTCCAGAGGCCCTAGCCTGACGGTTGTGTGGGTCCAGGCTGAGGGCACAGAAGTCTGAAAACACAAACTCAGCTTATGAGTGGCGCCTAGGGTATGGCAGGCCGGATGTACAGCCCGAGAGGGAGCTCCTGGGCCTCTGAAAGTAGGGAGAGTGGGAGGCGTTCCTTCAGGCTTTTGTCTCTGGATGTTGTGTCCGAGATAGCCGTGGATTGGAGGGGTGGCCTCAGGGACTGTGGACGAGTATCCCTCTCTGGGGATTTGTCCCAGCTCCCAAGAGTTTGGGGTCATTTTGTGGGAAGGGTAGAAAAGTGTTGTCTGGCTCATGTGTCTCTCCAAGAAAGGGATTCCAGAGCAGAGACCCAGGTACGGGCGGGGCGACTGGAAAACTCAAACACTGGTGAGGATTGGGTGCATAGGGGCTTGGCAAGCCCCATATGCGGGCTCTTGGCCCAGGCCCTGACAGGCCTTTCTTTGACATGGGGCTCATGCTGAGGGTCAGAGTGTGAATTTGTGCCCAAGCAGCAGTCAAGTTTGGGCGTGGCATCAGGGACCAGGAAGGTTTCTCCCACCCTGAAGGTGTGACTCCATGCCAAGAGCAAGCTTTACAGCCACGGGGAAGGAGGAGTTCTGTGTTGTGCTTGCGATACCCAGCTGTGTGGAGAATTGATATAATGTCTAGGTTCAGATATCTGAAAACCAAGGTTAGGAAGAGGTGACGGCATAAGACCATGGCGTGTCCGAAGTGCTGGGTGTGCGGCCAGCTGTCTCCTTGTCTGTCTGGACGTCTGGCTTCAGGCTGTGTCAGACAGAGCATGAGTGCCCAGAGCAGCCTATCCAGTTCGGGTACCGTCGAGGCCCGAGCAGGTTGATCCTCATCTGGGTTTTCTGGAGAGAGCCCCACAGGGAAACGTTTTTCTTCCCTTGGGCAGACCCTGGGCTGGGTTGTGGTTCTGGAGTTCCTAGTCCGGAGGGCTTGTTTGCCAGGAGTGTGAGGAAGGAAGTCTGAAAACACAAGCTAGCGTGAGGTTTGGGACCGATGGCACGGCAGGCCCACTCTGAGAGGCTGAATCGAGATCTCCTGCACTGAGGTCATTTCAACTCTGAGACGTGCCTCAGGCTAGAGTTTTTGTCCAGCATGGCCTCTTCCTGAATGGTGTGGGGGCCTCATGAGGCCAGGAAGGTTTGCCTACGATGGGATTTGTGAACTACTCCAAACCTCAAGGTTTCCTTCTGCACGAAAGTCGAGTGCTATTGGATGGTTCCAGGAGGCCCCATACGGAAAGCCTCGAGAGCAGGTGTCTAAGCGTGGATGCCTGGGAACGCCACCTCATATTCCCACTCTTTAGTCAGGACAAGGCAGGCTCAATCTGCGGGCTCCTGGGTGAGCTACCCAGAGGGGAGAGTTGAAATGGACTCTCCTGAAGATGAGTCCTACTGTGGCTTGGTGGCCTGGGAGACCTTGGAATGTGGAGGTGGCTCAGGGACTCTGCAGGATTCTCCAACCTGAGGTGTTTGACACGGCTCCAACAAGGAAGCTTCCCATGTGGAGACGAGAGAAGTTCTGTTCAGTGCCTCAGGAAAGCCCCATATCCTGTTCTTCGAACCAAAGCCTCTGAGGAGTGACACCTGGAAAACAAAGCAAGAGTTGAGATTAGGGCCTAAGGGCCTGTCCGGCTCAACCTTCTATCTCTGTTGACATCTGTGTGCATGCCTTCATGGAGGTAGCAGCTCAGCTTGTGTCCGAAGGCCCCTGTGTGTGCAGGGAGGCTCCCGGTAATGGTATGTCCTCGGGGGCCTTGAGGTTTCTCATATTCTGGAGGTGTGTGGCCAAAGGAATGGACAGAGTTTCCCAGGAGAGAGCAGGCATGGTCCTGTGGTATGGCTCCAGAGGACCCAGCCTAGAGGCTGTGTTTGCCAGGGCTGTGGGGACAGATGTCTGAAAAAGCAAACTTGGCTCAGGTAGGGGCCAAGGTAATGGCAGGCCTGATCTCCAGTCCGAGAGAGGAGATCCTCTGGATATCAAAGGAGGGCAAGTGGGAGGCAGTCGCTCAGGCTTTTGTCTCTGGGTGTTGCGTTCACAGTGGCCGTTCAGGGTAGGGGTTGCTTCAGGGGCCGAGGAAGAGCCTTCCTCTCGGGGGATTGTCCAAGCTCCCAAGTGTTTGGGTTCATTCTGTGGGAAGGGAAGAGTACTGTTTTCTGCCACAGGGGACCCCCCAGGAGAGGGACTCTAGAGCACAGCAGTGGGTTTCCTCAACTGGAATACACACCATCTAGTTAGTCCTGCGTGCCTATGGGCATGTCAAGCCACATATGCGGGCTCTTGGTCCAATCACTGAGAGGCGTTACTTGAATAAGGTACTCACGCTGAGGGTCACAATGTGTGTTTGTGCCCAAGGCGGCCCTCACACATGGGCGTGGCCTCATGGGCCATGCCGTTTTCTCCTACACTGAAGGTTTGACTCACTGCCAGCAGCAAGGTTTCTTGCCATGGGGAAGGAGGGGTTCTGACTTGTGCATCAGGTTCCCCCCTGTGCAGGGATTGGAGATAAGGTCTAGGTTCTGATGACTGAAAACCCAGGTTGGGAATGGATGGTGGCCTAAGGCAGTGGCGGGTCCAATGTGCTGGGTGTGCAGCCAGCTGTGTTGGTGTCTGTTGGAAGGTCTGGGCTCAGGCTACTTGCGACAGAGCATCAGTGTTTAAGGTAGCCTATGCAATTGGGGTGTTGCCGAGGGCCAAGCAGTTTGATCCTCATTTGGGGTTTCTGGGCAGCACCATAGACAAAGTTTTTCTCCTGGGAGGCAGGCGGAGTGCTTCATTGTGGCCCCAGAATTCCCAGTAGGGAGGGTTTGTGGGCCAGGAGTGTGAGGACGGAAGTCTAGGAACACAAGCTAAAGTGAGGATTGGAGCCAAGGGCAGAGCAGGCCCACTAGGCAGAGGCTGAATCAAAATCTCCTGCATCTGAAGTCAGGCTGAGGATCAGACGTTGGCTGAGGCTGGAGTATGTGTCCATGATGGCACCTTCATGAAGCGGGGGCCTCATGAGGCCAAGGAAGTTTTCCCACGCTGAGTTTGGAGGTTGCCCCAAACCACCAGGTTTCCTTCTGTGGGACATTCGAGTCCTGTTGCATGGCTCCAGGACATACCATACGGAAGGACTGGAGAGCACGGTTCGAAGGATGGATCCCTGTACAGCATGCCTCGCATTCCCATTGGCCATTAGCCACAAGATATGTTTGATCTGCTGCCTCTGGGGCACGCTAACCAGGGGGCTGAGTTGAAATGGCCTCTCCTGAGGATGCGTCATAATGTGCGTTTGGGTCCATGGAAACCTTGGAATGTGCTGGTTGTTCAGTGGCCCTGCGTAACTCTCCTACCTGAAGGGTTTGATACATCCCCAGTAAGTAAACTCCCCATGTGGAGACGAGAGAGGTTTGGTTTGGAGCCTCAGAAAAGCCCCGTGTGCTGGTCTACGAAAACAGACCTCTGAGGACGGACACATGGAAACCAAAGCTAAGGTTCAGATTAGGGCCTGGGGGGCCTGTTCATTTCAACCTTCTGTCTCTGGGTACACTGTCTGAGATTCTAAGTGGAGATAGTTCCTCCGCTGGTGTCAGAGAGCCCCTCTTAGTCCAGGGTGGCCTACACTATTGATGGCCTCAGGGGCCTTGGAGCTTTTCCCTAATCTGTAGGGTTGTGGTCAATGGATTGGGCACAATTTCCTTGGAGAGGGCAGGCACAATCTTTCGCTGTGTCTCCAGAGGCCCTAGCCTGGCGGTTGTGTGGGTCCAGGCTGAGGGCACAGAAGTCTGAAAACACAAACTCAGCTTATGAGTGGCGCCTAGGGTATGGCAGGCCGGATGTACAGCCCGAGAGGGAGCTCCTGGGCCTCTGAAACAAGGGCGAGTGGGAGGGGTTCCTTCAGGCTTTTGTCTCTGGATGTTGTGTCCGAGATAGCCGTGGATTGGAGGGGTGGCCTCAGGGACTGTGGACGAGTATCCCTCTCTGGGGATTTGTCCCAGCTCCCAAGAGTTTGGGGTCATTTTGTGGGAAGGGTGGAAAAGTGTTGTCTGGCTCACGTGTCTCTCCAAGAAAGGGATTCCAGAGCAGAGCCCCAGGAACGGGCGGGTCGACTGGAAAACTCAAACACTGGTGAGGATTGGGTGCATAGGGTCTTGGCAAGCCCCATATGCGGGCTCTTGGCCCAGGCCCTGACAGGCCTTTCTTTGACATGGGGCTCATGCTGAGGGTCAGAGTGTGAATTTGTGCCCAAGCAGCACTCAAGTTTGGGCGTGGCATCAGGGACCAGGAAGGTTTCTCCCACCCTGAAGGTGTGACTCCATGCCAAGAGCAAGCTTTACAGCCACGGGGAAGGAGGAGTTCTGTGTTGTGCTTGCGATACCCAGCTGTGTGGAGAATTGATATAATGTCTAGGTTCAGATATCTGAAAACCAAGGTTAGGAAGAGGTGACGGCATAAGACCATGGCGTGTCCGAAATGCTGGGTGTGCGGCCAGATGTCTCCTTGTCTGTCTGGACGTCTGGCTTCAGGCTGTGTCAGACAGAGCATGAGTGCCCAGAGCAGCCTATCCAGTTCGGGTACCGGTCGAGGCCCGAGCAGGTTGATCCTCATCTGGGTTTTCTGGAGAGAACCCCACAGGGAAACGTCTTTCTTCCCTTGGGCAGACCCTGGGCTGGGTTGTGGTTCTGGAGTTCCTAGTCCGGAGGGCTTGTTTGCCAGGAGTGTGAGGAAGGAAGTCTGAAAACACAAGCTAGCGTGAGGTTTGGGACCGATGGCACGGCAGGCCCACTCTGAGAGGCTGAATCGAGATCTCCTGCACTGAGGTCATTTCAACTCAGAGACGTGCCTCAGGCTAGAGTTTTTGTCCAGCATGGCCTCTTCCTGAATGGTGTGGGGGCCTCATGAGGCCAGGAAGGTTTGCCTACGATGGGATTTGTGAACTACTCCAAACCTCAAGGTTTCCTTCTGCACGAAAGTCGAGTGCTATTGGATGGTTCCAGGAGGCCCCATACGGAAAGACTCGAGAGCAGGTGTCTAAGCATGGATGCCTGGGAACGCCACCTCATATTCCCACTCTTTAGTCAGGACAAGGCAGGCTCAATCTGCGGGCTCCTGGGTGAGCTACCCAGAGGGGAGAGTTGAAATGGACTCTCCTGAAGATGAGTCCTACTGTGGCTTGGTGGCCTGGGAGACCTTGGAATGTGGAGGTGGCTCAGGGACTCTGCAGGATTCTCCAACCTGAGGTGTTTGACACGGCTCCAACAAGGAAGCTTCCCATGTGGAGACGAGAGAAGTTCTGTTCAGTGCCTCAGGAAAGCCCCATATCCTGTTCTTCGAACCAAAGCCTCTGAGGAGTGACACCTGGAAAACAAAGCAAGAGTTGAGATTAGGGCCTAAGGGCCTGTCCGGCTCAACCTTCTATCTCTGTTGACATCTGTGTGCATGCCTTCATGGAGGTAGCAGCTCAGCTTGTGTCCGAAGGCCCCTGTGTGTGCAGGCAGGCTCCCGGTAATGGTATGTCCTCGGGGGCCTTGAGGATTCTCATATTCTGGAGGTGTGTGGCCAAAGGAATGGACAGAGTTTCCCAGGAGAGAGCAGGCATGGTCCTGTGGTATGGCTCCAGAGGACCCAGCCTAGAGGCTGTGTTTGCCAGGGCTGTGGGGACAGATGTCTGAAAAAGCAACCTTGGCTCAGGTAGGGCCCAAGGTAATGGCAGGCCTGATCTCCAGTCCGAGAGGGGAGATCCTCTGGATATCAAAGGAGGGCAAGTGGGAGGCAGTCGCTCAGGCTTTTGTCTCTGGGTGTTGCGTTCACAGTGGCCGTTCAGGGTAGGGGTTGCTTCAGGGGCCGAGGAAGAGCCTTCCTCTCGGGGGATTGTCCAAGCTCCCAAGTGTTTGGGTTCATTCTTAGGGAAGGGAAGAGTACTGTTTTCTGCCACATTACCCCCCCAGGAGAGGGCCTCTAGAGCACAGCAGTGGGTTCCCTCAACTGGAATACACACCATCTAGTTAGTCCTGCGTGCCTATGGGCATGGCAAGCCACATATGCGGGCTCTTGGTCCACTCACTGAGAGGCGTTACTTGAATAAGGTACTCACGCTGAGGGTCACAATGTGTGCTTGTGCCCAAGGCGGCCCTCACACATGGGCGTGGCCTCATGGGCCATGCCGTTTTCTCCTACACTGAAGGTTTGACTCACTGCCAGCAGCAAGGTTTCTTGCCATGGGGAAGGAGGGGTTCTGACTTGTGCATCAGGTTCCCCCCTGTGCAGGGATTGGAGATAAGGTCTAGGTTCTGATGACTGAAAACCCAGGTTGGGAATGGATGGTGGCCTAAGGCAGTGGCGGGTCCAATGTGCTGGGTGTGCAGCCAGCTGTGTCGGTGTCTGTTGGAAGGTCTGGGCTCAGGCTATTTGCGACAGAGCATCAGTGTTTAAGGTAGCCTATGCAATTGGGGTGTTGCCGAGGGCCAAGCAGTTTGATCCTCATTTGGGGTTTCTGGGCAGCACCATAGACAAAGTTTTTCTCCTGGGAGGCAGGCGGAGTGCTTCATTGTGGCCCCAGAATTCCCAGTAGGGAGGGTTTGCGGGCCAGGAGTGTGAGGACGGAAGTCTAGGAACACAAGCTAAAGTGAGGATTGGAGCCAAGGGCAGAGCAGGCCCACTAGGCAGAGGCTGAATCAAAATCTCCTGCATCTGAAGTCAGGCTGAGGATCAGACGTTGGCTGAGGCTGGAGTATGTGTCCATGATGGCACCTTCATGAAGCGGGGGCCTCATGAGGCCAAGGAAGTTTTCCCACGCTGAGTTTGGAGGTTGCCCCAAACCACCAGGTTTCCTTCTGTGGGACATTCGAGTCCTGTTGCATGGCTCCAGGACATACCATACGGAAGGACTGGAGAGCACGGTTCGAAGGATGGATCCCTGTACAGCATGCCTCGCATTCCCATTGGCCATTAGCCACAAGATATGTTTGATCTGCTGCCTCTGGGGCACGCTAACCAGGGGGCTGAGTTGAAATGGCCTCTCCTGAGGATGCGTCATAATGTGCGTTTGGGTCCATGGAAACCTTGGAATGTGCTGGTTGTTCAGTGGCCCTGCGTAACTCTCCTACCTGAAGGATTTGATACATCCCCAGTAAGTAAGCTCCCCATGTGGAGACGAGAGAGGTTTGGTTTGGTGCCTCAGAAAAGCCCCGTGTGCTGGTCTACGAAAACAGACCTCTGAGGACGGACACATGGAAACCAAAGCTAAGGTTCAGATTAGGGCCTGGGGGCCTGTCCATTTCAACCTTCTGTCTCTGGGGACACTGTCTGAGAGTCTAAGTGGAAATAGTTGCTCCGCTGGTGTCAGAGAGCCCCTCTTAGTCCAGGGTGGCCTACACTATTGATGGCCTCAGGGGCCTTGGAGCTTTTCCCTAACCTGTAGGGTTGTGGTCAATGGATTGGGCACAATTTCCTTGGAGAGTGCAGGCACAATCTTTTGCTGTGGCTCCAGAGGCCCTAGCCTGACGGTTGTGTGGGTCCAGGCTGAGGGCACAGAAGTCTGAAAACACAAACTCAGCTTATGAGTGGCGCCTAGGGTATGGCAGGCCGGATGTACAGCCCGAGAGGGAGCTCCTGGGCCTGTGAAACAAGGGCGAGTGGGAGGCGTTCCTTCAGGCTTTTGTCTCTGGATGTTGTGTCCGAGATAGCCGTGGATTGGAGGGGTGGCCTCAGGGACTGTGGACGAGTATCCCTCTCTGGGGATTTGTCCCAGCTCCCAAGAGTTTGGGGTCATTTTGTGGGAAGGGTGGAGTCGTGTTGTCTGGCTCATGTGTCTCTCCAAGAAAGGGATTCCAGAGCAGAGACCCAGGTACGGGCGGGGCGACTGGAAAACTCAAACACTGGTGAGGATTGGTTGCATAGGTGCTTGGCAAGCCCCATATGTGGGCTCTTGGCCCAGGCCCTGACAGGCCTTTCTTTGACATGGGGCTCATGCTGAGGGTCAGAGTGTGAATTTGTGCCCAAGCCGCACTCAAGTTTGGGCGTGGCATCAGGGACCAGGAAGGTTTCTCCCACCCTGAAGGTGTGACTCCATGCCAAGAGCAAGCTTTACAGCCACGGGGAAGGAGGAGTTCTGTGTTGTGCTTGCGATACCCAGCTGTGTGGAGAATTGATATAATGTCTAGGTTCAGATATCTGAAAACCAAGGTTAGGAAGAGGTGACGGCATAAGACCATGGCGTGTCCGAAGTGCTGGGTGTGCGGCCAGCTGTCTCCTTGTCTGTCTGGACGTCTGGCTTCAGGCTGTGTCAGACAGAGCATGAGTGCCCAGAGCAGCCTATCCAGTTCGGGTACCGTCGAGGCCCGAGCAGGTTGATCCTCATCTGGGTTTTCTGGAGAGAGCCCCACAGGGAAACGTTTTTCTTCCCTTGGGCAGACCCTGGGCTGGGTTGTGGTTCTGGAGTTCCTAGTCCGGAGGGCTTGTTTGCCAGGAGTGTGAGGAAGGAAGTCTGAAAACACAAGCTAGCGTGAGGTTTGGGACCGAAGGCACGGCAGGCCCACTCTGAGAGGCTGAATCGAGATCTCCTGCACTGAGGTCATTTCAACTCTGAGACGTGCCTCAGGCTAGAGTTTTTGTCCAGCATGGCCTCTTCCTGAATGGTGTGGGGGCCTCATGAGGCCAGGAAGGTTTGCCTACGATGGGATTTGTGAACTACTCCAAACCTCAAGGTTTCCTTCTGCACGAAAGTCGAGCGCTATTGGATGGTTCCAGGAGGCCCCATACGGAAAGCCTCGAGAGCAGGTGTCTAAGCGTGGATGCCTGGGAACGCCACCTCATATTCCCACTCTTTAGTCAGGACAAGGCAGGCTCAATCTGCGGGCTCCTGGGTGAGCTACCCAGAGGGGAGAGTTGAAATGGACTCTCCTGAAGATGAGTCCTACTGTGGCTTGGTGGCCTGGGAGACCTTGGAATGTGGAGGTGGCTCAGGGACTCTGCAGGATTCTCCAACCTGAGGTGTTTGACACGGCTCCAACAAGGAAGCTTCCCATGTGGAGACGAGAGAAGTTCTGTTCAGTGCCTCAGGAAAGCCCCATATCCTGTTCTTCGAACCAAAGCCTCTGAGGAGTGACACCTGGAAAACAAAGCAAGAGTTGAGATTAGGGCCTAAGGGCCTGTCCGGCTCAACCTTCTATCTCTGTTGACATCTGTGTGCATGCCTTCATGGAGGTAGCTGCACAGCTTGTGTCCGAAGGCCCCTGTGTGTGCAGGGCGGCTCCCGGTAATGGTATGTCCTCGGGGGCCTTGAGGATTCTCATATTCTGGAGGTGTGTGGCCAAAGGAATGGACAGAGTTAACCAGGAGAGAGCAGGCATGGTCCTGTGGTATGGCTCCAGAGGACCCAGCCTAGAGGCTGTGTTTGCCAGGGCTGTGGGGACAGATGTCTGAAAAAGCAAACTTGGCTCAGGTAGGGGCCAAGGTAATGGCAGGCCTGATCTCCAGTGCGAGAGGGGAGATCCTCTGGATATCAAAGGAGGGCAAGTGGGAGGCAGTCGCTCAGGCTTTTGTCTCTGGGTGTTGCCTTCACAGTGGCCGTTCAGGGTAGGGGTTGCTTCAGGGGCCGAGGAAGAGCCTTCCTCTCGGGGGATTGTCCAAGCTCCCAAGTGTTTGGGTTCATTCTGTGGGAATGAGTACTGTTTTCTGCCACAGGGGACCCCCCAGGAGAGGGACTCTAGAGCACAGCAGTGGGTTCCCTCAACTGGAATACACACCATCTAGTTAGTCCTGCGTGCCTATGGGCATGGCAAGCCACATATGCGGGCTCTTGGTCCACTCACTGAGAGGCGTTACTTGAATAAGGTACTCACGCTGAGGGTCACAATGTGTGTTTGTGCCCAAGGCGGCCCTCACACATGGGCGTGGCCTCATGGGCCATGCCGTTTTCTCCTACACTGAAGGTTTGACTCACTGCCAGCAGCAAGTTTTCTTGCCATGGGGAAGGAGGGGTTCTGACTTGTGCATCAGGTTCCCCCCTGTGCAGGGATTGGAGATAAGGTCTAGGTTCTGATGACTGAAAACCCAGGTTGGGAATGGATGGTGGCCTAAGGCAGTGGCGGGTCCAATGTGCTGGGTGTGCAGCCAGCTGTGTCGGTGTCTGTTGGAAGGTCTGGGCTCAGGCTATTTGCGACAGAGCATCAGTGTTTAAGGTAGCCTATGCAATTGGGGTGTTGCCGAGGGCCAAGCAGTTTGATCCTCATTTGGGGTTTCTGGGCAGCACCATAGACAAAGTTTTTCTCCTGGGAGGCAGGCGGAGTGCTTCATTGTGGCCCCAGAATTCCCAGTAGGGAGGGTTTGTGGGCCAGGAGTGTGAGGACGGAAGTCTAGGAACACAAGCTAAAGTGAGGATTGGAGCCAAGGGCAGAGCAGGCCCACTAGGCAGAGGCTGAATCAAAATCTCCTGCATCTGAAGTCAGGCTGAGGATCAGACGTTGGCTGAGGCTGGAGTATGTGTCCATGATGGCACCTTCATGAAGCGGGGGCCTCATGAGGCCAAGGAAGTTTTCCCACGCTGACTTTGGAGGTTGACCCAAACCACCAGGTTTCCTTCTGTGGGACATTCGAGTCCTGTTGCATGGCTCCAGGACATACCATACAAAGGACTGGAGAGCACGGTTCGAAGGATGGATCCCTGTACAGCATGCCTCGCATTCCCATTGGCCATTAGCCACAAGATATGTTTGATCTGCTGCCTCTGGGGCACGCTAACCAGGGGGCTGAGTTGAAATGGCCTCTCCTGAGGATGCGTCATAATGTGCGTTTGGGTCCATGGAAACCTTGGAATGTGCTGGTTGTTCAGTGGCCCTGCGGAACTCTCCTACCTAATGGATTTGATACATCCCCAGTAAGTAAGCTCCCCATGTGGAGACGAGAGAGGTTTGGTTTGGTGCCTCAGAAAAGCCCCGTGTGCTGGTCTACGAAAACAGACCTCTGAGGACGGACACATGGAAACCAAAGCTAAGGTTCAGATTAGGGCCTGGGGGCCTGTCCATTTCAACCTTCTGTCTCTGGGGACACTGTCTGAGAGTCTAAGTGGAAATAGTTGCTCCGCTGGTGTCAGAGAGCCCCTCTTAGTCCAGGGTGGCCTACACTATTGATGGCCTCAGGGGCCTTGGAGCTTTTCCCTAACCTGTAGGGTTGTGGTCAATGGATTGGGCACAATTTCCTTGGAGAGTGCAGGCACAATCTTTTGCTGTGGCTCGAGAGGCCCTAGCCTGACGGTTGTGTGGGTCCAGGCTGAGGGCACAGAAGTCTGAAAACACAAACTCAGCTTATGAGTGGCGCCTAGGGTATGGCAGGCCGGATGTACAGCCCGAGAGGGAGCTCCTGGGCCTCTGAAAGTAGGGAGAGTCGGAGGCGTTCCTTCAGGCTTTTGTCTCTGGATGTTGTGTCCGAGATAGCCGTGGATTGGAGGGGTGGCCTCAGGGACTGTGGACGAGTATCCCTCTCTGGGGATTTGTCCCAGCTCCCAAGAGTTTGGGGTCATTTTGTGGGAAGGGTGGAAAAGTGTTGTCTGGCTCATGTGTCTCTCCAAGAAAGGGATTCCAGAGCAGAGACCCAGGTACGGGCGGGGCGACTGGAAAACTCAAACACTGGTGAGGATTGGGTGCATAGGGGCTTGGCAAGCCCCATATGCGGGCTCTTGGCCCAGGCCCTGACAGGCCTTTCTTTGACATGGGGCTCATGCTGAGGGTCAGAGTGTGAATTTGTGCCCAAGCAGCAGTCAAGTTTGGGCGTGGCATCAGGGACCAGGAAGGTTTCTCCCACCCTGAAGGTGTGACTCCATGCCAAGAGCAAGCTTTACAGCCACGGGGAAGGAGGAGTTCTGTGTTGTGCTTGCGATACCCAGCTGTGTGGAGAATTGATATAATGTCTAGGTTCAGATATCTGAAAACCAAGGTTAGGAAGAGGTGACGGCATAAGACCATGGCGTGTCCGAAGTGCTGGGTGTGCGGCCAGCTGTCTCCTTGTCTGTCTGGACGTCTGGCTTCAGGCTGTGTCAGACAGAGCATGAGTGCCCAGAGCAGCCTATCCAGTTCGGGTACCGTCGAGGCCCGAGCAGGTTGATCCTCATCTGGGTTTTCTGGAGAGAGCCCCACAGGGAAACGTTTTTCTTCCCTTGGGCAGACCCTGGGCTGGGTTGTGGTTCTGGAGTTCCTAGTCCGGAGGGCTTGTTTGCCAGGAGTGTGAGGAAGGAAGTCTGAAAACACAAGCTAGCGTGAGGTTTGGGACCGATGGCACGGCAGGCCCACTCTGAGAGGCTGAATCGAGATCTCCTGCACTGAGGTCATTTCAACTCTGAGCCGTGCCTCAGGCTAGAGTTTTTGTCCAGCATGGCCTCTTCCTGAATGGTGTGGGGGCCTCATGAGGCCAGGAAGGTTTGCCTACGATGGGATTTGTGAACTACTCCAAACCTCAAGGTTTCCTTCTGCACGAAAGTCGAGCGCTATTGGATGGTTCCAGGAGGCCCCATACGGAAAGCCTCGAGAGCAGGTGTCTAAGCGTGGATGCCTGGGAACGCCACCTCATATTCCCACTCTTTAGTCAGGACAAGGCAGGCTCAATCTGCGGGCTCCTGGGTGAGCTACCCAGAGGGGAGAGTTGAAATGGACTCTCCTGAAGATGAGTCCTACTGTGGCTTGGTGGCCTGGGAGACCTTGGAATGTGGAGGTGGCTCAGGGACTCTGCAGGATTCTCCAACCTGAGGTGTTTGACACGGCTCCAACAAGGAAGCTTCCCATGTGGAGACGAGAGAAGTTCTGTTCAGTGCCTCAGGAAAGCCCCATATCCTGTTCTTCGAACCAAAGCCTCTGAGGAGTGACACCTGGAAAACAAAGCAAGAGTTGAGATTAGGGCCTAAGGGCCTGTCCGGCTCAACCTTCTATCTCTGTTGACATCTGTGTGCATGCCTTCATGGAGGTAGCAGCTCAGGTTGTTTCCGAAGGCCCCTGTGTGTGCAGGGAGGCTCCCGGTAATGGTATGTCCTCGGGGGCCTTGAGGTTTCTCATATTCTGGAGGTGTGTGGCCAAAGGAATGGACAGAGTTTCCCAGGAGAGAGCAGGCATGGTCCTGTGGTATGGCTCCAGAGGACCCAGCCTAGAGGCTCTGTTTGCCAGGGCTGTGGGGACAGATGTCTGAAAAAGCAAACTTGGCTCAGGTAGGGGCCAAGGTAATGGCAGGCCTGATCTCCAGTCCGAGAGGGGAGATCCTCTGGATATCAAAGGAGGGCAAGTGGGAGGCAGTCGCTCAGGCTTTTGTCTCTGGGTGTTGCCTTCACAGTGGCCGTTCAGGGTAGGGGTTGCTTCAGGGGCCGAGGAAGAGCCTTCCTCTCGGGGGATTGTCCAAGCTCCCAAGTGTTTGGGTTCATTCTGTGGGAAGGGAAGAGTACTGTTTTCTGCCACAGGGGACCCCCCAGGAGAGGGACTCTAGAGCACAGCAGTGGGTTCCCTCAACTGGAATACACACCATCTAGTTAGTCCTGCGTGCCTATGGGCATGGCAAGCCACATATGCGGGCTCTTGGTCCAATCACTGAGAGGCGTTACTTGAATAAGGTACTCACGCTGAGGGTCACAATGTGTGTTTGTGCCCAAGGCGGCCCTCACACATGGGCGTGGCCTCATGGGCCATGCCGTTTTCTCCTACACTGAAGGTTTGACTCACTGCCAGCAGCAAGGTTTCTTGCCATGGGGAAGGAGGGGTTCTGACTTGTGCATCAGGTTCCCCCCTGTGCAGGGATTGGAGATAAGGTCTAGGTTCTGATGACTGAAAACCCAGGTTGGGAATGGATGGTGGCCTAAGGCAGTGGCGGGTCCAATGTGCTGGGTGTGCAGCCAGCTGTGTTGGTGTCTGTTGGAAGGTCTGGGCTCAGGCTACTTGCGACAGAGCATCAGTGTTTAAGGTAGCCTATGCAATTGGGGTGTTGCCGAGGGCCAAGCAGTTTGATCCTCATTTGGGGTTTCTGGGCAGCACCATAGACAAAGTTTTTCTCCTGGGAGGCAGGCGGAGTGCTTCATTGTGGCCCCAGAATTCCCAGTAGGGAGGGTTTGTGGGCCAGGAGTGTGAGGACGGAAGTCTAGGAACACAAGCTAAAGTGAGGATTGGAGCCAAGGGCAGAGCAGGCCCACTAGGCAGAGGCTGAATCAAAATCTCCTGCATCTGAAGTCAGGCTGAGGATCAGACGTTGGCTGAGGCTGGAGTATGTGTCCATGATGGCACCTTCATGAAGCGGGGGCCTCATGAGGCCAAGGAAGTTTTCCCACGCAGAGTTTGGAGGTTGCCCCAAACCACCAGGTTTCCTTCTGTGGGACATTCGAGTCCTGTTGCATGGCTCCAGGACATACCATACGGAAGGACTGGAGAGCACGGTTCGAAGGATGGATCCCTGTACAGCATGCCTCGCATTCCCATTGGCCATTAGCCACAAGATATGTTTGATCTGCTGCCTCTGGGGCACGCTAACCAGGGGGCTGAGTTGAAATGGCCTCTCCTGAGGATGCGTCATAATGTGCGTTTGGGTCCATGGAAACCTTGGAATGTGCTGGTTGTTCAGTGGCCCTGCGTAACTCTCCTACCTGAAGGGTTTGATACATCCCCAGTAAGTAAACTCCCCATGTGGAGACGAGAGAGGTTTGGTTTGGAGCCTCAGAAAAGCCCCGTGTGCTGGTCTACGAAAACAGACCTCTGAGGACGGACACATGGAAACCAAATCTAAGGTTCAGATTAGGGCCTGGGGGGCCTGTCCATTTCAACCTTCTGTCTCTGGGGACACTGTCTGAGATTCTAAGTGGAGATAGTTCCTCCGCTGGTGTCAGAGAGCCCCTCTTAGTCCAGGGTGGCCTACACTATTGATGGCCTCAGGGGCCTTGGAGCTTTTCCCTAATCTGTAGGGTTGTGGTCAATGGATTGGGCACAATTTCCTTGGAGAGGGCAGGCACAATCTTTCGCTGTGTCTCCAGAGGCCCTAGCCTGGCGGTTGTGTGGGTCCAGGCTGAGGGCACAGAAGTCTGAAAACACAAACTCAGCTTATGAGTGGCGCCTAGGGTATGGCAGGCCGGATGTACAGCCCGAGAGGGAGCTCCTGGGCCTCTGAAACAAGGGCGAGTGGGAGGGGTTCCTTCAGGCTTTTGTCTCTGGATGTTGTGTCCGAGATAGCCGTGGATTGGAGGGGTGGCCTCAGGGACTGTGGACGAGTATCCCTCTCTGGGGATTTGTCCCAGCTCCCAAGAGTTTGGGGTCATTTTGTGGGAAGGGTGGAAAAGTGTTGTCTGGCTCACGTGTCTCTCCAAGAAAGGGATTCCAGAGCAGAGCCCCAGGAACGGGCGGGTCGACTGGAAAACTCAAACACTGGTGAGGATTGGGTGCATAGGGTCTTGGCAAGCCCCATATGCGGGCTCTTGGCCCAGGCCCTGACAGGCCTTTCTTTGACATGGGGCTCATGCTGAGGGTCAGAGTGTGAATTTGTGCCCAAGCAGCACTCAAGTTTGGGCGTGGCATCAGGGACCAGGAAGGTTTCTCCCACCCTGAAGGTGTGACTCCATGCCAAGAGCAAGCTTTACAGCCACGGGGAAGGAGGAGTTCTGTGTTGTGCTTGCGATACCCAGCTGTGTGGAGAATTGATATAATGTCTAGGTTCAGATATCTGAAAACCAAGGTTAGGAAGAGGTGACGGCATAAGACCATGGCGTGTCCGAAATGCTGGGTGTGCGGCCAGCTGTCTCCTTGTCTGTCTGGACGTCTGGCTTCAGGCTGTGTCAGACAGAGCATGAGTGCCCAGAGCAGCCTATCCAGTTCGGGTACCGGTCGAGGCCCGAGCAGGTTGATCCTCATCTGGGTTTTCTGGAGAGAACCCCACAGGGAAACGTTTTTCTTCCCTTGGGCAGACCCTGGGCTGGGTTGTGGTTCTGGAGTTCCTAGTCCGGAGGGCTTGTTTGCCAGGAGTGTGAGGAAGGAAGTCTGAAAACACAAGCTAGCGTGAGGTTTGGGACCGATGGCACGGCAGGCCCACTCTGAGAGGCTGAATCGAGATCTCCTGCACTGAGGTCATTTCAACTCAGAGACGTGCCTCAGGCTAGAGTTTTTGTCCAGCATGGCCTCTTCCTGAATGGTGTGGGGGCCTCATGAGGCCAGGAAGGTTTGCCTACGATGGGATTTGTGAACTACTCCAAACCTCAAGGTTTCCTTCTGCACGAAAGTCGAGTGCTATTGGATGGTTCCAGGAGGCCCCATACGGAAAGACTCGAGAGCAGGTGTCTAAGCATGGATGCCTGGGAACGCCACCTCATATTCCCACTCTTTAGTCAGGACAAGGCAGGCTCAATCTGCGGGCTCCTGGGTGAGCTACCCAGAGGGGAGAGTTGAAATGGACTCTCCTGAAGATGAGTCCTACTGTGGCTTGGTGGCCTGGGAGACCTTGGAATGTGGAGGTGGCTCAGGGACTCTGCAGGATTCTCCAACCTGAGGTGTTTGACACGGCTCCAACAAGGAAGCTTCCCATGTGGAGACGAGAGAAGTTCTGTTCAGTGCCTCAGGAAAGCCCCATATCCTGTTCTTCGAACCAAAGCCTCTGAGGAGTGACACCTGGAAAACAAAGCAAGAGTTGAGATTAGGGCCTAAGGGCCTGTCCGGCTCAACCTTCTATCTCTGTTGACATCTGTGTGCATGCCTTCATGGAGGTAGCAGCTCAGCTTGTTTCCGAAGGCCCCTGTGTGTGCAGGGAGGCTCCGGGTAATGGTATGTCCTCGGGGGCCTTGAGGTTTCTCATATTCTGGAGGTGTGTGGCCAAAGGAATGGACAGAGTTTCCCAGGAGAGAGCAGGCATGGTCCTGTGGTATGGCTCCAGAGGACCCAGCCTAGAGGCTGTGTTTGCCAGGGCTGTGGGGACAGATGTCTGAAAAAGCAAACTTGGCTCAGGTAGGGGCCAAGGTAATGGCAGGCCTGATCTCCAGTCCGAGAGGGGAGATCCTCTGGATATCAAAGGAGGGAAAGTGGGAGGCAGTCGCTCAGGCTTTTGTCTCTGGGTGTTGCGTTCACAGTGGCCGTTCAGGGTAGGGGTTGCTTCAGGGGCCGAGGAAGAGCCTTCCTCTCGGGGGATTGTCCAAGCTCCCAAGTGTTTGGGTTCATTCTGTGGGAAGGGAAGAGTACTGTTTTCTGCCACAGGGGACCCCCCAGGAGAGGGACTCTAGAGCACAGCAGTGGGTTCCCTCAACTGGAATACACACCATCTAGTTAGTCCTGCGTGCCTATGGGCATGGCAAGCCACATATGCGGGCTCTTGGTCCAATCACTGAGAGGCGTTACTTGAATAAGGTACTCACGCTGAGGGTCACAATGTGTGTTTGTGCCCAAGGCGGCCCTCACACATGGGCGTGGCCTCATGGGCCATGCCGTTTTCTCCTACACTGAAGGTTTGACTCACTGCCAGCAGCAAGGTTTCTTGCCATGGGGAAGGAGGGGTTCTGACTTGTGCATCAGGTTCCCCCCTGTGCAGGGATTGGAGATAAGGTCTAGGTTCTGATGACTGAAAACCCAGGTTGGGAATGGATGGTGGCCTAAGGCAGTGGCGGGTCCAATGTGCTGGGTGTGCAGCCAGCTGTGTCGGTGTCTGTTGGAAGGTCTGGGCTCAGGCTATTTGCGACAGAGCATCAGTGTTTAAGGTAGCCTATGCAATTGGGGTGTTGCCGAGGGCCAAGCAGTTTGATCCTCATTTGGGGTTTCTGGGCAGCACCATAGACAAAGTTTTTCTCCTGGGAGGCAGGCGGAGTGCTTCATTGTGGCCCCAGAATTCCCAGTAGGGAGGGTTTGTGGGCCAGGAGTGTGAGGACGGAAGTCTAGGAACACAAGCTAAAGTGAGGATTGGAGCCAAGGGCAGAGCAGGCACACTAGGCAGAGGCTGAATCAAAATCTCCTGCATCTGAAGTCAGGCTGAGGATCAGACGTTGGCTGAGGCTGGAGTATGTGTCCATGATGGCACCTTCATGAAGCGGGGGCCTCATGAGGCCAAGGAAGTTTTCCCACGCTGAGTTTGGAGGTTGCCCCAAACCACCAGGTTTCCTTCTGTGGGACATTCGAGTCCTGTTGCATGGCTCCAGGACATACCATACGGAAGGACTGGAGAGCACGGTTCGAAGGATGGATCCCTGTACAGCATGCCTCGCATTCCCATTGGCCATTAGCCACAAGATATGTTTGATCTGCTGCCTCTGGGGCACGCTAACCAGGGGGCTGAGTTGAAAAGGCCTCTCCTGAGGATGCGTCATAATGTGCGTTTGGGTCCATGGAAACCTTGGAATGTGCTGGTTGTTCAGTGGCCCTGCGTAACTCTCCTACCTGAAGGGTTTGATACATCCCCAGTAAGTAAGCTCCCCATGTGGAGACGAGAGAGGTTTGGTTTGGAGCCTCAGAAAAGCCCCGTGTGCTGGTCTACGAAAACAGACCTCTGAGGACGGACACATGGAAACCAAAGCTAAGGTTCAGATTAGGGCCTGGGGGCCTGTCCATTTCAACCTTCTGTCTCTGGGGACACTGTCTGAGAGTCTAAGTGGAGATAGTTGCTCCGCTGGTGTCAGAGAGCCCCTCTTAGTCCAGGGTGGCCTACACTATTGATGGCCTCAGGGGCCTTGGAGCTTTTCCCTAATCTGTAGGGTAGTGGTCAATGGATTGGGCACAATTTCCTTGGAGAGGGCAGGCACAATCTTTTGCTGTGGCTCCAGAGGCCCTAGCCTGGCGGTTGTGTGGGTCCAGGCTGAGGGCACAGAAGTCTGAAAACACAAACTCAGCTTATGAGTGGCGCCTAGGGTATGGCACGCCGGATGTACAGCCCGAGAGGGAGCTCCTGGGCCTCTGAAACAAGGGCGAGTGGGAGGCGTTCCTTCAGGCTTTTGTCTCTGGATGTTGTGTCCGAGATAGCCGTGGATTGGAGGGGTGGCCCCATCCTCAGGAAAGTCCATTTCAACTCAGCCACCCCGGTTGCTCCCGCAGAGCCATCCGATTTCAACTGTCTTGTTGCTAAGAGACAATTGGAATGCGAGGCAGGCTTCCCTGGCATCCATCCTCCAACTGTGCTCTGCAGTCATTCCATATGGGATGTCCTGGAGCTGCCCAACAGGTCTCAATTGTCCCGCAGAAGGAATCCTTGAAGGGGGCATCCCACAACTCCCAACGTGGGAAAACCTCCAGGCCCTTGAGATTCCGCTCCGTTCATGAAGGATAGTCATGCACAGAAACTCCAACCTGAGCCAACGTCTGATACTCGCCGTGATTTCAGATGCTTGAGATATTGGTTCAGATCTGCAGGGGGTACCTGCAGTGCCCTCGGCCAGAAGCCCAAGTCGAGCTTGTGTTCTCAGACTTCTGTCCTCACACTCCTGGCCCAGAAGCCCTCAAGTTTGGCAATTCCGGACCCACAATGCAGCACTCTGCCTGCCCTCTAGAAAAAATATCTTCCCTAATGAGCTGCCTGGACACCTCAAATGAGGATAAACCTACAAGGCACTCGAATGTACCCAAATTATATAGTCTAATCTGGGCACTAATGCACTGTCTGACACAACCTGAGCCAGAACCTCCTGACCAACACCCAGGCAGCTGACCACACAGTGAGCCTATCAGACCCGCCATGCCCTTAGGTGGTCATCTCATCCCAACAGCGGTTTTTCGGGCTTCAGAACCTAGGCCTTATCTCCAACCACGGCCCATGGTTGAAAATGATGCAGAAATCAGAACACCCTTCCCATGGTTAGAGACCTTGTGATTGGCAAGTTGTCCAAAGTCCAGTGTAGTTGAAACCAGTGTGGCCCATGAGGCCCCGCCCATGCTCGCAAAACCACATTGGTCACAAACACACATTGTGACCCTCAGCCTGAGCCCAGTCCTCAAGTACGGCCTCTCAGTGGCTAGATGAAGAGACAGCATATTGGGCGTGCCATGCCCCTAGGCCCCAATTTTTAAACATAGTTTGGGTTGTCCCTTCACTCTTCCCCAGCACTCTGTTTTGGAATTCCGCTTATGTTCAGACACCTGAGTTAATAAACCTGAAAGGAGACCTCCCATTCCACAGATTTATGAAAAACAATTGGGACTGGGCCAAATCCACAGAGAGGAAGATTCGTCCATGGGCCATGAGGCCTCCCCAAATTCCACGGCCATCATTGATACAAAATCCAAAGACAAAAGCCTGAGCAAGTACCTCAGACTCGCTCTTTCTTCATATTCTGAAGAGTTCTTCTCATGGTTTGTAGATTACGCCTGCCATACCTACGTCCCCAAACCTAAGCTGAGTTTCTGTTTTCAATCTTCTGTTCAAAGTCCTGGGCCACACACCCTCCAGGCTGGGGCGCCAGGAGCCACACATTAGTACTGTGCCTACCCAATCCATGGGAATTCTGCCCATTCCATTGTCCCAAATCGTACAAATTAGGAGAACCCTCCAAAGTCCCCGAGGCCCTCCCAATAGTGTATGTCTCCGGGGACAAACAGGGCGGTCTGACACCAGGTGATCATCTACCTCCACTCATTCCATAGATGGAGAACCCCAGAGAAGAAGATTGAACCAGACAGGACCCTAGGCCATAATCGGGTCCATTGCTTTGGTTTACAGGCATGTGTCCTCAAAAGCCTGGATTCCAATACCAGCATAAGGGGTTTCCTGAGGCACCCATCAGAAAAAATCTCGTCTCCACACGGAAACTTTTGCATGGGAGCTATGTCAAAAGCTTAGGAGAATACTTCAGGGTCCCGGTGCCACCGCCCTAATCCAAGGCCCTCATGGACACAACACACATTAGGCCCCATCCTCAGGAAAATCCATTTCAACTCAGCCACCTAGGTTGCTCCCACAGAGCCACCGATCTCAACTCTATTGTTGCTAGGAGACATTTGTAATGCGAGGCGGGCTTCCCTGGCATCCATCCTCCAACGGTGCTCTGGAGTCATTCCATATGGGATGTCCTGGAGCTGCCCAACAGGTCTCAATTGTCCCACAGAAGGAATCCTTTAAGAGGGCATTCATAAACTCCCAACGTGGGAAAACCTCCATGGCCTTGAGATTCCTCTCCGTTCATGAAGGGGCAGTTATGCTCAGAAACTCCAACCTGAGCCAACGTCTGATCCTCGCCTTGGCTTCAGATGCTTGAGATATTGGTTCCGATCTGCAGGGGGTACATGCCGTGCCCTCGGCCTGAAGCCCAAGTCTAGCTTGTGTTCTCAGACTTCTGTCCTCACACTCCTGGCCCAGAAGCTCTCAAGTTTGGCAATTCCGGACCCACAATGCAGCACTCTGCCTGCCCTCTAGAAAAAACATCTTGCCTAATGAGCTGCCCAGGAACCTAAAAGGGGGATAAACCTACACGGCACTCGACTGTACCCAAATTATATAGTCTAACCTGGTCACTAATGCACTGTCTGACACACCCTGAGCTAGAACCTCCTGACCAAAACCCAGGCAGATGAATGCACACTGAGCGTATGAGACCCACCATGGCCTTAGGTCGTCATCTCTTCCCAACTGCGATTTTTCAGGCTTCAGAACCTAGACCTTATCTCCAACCACTGCCCATGGTTGAAAATGATGCAGAAATCAGAACACCTTCCCCATGGCAAGAGACCTTGTGATTGGCATGTTGTCCAAAGTCCAGTGTAGTTGAAACCAGTGTGGCCCATGAGGCCCCGCCCATGCTCGCGGGCCACATTGGTCACAAACTCACATTGTGACCCTCAGCATGAGCCCAGTCCTCAAGTCAGGCCTCTCAGTGGCTGGATGAAGAGACAGCATATTGGGCCTGCCATGCCCCTAGTCCCCAATTTTTAACCATAGTTTGGGTTGTCCCTTCACTCTTTCCCAAGGCTCTGCTTTGGAATTCCTCTTTTGTTCGGACACCTGAGTTAATGAACAGGAAAGGAGACCTCCCATCCCACAGATTGACGAAAAACAATTGGGACCGGGCCAAATCCACAGAGAGGAAGATTCGTCCATGGCCCATGAGGCCTCCCCACATTCCACGGCCATCGTTGATATAAAAGGCAGAGGCAAAACCTGATCAAGTGCCTCACACTCGCTCTTTCTTCATATCCTGAAGAGTTCTTCTCATGGTTTGTAGATTGGGCCTGCATACCTACGTCCCCAAACCTGAGCTGAGTTTGTGTTTTTAGAATACTGTCCTCAAAGTCCTTTGCCACACACCCTCCAGGCTGGGTCCCCTGGAGCCACACATTAGGACTGTGCCTACTCAATCCATGGGAATTCTTCCCATCCATTGTCCAAAATCGTACAAATTCGGAGAACTCTCCAAAGTCCCCGAGGCCATCCCAATAGTGTAGGTTTCCGGGGACAAACAAGGGCGGTCTGACACCAGGTGAGCATCTACCTCCACTCATACCATACATGGATGTCCCCAGAGAAGAAGATTGAACCAGACAGTACGCTAGGCCATAATCGGATCCATTGCTTTGGTTTACAGGCATGTCTCCTCAAAAGCCTGGATTCCAATACAAGCATAAGTGGTTTGCTGAGGCAACCATCAGAACAAATCTCGTCTCCACAAGGAAACTTGTGCATGGGATCTATGTCAAAAGCTTAGGAGAATACTACAGGGTCCCTGTGCCACCGCCCCATTCCAAGGCCCTCATGGACACAAACACACATTAGGCCCCATTCTCAGGAAAGTCTATTTCAACTAAGCCACCCAGGTTGCTCCCGCAGAGTCATCCAATCTCAAATGTATTGTTGCTAGGAGACAATTGGAATGCGAGGCGGGCTTCCCTGGCATCCATCTTCCAACGGTGCTCTGGAGTTAATCCATATGGGATGTCCTGGAGCTGCCCAACATGTCTCAATTGTCCCCAGAAGGAATCCTTGAAGGGGGCATTCCACAACTCCCAACATGGGAAAAACTCCATGGCCTTGAGATTCCGCTCCGTTCATGAAGGGGCAGTCATGCACAGAAACTCCAACCTGAGCCAACGTCTGATCCTCGCCGTGACTTCAGATGTATGAGATATTGGTTCAGATCTGCAGGGGGTACCTGCCGCGCCCTCGGCCTGATGTCCAAGTCAACTTGTGTTCTCAAACTTTTGTCCTCACACTCCTGGCCGAGAAGACCGCAAGTTTGGCAATTCCGGACCCACAATGCAGCACTCCGCCTGCACTCTAGAAAAAATATCTTGCCTAATGAGCTGCCCAGGCACCTCAAATGTGGATAAACCTACACGGCACTCGACTGTACCCAAATTATATAGTCTAACCTGAGCTCTAATGCACTCTCTGACACAACCTGAGCCTGAACCTCCAGATCAACATCCAGGCAGCTGACCACACACTGAGCACATCAGAGCCGCCATGGCCTTAGGTCATCATCTCTACCCAACTGCGGTTTTCAGGCTTCAGAACCTAGTCCTTATCTCCAATCACTGCCCAGGGTTGAAAATGATGCAGAAATCACACCTTCCCCATGGAAAGAGACCTTGTGATTGGCATGTTGTACAAAGTCCCGTGTAGTTGAAATTAGTGTGGCCCATGAGGCCCCGCCCATGCTCGCGGGCCACATTGGTCACAAACACACATTGTGACCCTCAGCCTGAGCCGAGTCCTCATAAGGCCTCTCAGTGGCTGGATGAAGAGACAGCTTATTGGGCATGCCATGCCCCTAGGCCCCAATTTTTAACCATAGTTTGGGTTGTCCCTTCACTCTTCACCAGGTCTCTGCTTTGGAATTCCTCTTTTGTTCGGACACTTGAGGTAATAAACCTGAAAGGAGACCTCCCATCCCACAGATTGACGAAAAACAATTGGGACCGGGCCAAAACCACAGAGAGGAAGATTCGTCCATGGCCCATGAGGCCTCCCCACATTCCACGGCCATCGTTGATACAAAATACAGATACTAAAGCTTGAGCAAGTGCCTCAGACTTGCTCTTTCTTCATATCCTGAAGAGTTCTTCTCATGGTTTGTAGATTGGGCCTGCCATTCCTACGTCCCCAAACCTAAGCTGAGTTTGTGTTTTCAGACTTCTGTCCTCAAAGTCCTGGGCCAAACACCCTCCAGGCTGGGGCCCCTGGAGCCATACATTAGGACTGTGCCTACCCAATCTATGGGAATTCTGCCCATTCCATTGTCCAAAATCGTACAAATTCGGAGAACACTCCAAAGTCCCAGGGGCCATCCCAATAGTGTAGGACTCCGGGGACAAACAAGGGTGGTCTGACAACAGGTGAGCATCTACCTCCACTCATTCCATAGATGGATATCCCCAGAGAAGAAGATTGAACCAGACAGGACCCTAGGCCATAATTGGATCCATTGCTTTGGTTTGCAGGCATGTCTCCTCAAAAGCCTGGTATCCAATACGAGCGTAAGGGGTTTCCGGAGGCACCCATCAAAACAAATCTAGTCTCCACAAGGAAACTTGTGCATGGGAGCTATGTCAAAAGCTTAGGAGAATACTTAGGGTCCCGGTGCCACCGCCCCATTCCAAGGCCCTAATGGACACAAACACACATTAGGCCCCATCCTCAGGAAAGTCCATTTCAACTCAGCCACCCCGGTTGCTCCCGCAGAGCCATCCGATTTCAACTGTCTTGTTGCTAGGAGACAATTGGAATGCGAGGCAGGCTTCCCTGGCATCCATCCTCCAACTGTGCTCTGCAGTCATTCCATATGGGATGTCCTGGAGCTGCCCAACAGGTCTCAATTGTCCCGCAGAAGGAATCCTTGAAGGGGGCATCCCACAACTCCCAACGTGGGAAAACCTCCAGGCCCTTGAGATTCCGCTCCGTTCATGAAGGATAGTCATGCACAGAAACTCCAACCTGAGCCAACGTCTGATACTCGCCGTGATTTCAGATGCTTGAGATATTGGTTCAGATCTGCAGGGGGTACCTGCAGTGCCCTCGGCCAGAAGCCCAAGTCGAGCTTGTGTTCTCAGACTTCTGTCCTCACACTCCTGGCCCAGAAGCCCTCAAGTTTGGCAATTCCGGACCCACAATGCAGCACTCTGCCTGCCCTCTAGAAAAAATATCTTCCCTAATGAGCTGCCTGGACACCTCAAATGAGGATAAACCTACAAGGCACTCGAATGTACCCAAATTATATAGTCTAACCTGGGCACTAATGCACTGTCTGACACAACCTGAGCCAGAACCTCCTGACCAACACCCAGGCAGCTGACCACACAGTGAGCCTATCAGACCCGCCATGCCCTTAGGTGGTCATCTCATCCCAACAGCGGTTTTTCGGGCTTCAGAACCTAGGCCTTATCTCCAACCACGGCCCATGGTTGAAAATGATGCAGAAATCAGAACACCCTTCCCATGGTTAGAGACCTTGTGATTGGCAAGTTGTCCAAAGTCCAGTGTAGTTGAAACCAGTGTGGCCCATGAGGCCCCGCCCATGCTCGCAAAACCACATTGGTCACAAACACACATTGTGACCCTCAGCCTGAGCCCAGTCCTCAAGTACGGCCTCTCAGTGGCTAGATGAAGAGACAGCATATTGGGCGTGCCATGCCCCTAGGCCCCAATTTTTAAACATAGTTTGGGTTGTCCCTTCACTCTTCCCCAGCACTCTGTTTTGGAATTCCGCTTATGTTCAGACACCTGAGTTAATAAACCTGAAAGGAGACCTCCCATTCCACAGATTTATGAAAAACAATTGGGACTGGGCCAAATCCACAGAGAGGAAGATTCGTCCATGGGCCATGAGGCCTCCCCAAATTCCACGGCCATCATTGATACAAAATCCAAAGACAAAAGCCTGAGCAAGTACCTCAGACTCGCTCTTTCTTCATATTCTGAAGAGTTCTTCTCATGGTTTGTAGATTACGCCTGCCATACCTACGTCCCCAAACCTAAGCTGAGTTTCTGTTTTCAATCTTCTGTTCAAAGTCCTGGGCCACACACCCTCCAGGCTGGGGCGCCAGGAGCCACACATTAGTACTGTGCCTACCCAATCCATGGGAATTCTGCCCATTCCATTGTCCCAAATCGTACAAATTAGGAGAACCCTCCAAAGTCCCCGAGGCCCTCCCAATAGTGTATGTCTCCGGGGACAAACAGGGCGGTCTGACACCAGGTGATCATCTACCTCCACTCATTCCATAGATGGAGAACCCCAGAGAAGAAGATTGAACCAGACAGGACCCTAGGCCATAATCGGGTCCATTGCTTTGGTTTACAGGCATGTGTCCTCAAAAGCCTGGATTCCAATACCAGCATAAGGGGTTTCCTGAGGCACCCATCAGAAAAAATCTCGTCTCCACACGGAAACTTTTGCATGGGAGCTATGTCAAAAGCTTAGGAGAATACTTCAGGGTCCCGGTGCCACCGCCCTAATCCAAGGCCCTCATGGACACAACACACATTAGGCCCCATCCTCAGGAAAATCCATTTCAACTCAGCCACCTCGGTTGCTCCCACAGAGCCACCGATCTCAACTCTATTGTTGCTAGGAGACATTTGTAATGTGAGGCGGGCTTCCCTGGCATCCATCCTCCAACGGTGCTCTGGAGTCATTCCATATGGGATGTCCTGGAGCTGCCCAACAGGTCTCAATTGTCCCACAGAAGGAATCCTTTAAGAGGGCATTCATAAACTCCCAACGTGGGAAAACCTCCATGGCCTTGAGATTCCTCTCCGTTCATGAAGGGGCAGTTATGCTCAGAAACTCCAACCTGAGCCAACGTCTGATCCTCGCCTTGGCTTCAGATGCTTGAGATATTGGTTCCGATCTGCAGGGGGTACATGCCGTGCCCTCGGCCTGAAGCCCAAGTCTAGCTTGTGTTCTCAGACTTCTGTCCTCACACTCCTGGCCCAGAAGCTCTCAAGTTTGGCAATTCCGGACCCACAATGCAGCACTCTGCCTGCCCTCTAGAAAAAACATCTTGCCTAATGAGCTGCCCAGGAACCTAAAAGGGGGATAAACCTACACGGCACTCGACTGTACCCAAATTATATAGTCTAACCTGGTCACTAATGCACTGTCTGACACACCCTGAGCTAGAACCTCCTGACCAAAACCCAGGCAGATGAATGCACACTGAGCGTATGAGACCCACCATGGCCTTAGGTCGTCATCTCTTCCCAACTGCGATTTTTCAGGCTTCAGAACCTAGACCTTATCTCCAACCACTGCCCATGGTTGAAAATGATGCAGAAATCAGAACACCTTCCCCATGGCAAGAGACCTTGTGATTGGCATGTTGTCCAAAGTCCAGTGTAGTTGAAACCAGTGTGGCCCATGAGGCCCCGCCCATGCTCGCGGGCCACATTGGTCACAAACTCACATTGTGACCCTCAGCATGAGCCCAGTCCTCAAGTCAGGCCTCTCAGTGGCTGGATGAAGAGACAGCATATTGGGCCTGCCATGCCCCTAGTCCCCAATTTTTAACCATAGTTTGGGTTGTCCCTTCACTCTTTCCCAAGGCTCTGCTTTGGAATTCCTCTTTTGTTCGGACACCTGAGTTAATGAACAGGAAAGGAGACCTCCCATCCCACAGATTGACGAAAAACAATTGGGACCGGGCCAAATCCACAGAGAGGAAGATTCGTCCATGGCCCATGAGGCCTCCCCACATTCCACGGCCATCGTTGATATAAAAGGCAGAGGCAAAACCTGATCAAGTGCCTCACACTCGCTCTTTCTTCATATCCTGAAGAGTTCTTCTCATGGTTTGTAGATTGGGCCTGCATACCTACGTCCCCAAACCTGAGCTGAGTTTGTGTTTTTAGAATACTGTCCTCAAAGTCCTTTGCCACACACCCTCCAGGCTGGGTCCCCTGGAGCCACACATTAGGACTGTGCCTACTCAATCCATGGGAATTCTTCCCATCCATTGTCCAAAATCGTACAAATTCGGAGAACTCTCCAAAGTCCCCGAGGCCATCCCAATAGTGTAGGTTTCCGGGGACAAACAAGGGCGGTCTGACACCAGGTGAGCATCTACCTCCACTCATACCATACATGGATGTCCCCAGAGAAGAAGATTGAACCAGACAGTACGCTAGGCCATAATCAGATCCATTGCTTTGGTTTACAGGCATGTCTCCTCAAAAGCCTGGATTCCAATACAAGCATAAGTGGTTTGCTGAGGCACCCATCAGAACAAATCTCGTCTCCACAAGGAAACTTGTGCATGGGATCTATGTCAAAAGCTTAGGAGAATACTACAGGGTCCCTGTGCCACCGCCCCATTCCAAGGCCCTCATGGACACAAACACACATTAGGCCCCATTCTCAGGAAAGTCTATTTCAACTAAGCCACCCAGGTTGCTCCCGCAGAGTCATCCGATCTCAAATGTATAGTTGCTAGGAGACAATTGGAATGCGAGGCGGGCTTCCCTGGCATCCATCTTCCAACGGTGCTCTGGAGTTAATCCATATGGGATGTCCTGGAGCTGCCCAACATGTCTCAATTGTCCCCAGAAGGAATCCTTGAAGGGGGCATTCCACAACTCCCAACATGGGAAAAACTCCATGGCCTTGAGATTCCGCTCCGTTCATGAAGGGGCAGTCATGCACAGAAACTCCAACCTGAGCCAACGTCTGATCCTCGCCGTGACTTCAGATGTATGAGATATTGGTTCAGATCTGCAGGGGGTACCTGCCGCGCCCTCGGCCTGATGTCCAAGTCAACTTGTGTTCTCAAACTTTTGTCCATACACTCCTGGCCGAGAAGACCGCAAGTTTGGCAATTCCGGACCCACAATGCAGCACTCTGCCTGCACTCTAGAAAAAATATCTTGCCTTATGAGCTGCCCAGGCACCTCAAATGTGGATAAACCTACACGGCACTCGACTGTACCCAAATTATATAGTCTAACCTGAGCTCTAATGCACTCTCTGACACAACCTGATCCTGAACCTCCAGATCAACATCCAGGCAGCTGACCACACACTGAGCACATCAGAGCCTCCATGGCCTTAGGTCATCATCTCTACCCAACAGTGGTTTTCAGGCTTCAGAACCTAGTCCTTATCTCCAATCACTGCCCAGGGTTGAAAATGACGCAGAAATCACACCTTACCCATGGAAAGAGACCTTGTGATTGGCATGTTGTCCAAATCCCGTGTAGTTGAAATTAGGGTGGCCCATGAGGCCCCGCCCATGCTCGCGGGCCACATTGGTCACAAACACGCATTGTGACCCTCAGCCTGAGCCGAGTCCTCAAGTAAGGCCTCTCAGTGGCTGGATGAAGAGACAGCATATTGGGCGTGCCATGCCCCTAGGCCCCAATTTTTAACACTAGTTTGGGTTGTCCCTTCACTCTTCCCCAGGGCTCTGCTTTGGAATTCCTCTTTTGTTCGGATACCTGATGTAATAAACCCAAAAGGAGACCCTCCATCGCACAGATTGACGAAAAACAATTGGGACCGGGCCAAATCCACAAAGAGGAAGATTCGTCCATGGCCCATGAGGCCTCCCCACATTCCATGGCTACCGTTGATAAAAATCCAGAGACAAAATCCTGAGCAAGCGCCTAAGACTCGATCTTTCTTCATTTCCTGAAAAGTTTTTCTCATGGATTGTATATTCGACCTGCCATACACATCCCCAAACCTAAGCTGTGTTTGTGTATTTTGACTTCAGTCCTCAATGTCCTGGGCCAGACACCCTCCAGGCTGGGGCCCCTGGAGCCACACATTAGGACTGTGCCTACCAAATACATGGGAATTCTGCCTACTCCATTTTCCAAATTCGTAGATATTAGGAGAACTCTCCAAAGTCCCCGAGGCCATCCCAATAGTGTAGGTCTCCGGGGACAAACAAGTGCGGTCTGACACCAGGTGAGCATCTACCTCCACTCATTCCATAGATGGATATCCCCTGAGAAGAAGATTGAACCAGACAGGACCCTAGGCCATAATCGCATCCATTGCTTTGGTTTACAGGCATGTCTCCTCAAAGCCTGGATTCCAATACCAGCATAGGGGGTTTACTGAGGCACCCATCAGAACAAATCCCGTCTCCACAAGGAAACCTGTGCTTGGGAGCTATGTAAAAGCTTAGGAGAATACTTCAGGGTCCCGAATCAACCGCCCCATTCCAAGGCCATCATGGACACAAACACACATTAGGCCCCATCCTCAGGAAAGTCCATTTCAACTCAGCCACCCCGGTTGCTCCCACATAGCCATCCGATCTCAACTGTCTTGTTGCTAGGAGACAATTGGAATGCAAGGCGGCTTCCCTGGCATCCATCCTCCAAGGGTGCTCTGGAGTCATTCCATATGGGATGTCCTGGACCTGCCCAACAGGTGTCAATTGTCCAGCAGAAGGAATCCTTGAAGGGGGCATCCCACAACTCCCAACGTGGGAAAACCTTCATAGACTTGAGATTTTGCTCCGTTCAAGAAGGGGCAATCCTGCACACAAACTCCAACCTGAGCCAACGTCTAATCCTCGCCGTGACTTCAGATGCATGAGATATTGGTTCAGATCTGCAAGGGGTACCTGCCGTGCCCTCGGCCCGAAGCCCAAGTCTAGCTTGTGTTCTCAGACTTCTGTCCTCACCCTCCTGGCCCAGAAGCCCTCAAGTTTGGCAATTCCGGACCCACAATACAGTACTCTTCCTGCCCTCTAGAAAAAATATCTTGCCTAATGAGCTGCCCAGGCACCTCAATGAGGATAATCATACACGGCACTCGACTGTACCCAAATTATATAGTGTAACCTGAGCTCTAATGCACTCTCTGACACAAACTGAGCCCAAACCTCCTGACCAACACCCAGCCAGCTGACCGCACAGTGAGTACATCAGACCGCCATGGCCTAGGTCATCATCTCATCCCAATTGCGGTTTTCAGGCTTCAGAACTAGACCTTATCTCGAAACACTGCCCAGGGTTGAAAATGTTGCAGAAATCAGAACTCCTTCCCCATGGCAAGAGACCTTGTGATTGGCATGTTGTCCAAAGTTCAGTGTAGTTGAAACCAGTGTGGCCCATGAGGCCCCGCCCATGCTCACAGGCCAAATTGGTCACAAACACACATTGTGGCCCTCAGCCTGAGCCGAGTCCTCAAGTAAGGCCTCTCAGTGTCTGGATGAAGAGAAAGCTATTGGGCCTGACATGCCCCTAGGCTCCAATTTTTAACCATAGTTTGGGTTGTCCCTTCACTCTTCCCCAGGGCTCTGCTTTGGAATTCTTCTTTGTTTGGGACACGTTAGATAACAAACCCGAAAGGAGACATCCATCCCACAGATTGACAGAAAACAAATGGGACCGGGCCAAATCCACAGAGAGGAAGATTCATCCATGGCGCATGAGGCCTCCACACATACCACGGCATTCGTTGAATCAAAATCCAGAGACAAAAGCCTGAGCAAGCGCCTCAGACTCTATCTTTCTTCATTTCTTGAAGAGTTCTTCTCATGGTTTGTAGATTGGGCCTGCCATACCTACGTCCCCATGCTTAAGCTGAGTTTGTGTTTTCAGACTTCTGTCCTCAAAGTCATGAGCCACACCCCTACAGGCTGGGGCTCCTGGAGCCACAAATAGGACTGTGCCTACCCAATCCATGAGACTTCTGCCCATTCCATTTTCCAAAATCGTACAAATTAGGAGTAACCTCCAAATTCCGAGGCCATCTCAATTGTGTAGGTCTCCGGGGAAAAACAAGGGCGGTGTGATACCAGCTGAGCACCTACCTCCACTCATACCATAGATGGATATACCCAGAGAAGAAGATTGAACCAGACAGTACGCTAGGCCATAATCGGATCCATTGCTTTGGTTTACAGGCATGTCTCCTCAAAATCCTGGATTCCAATACAAGCATAAGTGGTTTGCTGAGGCACCCATCAGAACAAATCTCGTCTCCACAAGGAAACTTGTGCATGGGATCTATGTCAAAAGCTTAGGAGAATACTTCAGGGTCCCGGTGCCACAGCCCCATTCCAAGGCCCTCATGGACACAAACACACATTAGGCCCCATTCTCAGGAAAGTCTATTTCAACTAAGCCACCCCGGTTGCTCCCGTAGAGTCATCCGATCTCAACTGTATTGTTGCTAGGAGACAATTGGAATGCGAGGCTGGCTTCCCTGGCATCCATCTTCCAACGGTGCTCTGGAGTTAATCCATATGGGATGTCCTGGAGCTGCCCAGCATGTCTCAATTGTCCCCCAAAAGGAATCCTTGAAGGGGGCATCCCACAACTCCCAACATGGGAAAACCTCCATGGCCTTGAGATTCCGCTCCGTTAAAAAGGGGCAGTCATGCACAGAAACTCCAACCTGAGCCAACGTCTGATCCTCGCCGTGACTTCAGATGTATGAGATATTGGTTCAGATCTGCAGGGGGTACCTGCCGTGCCCTCGCCCTGATGTCCAAGTCAACTTGTGTTCTCAAACTTTTGTCCTCACACTCCTGGCCGAGAAGACCGCAAGTTTGGCAATTCCGGACCCACAATGCAGCACTCTGCCTGCACTCTAGATAAAATATCTTTCCTAATAGGCTGCCCAGGCACCTCAAATTTGGATAAAACTACACGGCACTCGACTGTACCCAAATTATATAGTCTAACCTGAGCTCTAATGCACTCTCTGACAAAACCTGAGCCTGAACCTCCAGATCAACATCCAGGCAGCTGACCACACACTGAGCACATCAGACCCGCCATGGGCTTAGGTCATCATCTCTAACCAACTGCGGTTTTCAGGCTTCAAAACCTAGACCTTATCTCCAACCACTGCCCAGGGTTGAAAATGATGCAGAAATCACACCTTCCCCATGGAAAGAGACCTGTGATTGGCATGTTGTCCAAAGTCCCGTGTAGTTGAAATCAGTGTGGCCCATGAGGCCCCGCCCATGCTCGCGGGCCACATTGGTCATAAACACACATTGTGACCCTCAGCCTGAGCCGAGTCCTCAAGTAAGTCCTCTCAGTGGCTGGATGAAGAGACAGCATATTGGGCGTGCCATGCCCCTAGGCCCCAATTTTTAACCCTAGTTTGGGTTGTCCCTTCACTCTTCCCCAAGGCTCTGCTTTGGAATTCCTCTTTTTGTGGGACACCTGTGGTAATAAACCTGAAAGGAGACCTCCCATCCCACAGATTGACGAAAAACAATTGGGACCGGGGCATATCCACAGAGAGGAAGATTCATCCATGACCCATGAGGTCTCCCCACATTCCACGGCCACCGTTGATACAAAATCCAGAGACAAAATCCTGAGCAAGCGCCTAAGACTCGCTCTTTCTTCATTTCCTGAAAAGTTCTTCTCATGGTTAGTATATTGGGCCTGCCATACCTACGTCCCCAAACCTAAGCTGAGTTTGTGTATTCTGACTTCAGTCCTCAAAGTCCTGGGCCACACAACCTCCAGGCTGGGGCCCCTGGAGCCACACATTAGGTCTGTGCCTACCAAATACATAGGAATTCTGCCCACTCCATTTTCAAAAATCGTACAAATTAGGAGAACTCTCCAAATTCCTCGAGGCCATCCCAATAATGTAGGTCTCCGGGGACAAACAAGGGTGGTCTGACACCACTGAGCATCTCCCTCCACTCATACCATAGATGGATGTCCCCAGAGAAGAAGATTGAACCAGACAGGACCCTAGGACATAAACGGATCCATTGCTTTGGTTTACAGGCATGTCTCCTCAAAAGTCTGGATTCCATGACCAGCTTAGGGGTTTTTCTGAGGCACCCATCAGAACAAATCTCATCTCCACTAGGAAACTTGTGCATGGGAACTATATCAAAAGCTTAGGAGAACACTTCATGGTCCCGGTGCCACTGCCCTATTCCAAGGCCCTCATGGACACAAACAAACTTTAGGCCCCATCCTCAGGAAAGTCCATTTCAACTCAGCCACCCCGGTTGCTCCGGCAGAGCCATCCGATCTCAAGTGTCTTGTTGCTAGGAGACAATTAGAATGCGATGCAGGCTTCCCTGGCATCCATCCTTGAACGGTGCTCTGGATTCGTTCCATATCGGATGTCCTGGAGCTGCCCAACATGTCTCAATTGTCCCGCAGAAGGAATACTTGAAGGGGGTATCCCACAACTCCCAAAGTGGGAAAACCTCCATGGCCTTGAGATTCCGCTCCGTTCATGAAGGGGCAGTCATGCACCCGATACTCCAATCTGAGCCAACGTCTGATCCTCGCCGTGACTTCAGATGCATGAGATATTGTTTCAGATCTGCAGGAGTACCTGCCGTGCCCTGGCCGAAGGCCAATCTAGCTTGTGTTCTGTCCTCACACTCCTGGCCCAGAAGACCTCACGTTTGGCAATTCCAAACTCACAATGCAGCACTCTGTCTGTCCTCTAGAAAAAAATACTTTGCCTAATGAGCTGCCCAGGTACCTCAAATGAGGATAAACCTACACGGCACTCGACTATACCCAAATTATATAGTCTAACCTGAGCACTAATGCACTCTCTGACACAACCTGAGCCCGAACCTCCTGACCAACACCCAGGCAGCTGACCGCACAGTGAGCACATCAGACCCACCAAGGCCTTAGGTCGTCATCTATTCCCATTTGCGGTTTTCATGCTTCAGAACCTACACCATATCGCCAACCACTGCCCTGGGTTGAAAATGATGCAGAAATCAGAACTCTTTCTCCATGGCAAGAGAGCTTGTGCTTGGAATGTTGTCCAAAGTTCAGTGTCGTTGAAACCAATGTGGCCCATGAGACCCCGCCCATGATCGTGGGCCACTATGGTCACAAACACACATTGTGACCCTCAGCCTGAGCCCAGTCCTCAAGTAAGGCCTCTCAGTGGCTGGATGAAGAGACAGCATATAGGTCCTGCCATGCCCCAAGCCACAATTTTAACCATAGTTTGGGTTGTCCCTCCACTGTTCCCCAGGGCTCTGCTTTGGAATTCCTTTTTGGTTGGGACACCTGAGGTAACAAACCTGAAAGGAGACCTCCCATCCCAGAGATTGATGAAAAAGAATTCTGACCTGACCAAATCCACAGAGAGGAAGATTTGTCCATGGCCCATGAGGCCTCCCCACTTTCCACGGCCATCGTTGATTCAAAATCCATAGACAAAATCCTGAGCAAGCGCCTCTGACTCTTTCTTCATACCCTGAAGAGTTCTTCTCATGGGTTTTTAAATTGGGCCTGCCATATCTACGTCCCAAACCTAAGCCGAGATTGTATTTTCAGGTTTCTTTCCTCAAAGTCCTGGGGCACACCCTCCCGGCAGGAACCCCTGGAGCCACACATTAGACTGTGCCTACCCAATCCATGGGAATTCTGCCCATTCCATTGTCCAGAATCGTACAAATCAGGAGATCCCTCCAAAGTCCCGGAGGCCATCCCAATATTGTAGGTCTCCTGGGACAAACAAGGGCGGTCTGAAAGCAGCTGAGCATCTACCTCCACTCATATCATAGATGGATGTCCCCAGAGAAGAAGATTGAACCAGACAGGAACCTAGGCCATAATCGGATCCATTGCTTTGGTTTACAGGCATGTCTCCTCAAAAGCCTGGATTCCAATACAAGCATAGGGGGTTTCCTGAGGCACCCATCAGAACAAATCTCAACTCCACAAGGAAACTTGTGCTTGGGAGCTATGTCAAAAGCTTAGGAGAATAATTCAGGGTCCCGGTGCCACCACCCCATTCCAAGGCCCTCATGGACACAAACACACATTAGGCCCAATCCTCAGGAAAGTCCATTTCAACTCAGCCACCCCGGTTGCTCCCGCAGAGCTATCCGATCTCAACTGTCTTGTTGTTAGGAGAAAATTGTAATGCGAGGCAGGCTTCCCTGGCATCCATCCTCGAACGGTGCTCTCGAGTCATTCCATATTGGATATCCTGGAGGTGCCCAACAGGTCTCAATTGTCCCGCAGAAGGAATCCTTAAAGGGGGCATCCCAAAACTCCCAACGTGGGAAAACCTCCATGGCCTTGAGATTCTGCTCCGTTCATGAAGGGGAAGTCATGCACAGAAACTCCAACCTGAGCCATCGTCTGATCCTCGCTGATACATCAGATACTTGAGATATTAGTTCAGATCTGCAGGGGGTAACTGCCATGCCGTCGGCCTGAAGCCCAAGTCTAGCTTGTATTCTCAGACTTCTGTCCTCACGCTCCTGACCTAGAAGTCCTCAAGTTTGGCAATTCTGGACCCACAATGCAGCACTCTGCCTGCCCTCAAAAAAAAAATATCTTGCCTAATGAGCTGCCCAGGCACCTCAAATGAGCATAAACCTACACGGCACTCGACTGTACCCAAATTATATAGTCTACCCTGACCACTAATGTACTCTCTGACACAACCTGAGCGCAAACCTCCTGACCAACACCCAGGCAGCTGACTGCACAGTGAGCATATCAGACCCGCCATGGCCTTATGTCGTCATCTATACCCAACTGCGGATTTCAGGCTTTAGAACCTAGACCTTATCTCCAACCACTGCCCAGGGTTGAAAATGATGCAGAAATCAGAACTCTTTTCCCATGGCAAGAGAGTTTGTGCTTGGAATGTTGTCCAAAGTTCAGTGTATTTGAAACCAGTGCGGCCCATTAGGCCCCGTCCATGCTCACGGGCCACATTGGTCACAAACACACATTTTGACCCTCAGCCTGAGCCCAGTACTCAAGTAAGGCCTCTCAGTGGCTAGATGAAGAGAGAGCATATTGGGCCTGCCATGCCACTAGGCCCCAATTTTTAACTATAATTTGGGTTGTCCCTTCACTCTTCCCCAAGGACAATTTGGAATTCCTCTTTGTTTGGGACACCTAAGTTAACAAACCGGAAAGGAGACCTCCCATCCCACAGCTTGACGAAAAACAATTGGGACCGGGCCAAATCCACACAGAGGAAGATTCGTCCATGGCCCATGAGGCCTCCCCACAGTTCACGGCCATCGTTGATATAAAATCCAGAGACAAAAGCCTGAGCAAGCACCTCAAACTCGCTCTTTCTTCATATCCTGAAGAGTTCTTCTCATGGATTGTAGATTGGGCCTGCCCTACCTACGTCCCCAAACCTAAGCTGAGTTTGTGTTTTCAGATTCTGTCCTCAAAGTCCTGGGACACACACCCTCCAGGCTGGGGCCCCTGGAGCCACACATTAGGACTGTACCTACCCGATCCATGGGAATTCAGCCCATTCCACTGTCCAAAATCGTACAAATTTGGACAACACTCCAAAGTCCCCGAGGCCATCCCAATAGTGTAGGATTCCAGGAAAAACAAGGGCGGTCTGACACCAGCTGAGCATCTACCTCCACTCATACCATAGATAGATGTTCCCAGAGAAGAATATTGAACCAGACTGGACCCTAGGCCTTAATCGGATCCATTGCTTTGGTTTACAGGCATGTCTCCTCAAAAGCCTGGATTCCAATATCAGCATAGTGGGTTTTCTGAGCCACCCATCAGAACAAATCTCGTCTCCACAAGGAAACTTGTGCATGGGAGATATGTCAAAAGCTTAGGAGAATACTTCAGTGTCCTGGTGCCACCGCCCCATTCCAAGGCCCTCATGGACACACACACACACATTAGGCCCCATCCTCAGGAAAGTCCATTTTAATTCAGGCACCCCGGTTGCTCTCACAGAGCTATCCGATCTCAACTGTCTTGTTGCTAGGAGAAATTGGAATGAGAGGCTGCCTTTCCTGGCATCCATTCTCGAACAGCGCTCTGGAGTCATTCCATATGGGATGTCCTGGAGCTCCCCAACAGGTCTCAAATGTCGCACAGGAGGAATCCTTGAAGGGGGAATCACACAACTCACAACGTAGGAAAACCTCCATGGCCTTGAGATTCCGCTCCGTTCATGATGGGGCAGTCATGCACAGAAACTCCAACCTGAGCCAACGTCTGATCCTCGCCATTACTTCAGATACTTGAGATATTAGTTCAGATCTGCAGGGGGTACCTACCGTGCCCTCGGCCTGAAGCCCAAGTCTAGCTTGTATTCTCAAACTTCTGTCCTCACACTCCTGACCTAGAAGTCCTCAAGTTTGTATATTCCGGACCCACAATGCAGCACTCTGCCTGCCCTCTAGAAAAAATATCTTGCCTAATGAGCTGCCCAGGCACCTCAAATGAGCATAAACCTACAGGGCACTCGACTGTACCCAAATTATATAGTCTAACCTGACCACTAATGTACTCTCTGACACAACCTGAGCGCAAACCTCCTAACCAACACCCAGGCAGCTGACCGCACAGTGAGCATATCAGACCCGCCATGGCCTTATGTCGTCATCTATACCCAACTGCAGTTTTCAGGCTTCAGAACCTACACCTTATCTCCAACCACTGCCCAGGGTTGAAAATGATGCAGAAATCAGAACTCTTTATCCATGGCAAGAGAGCTTGTGCTTGGAATGTTGTCCAAAGTTCAGTGTAGTTGAAACCAGTGTGGCCCATGAGACCCCGCCCATGATCGCGGGTCACATTGGTCACAAACACAGCCTGAGCCCAGTCCTCAAGTAAGGCCTCTCAGTGGCTGGATGAAGAGACAGCATATAGGGCCTGCCATGCCCCTAGCCACAATTTTTAACCATAGTTTGGGTTGTCCCTTCACTCTTCCCCAGGGCTCTGCTTTGGAATTCCACTTTGGTTGGGACACCTGAGGTAACAAACCTGAAAGGAGATTGATGAAAAAGAATTCGGACCGGACCAAATCCACAGAGAGGAAGATTCATCCATGGCCCATGAGGCCTCCAACATTCCACGGCCATCGTTGATAAAAAATCCAGAGACAAAATCCTGAGCAAGCACCTCTGACTCGCTCTTTTTCATATTCTGAAGAGTTCTTCTCATGGGTTTTTAGTTTGGGCCTGCCATACCTTCGTCCCAAACCTAAGCCGAGTTTGTGTTTTCAGATTTCCGTCCTCAAAGACCTGGGGCAAACCCTCCCGGCTGGAGCCTCTGGAGCCACACATTAGACTGTGCCTACCAATCCATGGGAATTCTGCCCATACCATTGCCAAGAATCGTACAAATCAGGAGATCCCTCCAATGTCCCAAAGGCCATCCCAATAGTATAGGTCTCCTGGGACAAACAAGGGCAGTCTGACAGCAGCTGAGCATCTACATCCACTCATATCATAGATGGATGTCCCCAGAGAAGAAGATTGAACCAGACAGGACCCTAGGCCAAATCGGATCCATTGCTTTGGTTTACAGTCATGTCTCCTCAAAAGCCTGGATTCCAATACGAGCATAGGGGGTTTCCTGAGGCACCCATCAGAACAAATCTCGCCTCTACAAGGAAACTTGTCCATGGGAGCTATGTCAAAGCTTAGGAGAATACTTCAGGTTCCTGGTGCCACCGCCCCATTCCAAGGCCCTCATGGACACAAACACACATTAGGCCCCATCCTCAGGAAAGTCCATTTCAACTCAGCCACCCCGGTTGCTCCCGCAGAGCTATCCGATCTCAACTGCCTGTTGTTAGAAAAAAATTGGAATGCGAGGCTGGCTTCCCTGGCATCCATCCTCGAACGGTGCTCTGGAGTCATTCCATATTGGATATCCTGGAGCTGCCCAACAGGTCTCAATTGTCCCGCAGAAGGAATCCTTGAAGGGGGCATCCCAGAACTCCCAACGTGGGAAAACCTACATGGCCTTGAGATTCCATTCCGTTCATGAAGGGGCAGTCATGCACAGAAACTCCAACCCGAGCCAACGTCTGATCCTCGCCATTACTTCAGATACTTGAGATATTAGTTCAGATCTGCAGGGGGTACCTACCCTGCCCTCGGCCTGAAGCCCAAGTCTAGCTTGTATTCTCAAACTTCTGTCCTCACACTCCTGACCTAGAAGTCCTCAAGTTTGTATATTCCGGACCCACAATGCAGCACTCTGCCTGCCCTCTAGAAAAAATATCTTGCCTAATGAGCTGCCTGGACACCTCAAATGAGGATAAACCTACACTGCACTCGACTGTACCCACATTATATAGTCTAACCTGAACACTAATGCACTGTCTGACACAACCTGAGCCCGAACCTCCTGACCCACACCCAGGCAGCTGACCGCACAGTGAGCACATCAGACCCGTCATGGCCTTAGGTTGTCATCTCTTCCCAACTGCCGTTTTCATGCTTCAGAACCTCGACCTTATCTCCAACCACTGCCCAGGGTTGAAAATGATGCAGAAATCAGAACACCTTCCCCATGGCAAGAGACCTTGTGATTGGCATCTTGTCCAAAGTTCAGTGTAGTTGAAACCAGTGTAGCCCATGAGGCCCCGGCCATGCTCGTGGGCCACATTGGTCACAAACATACATTGTGACTCTCAGCCTGAGCCCAGTCTTCAAGTAAGACCTCTCAGTGGCTGGATAAAGAGACAGCATATTGGGCGTGCCATGCCCCTAGGCCCCAATTTTAACCATAGTTTGGGTTGTCCCTTCACTCATCCCTAGGGCTCTGCTTTGGATTTCCTCTTTGGTTGTTACACTTGAGGTAACCAACCTTAAAGGAGACCTCCCATCCCACTGCTTGACGAAAAACAATTGGGACCAGAACAAATCCACAGAGAGGAAGATTCATCCATGGCCCATGAGGCCTCCCCACATTCGACGGCCATCGTTGATACAAAATCCAGAGACGAAAGCCTGAGCAAGCGCCTCAGATTAATTCTTTCTTCATATCCTGAAGAGTTCTTCTCATGGTTTGTAGATTGGGCCTGCCATACCCACGTCCCCAAACATATGCTGAGTTTGTGTTTTCAGACTTCTGTCCTCAAAGTCCTGGGCCAAACACCCTCCTGGCTGGGGCCCCTAGAGCCACTAATTAGGACTGTGTCTACCCAATCCATGGGAATTCTGCCCATTCCATTGTTGAAATCGTACAAATTAGGAGAACCCCCCAAAATCCCCGAGGCCATCCCAATAGTATAGGTCTCCGGGGACAAAAAAGGGCGGTCTGACAGCAGCTGAGAATCTACCTCCACTCATACCATAGATGGATGTCCCCAGAGAAGAAGATTGAACCATACAGGACCCTAGGCCATTATCGGATCCATTGCTTTGGTTTACAGGCATGTCTCCTCAAAAGCCTGGATTCCAATACCAGCATAAGGGGTTTCCAAGGCACCCATCAGAACAATTATCCTCTCCACAAGGAAACTTGTGCATGGGAGCTATGCCAAAAGCTTAGGAGAATACTTCAGGGTCCCGGTGCCACCGCCCTATTCCAAGGCCCTCATGGACACAAACACACATTAGGTCCCATCATCAGGAAAGTCCATTTCAACTCAGCCACCCCGGTTGCTCGCCCAGAGCCATCTGATCTCAACTGTCTTGTTGCTAGGAGACAATTGTAATGGGATGCGGCTACCCTGGCATCCATCCTCGAAAGGTGCTCTGGAGTCATTCCAAATGGGATATCCTGGAGCTGCTCAACAGGTCTCAAATGACCCACAGATATAATTCTTAAAAGGGGCATCCCACAACTCCCAACGTGGGAAAACCTCCATGGCCTTGAGATTCCGCTCCGTTCATGAAGGGGCAGTCATGCACAGAAACTCCAACCTGAGCCAACGTCTGTTCCTCGCGGTGATTTCAGATGCTTGAGATATTGGTTCAGATCTGCAGGGGGTACCTGCAGTGCCCTCGGCCAGAAGCCCAAGTCGAGCTTGTGTTCTCAGACTTCTGTCCTCACACTCCTGGCCCAGAAGCCCTCAAGTTTGGCAATTCCGGACCCACAATGCAGCACTCTGCCTGCACTCTATGAAAAATATCTTGCCTAATGAGCTGCCCAGGCACCTCAAAAGAGGATAAACCTACACGGCACTCGACTGTACCCAAATTATATAGTCTAACCTGAACACTAATGCACTGTCTGACACAACCTGAGCCCGAACCTCCTGACCAACACTCAGGCAGCTGACCGCACAGTGAGCACATCAGACTTGCCATGGCCTTCGTTCGTCATCCCTTCCCAACTGCGGTTTTCAGGTTTCAGAACCTAGACCTTATCTCCAACCACTGCCCAGGGTTGAAAATGATGCAGAAATCAGAACTCCTTCCCCATGGCAAGAAACCTTGTTATTGGCATGTTGTCCAAAGTTCAGTGAAGTTGAAACCAGTGTGGCCCATGAGGCCCCGCCCATGCTCGTGGGCTACATTGGTCATAAACACACATTGTGACCCTCAGCTTTAGACCAGTCCTCAATTAAGGGCTCTCAGAAGCTGGATGTATAGACAGCATATTGGGCCTGCCATGCCACTAGGCCCCAATTTTTAACCATAGATTGGCTTGTCCCTTCACTCTTCCTGTTGGCTCTGCTTTGGAATGCCTCTTTTGTTGGGACACCTGAGGTAACAAACCTGAAAGGAGACCCCCCCATCCCACAGCTTGACGAAAAACAATTGGGACCGGGCCAAATCCACAGAGAGGAAGATTCGTCCATGGCCCATGAGACCTCCCCACATTCCACGGCCATCGTTGATACAAAATCCAGATACAAAAGCATGAGCAAGCGCCTCAGATTTGGTCTTTCTTAATATCCTGAGGAGTTCTTCTAATGGTTTGTAGATTGGGCCACCCATACGTACGTCCCCAACCTATGCTGAGTTTGTGTTTTCAGACTTCTGTCCTCAAAGTCCTGGGTCACACACCCTCCAGGCTGGGGCCCCTGGAGCCACTCATTAGGACTGTTCCTAACAAATCCATGGGAATTCTGCACATTCCATTGTCTAAAATTGTACAAAATAAGAGGACCCTACAAATTATTGAGTCCCTGCTTATAGTGTAGGTCTCCCGGGACAAACAAGGGCGGTCTGACACCAGCTGAAATCTACCTCCACTCATACCATAGATGGATGTCCCCAGAGAAGAAATTGAACTACACAGGACCCTAGGCCATAATCGGAACCATTGCTTTGGTTTACAGGCATGTCTCCTCAAAAGTCTGGAATCCAATACCAGCATAGGGGGTTTCCGGAGGCACCCATCAGAACAAATCTCGTCTCCACAAGGAAACTTGTGCATTGGAGCTATGTCAAAAGCTTTGGAGAATACTTCAGGGTCCCGGTGCCACTGACCCATTCCAAGGCCCTCATGGACACAAATACACATTAGGACTCATCCTCAGGAATGTCCATTTCAACAGCCACCCTTGTTGTTCCCGCAGAGCTATCCGATCTCAACTGTATTGTTTCTAGGAGACAATTGGAATGCGAGGCGGGCTTCCCTGGCATCCATCCTCCAATGCTGCTCTGGAGTCATTCCATATGGCATGTCCTGGAGCTGCCCAACAGGTCTCAATTGTCAGGCAGAAGGAATCCTTGAAGGGGGCATCCCAAAACTCCCTACGTGGGAAAACCGCCAAGGCCTTGAGATTCCGCTCCGTTCATGAAGGGGCAGTCATGCACAGAAACTCCAACCTGAGCCAACGTCTGATCCTCGCCGTGACTTCAGATGCTTGAGATATTGGTTCAGATCTGCGGGTGTACCTTCTGTGTCCTCGGCCTGAAGCCCAATTCGAGCTTGTGTTCTCAGACTTCTGTCCTCACACTCCTGGCCCAGAAGCCCTCATGTTTGGCAATTCCGGACCCACAATGCAGCACTCTGCCTGCCCTCTAGAAAAAATATCTTTCCTAATGAGCAGCCCAGGCTCCTCAAATGAGAATAAATCTACACGGCACTCGACGGTACCCAAATTATATAGTCTAACTAGGGCACTAATACACTGTCTGACACAACCTGAAGCTGAGCCTCCTGACCAAGACCCAGCAGCTGACCGCACAGTGAGCACATCAGTCCCGCCAAGGCCTAGGTCGTCATCTCTTCCCAACTGCGGTATTCAGGCTTCAGAACCTAGACCTTATCTCCAACCACTGCCCAGGGTTGAAAATGATGCAGAAATCAGAACTCCTTCACCATGGCAAGAGACCTTCTGATTGGCATCTTGTCCAAAGTTCAGTGTAGTTGAAACCAGTGTAGCCCATGAGCACCCGGCCATGCTCGCGGGCCACATTGGTCACAAACACACATTGTGACTCTCAGCTCAGCCCAGTCCTCAAGTAAGTCCTCTCAGTGGCTGGATGGAGAGACAGCATATTGGGCCTGCCATGCCCATATGCCCCAATTTTTAACCATAGTTTGGGTTGTCCCTTCACTCTTCCCTAGGTCTCTGGTTTGCAATTTCTCTTTGGTGGGGGCACATTAGGTAACAACACTGAGAGGAGACCTCCCATCCCACAGCTTGACGAAAAACAATTGGGACTGGACCAAATCCACAGATAGGAAGATTCGTCCATGGACCATGAGGCCTCCCCACATTCCACTGCCATCGTTGATACAAAATCCAGAGACAAAAGCCTGAGGAAGTGCCGCAGATTCGCTCTTTCTTCATATCCTGAAGAGTTCTTCTCATGGTTTGTAGATTCGGCCTGCCATACCTACGTCCCCAAACCTAAGCTGAGTTTGTGTTTTCAGACTTCTGTCCTCAAAGTCCTGGGCCACACACCCTCCAGGCTGGGGCCCCTGGAGCCACATATTAGGACTGTGCCTACCCAATACGTGGGAATTCTGCCCACTACATTTTCCAAAATCGTACAAATTAGCAGAACTCTCCAATGTACCCGAGGCCATCCCAAAAGTATAGGTCTCCCAGCATAAACAAGGGCGGTCTGACACCAGCTGAAATCTACCTCCACTCATACCATAGATGGATGTCCCCAGAGAAGAAATTGAACTACACAGGACCCTAGGCCATAATCGGAACCATTGCTTTGGTTTACAGGCATGTCTCCTCAAAAGTCTGGAATCCAATACCAGCATAGGGGGTTTCCGGAGGCACCCATCAGAACAAATCTCGTCTCCACAAGGAAACTTGTGCATTGGAGCTATGTCAAAAGCTTGGGAGAATACTTCAGGGTCCCGGTGCCACCGCCCCATTCCAAGGCCCTCATGGACACAAACACACATTAGGACCCATCCTCAGGAATGTCCATTTCAACAGCCACCCTTGTTGTTCCCGCAGAGCTATCCGATCTCAACTGTATTGTTTCTAGGAGACAATTGGAATGCGAGGCGGGCTTCCCTGGCATCCATCCTCCAACGCTGCTCTGGAGTCATTCCATATGGCATGTCCTGGAGCTCCCCAACAGGTCTCAATTGTCAGGCAGAAGGAATCCTTGAAGGGGGCATCCCACAACTCCCTACGTGGCAAAACCTCCAAGGCCTTGAGATTCCGCTCCGTTCATGAAGAGGCAGTCATGCACAGAAACTCCAACCTGAGCCAACGTCTGATCCTCGCTGTGACTTCAGATGCTTGAGATATTGGTTCAGATCTGCGGGTGTACCTTCTGTGTCCTCGGCCTGAAGCCCAATTCGAGCTTGTGTTCTCAGACTTCTGTCCTCACACTCCTGGCCCAGAAGCCCTCAAGTTTGGCAATTACGGACCCACAATGCAGCACTCTGCCTGCCCTCTAGAAAAAATATCTTGCCTATTGAGCTGCCCAGGCACCTCAAATGAGGATAAACCTACACGGAACTCGACTGTACCCAAATGATATAGTCTATCCTGGGCACTAATACACTGTCTGACACAACCTGAAGCTGAGCCTCCTGACCAAAACCCAGGCAGCTGACCGCACAGTGAGCAAATCAGACCTGCCATGGTTTTAGTTCGTCATCTCTTCCTAACTACGGTTCAGGACTCAGAATCTAGACATTATCTACAACCACTGCCCAGGGTTGAAAATAATGCAGAAATCAGAACTCCTTCCCCATGGCAAGAGACCTTTTGATTGGCATGTTGTTCAAAGTTCAGTGTAGTTGAAAAAAGTGTGGCCCATGAGGCCCCGCCCATGCTCGCGGGGAAAATTGATCACAAACAAACATTGTGACCCTCAGCCTTAGCTCAGTCCTCAAGTAAGGCCTCTCAGTGGCTGGATGAAGAGACAGCATATTGGGCCTGCCATGCCCCTAGGCCGCAATTTTTACCATAGTTTGGGTTGTACCTTCACTCTTTCACAGGGCTCTGCTTTGGAATTCCTCTTTTGTTCGACACCTGAGGTAATGAAACTGAAAGGAGTCTTCCCATTCCACAGATTGACGTAAAACAATTTGGGTCGGGCCAAATCCACAGAGAGGAAAATTCGTCCATGGCCCATGAGGACTCCCCACATTCCACGGCCATCGATGATACAAAATCCAGAGACTAAAGGCTGAGCAAGTTCCTCAGAATCACTCTTTCTTCATATCCTGAAGAGTTCTTCTCATGGTTTGTAGATTGGGCTGCCATACCTACGTCCCCAAACCTAACCTGAGTTTGGGTTTTCAGACTTCTGTCCTCAAAGTCCTGGGCCACACACCGTCAAGGCTGGGGCCCCTGGAGCCACACATTAGGACTGTGCCTGCCCAATCCATGGGAATTCTCCCCATTCCATTGTCCAAAATCTTAAAAATTAAGAGAACTCTCCAAAGACCCCGAGGCCATCCCAATAGTGTAGGTCTCCGGGGACAAACAAGGGAGGTCTGACACCAGTTGAGCATCTACCTCCACACATTCCTTCGATGGATATCACCAGAGAATAAGATTGAACCAGACAGGACCCTAGGCCATAATCGGATCCATTGATTTGGTTTACAGGCATGTCTCCTCAAAAGCCAGGATTCCAATACCAGCATAAGGGGTTCCCGAGGCACCCATCAGAACAAATCTCGTCTCCAAAAGGAAACTTGTGCATGGGAGCTATGTCAAAAGCTCAGGAGAATACTTCAGGGTCCCGGTGCCACCGCCCCATTCCAAGGCCCCCATGGACACAAACACACATTAGACTCCAAGCTCAGGAAAGTCCATTTCATCTAGGCCACCCCGGTTGCTCCCACAGAGCCATCCGATCTCAAATGTATTGCTAGGAGACAATTGGAATGCGAGGCAGGCTTCCGGCCATCCATCCTCCAATGGTGCGATGGAGTCATTCCATATGGGATGTCCTGGAGCTGCCCAACAGGTCTCAATTGTCCTGCAGAAGGAATCCTTGAAGGGGGCATCCCACAACTCCCAACGTGGGAAAACCTCCATGGCCTTGAGATTCCGCTCCGTTCATGAAGGGTCAGTCATGCAGAGAAACTCCAACCTGAGCCAACGTCTGATCCTCGCCGTGACTTCAGATGCTTGAGATATTTGTTCAGATCTGCGGGTGTACCTGCCGTGTCCTCGGCCAGAAGCCAAAGTCGAGCTTGTGTTCTCAGACTCCTGTCCTAACACTCCTGGCCCAGAGGCCCTCACTTTTGTCAATTTCGGAACCACAATGCAGCACTCTGCCTGCCCTCTAGAAAAAATATCATGCCTAATGAGCTGCCCAGGCACCGCAAATGAGGATAAACCTACACGGCACTCGACTGTACCAAATTTTATAGTCTAACCTGGGCACTAATGCACTGTCTGACACAACCTGAGCCAGAACCTCCTGACCAAAACCCAGGCAGCTGACCGCTCACTGAGCTTATCAAACCCGCCATGGCCTTAGGTCGTCATCTCTTCCCAACTGCTGCTTTTCAGGCTTCAGGACCTAGACGTTATCTCCAACCACTGCCCAGGGTTGAAAATGATGCAGAAATCAGAACACCTTCCCCATGGCAAGAGACCTTGTGATTGGCATGTTGTCCAAATTCCAGTGTAGTTGAAACCAGTGTGGCCCATGAGCCGCGCCCATGCTCGCAGGCCACATTGGTCACAAACACACATTGTGACCCTCAGCCTGTGCCCAGTTATCAAGTAAGGCCTCAGTTGCTGGATGAAGAGACAGCATATTGGGCCTGCCATGCCCGTAGGCCCCAATTTTTAACCATAGTTTGGTTTGTCCCTTCACTCTTCCCCAGGCCTCCTCTTGGAATTCCTCTTTGGTTCGGACACCTGAGGTAATAAACCTGAAAGGAGACCTCCCTTTCCACAGATTGACGAAAAAAATTGGGACTGGGCCAAATCCACAGAGAGGAAGATTCGTCCATGGCCCATGAGGCCTACCAACATTCCACGGCCATCGTTGATACAAAATCCAGAGACAAACGCCTGAGCAATTCCTCAGAATCGCTCTTTCTTCATCAACTGAAGAGTTCTTCTCATGGTTTGTAGATTGGGCCTGCCAAACCTACGTCCCCAAACCTAAGCTGAGTTTGTGTTTTCAGAATTCTGTCCTCAAAGTCCTGGGCCACACACCCTCCAGGCTGGGGCCCCTGGAGCCACACATTAGGACTGTGCCTACCCAATCCATGGGAATTCTGCCCATTCCATTGTCCAAAATCATACGAATTAGGAGAACTCTCCAAAGTCCCCGAGGCCATCCCAATACTGTAGGTCTCCGGGGACAAACAAGGGCGGTCTTACACCAGGTGAGCATCTACCTCCACTCATTCCATAGATGGATATCCCCAGAGAAGAAGATTGAACCAGACAGGCCGTAGGCCATAATCGGATCCATTGCTTTCGTTTACAGGCATGTCTCCTCAAAAGCCTGAATTCCAATACCATCATAAGGGGTTTCCTGAGGCACCCATCAGAACAAATCTCGTCTCCAAATTGAAACTTGTGCATGGGAGCTATGTCAAAAGCTTAGGAGAATACTTCAGGGTCCTGGTGCCACCTCCCCATTCCAAGGCCCTCATGGACACAAACACATATTAGGCCCCATCCTCAGGAAAGTCCATTTCAACACAGCCACCAAGGTTTCTCCCGCAGAGCCATCCGATCTCAACTCTCTTGTTGCTATGAGACAATTGGAATGCGAGGCGGGCTTCCCTGGCATCCATCCTCCAAAGTTGCTCTGGCGTCATTCCATATGGGATGTCCTGGAGCTGCCCAACATGTCTCTATTATCCCGCAGATGGAATCCTTGAAGGGGGCATCCCACAACCCCAACGTTGGAAAACCTGCATGGCCTTGAGATTCCGCTCTGTTCATGAAGGGGCAGTCTTGCACAGAAACTCCAATCTGATCCAACGTCTGATCCTTGCCGTGACTTCAGATGCATGAGATATTGGTTCAGATCTGCAGGGGGGTAACTGCCATGCCCTCGGCCTGAAGCCCAAGTGTAGCTTGTGTTCTCAGACTTCTGTCCTCACACTCCTGACCCAGAAGCCCTCAAGTTTGGCAATTCCGGACCCACAATGCAGCACTCTGCCTGCCCTCTAAAAAATATCTGGCCTAATGAACAGCCCAGGCACCTCAAATGAGGATAAACCTACACGGCACTCGACTGTACCCAAAATATATAGTCTAACCTGAGCACTAATGCACTGTGTGACACAAATGAGCCCGAACCTCCTGACCAACACCCAGGCGGCTGACCGCACAGTGAGCACTTCAGACCCGCCATGGCCTTTGGTCGTCATCTCTTCCCAAGTGCGGTTTTCATGCTTCAGAACCTAGACCTTATTTCCAACCACTGCCCAGGTTTGAAAATGATGCAGAAATCAGAAATCCTTACCCATGGCAAGAGAGCTTGTGATTGGTATGTTGTCCAAAGTCCAGTGCAGTTGAAACCAGTGTGGCCCATGAGGCCCCGCCCATGCTCCCGGGACACATTGGTCACAAACACACATTGTGACCCTAAGCCTGAGACCAGTCTTCAAGTAAGGTCTCTCAGTGGCTGATGAAGAGACAGCATATTGGGCCTTGCATGCCCCTAGGCCCAAATTTTTAACCATATTTGGGTTGTCCCTTCTCACTTCCCTAGGGCTCTGCTTGGAATTCCTCTTTCTTTGGGACACCTAAGGTAACAAACCTGAAAGGGGACCTCCATCACACAGCTTGACGAAAAACAATTGGGACCGGGCCAAATCCACAGAGAGGAATATTCGTCCATGTCCCATGATGCCTCCCCATATACCACGGACATCGTTGATACAAAATCCAGAGACAAAAGCCTGAGCAAGCGCCTCAGACTCGCTCTTTCTTCATATCCTGAAGAGTTCTTCTCATGGTTTGTAGATTGGTCCTGCCATACCTACGTCCCCAAACCTAAGCTGAGTTTGTGTTTTCAGACTTCTGTCCTCAAAGTCCTGGGCCACACACCCTCCAGGCTGGGGCCCCTGGAGCCACACATTAGGACTGTGCCTACCAATCCATGAGAATTCTGCCCATTCCATTGTCCAAAATCGTACAAATTAGGAGAACTCTCCAAAGTCCCTGAGGCCATCCCAATTGTGTAGGTCGCCCGGAACAAAGATGGGTTGTCTGACACCAGCTGATAATCTACCACCACTCAGACTATACATGGATGTCCCCAGAGGAGAAGATTGAACCACACAGGACCCTAGGCTATAATAGGATCCAATGCCTTGGTTTACAGGCATGTCTCCTCAAAAGCCTGATTCCAATACGAGCATAGGGGTTTTGCTGAGGCAGCTAGCAGAATTCATCTCGTCTCCACAAGGAAACCTGTGCATGGGAGCCATCCAAAGCATAGGAGAGTACTCAGGGTCCCGGGGTCACCGCCCCATTCCAAGGCCCTCATGGACACAAAAACACATTAGGAACCATCCTCAGGAAAGTCCATTTCAACTCAGCCACCCCGGTTGCTCCCACAGAGCCATCAGCTCTAAACTGTCTTGTTGCCAGGAGACAATTGGAATGCGAGGCGGGCTTCCCAGGCATCCATCCTCGAACGGTGCTCTGGAGTCATTCCATATGGGATGTCCTGGAGCTGTCCAACAGGTCTCAATTGTCCCGCAGAAGGAATCCTTGAAGGGGGCATCCCACAACTCCCAACGTGGGAAAACTTCAGTGGCCTCAGATTCCGCTCCCTTCATGAAGCGGCCGTCATGCACGGAAACTCCGACCTGAGCCAACGTCTGACCTCGCCCTGACTTCAGATGCATGAGTATTGTTTCAGATCTGCAGGGAGTTCCTGCCGTGCCCTCGGCCTGAAACCCAAGTCTAGCTTGTCTTCTCAGACTTCCGTCCTCACACTCCTGCCCCCGAAGCCCTCAAGTTTGGCAATAACGGACCCACAATGCAGCACTCTGCCTGCCCTCTACAAAAAAATTATTGCCTCATGAGCTGCCCAGGCACCTTCAATGAGGATAAACCTCCACAGCACTCGACTTCACCCAAATTATATAGTCTAACCTGGGCACTAATGCACTGTCGGACACAACCTGAGCCCGGACCTCCTGACCAACACCCGGAAAGCAGACCGCACACTGAGCACATAAGACCCGCCATGGCCTTAGGTCATCATCTCTTCCCTACCTCCGTTTTCAGGCCTCAGAACCGAGACATTATCTCCAATCACTGCCCAGGGGTGAGTTTGATGCAGAAATCAGAATACCTCCTTACCCATGGTAAGAAACGTTGTGGTTGGCATGTCGTCCAACGTTCAGTGTAGGAGAAACCAGCATTCACCCTGAGGCCCCGCCCATTCTTGAGTGCGACAAGGGCATATACATGCATTGTGACCCTCAGCATGAGTCCTGTCCTCTAGTAAGTCGTCTCTGTGACTGGACCTTTAGATGTGATAATGGGCTTGATATGTCCCTAAGCCCCAATTTTTAACTAGATTTCTGATTGTCCAGTCACCCCCCCCCCAGGGCTTTACTCTGGAATCCCTCATTCGGTGGGACACCTGAGGTTAAAAAGAAAACAACATCAAAAAAAAAAAAAAACAAAAAAAAAAGAATTCTTCCATCCCACAGAGTGACCCCAAACGCTTTGGACTGGACCAAACCACCAGGAAGTACGACTCGTCCACTTCCCATGAGGTCATCCAGAAATTTCACGACCATGAGTGACACGATATCCAGAGAAAAAAACTTGAGCAAGAGCCTAACACTCACCTTTTTCTCAAATCCCGAAATGTTCTCCTCATGTTCTGTAGATAAGTCCTGCCATACCTATGACCTGAAACATAAGCCAAGTTTGTGTTTTCAGACAACGATCCAAAAAGCCCTGGCCTACACAACCTACAAGCTCAGGCCCCTGAAGCCAAACCTGAGGACTGTACTTGCCCTCTCCAAGGGAATTGTGTGTGCCTATTCCAATGGCCACATCCCTTCTAATAGGATAAACCTCCACAGTCCCTGATCCATCTCATTATTGGTGGCTTTCCAGGTAAAACAGGGGCAATCTGAGCCCATCTGAGCACCTACCTGTACTCAGACCCATAGACAGATGTCCCCAGAGGTAAAAAGGAAAGAACAGGCCCCTAGGCACTAATCATATCCATTGCTTTTGTTTCCAGGCATCTCTCCTCAGAGGCCTGGATTTCAAAACCAGCATAT